>NC_136063.1:1455621624-1456221624 GCF_964261635.1 Lissotriton helveticus | reverse complement strand
CATATAGGAAAAAAAAGAGAAAAGTACATTCTTCTAAATCATCAGAAATAGTCATACAATCAATTACAAATGTATAAACAAACGAAACCCCCTACTGTAAATGGAGCACCTATTATTGCTACAGATTGTCAGATTCAAAAGCCTTTATACAGTTTAGTAGAGACTTATAGTATTTCAGAATACAATACATCTAGAGTCTTTGTGGCTTTATTTGAATTTTATTATGAAAAAAGTGCATTGACGCGTTTCGGTGTTTAAACCCGCAGATGTGGCCACACCTTCATCAGGACAAGATAGATTTACTTGGGGTCATCTGGTTTGTTAGACCGGTGTTCTATCTCTTTTATAAGGATTCTAATTCTTCCAGTTCTCTATTGGTTAATTCTTCACTTTTAACCATACACTGCAGTAGACAAATCAAGGTGGTCTTCAGATTTGAAGTTGGATCATTTTGCTTTTGAAAGCGAATGGATGAGTAGTTCTTTTCTTTTATTCCTTTTTTTCTTTTACGAATGCTGGCCGTTTTATAACCTCTGATTGGAATAGGTCGCTTGTCTCATTTAAGGGCCCCTCGTATTGTTTAGGGCACCTTCTTCCCCGTGGTTTCCCTCTGTCTACGGACTGTCAGTCGCGTCCTGGTCTCGACTCTTAGAACTAGATATGTTGTCTTTCTTTGTCGTTATAACGCCGCCACGGGTACGTCTGGTCTCGTCTCGTATTTTCTTCTGTGGCACGAGGTAAAGCACAGAAGGTGCTCTATCTGAATAAGTAGGGCAAGAGAACAGTTCCTGTCATATAAATTGTGGTAAAAAAAATTGGAACAGAACCTTAAGAGACAAACAGGGCTGAACGTATGAGAGGACTGGGTGTGCAGCTTTGACATTTCTTCTGGTACAGTCCATTAGGCGGAAGCGTGCTACCCATGTAGACAAGCGCTTCAGCATCCCACATAAGGGTAGTAAGCGCTATATAAATACTACAAAATAATATGTTGGAATCATGGTGTTAGGTGTTCTCGTACAACCATTACATACCTAAACACCCCTCGGGGCTTTGGTGTTTTTAAGGAGTAGCTTTACATGTTCCATGACCTTGAAGTAGTAACTAAGCGCTTCTGCCTTACCGGTAGTGGAGGGCTTGCGTTGGTTTAGTTCTCAGCACGTGCAGGCCACGGGCTCTATTTTGTATTTGCGCGCCATGTTTTACGAGGGCCTTATATCGGCACCCTCCTCAGGTGCAGAGGTGACGTTTGCACTCAGCTTTGCCTCAAAGGCGGCCAGGATAGACAGGCCCAGACAAAAAAAACAACACGCTGAACATGACCCTCAGCGGGCACAATCAGATATTCAAAATAAATGATTTTCTCGCTATCTGGAACTGGTATCCGCTTGCCCAGATGTTAGGTCTAGGGAAACGTAGCGCGGAAGCGGCATTCGCTGATGAGATCTGAGTGCGTCTCTGAGACATAACAACAGACCGACGGAACATGCAAACAATTCACCAGACGGAGGCTGCTACGAACTAACTGCTAATAAAGTATTCACCAAATTCAGTCAGGTAAAATGCCCCACCATGCTGGACCTCACTCTGGATCCGAGGTACCCACTCCTATAACAATGCAGGGATGCACACAGAGCTTAATGCCAGGGCTTTAAGTGGGCCGGCTCCCGCCGGGGCTGACCACCAGCAGTTCTAAAATCCATGTGCAGAGACAGGTCCCTATCGGGTTCTCCAAGTTTGCCATCTTAACTCTGCGGCAGTGCCAGCCTTCACTGCCTTTGAGGTAACTTTGAAGAGACTCGTTAAAGTTATGTCACATAGTTGTTGCTTATTAAACTACCACTGACAAAATCAATAGTCCTGGCTTGTAGGTGTAAGTCCTGGCTTGTGGTATTATATATCTGGATACAATGACAGAAGCAGCAAAATACCAGTCGGGTAGCACACTATGCTAAGCACAGATGTTTTGCTTACTGTTTTAAGACACGCCCTTAATTACATTGGCCACACCCCTACAAGAGACTCCCCAGTTTTTTCATCCCACTTAAAGCCCTGTTTAATGGCACCCTTGGTGGCGTGGCCACTGTGTCAGGGGTCCTTATGCAAGGAAGGACGTGCCCCCCTGGTCGATGTCTGAACTGTGAAATACAGCAAAAATCAGGGTTCAATGGGTCATTGAGGCTTCTTGGCCCCGGTGTCACTGCACCCGTCGCACCACTGGAAGCTACGCCCTGAACACCTTCACAAAGATGCCCCAGTGTATCTCAGCCCTAGTCTGCAATGCAGCACTGTGGCCCAGGCACCTTAATCCCGGCCCGCAGCACCATTGCTACAACAGTACTGGGGCTCACACAGACCTCTGACGATGCTTCTCAATCTTAAGGAGCAGCAAGAACAGCTCGGGCCCAAACCAAAGCTCTGCAAATGGATATCATTTCAAACCTGCAGTATCTACAGCTTCTCCAGCACTGGGTCTCACACACTGCAGGTCGGACCTCAGCACCCATCCGTAACGGTAAACAGTCATAATATTGATTCCAAAATATAGAATGGACATAATATCGAAGTAAAAATATAGAATGGACAAAATATCGAATGGACACAATATAGTGGTTAAAAATATCGAATTGAAGGTAAGTAATGTTGATTTTCAAAATATAGAAGTAAAAATATCGAAGTATACAATATAGGCATTAAATATATCAAATTTTTAATAATATAATTTTTTTTAAAGTGTTTTGTATGTTAGTATATGTGTGAAAAGTGTATATTCATTTTTGTAATGTATGTTTAATTTATTTTAAATAATGAATTTTATGGTATTTCATTTTTGCGTAATTTAATTCTGTAGCGGGTTGTGGGTTTATAGGGGAATAGGGTGGTAAGTAATTTAATTGGAATTAATTAAATATTTTTATTTATTTATTAGTATTCATTTTGATTTTATTGTTAATTTTTAATTGGTAATTATTTTTATTAATTGGCAATGAATTTTTATTAATTGATTAATTGTTAATTATGTTAATTTTCTACATTTATTTTCTGTAGCGGGTTGTGGGTTTATAGGGGAATAGGGTAGGAAGTAATTTAATTGTAATTAAGTAAATATTTGTATTTATTTATTGGTATTAATTTTAAATGTATTGGTAATGAATTTTTAATTAGTAATTAATTTCTATTAATTGACAATTAAGTTTTATTAATTGGTAATTATTTTGTATTAATTAAATATTTGATAATTATGATAATTGCATTAATGTATTTTCTGTAGTGGGATCTGGGTTTATAGGGGAATAGGGTGGGAAGTAATGTAATATAAATTAATTACATAATAAAAATACTTTTTGTGTATTGATAATTAATGTACTGTTAATTATTAATTGGTATAAATTTTTATTATTAATTAGTTTTTGTTATTGAAAAATAATTAGTTGTTAAATAATTATGAATAGGTTATTAATTCCTAATAACTGATATGTATTTGTATTCCTAATGAATTATTACATAATATTAAATTGGGTATTAATTTCAATTAATGTTTTATTGGTATTGATATTTAATTTATTTTTAATAATATATTAAATCATTACTTTCCCTACTGTTAAACTCACTGGAGTGGGAATAGTAATTTTCACCCTCCCGTTATCCAACGCGTTCCCTACTATTGCACTCTCTGGAGTGGGAATAGTATTTTTTACCCCTACGCTATCCAACGCTTTCCCTACTGTTGCACTCTCGGGAGTGGGAATAGTATTTTTTACCCCTGCGCTATCCAACGCTTTCCCTACTGTTGCACTCACTGGAGTGGGAATAGTAATTTTTACCCTTCCAATATCCAACGCTTTCCCTCTGTTGCACTCTCTGGAGTGGGAATAGTAATTTTTACCCCTATGCTATCCAACGCTTTCCTTACTGTTGCACTCTCTGGAGTTGGAATAGTAATTCTTACCCTCCCGCTATCCAACGCTTTCCCTACTGTTGCACTCTCTGGAGTGGGAATAGTAATTTTTACCCTTATGCTATCCAACGCTTTCCCTACTGTTGCACTCACTGGAGTGGGAATAGTATTGTTTACCCCTACGCTATCCAACGCTTTCCCTACTGTTGCACTCTCTGGAGTGGGAATAGTAATTTTTACCCCTACGCTATCCAACACTTTCCCTACTGTTGCACTCTCTGGAGTGGGAATAGTATTTTTTACCCCTGCGCTATCCAACGCTTGCCCTACTGTTGCACTCACTGGAGTGGGAATAGTATTTTTTACCCCTACGCTATCCAACGCTTTCCCTACTGTTGCACTCACTGGAGTGGTAATATTAAATTTTACCCTCCTGCTATCCTACGGTACAATATTGTACATTTTTTATTAATAACTTAAATTAACTATATCTTAATTTTAAGGGTATTTGAGTATTTTTAAATATGTGTTAGTTAATTATATTTATTATTTCATTAATTTTAAATTACTTTTAAGACATTTTAAAAAAATCGATATTTTGACTGACTATATTTTTTACAGACTATATTTTGGATTCGATATTTTTGTACTTACCTGTTTGTAGATAGGAATTCGGTATTTTTGCATTCTATATTTTGGCAACTATATTTTGGTAAGTCTATATTTTGTCATTCTATATTATGTCAGGGATCCTTCTGTAACACAGCACCGGTGCCGCACAAGACTCCACCACCGCACCTCAGACTTAAAGCTGTAACAATCCTGCCATTTTAATTTGAGATTCACACAAAACACACTGCATTAACCACTACTGTTTTAGGACCGACCTAAAAGCCGCGCAAACTAAAACGCATCATTAAGAAGCAAGAGCCTGAGCTGGAAGAAGAGGCAGCTAATTCAAGGCCAGTGTCAACAAGCATTTGCAATGCAATAGGTCTCGCAGTTACGAGAGTTTCAGCTAGTGGCATTGTAAATAACAATGCCTTTTATTTATGTTTTTAAAACAAAAACAATAAAAGGCATTATTAATTGCAATGTCAATAGCTCAAACTCGCGTAAATGTGAGACGTATTGCATTACAAATGCTTGTTCTACTTCATGCTGGATTACTTTCTGTAACAGTCTCTGACTTCCTGTTCCATTCTAGCATCGGTTACTGTTTCTGGAAGTAGGATACCTTATCTCCACACAAAGAAGACTATCCAAGCTTAGCCCAGAAGACCAGCTCTTGCCAGTTAATTTTGCTGCTCACTTTGGACTTAGAATATTTCAATGTTTGCATTATTCTGTAATACTCTATTTGCTGAGAGCCCTCATGGGCAATAACTCTGGACAACTCTGTATCACAGCTTTTGAATTTTTGTAATAAAACCTTTAAATATATGCCACTGATCAGGAACTCAATTAATGAAAATTACTGTATTTTCAATGTGTTGGGAGGTGCCTTACCTCGGGACACATTGCTTCAAGAAATTGAGGTTTGACACCATCTCCGATTCAACCCGTGGGCGTTCTGTTGAGGTAGTATTATGAGGTGTAACAATGTTGGAATCCCGCGCCCACAGGCAATGTTGTGATAATGCATTATAACGAGTATAACGCCCTCGACCCTATTTTATAAGGATACTTCAAGTCAGCTTTGAGCTCCATGACAAACTTATTAACTCAGCTTTCTGCCTCAATCCTTTTTATGGCCATAAGCTTGCAATATACTTATAATGTATAGCAGAGGTCACTTTATCCCATCATACCTCATCTGCTTGAGTATAGAGGTCATTAAAGGCCTTCTCCCTTTTTAGAGCACTTTGCCTGCCAAGCGAGTCTGTAATCACCTTGTTAAAGATCCTCAGCTACAGTTCAAGCTTATACATTGAGTAACAAATGGTTAAGCCTTCATCAGCAGCTGTTATGCCATGTTACACTGAGCGAGTGGAGCAGCATTCCTTAGAGATTTGTTGGGAATTCTTTGTAAAACTGGGGATAAAAAACGTGTGCAAAGTTGCTGTTTCTGTCCAGCAGATGGCACTAAAAGGGAAGAAGAACAGAAGGAGAAAGGAATCTAGAGTCTACAGGCCTTCTTAAATTGTATGAAATATTTCAATCCCTCAGTGTCTGGGGTCCTCATGAGCATGAATTCTATGGTGACTAGTGCTTCTGTCCATCAGAAAATGATGTTCTGCTCAATAAGGGCAACTCCAGAAAGGCATGAACTGAAACCAGCTCAGCTAATACAGCTTTCAAAGCAGTTCACTCACCTTTAAGCTAGCTACTCTAAATACATCTAGAGAGGAGAAGGAGTCAAAGGGGCACTGACTGGGGCACCTTCCACCCAACACTCATCATACAAAAGCCTCAACCAGGCATACAATAGTTCTGTATTCTAAGTGGTGGATAGTACCCCTCATAGGTCTCAATGGTGATAATAGAGCCAGTAGTTTAATATTTGATATCCCTAACAGGTGTATGCAATATTAGTTCCTGCCATGACACAATGTGGACATGTGAAACTGAGAAGCTTTACCAGTGCTTAAAAGGGGACACATCATAGGAGCTACCATGGGGAGCAGAGGTAATGTCAATTCAGTGCCCTGAGCTTCTCATCATTTCATGCTCCTGCTCTGGTGGGGGTAGAAAGAAGACATGCAGCTCTCCAAGGGTGGTCTGTCTGGGTTTAATATATTGTCATGCAGAATTTCAAAGTCATAGGTGGGTCTGCGAAGGTAATGACTGAGCTAGGGGATGTTAAACAATCATGTTCAGTGGATGCTTCGTCTTGCTGTTTATTGGTAATCAATGTCGAGTTTGGTGGGTTGGACTACTTATAACATGCCACAATCCCAGTAATATTTCCGCTCTAAGAAATAATAGGATTCATTCTTTGAATGTGTAGTTTGCACTGTGTTTCTCAACAAGTTACTTTATTAATAAGCACACTGATACTTAAAGATGGCACAGTTCTTATGTAATACATTTTTTATGGGCCAACTGTGTCCAACCTAGGTCCAGGACAACCAAATTCATGCCACATTTTTAGGATATCCACACTTGATGAATTTACATACAAAGAATGTGAAGGGAATTATTTACACAGTGTTTATGCTGAAAATGTAATACCCACCTGACTCTCGTGGATCTTTGTTGAATAAACATTTAATAAGGCAATATTAACATTCATACCAAACTACTAGTGAACAGACATAATAATCAAAATGGGTGATTCCTTCATACAGGAATGAATGGTGAATTTGTTGCCCGAGGTACTTTTTCTGACACTTATCGGCCAACTCGTGTATGCTATTGTTGTACCTGAAACTAGCATTCATTGGCAAAGCCAATAGGTTTTGTCTGTGCGAGAACTATTGGCTTCACTAAGTGTTTGAGCCATGTTGTTCAGCAGCATGGAGTGGAGTAAAGTAGAGTGGAGTGGAGAGGCATGGTGTAGAGTGGTGTGAAGTGGCTAGAGTGGAGTGGCATAGAGTGGAATGGAGTAGAGAAGCTTCAAGTGGCATAGAGTGGTGTAGAGTTGAATGGTGTAGAATGGAGAGCCAAAAACTGGCAAACAGTGGAGTGGACTGGCATAGAGTGACATAAACGAGATGGAGTAGAGTAAAGTGGAGTGGAGTGGCATGATGTAGAGTGGTGTAGAGTAGGTTGGTGTAGAGTGTAGTGGTGTAAAGTGGATTGTGTAGAGATTAAAGTTGAGTAGATTAGAGTGGCATAGATGGGAGTGGGGTAGACTAGAATGGCGTAGAGTGCAGTGTCATGGAATAGAGTGGTGCGGAGTGGCCTAAAGTGAAATCTAGTAGAGCGGCAAAGATTAGAATGACGTAGAGTGGCATTGTATGGAGTGAAGTGGGGTAGAGTGGTGTACCGTGGCATTGTGTGATGGGGAGTGGCACAGAGTGGCTTAAAGCGAAGATAAATAGAATGCAGTGGCATAGCATTGTGTGGAGTGGCATAGAGTAGAATGCAGTGGCACAGAGTAGAGTGGACTGGTTTAGAGTACAGTGGCATAGAGTACAGTGGTGTAGAGTATAGCCGTTCAGAGCAGAGTTTATTGGCATAGAGTGCAGAGTCAAAGATTAGAGCATAGAGGAGAGTGGTGCCGAGTAGAGTTGAGTGGCGTAGAGTGAATTGATATAGAGCGCAGTGACCTAGAGTAGAGTGGTGTGGTGTAAAGTGCAGTGGCGTAGAGCAGAGTGGTGGACAGTGGAGTGCAGTCACATAGAGTGCATTGGCATGGAATGGTTCAGAGTAAAGTGCAGTTGCATAGAGTGCAGTGGCCTTAAATAGAGTGGTGTAGAGTAGAGTGCAGTGGGTATAGTAGAGTATTGACTATTTGGATACCTACAGACTAATGGGCGCTCACAATAACTGTATCTAGGGTAATGTATGAAATCACAATTTGTGGTGGTGCTTCCAGGAAAGAGGATGCGGATCCAACATCCACAAAGTTTCACCTAGGCGATACCAACCAATAAGTCTAATCTCTCCGAGCACTCTCACTGTACAAGAAATTAAGTTATATCAATATGTATAATGGTGCATATCAATTGGCATTTGTCACTCCCCAGTATCTTAAATCAGAAAGTCCAAAATCCACAGTTCAAAGTTCATTCGTTTTTAGTTTCGAATCAAAGTTCATTCATGGGTCATGACTGTTCAGCCGTTGGTTTGAGACATTGTTAATCACTTTTCTTTTTATCAGCCTACGGGAGCTTTTTATACTTCCCGGCTTTTATTTGATGTTTGAATGTATCCTTCTGCATAAGGGACTATTTTACAGCTGAAGGTTACATAATATGAAATATGTAAATTATGTCATCCATGCATTGTACACACAGAGCAATCCTTTTTCAATTGTTTTGCTCTCGCACTTCTGTTGCTTTTGTCAGTGCTTGACTGCAAGGAAACCAATCAGCTTTACCAAAGTCTGTAACACAGCACCACAAGAATAAAGCAACAGCTCATAAACAATACAATTGCATTACAAACTGAACACAACAACCAAAAACATAACAAAAAGAAAAACACAGCCCTGCAATTGCAACAATTATTACACATTTTTAAATAAAATAAACAATCCACGATATGTGACAGAGAGTAAAAAAACATGTTGCACTGCAATGTATTGATTTCCACCTATTTGCTTGTTAATAAGATCCAGGTCTCTTGCTCTAAAGGATTCAAGAAGTGCCTCGCTGAGGAGGCCCAATAAGGCAAACCAGTCTTGCTTCTGTAGCCTGTATCACTCACATCAGTCTCTGCGTCAATAACAAACCAACACGTGGAAATTCTCAAACTTAGGGGTCGATTAGGATCGCGGACGGAAACGGGTACCGTCCGCCATGGTCGCGGAAAAATCACTCCCGCACGCACCGCGGAGAAATAGCGGTTGCGATTAGGATATTCATGTCAAGAAACTCCGACCGCGGCGGACGGATCACATCAAATACCATCCGCGCGGACGGTTCACATCAAATACCGTCCGCGGCGGACGGATCACATCAAACACCGTCCGCGGCGGACGGAACCAAAAGAACACCCACCGCCGTGGACGGACATGACCGCGGGAACAGGCCCAACCGCCGCCATACCTGCGGAGGGTCCGTCCGCGCGATTAGGATAATGCCGCCATTCCAACGGAACACACCGCCGTCCTACACCGCCGCGGAAACAATACCTCCAAAAACGGACCATGACTGCGGAAGGACCACACAAACACCATCCCTGCCGTCAAACCGATTACAAAATGGCAGACGGAAGTAAATAGAAAATACATTAAACAGAACACCCAACCACCTGAAACGCCCACCCCCAGCAACTACACGCCCCAATGACACCCCCACCAAGCTCTGAAAAATGCACCTAAATCACCACACCCACAGAACACCTGATTGCCAACAACCATTGGGACACCACCACCACACAGAGTATAAAAAGAATCCCTCCCACTACCACAGTCCTTTGCATCACAGCATAGCTGCAAGCAAGAGCCACATTAGCACGAACAGCAGACACACACAAACACACATACAACCTGCTCACAAACACACACACCACACAACCCAACCCAACACCATCCCTACACACCACACACCTGCACATCCCACCCCACCCCACCAACACCTTGCACATCACACACCATGGCACCAAAGAAAAATCCTAAATTCACTGACACTGAGTTGAAGGTCATGGTGGATGAAATCATCCGTGTCGAACCACAGCTCTTCGGCAACCTAGTCCAGCAGAAAACCTTGGCAACCAAAAACCACATGTGGGACAGGATAGTGACCAGAGTGAATGCGTCAGGGACCGTGCCACGCACCAAGCACGACATCCAGAGGAGGTGGCACGACCTGAAGGCAAGGGTGATAGGCATCAGGGCGAAGAACCACCTGTGGGCACACCACACTGGCGGCGGCACTCCCCCGGAGCCCTTACCATTTACTGAATGGGAGTAGAAGGTGCTGGGCATACTGCACCCGGAGAGCCTGGAAGGAATCGAGGAGGGAGAAGAGGCTGGTAAGTACAAACCAATGACCACGATCACACTGCCATGGTCTGCCATGCAAAACTGCCAACACACATCTCCCTGGCCCCAATCCACCAACAGGCCCCCATGTCCACAGGGAGGGTGGCGGTGGGTGGGGTGTGTGAGAGACCAGCACTACAACTCCCAAGAGGCCCCCATGTCCACAGGGAGGGTGGCGATGGGGAGGGTGCGAGAGGTGTGTGGGGTGTATGAGAGACCAGCACTACAACTCCCAACAGGCCACCATGTCCACAGGGAGGATGGTGGTGGGGGGTGTGTGTGAGAGACCAGCACTACAACTCCCAACAGGCCCCCATGTCCACAGGGAGGGTGGCGGTGGGGTGTGTGTGTGAGAGACCAGCACTACAACTCCCAACAGGGCCCCATGTCCACAGGGAGGGTGGCGGTGGGTGGGGTGTGTGAGAGACCAGCACTACAATTCCCAACAGGCCCCCATGTCCACAGGGAGGGTGGCGGTGGGTGGGGTGTGTGAGAGACCAGCACTACAACTCCCAATAGGGCCCCATGTGCACAGGGAGGGTGGCGGTGGGTGGGGTGTGTGAGAGACCAGCACTACAACTCCCAACAGGCCCCCATGTCCACAGGGAGGGTGGCGGTGGGGGGTGTATGAGAGACCAGCACTACAACTCCCAACAGGCCCCCATGTCCACAGGAAGGGTGGCGGTGGGTGGGGTGTGTGAGAGACCAGCACTACAACTCCCAACAGGCCCCCATGTACACAGGGAGGGTGGTGGTGCGGGGGGAGTGCGAGAGGTGTGTGGGGTGTGTGAGAGACCAGCACTACAACTCCCAACAGGCCCCCATGTCCACAGGGAGGGTGGCGGTGGGGGGGGGGTGAGAGACCAGCACTACAACTCCCAACAGGCCCCCATGTCCACAGGGAGGGTGGCGGTGGGGGGTGTGTGTGAGAGACCAGCACTACAACTCCCAACAGGCTCCCATGTCCACGGGGAGGGTGGCGGTGGGTGGGGTGTGTGAGAGACCAGCACTACAACTCCCAACAGGCCCCAATGTCCACAGGGAGGGTGGCGGTGGGTGGGGTGTGTGAGAGACCAGCACTACAACTCTCAACAGGCCCCCATGTCCACAAGGAGGGTGGCGGTGGGGGGGAATGAGAAACTAGCACTACAATTCCCACAGGCCCCCATGTCCACAGGGAGGGTGGCGGTGGGTGGGGTGTGTGAGAGACCAGCACTACAACTCCCAACAGGCCCCCATGTCCACAGGGAGGGTGGTGGTGGGGGGGAGTGCGAGAGGTGTGTGGGGTGTGTGAGAGACCAGCACTACAACTCCCAACAGGCCCCCATGTCCACAGGGAGGGTGGCGGTGGGGGTGGGGTGAGAGACCAGCACTACAACTCCCACAGGCCCCCATGTCCACAGGGAGGGTGGCGGTGGGTGGGGTGTGTGAGAGACCAGCACTACAACTCCCAACAGGCCCCCATGTCCACAGGGAGGGTGGCGGTGGGGGGAGTGCGAGAGGTATGTGGGGTGTGTGAGAGACCAGCACTACAACTCCCAACAAGCCCCCATGTCCACAGGGAGGGTGGCGGTGGGGGGGGGGTGAGAGACCAGCACTACAACTCCCAACAGGCCCCCATGTCCACAGGGAGGGTGGCGGTGGGGGGTGTGTGTGAGAGACCAGCACTACAACCCCCAACAGGCCCCCATGTCCACCGGGAGGGTGGCGGTGGGTGGGGTGTGTGAGAGACCAGCACTACAACTCCCAACAGGCCCCCATGTCCACAGGGAGGGTGGCAATGGGTGGGGTGTGTGAGAGACCAGCACTACAACTCCCATCAGGCCCCCATGTCCACAGGGAGGGTGGCGGTGGGGGGGAGTGCGAGAGGTGGGTGGGGGGTGTGAGAAAGGTAATTGATTGGTAATGTTGTCAGCTAAAACATGTTATGTCCACAGCATTGATCATGATAATCTTGTCCCTCAGGTGATCCCAACTTGACTGACGCGAGCAGCAACAGCCAGCACCAGTCGCCCCCCTCACAGCACGGACACTCTGGGGATGAGCCCATTGCCAGCTCAGATGCAGAGGACGAAGCGGGACCAAGCAGACTTCCAGGGCCATCAGGCTCACAGGACATCACTGCCTCCACCACCTCGGCCTGTGTCACTACACCATCACCTGCCATAGTGAGCTGTGCAGCCACCACCACCACCACCTCCACCACCCACCACCACCACCACTCCTGTCTGTGCCACCCTGCCTGACCCATCAGCCGATGATTGCCCATCTACATCCCAGGCAAGCAGGGAGAGTGGACCTGAGAGAACACAGGTGAGGGCACAGCACACAACCAGGAGTGCAGTTGTCCGGCGAGTTGGGGAAGGACCCCCGCCCATCCTGCCGCTGAAACCCTGGAAGCCATCGCAAGAGTCAATGCCTCCTATCAGCGGGCGCAAGAACAGTCTGAATGGGCCCACCAAGACACACAAGAGAACAGCAATCTGTTGTGGTGCATTGATACCCGCATAGGGCAAATTGTGGACCTCATGGGCCAGCAAACTGCTCTGTGGAGGGACTGGCTATCCCGCGCCACGCCACCCCCCCTCACCCTAGTGCCCAGCGGGACCGCTCCCCAACACCACCGCCACCCACACCTGAGCCCACGTACAGGGAGGTGGCCCCTGACCAACCTGTCCCCACAGCTGTCTCCGCTCCGGTTACAAGACGGAGGGGCCGACCGAGGCTGGATGCAGGTGAGAACAGTGGTGTTGCTCCATCTACCCGCTCTAAGAGGGGGCGCCAATGACTTCACCCTTATCTGAGCCTGCCATTCACCCTGAAAACTATCCTGTCCCACAATGCCAACCATTGCAACACGTCTGTTGGACTAGCTGGACATCACACATTGTGGTGTCCCCACGGTGTTTTCATCTGGCATGACCTTCAACTCTCACTCCCCCACCAACACTTCTTTGTAAATATGCACCAACATCAATCCACAACCTGTAAATAAACATCACGTAAACACTCAATGATGTGTGGCCTCCATGTTTTAATCACATGATTGTCTTAGAATGTAACGTTACCAGGTGCAGGGATCAATGTTGTTGAGAATCATGCCTCTGTGGGAGTGGCCTAGGGATAATGAGAGAACAACAAAACAGGTCAGGAAACAGATTCACACACATCACAACACACTGTACTGCAACATCCCACAAACCACGCTCATCACCAATTAAGTGGATCACAGGACACACATCAGGAAGCATAGCATGTACCCCATTTAACACACACATTTGCAAACAGAACATACCAGAACAGGCAGCATAGACACACCACATCCACACTCCACCACCAAACATACATCACACATTGTCTGGCTGTACAAGCGGTAGTTACTCACATTCAAGGGAAATAGCGATCAATGAGCTGACGCCTCTGGTCCACACCTTCTTCCTCACCACTATCCTCATCAGTCGACATGGGTGGGATGGGAGGCCGAGTAACCTGTTGGTCTTCAGGGTCCATGATCAGTTCAATGTTATTGCGCAAGGCCAGGTTGTGGAGCATGCAGCAGGCAATCACGATTTTGCATACTTTCCCTGGTGAGTATGGCAGGGCCCCTCCGGTTTTATCCAGGCAGCGAAACCTAGACTTCAGCAGTCCAAAAGTACGTTCTATCACTCGACGTGTCCTCCCATGGGCATCATTATAACGCAATTCACCAGGGGTAGTAGGATTCCTGATGGGGCTCAACAGCCACGGCCTGTTTGGGTACGCAGAGTCGCCTAGGTGGTGTGATGACAGACACAAATTTCATTACCATGATTTGTGGAAACAACATGCCACACATACAACACAATTGTCCTCACAACACACAGACAACACAATTGTCCTTTCAGCACACTCACCTACAAGCCATGCACGTTCTGGACGCAGATTAGCCATCAGTTGGGGGACAATGCTGCTCCGCATGATGTGGGAGTCATGTGCGGAACCGGGAAATCTGGCACACACATGAGAGATGATGTTGTCAGCCAGGCACACCACTTTCACGTTGAGCGAATGGTAGTGTTTCCGATTCCTATATACAGCTTCACGTGCCCCGGGTGGTATGAGACCAATATGTGTGCCATCAATTGAACCCACCACGTGTGGTAACTGGGCCAGGGCATAGAAGTCCCCTTTGACTGCTGCCAACTCTGCCTGACGTGGAAAATGGATGTAATCATCCTTGTAAAGCATCATGGCATTCAGGATATCCCGCAGAACCATGCTGAACATGGATTGTGACATTCCTCCCGCATGACCAACGGTGTACTGGAAAGTGCCAGTCGCAAAGAAATGTAGTGCCGCCTTCACCTTTGCTGTGGGTGTCAAAGCTCCAGGATATGTCATGCGTGGCTGCAGATGAGGTGACAATTGTGTGACAAGCTCCTGCAATCTCAGTCGGTCAAGCCGGTATTTGCGGATCACCTCCTCGTCAACCATGTCCTCCAGCACAGTGTATGGTCGATGCACATTTGGAGCCCTCCTGTGTGGGAGTAGATGGCAGCAGATGTCAAATGACCAACAACGCATAGCTGTGCAACACTATCACATCATGAGCACCACAATGCTAATAATACATGTTGCAGACAGTGATGATATGTGTAACCGGAACAATATATAAGGAAATAGAGCTGACTACACACACAATGTACAGACCCAAAGAACATCCTGTGGGCTAACATCTACAATGTAACGTGCACACATGTTCAAACATCTTGCAACAACACATGACTGAGGGCCCATATGTGGACAAGCGTACACACAGACACACATGTACGTGCACAAACAACATGAAATTGGAACACACCCTACTTGTGCTCATGCACCCATGAACACACATACAATGCCCCCTCAGCTGACATGCATGGGCACACAACAACAGGCACGCATACACAGAATGCATGTACACACACATCATTGTTACTTGCACACACAAACCACACACTCACAACAGATAATGAATGTGTGTCCACACCCTTGCGGTACTGTGTAGATGTGTAGAAATGAACATGTGTGTCCACAAGACCAAAACAGCAACACGTCGCAATGCACATCTGACGCTACTTTGGGCCACAACACTAGCCTTGGTTAACCACTGGCATGGTCTACAGTCTGAGCACACATGCAAAAAATTGACATGAATGTCGCACGTGGACATGGTCCATAGGCTACACTTCAAAAATCTTACAGCATTCCGGACATGTCCTGACACACACCTACAACTAAGAAGATTACATGTGTGCGGAGACATGCAGTGTGTGTACATACGCCATCTGGGGATGCCTTCCACCAACACAGGAGATGACCGATTACACAGCAATTAAGCATGACATATGCTGTATGGTCAATGACCATCCCAGTTGCACCCCGCTAAATGCATGTGCGCACTACCGCGGCGGTGCATCATTTGAAATCAATCACTCACTGGCGCCGCTATGGCGGTGCACGGCTTCCGCGGTGGAGGTGCAGGCAAACACATACATTTGATGATGCAATCTGAAATGGCAGTTGAAACAACCCCTTACAGTGTTATTGCCTCACCCACGGCCAGTCAAGCCCGGTCACCCACCGCCAGTCCAGCCCGGTCACCCACCGCCAGTCCAGGCCGGTCACCCACTGGCAGTCCAGGCCGGTCACCCACCGGCAGACCAGGCCAGTCACCCACCGCCATTCCAGCCCGGTCACCCACCGCCAGTCCGGCCCGGTCACCCACCGCCAGTCCAGGCAGGTCACCCACCGGCAGTCCAGGCCGGTCACCCACCGGCAGACCAGTTGAGAAACACCCTTACAGTGTTATTGCGGCACCCACCGTCAGTCCAGCCCGGTCACCCACCGTCAGTCCAGCCCGGTCACCCACCGCCAGGACAGGGCGGTGCCAACACTGGCGGTGGGTGACCGGGCTGGACTGGCGGTGGGTGACCAGCCTGGACTGCCGGTGGGTGACCAGGCTGGGCTGGCAGTGGGTGACCGGCCTGGAATGGCGGTGGGTGACCGGCCTGGAATGGCAGTGGGTGCCGCAATAACACTGTAAGGGTGTTTCTCAACTGCCATTCCAGATTGCATCATCAAATGTATGTGTTGGCCTGCACCGCCCCCGCGGAAAGCGTGCACCGCCATAGCGGCGCCAGTGAGTGAATATTTTCAAATGATGCACCGTCGCGGTAGCGCGCACATGCGGTTGCCGGTGTGTGAACGTGACGGTCCGCTCACATGCAGCCAATGGGAACAGGTTACGCGTTGCGCGTAAGCACATTCAAAAATTGCGGAAGATGTGCACCGGCACAACAATGTGAGTCATTGGCTCTTTTTGAATGAAGCATCCAGGGTAAACCAATTGCTGCAGACGTGTGCCACTGATATGAGCTCAGGGCCCTATATTTGTGTGAAGATTTCCTGCACACATTTACAGCTTCCAGCCACTGCTGCCTGCCACTGTCACCTCCACCTGCTGCTCCTGAGCTATCCAACAACTGCTGCCTGCTACCGTCACCACCACCTGCTGCTCCTGAGCTATCCAACAACTGCTGCCTGCGACCGTCACCTCCACCTGCTGCTCCTGAGCTATCCAACAACTGCTGCCTGCGACCGTCACCTCCACCTGCTGCTCCTGAGCTATCCAACAACTGCTGCTGTTGTGCCACAGTCGTGAACCTTGCCATGCAGGGAGTGCGAGAGACCCGGTCTCGTCCCATCACTGCAGCGGAGCTGGATGTCCTTGTGGACGGTGTGCTCAGCCACTATGAACGGCTCTACGGTGCCCCCGGACAGGTGGTAAGTAAAGTGGGTAACATGTTGTGGGCATGAGGTGGTCACTGACTCCTTGCTTCTGAAAGTTTGGCGGTGTGCTGTGGGACCTTCACATGTGTTGTACTGCGCATGTCTGCATGAAGATACGTGTTTCTGCAATGTATATGATTGTCAAACAGTCCACTGACGTTCCCCTCTTGTCTCCCATCCTGGTAGGTGAAGTTGCACCGTCGCAAGCCGGGGGGAAGACCATAGCACATGATGTACGGGCAGTGGGGGTGTGCAATAGACGACACACACACTGCCACAAGCGCTGGGACGACATATCCAGGCTCAGCAAGAACGTTGCGGAGATGACACTGGGGATCATTCCGAGAACAGGCCGCCTTGAACGACGCACCATGACACCTCTAATGCACCGCATACTTGCTGTGACGTAATCTGACCTGTCCGCCGGGCTTAGAGGGGATCAACAGCAAACTAGCGGTAAGCACACTGTATGAGTCTGTAACTTGTGAGTGAATGCATGTATCCGTGCTCAGACACAGCAGTGACAGCCGTGGTGCGTATCTTTAGCATATATTGCATGTTGGTGTAATTAGCGGAGTGAACGGTAGCACCCATGTCCGCCAGGTGGACATACCAGTTGATTTGTATTGGAGAGTTCCAGGACATACCGTTGAGGTCTGGTGTCCCATGCCATGACATCTGCATGCACTTGCCCTGTTTGTATGATGTACAGGTTTCACAGACACCCACGAATCTATGATGTGTGGATTTGTGGTAGGGGTGGGTCGTGTACCGGATGGGTGCTACATGTCAATCGACTATAAGGAACGGTGTGCCTTTGAAACCTTCAGTACGTGAGTGTGTCACTTAGGTTAACATCTCTTCCCTCTCTCTTCCAGCATTGGCCGAGGGCACTGAGACACAGACGACGGAGATGAGTGGTGGCAATGCATCCGGATCCGAGATGACACACACGCAGACTGACACTGAAGAGGGCAGCCATGGAGAGGGGGACAGAACCATCCCTGAGGACTCACATGTGGAGACACCATCGTCCTCATCCTCGGAAAATGTTGGCGAGTCAGCAGTGTTGTCACAGACAGGGAGTGGGCAATCGACACCTTCAGTCGGCGACACAGCACACAGGGCCCACACTGCCACCCACTGCAACATGTACTGCTCGTGCTCGCCAGAGGAGGGGGAGCAGAGTTGCCTTTGGTGCAGGAACCGCTGCCCCTGTGACACAAAGTGCACTTTGTGCAGAGGCTGTTGATCTGCTGCGACAGCTGTGTGTAGGGGAGACCAACATGATCAATGCATTCCAAGACCACGATAGGAAGTTGGGGCAGGTGGTGGCATTCATGGAGGGGATGCATGGCGATGTTGCTGGTCTCCACAGAACAGTTCAGTCATTGGCAAACACTGTGTCCTCAGCCATTGTACAGGCGCATGGATAGGGTGCTACTTCTGTACCACCATCCACACTACTTGATGTTACAGGGGAGAGTGAGTCATCAAACCAGGCCTCTTATTCAGGTTATTACACTAGGAGCAGCCACAGGCAGCAAGGCAGGGCACGGAGGGCACAGACACCATCCCCTAGGACTGTGATATCTTTCTCTGAAGACGACGTGAGCAACACTGGAGTTGACACACAGGATCATCAAGGGGTGTTGGTGGAAATGGATTCACATGCTACACAGGCATCCCCCACAAAAGGGACTGCGAAACCAAGGGCACCTCCCAAGAGCAGGGACACTCCCAAGGACAAGGACACTACCAAGGAAAGGGCACCTCCCAAGAGCAGGGACACTCCCAAAGACAAGGACACTACCAAGGAAAGGGCCCCTCCCAAGAGCAGGGACACTCCCAAGGACAAGGACACTAGCAAGGAAAGGGCACCTCCCAAGAGCAGGGACACTCCCAAGGACAAGGACACTACCAAGGAAAGGGCACCTCCCAAGAGCAGGGACACTTCCAAGGACAAGGACACTACCAAGGAAAGGGCACCTCCCAAGAGCAGGGACACTCACAAGGACAAGGACACTACCAAGGAAAGGGCACCTCCCAAGAGCAGGGACACTCCCAAGGACAAGGACACTGCCAAGGATAGGACACCTCCCAAGAGCAGGGACACTCCCAAGGGCAAGGTAGCTTCAAAGGAGAGGGACACTACAATGGACAAGTCTGCACCCAGGGACAGGTCACCGGCAAGGGATCAGGGACAATCCAGGGACAGGACACCTCCTACGTCCAAGGCACATCCCATGGCCAAGGGTTCTCCCATGGACACGAGCACCATCAAGGACAGGCATATATCACCCCTGGCTGCACTGAGGATGATGTTTAAGGAACGCACAACACATGTGTCAGCGGTGGAGTCCCCCCATACCTCGACTCCCATCCACGCCCCGCAGAAGCAGAGGAAGGAGTACACTGTTGTTGCATCCCCCATTACACATGATGCAGAGGGCAGAAGGCAGGCCCACGGCAAACGGCAGGCAGGGTCCAGCACGTCCCCAGAGAGCAGACCACCACAAGCACGTGATACACCTTTAATGTCTGATGATGCCACTCCACTTACCAGTCCAGTCATGTGCGGGGTGCCCCAACATTTCACAAAAAAACGCAGGCACACACCAGTGACACATGACCACCCAGATGTCGCTCCAGTACAGCTTTCCCAAGATCCCAGGGCCACACTGCCTCCTGGCCCATACAGCCCTGTGGCTCATCATTTCAGTGGTCCTAGTGAGTCAGCTGCAGTTCACTCTCATGTGTCAGATGCAGGCATGGTATTTGTTGGTTAGTGTACAGGGACATGTCCTGGCAGTGTGTCTGGGTCTATGGCTCATGTGTAAGTCACTACAGCTGTGGCTGTGTCTCACACTCCTGTTTCTGGTGCTGGCGGTGTGTCTGGGTCTAGGGCTCATGTGTAAGTCACTACAGCTGTGGCTGTGTCTCACACTCCTGTTTCTGGTGCTGGCGGTGTGTCTGGGTCTATGGCTCATGTGTCAGTCAGTAGATCGCTGGCTGTGTCTCACACTCCTGTTTCTGGTGCTGGCGGTGTGTCTGGGTCTAGGGCTCATGTGTCAGTCAGTAGATCGCTGGCTGTGTCTCACACTCCTGTTTCTGGTGCTGGCGGTGTGTCTGGGTCTATGGCTCATGTGTCAGTCAGTAGATCGCTGGCTGTGTCTCACATTCCTGTGTCTGGTGCTGGCGGTGTGTCTGGGTCTAAGCCTCATGTCTCAGTCACTACAGCTGTGGCTGTGTCTCACACTCCTGTTTCTGGTGCTGGCGGTGTGTCTGGGTCTAGAGCTCATGTGTAAGTCACTACAGCTGTGGCTGTGTCTCACACTCCTGTTTCTGGTGCTGGCGGTGTGTCTGAGTCTAGGGCTCATGTGTCAGTCAGTAGATCGCTGGCTGTGTCTCACACTCCTGTTTCTGGTGCTGGCGGTGTGTCTGGGTCTAGGGCTCATGTGTCAGTCAGTAGATCGCTGGCTGTGTCTCACACTCCTGTTTCTGGTGCTGGTGGTGTGTCTGGGTCTATGGCTCATGTGTCAGTCAGTAGATCGCTGGCTGTGTCTCACATTCCTGTGTCTGGTGCTGGCGGTGTGTCTGGGTGTATGGCTCATGTGTCAGTCAGTAGATCGGTGGCTGTGTCTCACACTCCTGTTGCTGGTGCTGGCGGTGTGTCCGAGGCGAGTAGTTCAAGCAGTCCACCAGATTCTGTGCTGTGAGGTTTAGTTGCCATCACTCACATGTCATTTTACTTTGTGTATAGATTGACGAATGTAACCACCTAGATATTATTATTGTCCTTGTCACGGGTCGCTTGACACACGTACTTGGGTAGCCAGTGATGTACCTGCTGTGTTGGCCACGATGCCCTGTTGCTGTTCTGATACTGTATTGTGCCCTCTCATATGCTGCCTCTGATGTACCTGCTCTGTTGGCCACAAGGCCCTGTTGCTGTTCTGATTCTGCATTGTGCCCTCTCATGTGCTGCCAATGATGTCGCTGTTCTGTGCAATGAACTGTTGATGCACTTACCCCTTCTCATGTGCTGCCAATGATGTCGCTGTTCTGTGCAGTGGACTGCTGATGCACTTAGCCCCTCTCATATGCTGCCTCTGATGTAGCTGTTCTGTGCAATGGACTGCTGATGCACTTACCCCCTCTCATATGCTCCCAATGATGTCGCTGTTCTGTGCAATGGACTGCTGATGCACTTAGCCCCTCTCATATGCTGCCTCTGATGTAGCTGTTCTGTGCAATGGACTGCTGATGCACTTACCCCCTCTCATGTGCTGCCAATGATGTCGCTGTTCTGTGCAATGGACTGCTGATGCACTAAGCCCCTCTCATGTGCTGCCTCTGATGTAGCTGTTCTGTGCAATGGACTGTTGATGCACTTACCCCCTCTCATATGCTGCCTGTGATGTAGCTGTTCTGTGCAATGGACTGCTGATGCACTTAGCCCCTGTCATTTACTGCCTCTGATGTACCTGCTCTGTTGGCCACAAGGCCTGTTGCTGTTCTGATTCTGCATTGTGCCCTCTCATATGCTGCCTCTGATGTACCTACTCTGTTGGCCACAATGCCCTGTTGCTGTTCTGATACTGCATTCTGCCCTCTCATATGCTGCCAATGATGTAGCTGTTCTGTGCAATGGACTGCTGATGCACTTATCCCTCTCATATGCTGCCTCTGATGTAGCTGTTCTGTGCAATGGACTGTTGATGCACTTACCCCCTCTCATATGCTGCATGTGATGTAGCTGTTCTGTGCAATGGACTGCTGATGCACTTAGCCCCTGTCATTTACTGCCTTTGATGTACCTGCTCTGTTGGCCACAATGCCCTGTTGCTGTTCTGATTCTGCATTGTGCCCTCTCATATGCTGCCTCTGATGTACCTGCTCTGTTGGCCACAATGCCCTGTTGCTGTTCTGATACTGTATTGTGCCCTCTCATATGCTGCATCTGATGTACCTGCTGTGTTGGCCACAATGTCCTGTTGCTGTTCTGAGACTGTATTGTGCCGTCTCATATGCTGCCTCTGATGTACCTGCTGTGTTGGCCACAATGTCCTATTGCTGTTCTGATACTGAATTCTGCCCTCGCACGTGCTGGCAGTGATGTACATGATCTGTTGTACCCAGTGCCCATGCTCTTGAATATTCTGATGTTATACACCTATTATGTTGAATAAAGCAAATAAATCATGTTTTGTTGTTTGTCGTTGTCATTCCTGGTTGTGTACTTCAATTGTGTATATTTTGGTGCGATCGTCAATGTATTTCCTGTGACATGACACTCCCCCTTCCAATATCACAGCACTGGCAGGTACTCCCCTTCCGACAGCAATTGGTGAGTTTGCGTACCTGCGTCGTCGTCGATGATGGTCCATGACTTGCTGGTGGTGGAGCACGAAGAGTATCGGAAATGCGTGCAGCGCTGGGTCCATGACGGCGATCTGCTTGTGGTGTGTATCTCCGCTTTGGTGATTCCGCCGTGTTGAGGCAGGTTGTTTTTCCGCAGCGCATTTATGTGTGTTTTCTGCCATCGTGATTTGGGGGACGGTCGGAGACGTCATTCGGTACGGCGGTGTGTCTGGATTGGGTGCGTCCGCCGCGGGGTCGGGTGTACTTCCGCGGCGGTGCGTGCTCTTCCGGACATTTGACAGTGTTTCCCATCCTAATATGGCGGACGGAGTGTCCGCGGCAGGCAGACGGAAATAAGGCTTTTTGCGCCTACTCCAAGACGGCGGACGTCCTTCCGTCCGCCATCCTAATGAGCCCCTTAGTCCCGAACGCATATTGTCAGATACACAGCTCAAAGTCGAGAACGCTTTGATTTTAGACCAGTAGGTTGTGGCCTGGAACACAAGATGGCACCCATTTTATTTGGCTGAAAATCCTGGCAAATTCTAAAGTTTTGTGTATATACTCTACTTATTTTGTGCACAACCACTAACAAAACAGGATAATAATATTCAACTTAACACATGCTCCCTCACACTCAAATATTGATTTACCTGTTTCGACCAACGCATCTTAACCTGGGAAGGGTCAGCGACTGTTCAGAAATGTATTTTAGAAAATTAATGAAGCATATATACACAGAGAGCAAAATGCTAAATTGAAATTTTTGAAATGTTCTCTAAATGTCACGGAATTTGAAATTGAAACAAGGACAAAGCGATATGCTAGACTTAGCATATCACTTTGTCTTTGATTAAACAAACTCAAAAGTTGAAAGAATCCATCCTTCCCATCTATACTACTATTATAAAGTAAGAACTGGGAACCTTTGAGGCGGGTAAACTCGGGAACCACAGCGCCAATCCAAACACCCAATACATCATTGGAATTGGCAGGGTCTGCAGTGTTACTGGTTGAGTGCGTTACTAGAAGTGTAAACGCATCCTTGAAACTGGGCACACCAATCAGGTTCGTCATATGATGACAGACTCCGTTTTAACTTATGACAATCAATTGTTTATTCAAAGATTTATCATTTCTTTAGTTGCAAAAGTTCAAAGCATCAAATTTTCCAATGTTCTTTTGTTCGACCACAAGAAAATCATTGTTGATAATTTCAAAACATGCTCCGATGCATTTAGGGCAAAGGATGCCCTTTGTCAAGGAGCTCTGTGAACACAATAAAACGCTTTTACAATACGGAACATATCTCAAAATAAAATTGCATTTAAGTGAGTTTCAGTTGCCTAAGTGTGCGGAGACATGCGGGGAAGCATGCATGGTGTGAGGTATAGTGATATTTAAATACCTTATAAACCAGTGTGGGTAGCTAAAAAACGGGAGTGAGGAAAAGGAAGGCACTTACATTCCTAGGTCATGGAAGGTGTTATGTCTCTGAAAACGAAAAAGTGAACATGCGTATGAGATGCGATTCAAACCCGGAGTTGACTAATCACGCAGGTCTATGTCGGAGCTCCGACTTACTTGGTGTGCAGGAGGGGTTGGGTCGACTCAGGAAACCACGGCGGAGTTGCTCGTAGCTCGCGGAATGGTAACGGAGTGTGAGAGTGTTGATTAAAGAGCGGCTCGCGGAGTGACGGTCACGTGATTAGGTCGTGAAGACGGAAAAGGGGACTGAAACGTGGCGGTGAATGTGGCGGCCATTTTATAATGGAGTGTATAGTGAGAGTTACTGATTATGAAGGGGTGTGAGGTGCACGGGGGAATGTGAACAATATGCAATCTTAGTACTCAAGCTGAATTTACAAAAGATACGGTGTGAAACATGTGTACCACGCAGGGTACTACAGGAAACAACTAAATTCAATTCGGTCATTAAGACCGTATGGCTTCATCGCCTGTAGTCTGTAGATCCAAGCTGTCTCACGTTGTAGGAGTATTTTGTTATTGTCTTTTCCTTCCATTTTGCAGATGATTTCTAGCACCAGGAATTTCAACTGAGCCACATTGTGGTTGAGTTCATTGAAGTGCATTGCAATGCTTGATTTTTGGGTTTTGGTGCGAATGTTCGATTTATGCTCTTTTAGGCGAACTTTTATTTTTCTGGTAGTTTTGCCCACATATATCATGCCACATGGGCATTTCAGTAGATAGATCAAGTTAGTTGAATCACATGTTGCATCCACGTGTAATTTGATTTGGAACCCTCTCATGGGATGACTTATGCTGTTTCCCTTGATGATATTATTACAGCTATTGCAGTTATGGCACGGGCGTGTGCCAGTGTGAGGAAGTTGTTCCATGTTTTTTTTTTACAAGATTTCTTTAAGATTTTCAGTCCTGGTATATGCAAAGATCGGGGGATTTTCAAATAAGTTACCAAAGTCGGGTTCAGATGACAGTATGCGCCAATGCCTGAGGATGATGCTCTTGTATGTTTTGCTGGAAGTGGAGTATCTGGAAACTTATACTGTTCTTTTCTCCTCTTTTTTCGTAGATCCTTTGAGGGCTTCCTGACGTGAGATGATAGATACTTTTTGCATGGCTTCTGTTATGATCTCTTGTGGGTAGCCTCTGTTGAGGAACCTTGTGGCCATTTCTTCCATTTGATTTGTGCATGTTTCAGGATCTGATACGATACGTTTTATCCGTAGCATCTGACTGAATGGCAAATTTCTTTTGAGGGAGTTTTGGTGGAAACTGGTATAGTGTACTGTGTTGTTACGATCTGTTGCTTTGCGGAAGAGGTCTGTTTCCAGCCCTTTTTCTGTGATTTTAACCAAGACTTCAAGAAAGGTTATTTTATGTTCATTAATGTTCCATGTGAGAATGATGCGGTTATCTTTGGTATTTAAGTCTGTCAAGGCTGTCTCTAGGTTTTCGCAGGTGTCTTTCCAGATAAGGAATAGATCGTCGATGTAACGAACATATAGCTTTAAGTTGTTTGTCCCGTTTGAGTTAGCGTAGATATGAGTGGACTCAAATTCTGCCATGTAGATGTTTGCGTACGTCGGTGTTGTGCAGTTGCCCATTGACATACCGGACATTTGAAGGTACCACTGTTGGTCATATGTGAAATAGCTGTGATAAAGTGTGAATATCATGAGTTCCATGAGGAAAGTTTGTAAGGAGTCCGTGATATTACTGTTCAGTAGAGCTTTTTCTATTGCCTCGATGCCACCTCCATGCGGAATGGATGTGTAGAGGCTTTTAACGTCGGCGGTACAAAGGATCAGATGTTCCTCAGTTTCTATGTCTATTTCAGAGAGTCTTTTGAGAAATTCGGTAGTGTCTTTGATGTAACTTTTGATGTTTGTTACTATTGGCTGTAAGTGTCGATCTAGAAATTTGCCTGTCGGTTCGTGGAGGGATCCTCTGGTTGACACAATGGGTTGAAACGGGGGGTCCTTCAGATCTTTATGTATTTTAGGAAGCATGGTTATAGTCGGGCTTCTTGGATATTCCACAATAAGGTATTTTTTAGTGCGGTCATCAATGATGCCATGCTCGTGTGCTCTTATGACTAGATCTGTTCATTCGGATTTGTATTGCTCGGTTGGATTGCCACGTAGTCTCAAATATATTTCAGGATCAGCGATGTGTTCCTTAATTTTTGATTCATACATGCTGGTATTGAGGATGACTAGGGCGCCGCCTTTATCTGCTTTGAGGCATTTGATGGCATTGTTACTTGCAATCTTTTTTAGAGTGTCTTTGTCCTTCATGGTGATATTTTGCTTCATTTTTTTTCAAGAAATTGATTTTAGATATATCTTGTTTTACAGGTGTTTCAAAGGTGTCAATGCTCTTGTGGCTGCACGGTGGCATATATGTGCTGGTGGTTTTTAAGCCAAGTAATTGGTCGGGTTTTGTGTCAGTGGCTGGTGGTAGTACGTTTTCGAAAAAATGCCTTAGGCGTAATTTCCGAGTGAGTTTAAAGGTGCTTAATTCTAATTCAAGAAGGTTTGTGGAGCTGGTGGGTGTAAATGATATTCCTTTCTGCAGTAGCTTCATTTCCTGTGTGGTTAGCACCGTGTCAGAAATATTTATTACTAGCGATTCCTCTTCCCCTTGGGTTTCTTTACATTTTTGTTTTGCGGATGAACTTCTTCCACTGTTCTTTCCAGATCTTTTTCCCCGCCGGGGTCATCTGTTTCGTCTGGTCCTACCTCTAAAAAAGGCCCTGATGTTGAAGGGGTATCATTAGTTTGGCCAGATCAATTATTACCCTAGGGTCTGCAGAGTGACATAGGCTATATACCCCAAAAAATATACGTTGTTTAAAAAATATACCTTACAAAAAAAAGTAGTCCCTTGGAAGTAGCACCGGCCGTGTGCGCTAACGTGCTGACATCATCAGGAGAGCGAGGAGGACAGCCGTGGGGAGGAAAAGTAACGCAGCGTTCAGCGGGAGGAGCGCGGAAGACAGAGACGGTGACAGTTGGGCCGTGGGGCTGAGACGGCGCGGAACCGACACTGGGTTCACTGAAATGTGCGGAGCCGTGGGGAGGAAAACGAATGCAGCGTTCGGCGGGAGGAGCGTGGAAGAGAGCGGCGGCGACAGTGGGGCCGTGGGGCTGAGACGGCCCCCGAGGAAGACGCGAGGTAAGCGACGCCCCTCGTGTAAAAAGGCTATTTTGACCGAGCTACAAAAAGCGGTGACGTTTAGAGTTGTGCCCTGCGCCCCAGGCGCTGATTACTCTTGAGATTGTGTGTTTTCCTGTCAGCAGAGACCATAAATAACTGAGTACACATATTCGAGGACAGTTTGTCGTGTGTGGTGCATGCTTATTAATACTCCAAGTCGCCGTCTGCTGCAGGCCAGAGTGGAGGATGCAGCCTCATTGGGGATTGAAAGCAGTGACGTTTAGAGTTGTGCTGTGCGCCCCAGACGCTGATTACTCTTGAGATTGTGTGTTGTCCTGACAGCAGAGACCATAAATAACTGAGTACACATATTCAAGGGCAGTTTGTTGTGTATGGTGCACGTTTATTAATACTCCAAGTCGCCCTCTGCTGCAGGCCAGAGTGGAGAATGCAGCCTCATTGGGGATTGGTAACTCCTAACGTGGTGTCAGAGAGAGTAAGGAACCAATAGTTGGCCTTCCGTTTGCACATTCTATGAGCCGACAAGCACAGAGTAGGATGACGCGAGGTAAGGGAGTTCCTGCTACCTGGAAGCCTCATTGCCCCCGGACAACGTCGGGACGGGCTGCTAGTTAAAAATAAAATATTGATTTTTATATTGCTTTGGTTGTAAATTAAATAAATATTTGACACAATTGGTGTATTTGTTTGAAGTATACTTGTTTCTATATATTATTTTGAGGTTCAAGTTAGGGGATTTTAGGGGATTCCATAGAAGTGATAACGAAGCATCACTGATTTAGGCAAAAGCTTTACTTTCACTAAACCACAAAGTGATCAACACTGAAATAAATGATTGCTATTCAGGAGACTCTCAAGTTACTTGACTTGGTAGTAGATGGGTGTTCTTTTTAGGTCAAGCCTAGGCAGCGCGCATGCGTAGTCTGCAAGACCTGCTTTATTCAGCAAAAGGACTTAGATCATGCCTTCTGCTTACCATAGGTTGACTCCAGTGTCACTTTTCTAACTGGTTCACACAGTCAATACGTCACTTCCGTTCTTAACTGAGGGGCACAGGCCAAGCAGTTTCCTTACACTTTGATTGTATCCCTGTTGTTTGGGAGAACTCTTTTTTTATTGTTTCCTGCCTTGGTTCGTGTTCTGATGTATGTTTTTCTGCCTCCTTCCATGTCGCAGAAAGCCCACCACCGCCTTCACCCCTGTGTCGCTTGTTTCTTCATGGTCTTAGTAACATGAGCTATTTTCTTTTTGCACGTACACGGCACAAACTTGTTTAGAGAATGCAGTGCCTTTGGTCGAGATTCGGTGCAGGTGTACTCCCCCTCCCATTAGGAGTAGGATGCCACGAACACCACTTGACTAAACAAAAAAGGGGAAGGGTGAATCAGGCATTTTATAACAATACGCTGGCATTGTAATTAACAAACTCAGGTCTTACCAAAAAGCAGCTGTTTATGCTGTTCCAGTTACCACGCCAGTGCTATCGATGTGATTTTTTTTGGTTTGATTGACATATGTCCTTCCCCAGCCCGCCCCCCCACCTTGGAGCTATTGCAGATGGTATTGTTACCATTTCAGCATGGCTACCGTGGATATCAACAACATGGCTGGGGGTGGAGCCGGGATGGAGGGCAGTGGCAAACATAATAGGGGCTTTGTGAAGGTAAGACACAGGTCATGGCTTGCAGAAGACCATGAGATTTCATATGAAATGGTGAGGGGCATTGTGATGCAATGGTCCCTCTCTTAATATCCCTACTTCACATTCAGGCTTGTTTCATTCAGTTTTTTGGCAGCAACCTTTTTTTTCGCCCTTGTGGGCTCGTCCTCAGATCATTTTCATATTAGCGTATTCCTTTTACCGAAATTGTAGCCAAGGAGATCCCCCACCTCTCCACCCGCTGCCTCCTCCACTCTCTGTTTTGTTAGCAGCACCAGGACATCCGGTGTGACAGCAGATCTTTATTTTTATGCATTCTTTCAATGTGTTGGAAAGGAGAGAAAATAATAATAATAATAATCCTGAGCTTATAAAGCGCCTGGTTACACTAGCGAGTGTGTCCCCGCGCTGTGCCGCTGAGGAACCCGTCCTGGTCTGTTCCTGTGAGGTGCCCACTCCTGGGCACCCCAAGGTGAAGCCAGGCATCCTAGCGGTAGGGCCGGTGTGGAGATTAAGCAAGCTATTGCCCAGAGTTGCAGAGTGGGACCCATGATTAGAGTAGGCACCGAGGCGAGAGAATTGTCAGGGCCGAGGACATTGAGCCCAAGACCCTGCCGCGACGGGAATTGAACTCTGGTCCGGGCCAGACCTCTGCATCAGAGTCTGCCGCTCTAACCAGTGAGCCACACTTCTCCAGAACAGCATTTTATATTAAAGTTGAGCAGTGTTGGGTATGTTTTTTATTTTTTTATACATATTTTAGTGTGTACGTATTATTTTTACGTTGTTGGTGTTGTGGACTTGTGGAAGCCAGCCTTCCACTTCTGACCAGAGCCCCCTGCACCCTCAGAAGAGACCCCGAAGAGGGGTCAGGGGAGACCGAGGAAATTGCAGCAGGTCAGTGACCGCAGGTCCAGGTTGCAGGGGCTAGGGGGAAATTTCTAGGTTCACGGTCAGAGGATATCACACCACACCACAGCACATCCCACATGGCTTCTGCATGCGCAGGTCCTTTTGGGTGAATGCACCACATCCACATCACAATATACCACACACATGCACCCCAGCAACATGCACTACCCACTTGCATGCCACCAACACACACCATATAACAACACACCACTGCATTCCACACCATGACACTGGCCCCACATCACTGCACTAAGAACAACTTACTCCATATTGCAACACTAATACATATTACACACACCAAAAGGCACCAGTAACCTACACTACATCACTGCATAACACACACTATGACTACATACATCAAAACACCAACCCACATCGCTGCATTTCACAGACACACAGGGATGACCGCTTTGAACCATCTCAGCAAGACACCAAGGGGCATATTTACAAGTAAATGGCAGAGTGCAGCGTTAGCCTCCTTGGCTTAAAGCCATGCTCCACCATTTCTAAAATGCAGGGCTGCACCATATTTACAAAATTACTGTGCAGCCTTGCGTTTCCCCCTGTGCTAGTGCTAATTTAGTTGCCTAGCGCCAACACAGGCACCCTTGCACCATAGTGCAAGAGTGCCTGGGTTGCGGGCAATGATTGTTTATACACAGGAAGGTGTCCCTTTATGCATATAAACAATCTGAAATTATGTTTTAAAACTTTGATATGTGCTGCTTAATGCAGCACACATAGAAGCTGCAAAATATCATTTATTTAATGATTGTTTATGTGCAGGAAGGTAGCACATAAACAATCAATGGCGTTTTGCTGTTTCTATGTGTGCTGCACAGCACCCATGAAATCAACAAAAACGAGGAGAAATAAAGCATTTCTCCTAATTTCCCCAGGTTAAAACCAGGTTTTCTCTAGTCTTTATTTTGGCGCTGCCCCATATTTAGCCCACCCTTGTAAATATGGGTCAGCGTCAAAATCAATGGGTGTTGCGGTGGAACGCCCACCACAACACTCATTGCCCGCCCCTTTCACGCCAAGTATAGTGTGAAAGGGTGCCTTATTTACAAGGCAGCGTTAAGCCATGTTAAGTGGCTTAACGCTGCCTAGTAAATAATGCAAAGCCCCTATCTCCACAGGAACGTCACTAAAAGTGTAGTTACTGTGGCGATAGGAGCTTGTAAATCAATGGGTGTTGCAGTGGAAAACCCACCACAACACTCATTGCCCGCACCTTTCACGCTAAGTATAGCGTGAAAGGGTGCCTTATTTACATGGCACCGTTAAGCCACGTTAAGTGTCTTAATGCTTCCGAGTAAATAAGGCAAAGTCCCTATCGCTGAAAGTGATGCTCCTGTGGCGATTTAGGCTTGTAAATAAGCCCCAAAGTTTGCCGTATGGGGCAAACTTTGGGGCTTTCAAACTACTATTATCAGGTGATGGTGTTGTTTCTAATTTAACTAGAAGATACCCCAGACTACAAATCCCAGAACGCATTGGCTGGTTAAATGAAAGAGAAGATGCTCTTTTCCCTGCTCTTTCTAACATGACATATCTAAAAATGTCATCTCCTTTGGAAGGTCATCCATTCCTTAGAATATTTTCTGTTTCAAATGAAAGTACTAAGGGTCATATTTACAAGCCTGTGGCGATATGGGCATTGTATTATTTACAAGGCAGCGTTAAGCCACTGAACGTCGCTGAACACTGCCTTGTAAATATGGCCTCTTTCATGCAATGCTTAGTGTGAAAGGGGAGGGCAATGGATGTTGCTGTGGACGTTCTAGCACAACACCCATTGATTCTGATGCTGCCCCCTATTTACAAGGGAGGCGTAAATGGAGCCAGAATTAAGACCAGTGAAAACGGTCTTATCCTGGCGCAACAAGGAGAAATGTTTCTTGTGTCCTCGTTTTTGCTGTTTTCATGTGTGCTGCGTTGTGCAGCATACATGAAAATAACAACAAGCCAATGATTGTTTATGTATAGGAAGGTCCCCCTTCCTGCACATAAACAATTGTTCCTACATTAAGCAGCACAAATGGAAGTTACAAAGTAGCATTTAAAGATTGTTTATATGTAGGAAGGGGGACCTTCCTGCACATAAACAATCTTCCCCTGCACGCAGACACCCTTGCAATATGGTGCAAGCTGTGCCTGCGTTGCTGCTAGGCTGCTAAGTGTAGCTCCAGTGCAGGGGGAAACGCAGGGCTGCACCATATTCTTGTAAATATGGTGCAGCCCTGCATTTCTGAAGTGGTGGAGTGAGGCGTTAAGCCAGGAAAGCTAACACCTCACTCTGCCACTTCCCTTGTAAATATGCTTCTATATTCTTTTCCAGGTGACAAAAGGAATTATTTTCTTTCATATATGATTATATTTTATAAAATAATATATTATTATTACTACTATACTTTTCACATCATGTCTCTATTTGTACTTTCCACCTCCAAACCATTACTCTGCCATTTCTATTTCTCTTGAGCTCTGGTTCCTGCTTTTTCTCTTTGTTTCTCTTTCAGGTTCTCATTTCTTTCTCCCTCTCCTGTCTCTCTCTGCATAATTTTGATCTCTGCGCTTCACCAGCCTGTCTGTCTCCTAGGAGATTTCTGAATAGACCAGCCCCACCCCAGGCCTGCAGACCTAGGACTGCTGAGGGGTTTTTCCCAGCTCCAAACAAATCTGAGCCCTCCTCTCACACCTGCCCAGGCCCCTTAAGGCTTTGCTAGGTGCCCCCCAAATCATTCTCCTACATCTTGTGAGCTGCAGCCTGCATGTGCCCCAGATTGCAGTGAGCAGAGTCCAGGAAGTTGTAAGGAGGCAGACTAGTGCTGTCTCTTCCCTAAAAAACGATTTTCCCTACCTGTGATTGCATCATCTTTTCTTTTTTAAATTTCTTTAACTGTCTATGCCTGTGGTTGTTACAGTTTAAAATTGTAGTTTTAACCTGCCTGTGATTGCATAATTTATCACCTGTTTTGTGTTTAAACTTGTGGGTTTTCATGCCCGTGACTGCTTCCATTTCATCTGTTGAATTGTGGGATTTACCACTCCAAACACTGTAGTTTTTCCCTCTCATTCCCCATGACTACCAGTTTTTCCCTCCAAATTTCTCCTTTGCTCTGTGCTAAGACCTGCATACTAAGCAGTGCACCCCCAGCCACCATTTTGCGTTAAGAAGTCAGTGAAACCAGCCCCTCTCCCCAGCAACAGGGATATTCTACATCAGAAGGTGCTCTGAGACAGCAGTAATCTGCTGTGTGCTGTTTAAACTGTATTTAATAGGGACTGTGCACTTCGTTTTTTGGCCAGGAGAGGGAGTAAAGGTTTATTCAGTATTGTTAAAGGACAAATTTGTTAGGCCCTTACCTGCAGAAGTCCGAAGTGTGAATTCAATCAATCAATCAATCAATCATACCATTTGTATAGCGCACTACTCACCCGGGAGGGTCTCAAGGCGCTTGGGGGAGGGGGGTGTGCTACTGCTCGAACAGCCAGATCTTGAGTTGTTTCCTGAAGGCGAGATGGTCCTGGGTCAGCCGAAGGTGGATGGGGAGGGGGTTCCATGTCTTGGCAGCCAGGTAAGAGAAGGATCTTCCTCCGGCCGTGGCTCTTCGGATGCGTGGTATGGCTGCGAGGGCGAGGCTGGTGGACCGTAGCTGGCAGGTGGGCGTGTAGAAGGTCAGGCAGTCGTTGAGGTACTTGGGGCCCAGGTCGTGGAGCGACTTGTGTGCGTGGGTGAGGAGCCGGAACGTGATCCTCTTGACGACGGGGAGCCAGTGCAGGTTCCTCAGGTGGCTGGAGATGTGGCTGCATCGGGGGACATCCAGGATGAGTCGGGCGGAGGCGTTCTGGATGCGCTGGAGTCTTTTCTGTAGCTTGGCTGTGGTTCCGGCGTAGAGGGCATTTCCGTAGTCCAGTCGGCTGGTGACGAGTGCCTGGGTGACAGTCTTTCTGGTCTCGGTCGGGATCCAGCGGAAGATCTTGTGAAGCATACGTAGGGTGTTGAAGCACGATGAGGAGACGGCGTTGACTTGTCTGGTCATCGAGAGGGAGTAGTCCAGGATGTAGCCCAGGTTGCGTGCGTGGTCGGTTGGCTTGGGTGCGGTGCCCAGGGCTGGGGGCCACCAGGAGTCGTCCCAGGCGGAGGGAGGAGATCCCAGGATGAGGACTTCCGTCTTGTCCGAGTTCAGTTTCAGGCGGCTGTCCTTCATCCACTCGGCGACGTCTTTCATCCCTTCTTGTAGGCTCGTTCTGGCGGCGTCGGGGTCTCTGGTGAGGGAGAGGATCAGCTGGGTGTCGTCGGCGTAGGAGATGATGTTGAGGTTGTGCTGGCGTGCGATGGCTGCAAGAGGTCTCATGTAGACGTTGAAGAGGGTAGGGCTGAGTGAACATCCTTGCGGGACGCAGCAGATGACTTCGGTTGCCTCGGAGCGAAACGGGGGGAGGCGGACTCTTTGTTTTCTTCCGGCGAGGAATGAGATGATCCACTCCAGTGCCTTCACTTGGATACCGATGTTGCTGAGGCGCTGGACTAGGGTGCGGTGGCAGACAGTGTCGAACGCAGCGGAGAGGTCCAGGAGTATGAGGGCCACTGTTTCCCCTTTGTCGAGCAGGGTCCGGATGTCGTCGGTGGCTGCGATGAGGGCGGTCTCGGTGCTGTGGTTGGCTCTGAAGCCGGACTGCGAGGGGTGGAGGGATCCGTTCGTCTCGAGGAAGGCGGTCAGCTGTCTGTTGACGATCTTCTCGATGACTTTAGCAGGAAAAGGGAGGAGCGAGATGGGGCGGACGTTTTTGAGGTCGGTGGGGTCCGCTGTAGGTTTCTTCAGGAGGGCGCTGAGCTCGGCGTGCTTCCAGCTCTCTGGGAAGGTCGCGGTGTTGAAGGAGGTGTTGATGACGTTCCTGAGTTGGGGTGCGATGGTGGAGTCGGCCTTGTTGAAGACGTGGTGTGGGCAGGGGTCGTTCGGTGATCCGGAGTGGATGGTGTTCATCGTGCGGGTTGTGTCTTCGGTGGTCACCGTGGTCCAGGTGCGAAGGGTGGCGGTGGGGGGCGTTGGTTCGACGGTTGGGTGCGTGGAAGGTGCGCCGAAGCTGTTGTGGATGTCGGCGATCTTGCGGTGGAAGAACGAGGTGAGGGAGTCGCAGAGGTCTTGTGACGGAGTGATGTCGTTGGTGCCGGTGCTGGGGTTAGAGAACTCCTTGACGATGGTGAAGAGTTCCTTGCTGTCGTGGGCGTTGTTGTCCAGTCGTTCCTTCAGGGATTTCTTCTTGGTGGTGCGGATGAGCTGGTGGTGCTTGCGGGTAGCGTGTTTGAGGGCGGTCATGTTGTCGGTGGTCCGGTCGAGGAGCCAGGCTTTCTCGAGGGTGCGGCAGGTCTTCTTGGAGTCCTTGAGTTCGTCGGTGAACCAGGAGGCCTTCTTGCTTCTGGGTCTGCTGGGAGGGTTCTTTAGTGGCGCGAGGTCATCGGCGCAGGCGGTCAGCCACTGTGTAAAGTTGCGGGCTGCTTCGTTGGGGTCCGTTGTGTTGGCGGGTGGGCTCTGGTTGAGGGAGGTGGTGAGCTGGTCCGCGGTGATCTTGCTCCAATTCCTGTGAGGTACCTGTTGCGGCTGGTGGTGGGTCGTGGTTCTTTTGAAGCTGAAGTGGACGCAGCTGTGGTCGGTCCAGTGGGGTCCGGTGGCGTGGCTGAAGGTGATGTACTTGCTGAAAGAGAAGACGGGATCAAGCGTGTGGCCGGCGTAGTGGGTGGGGGTGTTGACCAGTTGCTTGAGTCCGAGGTTGGCGAGGTTTTCCAGCAGGGCGGTGGTGTTGCGCTCCTTGTTGTTCTCCAGGTGGAAGTTGAGGTCCCCTGAATTGAGCCTGTCTGCCTCCCATGAGAATTCTGAATAGAGCAGCAGCTTTAAACTCCCTGGCCAGTAAACCTTGTCTGAGGTAGCTGGGACTTCATATAGTCTGCTATTTATTGGTACATGTGTACACTGATTGGTGGTTGTATCTGGTGTTTCTATTGGATTAGGGTTATTGTTCTCATTGTTTGGGTATTTGAGGGTTCTGATTGGTTTCTGGGTCTGTGTTTCATTCAATGTAGGGTTGGGACTAGAGTTGGGGTTAGGATTTATATTGGAAGTAGGGACTAGGGCTTCCTGTGTTATTGGTTGTTGGGACTAGGGTGGGACTAGGGCTAGGGTTAGGCCTTTAATCTGATTTAGAAATTAGAGCTTCTGGTGTGATTGGTTGCTGGACTAGGAGTAGGGTTAGGCTTTCTATTGGAAGTATTCCTGTGCCATTGGTTGCTTGGGTTGGGACTACTGGTAGGGCTAGGGCGTCTATTGGACGTAGCGATCAGGGTTTTTAAAACTGATTGGTTGCTTGGACAAGGGCTAAGATTGGCTGTACGGTCTTATTCTCCTACTGGTTCCAGATTCAGGGGTAGTGTTGTGATTGGATAGTGTTAGGGCTAGGGTTCCCATTGTTTGGAGGGGTCACCTGATTACTAGGGCTATAAAAGGCCAGGGTTAGGGCGTCTCAGCCCGGGTGTCGAGTCTAAGGGCGGAGAGGACAAGGGCAGTTGCCTGTTTGAGCCTGGTCAGGACCAGGGCCAGAAATGCTGCCCATGTTCCCATTCAGTAATACCCACCCACAATTTATTTTCACTATAGATATGTACCTATCTTTGTGTATTGCTTTGTATAAACATGTAGAATGATTATGTTGTTAAAAAAAAAATCATCCTTGGTCTACATGTACTTACTTCCATTGTGCATGTATATCCCTCCATGTACTTGGATCTGTGTGTCTGTTACTTTTCTCCTGAAAAAGCATATCCAATGCACTACCCTATTTCTCATCCTGTACATCTATCAATATCTTTAATCTACATATACTTACCTCTTTTATGCATCTATATACTTTCAATATACTTATGGATCTATATATTTATCACTTTCTTCTAATTTGGCATTTCCAATGCACTACCCTATTTCTCAGCCTATACTTCTCTCAATATATCTTCTAGCCCAACTTTCTGACTCATCTCAAACTACTTTCTACTACTCTTTCCAATGCACTACGCTATCTCTCACCCTATACATCTATCAATATATCCTCTATATCCACTCTCTCATTTATCAGAGATTCCCTCGGGGATGATTCGCATGCGCTTAAGAAATACACAAGTACAAATACATCCCAAACCTCATACCACTACTATGACCCCAAAATAACCCTTTCTAGACTCTCTCTTACTCTACCCCTCCTTGCATCACCTGACACCTCTTTTACTATACAAATCCCCCAAAACAAACCTCTCTAAACTCTTCCCTCTGACTCTTTCCCTCCAAAAACCCCTTTTACTCATCCAAAACCCTCCTCCTACTGCTATGACCTAAAAAAAGAAAAGAAAATAATAACAATAAGTCCTTCACTCTTCTATCCCTCCACTATCTTTTTCAATCAAAATAACAGACTAACATGTTCAGTTCTCAAATTCCATATTCCACTATACTAACTCACCACTAATCCTTTATGGGTTCCAGAGTAGCGTGCTACTCGCAAATAAAGCATTTTGCCACCCCATCAGGGTTACAAGCGCTATATAAATGAAAACCTTTTTCCTTTTCCTAGCCCTCCCCAATCCTTCTCAATCCAAATAACTGACTAACATATCCACCACTCAAATTAATTTCATGTTTCACCATACTAATTCAACACTAATCTTTGTGGGTTCCAGAGTAGTGCGCTACTCGCCAAAAAAACGCTTCAAAGCCCCATCAGGGGTAGCAAATGACATATAAATATAAACCTCTTTCCCACTTCCATCCCGCAACCTACCCTTCTCTATCCAAATAACTGAATAACATATCCACCACTCCAAATTACTTCATATTTCACTATACTAATTTTCAACACTAATCCTTAATGGGTTCCGGAGTAGCGTGCTACTTGCCAGAAAGGCGCTTCAACACCCACTCGCTGTCATCCTATTTTTCTTTATCTGTCTTAGTTTGCACTCCCTGTCCTCTCTCGCTCTCTTTTCTCTCCCCTATAGTTCCCACTTTCTCCCTTTTCTGGCTTGGACTGTTGCATAATGTGCTGCATGGCTAAATACTTATAAGGTCTCAGAAGCGAGGGACTGACACATAACTTTGCGTTGACAAACACTATTTTGCTCCAACATTTGCACTAATGGATTGATGCAATAAATGTGTTTTTTTCCAAACAGTAACTGCACATCTGGTTGTTTTTGCATGGGTTGATCAGTGTAAACTGTTATTCAAAATTGGCATTCTGATGCAATCTGTACTGAATCGAATAAATGCATTCATATATGTTCATGTCCACTCCTTGCTACAGTTGTCAATTTGAATGCAAGCTGACTCCCTGTAAAATGCTCCGATGTCTTTGGGCCAAGTTTGGGCTAGATAAAACTGCAAAAAATAAGTCAATGAGGTCTATTATCGTTATGCATCAGTGCCAGCAGCTTACGCTGCTCACTAGTGCTCATCCCACATAGTGTCCATCAATGTTCAATTGTGCAATAACACGTCAGCAAATCCGTTCCCAGAACTTGGAGTGGCTTTTCCAGGCACTGCCTACCTTAGAAGGCTGGTACACATCAACAAGCAAGTGAGTTTGTGTCAATCACAAACTTTGCAAGGCACATTTCCACATTGGATATGACCTAACATTTAGTCTTATCAAGGTCAGGAGGAAAAATTTTTAAGGTGGAAATGGGGCGAGAACACTTAAAATTACTTGGGGTTCAGAGAATGGATTTCTTTTTTCCCTTGGAAAAAGTGAAAAGGGAGTTTGCATGTGCAAATACACATTTGATAGTTATTTAGGCATGTTTAACTGTTACTGACTTCCATATTGGTAAATACCTGCAAATGTGAGTACACTTGCAAGACTATAATTATCAGGGCACATTAGATCTCTTTTAGTGGACAGCGTAGCTAAATAGTTACAATTTAAAGTTGTGGTCTTTTTTCTTCAACTCTCATTTATAAAAACAAATATTGACTTATTTATTGGTTTTCATCTGCACCGCTTGCTCGTGTTTCTTTCTCCGTGATACATTCCTCAGTAAAGTTGATTGTCATCTCGTTATGCTAAGCATAACTTACCCCAGATGCTTCTTCTTCAGGCGGTTCAATACTCTAGTGATGCAGTCTCGCACACAAAATGTTATAGTGCTGTTGACTTGCATCAATGCACTTGTTTTTCTGCCTGTGCATTAAAAAGCCTCATTTTCATTAACTTCACCTCCTCTGTAGCTCCCTTTCCCCTCCCTGCTCGAAGCCGTCGCTTGGTAGCAATGTATACAATCCCCCGTCTTCTCCAGTGTCCCCTCTTCCTATACAGTTATTTTAATTTTATTTTGTTTAACTTTCAGGGGGCGGAGCAGCTGCAACTTGTTGCTCGGTGTGTCTATGAATGGGCTTTTGCACACAGTTTTCCAAAAAATGTATTGCTTCGTGATTATTATTAACCATCTTAGAACTGTACATATAAAAAAAGCCAACGCCAAAATGGCTCCTGTGGCATGACGTATAAGCATTGCGTGCATGTTGATACATACACAAGTATATGTCATCATGATGGGGCATTCATAGCTTTGTGACACACATATATATGGCTTAAACATCACTGCCCCTGGTATCTTTATTTGCATTTTTGGTTCAGCAATAAACATTTTGTAATCTTTATTTTTATTGATACTGAACAACATTGACAAAGAAGCACTTATGTTTTTTAGCTCGGGGAAGGTGGTCTGATCCAAGGGGAGGGGAGGCAGTTTAACGGCATGCGAATAAGTAAATTTTTTCAGCTTTCTGACTGAATTACTCATGCGGTGCAACCCATCTAAATTCACAGCCGGTATTTTTAAAAGGCTGGGATTTTATAAACTAACAATTCCAATCCAACCCACATAATTCCGCTACACAGCACATGCATACACTCTTTAACACGTGGGCAAAAGTCATTGTAACTTCCAACGTCAATACCTCTAACTCAAGCAAATGCGAGATCAGTTGCATTTCCAATGGTTGTTCTTCAGAGTTGATTCTGAAGCAGCCCAGTCATCCTCCTTTTAGAGTCGGACACCTCACACCCATACAGCACATGTAACGATAAACAAAATTAAGCTGAGTTCCGTGCAGACTCATAATATTGCTGCAGGGGTGTGATCAGTTGCAAGGTGTTATGCTTTTCCCACAATTGCATGAAAAAGTTTACTTTTTCCCCAATTTGTATAGCAGAGGTTAAACTCTATCTATGCAAAGATTTTGAATTGATTAGAGAGGAAATGACCTCAGCATGCAGTAAAAATTACCTCTCGATGCATTAATTCACTTTGTCCGTGTGAAGGCGAACTTGATCCAGGATGGCGCGCAAAACTTCAACAAAGATCAGGAACTTCGTAAAATGTCAGCTACATAACTTTAACTCATAGGCCCACAACTGGTTAAAAAACAGCACACATAACTGTTATGATGCAGTTTACCATGACAACGAGGTCCTTATCAAAACTCTCTGTGGCAGGGATCTATATTCCACAACTCCCTTTAGCGCTGTTTCTCCCTTGCACTCCCAAAGCACCTCCGGACCAGCAAAGAGAGGGGGTGGAGGGGCGTGATGAGATCGGGGCTGGTGCCACAATGCCCACATGCCGGCATCACTGATGTTCCTGGCCCAACAGAGACCGAAAATGATACTAAAATGCAGTGATAAATATCAGCAGTGCAAATCAATCAGCTGCACCACGTCAACATAAACAAGTATTGGAGAGTCTGAAATGGGTGGCCAGATTCTACAAAGACATGCACTCATAAGTGTCTCATTAAATAGAAAAAAAGTACCTGTACAAGCTGCGGCCAGTGGAGGGATACTGGCTGTAGAGCCTGCAACTGTACTTGGTTCAAGCTCCATGAACGACTGGACGTCAGCAAGCAGCAAAGAGAAAGCGGAAGCAGGAGAAGACTCTGACCAATCCGAAGCAAGAAGATTAGAGCGATGTGGGAGTCAACCAATGGTAAGTATGGGGCGGTCTGTAAGCCAGTTTTTGACATATTGTTGAAAAAACTTTCGCTAATCGGGCACATGCGCTGTTCAGGTGCTACCAGGCCAGATTTTTACTGGCCTGGTCTGTATTTTTAAGTCCAGACCTGTAAAAGTACTGGAAAAAGCAGTGAAATCCAGTATTTCTTCCATTTTGAAACATACAACAGCAGTCACATAATAAAATCAGTTAAAAGTATTGTAGAGCTGTCTAAATTGTCTCAGAGTTATCATTAGCCCAAACAGTGGGGTAATTACCATGTTACAAAAGTATTCTTACAATTTGGTTTTCTGAGAATTGTTCAGGCTATTCTCGAAAATCCTACACCTTGTCAGAGGATTTTCAGATTTCAGGTGACACAAGGCATTGATACCCGTCACCCACCCTCATGTTCAGTCTATTTATTGAACTCTGGCTCAAAGATTCAGAACACGACGAATATGCCCGTCTCTGCATAAGAACTAGTGGATAAAAATAATAACTCTAAGCAGATAATATAATCTTTTTTTAAACCAAATTCAAGGCCCTATTAGAGAACGATATAAGGTAGCAAAGGTATGTAGTTAGAGTTTAGAATATACAATCAATTAAATAAAATCCTTTGAAAATGAACTGGATAGTTTGCTGCACAGGGAGGTAATAAAATTACCAAAAGATTTTAGTGTGATGTTTAAGGTACACATTTTGAGTTTACTAATGGGAACTACAGCAGTACTAAGGCCCTGGAAATATCGTTATCTAATAATACTGTCAGAATCGATTCTAACAAGATGGCTTAGTGAGTGAAATGTGTGCTGTTTGAAGCCTGGCGGGGCTAGCCAAGCTTGTAATACTTTCAAGGTTATTACATTAAATACCATTACATTAAATATTTATAACTTCTGCTATTGACACCGTTTAGGAATAGCAGATAATGTGGTCAGAATCAATATAGAAAAATGAATTCCCTGGATTCATTTTCACGTTTTCAGCTATAGCTCTGTGGCTTCAGCAATGCTTCTCAAGAATTTGCATGGTCATGGTATTCAGCACTGCTGAACTTTCTTTCGTCACCATGTAAGTTTCAACTCGGCAAACTCTGGCCTCTTGGGATCAAGATGCTTCGAGGCAGGGATAAAGTTAAGTGAGAGGGGCAAAGATGGAAGCCAGAGGGAGCCATGATACAGGGAATAAAATGTGTGGCCAGTTGTGCGTCACGGACAGAGAAGGCAAACACAGATTTGAACAGCATCGGTCTGTCCTTAAGGGCGGAGCGCCCACGCCCCCACACCTTTAGGACATAAAGGTCAGATTTACTAGGTGATCCCAGAGGGCAGTGCAGCAGCCGCAGAAGCCTGTGCTGCATGAGAAGAAGAGAGAAAGAGAGTGCCATATTTACAGGAGTATGGTACTCTCCTCCCCTCTCCCTATCGTCGCATTAGAAATGTGCTACCATGTCCCATGGACGCACCTTTGTACCATAGTGCAAGGGTGTCTCTGTGAGGCTAGCATAGGTTTTGTATTAAAAGGGCACCCTTCCAGTACAAAATACTATGCCTTGACTCATTTTAAACCTTTTCCCATGTTGTATGTGTGCTGTACAGTGCTGTATACATGCAAAGTCGGAGGAGAAAGGAAACATTAAAGCATTTCTCCTTCATTGCGCCTATTTGAAATGGGTGCAGTTTTTTGCCGCAAAAGCTGTCTACTTTTTTTAAGTAAGTAGGGTTTTACATCAAAAACCTTTAGTGGTTGCATGGGAATGCCCATTCACCACCACCCATGGAACGTGCCGTGGTGCTAAATAATGCAAAGTTTCAATGATTTTCCAGTGCTAAAAAGGTTTAGTGCTGGAAAGTAAATAGTTAAAAAACGATTTTGCGTTGTTTTGCATCACTTTGGTGATGCAAAGAGTGTCTGTCAGGCTGAGCAAAGTTCAGGCTGACAGACACTCTTTATTTTCAGGTCTGGCAACCAGGAGCTAGACATGCACTGAATGTGCAGGCTCCTGGCTGCCTGAGCTGAACCTTGCTGGGCTAAGGATTTCATAGCTCCTGTGGGCGTGACCTCCTGAGCTCAGCAGAGGTCCTCGCGGCCCCTCTCCTCATGACAAGAAGAGCGTCAGTGATTGCCTTGTACCTGGGCACTTCAGTTTTAAGACCTGAAGTGCCCAGGGCTGAGGGTCTATCACTGAGTAAGTGGGGTCAGTATTCCCTCTGACACTGTCCTCTCTGTGACGAGGTAGGGACTGCTGCCTCCCCTCATTGGCTGACCTGTAGGGAAGGCAGCAGTCCCAACACTCCTGGCACTCCTCCCTGAGAGCTTTAGCAGGTAAGTGTTGTTTTTTATTGACTGTTTGATTTTTACATGTATGTATGAATGTGTGTGTATTTGTGAGTGAGTGTTGTGAATGTGTGTCTGTGTGTGTGCATCTGCATGTAAATCAATGGGTGTGAGTGTGTATGTGTGCCCCCCCAATTGTACTTACCGGCTGCCACTGTACTTGAGCCTATTATGTTAGGACTGGAGGAGTCTGAAGTACAGTGTGGCAGCACAAGACGATATCGAGATGGTCTCCGCCGTGCAAGTACATGGTGATTAAAGGTAAGAAAATAATAAGAACTGGCAAAGCCATTAGGTTTGGCTTTAAAAAACTGCCAACAGGTATAGATACAGGCATTCACAAATGCTATTTACACACATTGCATGCACAAATGTTGTTTAACCCCTTCTATGCTGGTGGCGGAACAACTCCGTCACCAGCCACGGGTGGGCTGTGCTAATGACGGCGTGGTTCCGTCACGGCCCGGCCGCCGCGCCTGCGCGGTGTTGATTTCGCACCTGCGCGGCATGTTCTATTAGGCGGGCGGGCCGTGACGTAACCACTCCGTCATTAGCACAGCCCACCCGTGGCTGGTGACTGAGTGGTTCCGTCACCAGCATGTCGGCGCCGCGCGGCCCCCCTTCCCCCCAGCGCCGTGGCGGGATTACCACCGCGGCCAAGGGGTTAATTAAAGCTAACTCTCCCTCTATTGGCTTAGCCAGTCCTGGGAAAAAGTAGCAAAAAAGGATTGTTTTCCCTATAGAGGAAAGGAGATGAAGGAGACAAGGAGATGAAGAAATGAGGGTCAGAGACAAGATGCCACCTATCGTTTAATTCTAGAGCTCTGCAGAGACTCTTTGCCCTAGCGACTGCTCAACTGCACCTGAAGCAAAGATAACACTGATATGGGAAGCCCACAACAGTCTGGAGTGAGCTCCATGCTGCTGGTTCCAAGAAGGAGGCATGTCAGACCAAGAACAGGGAAACAGCACTCCCCATGAGGAGTTGGGCCTTTCAGCAAGATTGCGGCCACCAAAGGAGAAGGCAGCAGAAAGTGTTTGGCCTGTGAGGTGAAATGACCCAAGGTGGATAATTAGGGATGACCCGAGAGACAAAAGAGACATTAAGTCCGGGTGGGGACGTGGGAACCAAGGATTGATCCAATGCAGCAGATGCGCTAAGGTGGGTGTGGAGGGATATCTCAGCTTGGATAACTGGGGATACTTGATCTCCAAAGAGAGTTTGGGGACACAGGCATCACCGCAGTTGCTGCCTTGGGCAGAAGCCAGTGAGTGGTGTCAGGGAGTAGAAGCTGTGACTGTTCACAAGCCACAGTGGTTGGTGAGAAAGCTGAGGGCCCATGTGTGACAGAGGGAGGTCGAAGTTCACAGCAGATGAGCATTCTTTTGGTTGGGCCGGATGTAGAGACAGAGAGAGTGGGTGTAGGTAAAAATGCTGGAAGGCCTGCCCTGATAGAGTCATGAAAGGCTTGATCTTCTGTTACTGTGCATTCACCTGATGGTCCAAATGGATCCAACAAGCTACAATATGGGGTCAGAAAGACTGGACAGATTTCCAAAGGGAAGTAGATGAACGAAGAGCACCTACACAGGAGGTCCGGGAGATTCTAGGACTTATAATATACACTGGGAAAGTAAAAGCAATGTCACCTATGTTAACAGGTTTTTGAAAACAGATTGTGGAGCTTGGGTATGAGGTCTAATAGGACATGGTTAAATTTCGACAGACACAACTGCAGTTTTCCTTGAGGCGGCCACCAAACAGACTTGGAATTGCATAGATTTAGAGGACTATAGAGTAGACTGTATCAACACACAACAGAGACAGACTTCAAAGCCAGATCCTCAGAAAGCTGTTCAATAAGCAAAGAGTCAGCAGTAGGAATTTGTACTGCTGTCAAGAGTGTGTGGGGGTACTCTATTAGTGAAATTGTGACAAATAAGACAAACAAAGAACAGAACATTAGAACACTACTGCAAAATAGCAAGAAAAAGAAGACAGCTAAACAAGACACGCAAAAGAGGTTGGAAAATACTAAAAATGGAGTAGACAAACAAAATATGGAGAACGTCAACTCGCAAATGGCCTGATGCTTCATGAAGCAGCTAATTTGAAGCCTCGGGGGAAAAAATGGCCAACATCAGACAGGAGCTTCAGAAAGGAGACAAGACAACAATAAAGACATATTTGAGCTGGTAACAAGAGTTAATTCAGTAGAAGGAAGGGCAGATGAAGCAGTGCTGAATATGGAGCACGAAATGACACAACTCGTAGCCTTAGCAGAGCACAACAGAACCCTACAAAAACAACCTAGAAAATTGTTCCAGGAGGAGTAACGTTAAAATAAGAGGGTTCCAGGGGAAAGGAATTACAAAACATCCAGAAATATGTTCAAGATTTGGTGGCATCAATTGCAGAGGAACTGGAAGGCCTGCAATATAAAACTGAAAGAGCACACAGGGTGAGCTTAGTGAGTAAGCCAACTCACTACCCTTCCGACATTAGAAAGATGCTCCTAGACTACGAGGATAAAGAGAGCATTATGATCAAAGTAAGGCAACACTAAGAAATATCTTGTTTTGGGGAGCGGCTTAGCATCTACTGGGAGCTGCCAATAATCGCTGTAGATTACACACTTTTTCAAAAGTAATGATGTTAAATAATGCTTCAAGATAATTTTTAGTTGGAAGGGGTCACAATACAATATTAAATCTCTGAAAAAAGCTGATGTATCTTAAGTATATCAAACACAGAGAACCGGTGCAATGAATGGGAACACAAGAGGGGGTTCCAGAAAGCAAACCAATATGAAAGAAGGTTCACAAACAACAGAGTAAAGGATGACCAACTAAGAGCAAAAATAGGAACAGAAGAGGCGCATTCAACAAATTAAATGCCTCACAGAAGGCACAGTGAAGGAGACAGCTACCGCAGAAGAGATGGCGTAAATTAGACCATGAAGATGAACCGTGGCAAAACTGTGTCTGGACATTGTCGCTGCCCAAAACTGTTCCATATCTTTTATTTTTTTTATTGATTGTGCGAGGTGCAGGGAGCTGGGTATTTCTCTCTAAAGTCTGTGGCCATCACTCTAGTGTAATTAAAAGGGGTACAGTCTAATTTTTTCCACTTATCAGGCTAGAGGAAGAACAGGGAAATAGTATGGACAGTGGAGTATAAGGAAATAGGGTAAGAAAAATCCTTCGTTTAGTTACCTTGGTCCCTACGTTTAACAAAGTTAAAATTGGAGAAATGGGAGGGAGTATGATTTTGAAACCTGAGAGGCTTCACTACCTCAAGAAGACAATTGAAGTAGAAGGGAAGTCATGGGATAAGGCGGTACCACAAGGACCAGCATTAATGAGACAACATGGGCAGACAGGCCCATAATGCAAGATTCCAACCTAGATTAGGTAGGCTTGTGGGAACCAGAGGCACACATCGTTTGGTCATTAAACAACAACCTATTGGAAGATAAACAGGTAGTTAAAAACTTAGACAAGGCCATTAAAAAGTATGTTTGGTTCAACAACACTGAAGACACCTCGGTGGCTGTTCAGTTGGAGGCACTCAAAGCAGTATTGAGGGTACATTTCTCAAAGGAGGCAGCTCAACTGCATAGGAAAAGAATTATACCTAAAGTCGCTGCACCAGGAGCTTCTTGCACTCGAGGAGCTTCACAATATTACACTGTCACAAAAAACATGGTGTCAAATAGCACACACAAGAAGGCAGATAAAGCTGCTTAAACTAGAGAAAGTAGAATATATGATAGACTAGACTTAACAAATTACAAGGAAGGGAACAAGAGGTGGTACCTTATTGGATAATTGGTTAAGAGGACAACACATGCAAGATTATACTGGTGAAGTTCTGGATAAGGGGGGAGTTTGAGCAACATCTGAACCTTTTAAACAGAAGGTGTTCCATGCCTCAAAACAAATTAAGCATGGGAAATGGACGGCTACATAGCCCAATTCTAAAAAATGCTCACACAGGCCGTTTTGGAGACGGCGCAGGAACTTTTTTATTCCTTTAAATGACAGGATTTTTAATGGATAGCATGAGGGAGGCCACCCAAGCCTTGATTTTGAAGCCAGGGAAAGATAAAAGCAAACCCACATTCTGCAGGTCATTATCCCTGCCAAGTATTGTTGAACAGTTACTTACCCCAATATTGACAGCACTGCCGGACGGAATATTGTCCAAACAAATTCACCTGGATCGGGCAGGCTTTGCAAGGGAGCAAACTAGGCACAACATGAACAAGCAACTACAATGCAATAGGTCTCGCATTTGCGAGCGTTTAAGCTATTGGTATTGAAAATCAAAATGCCTTTTCTGTGTTTTTAAAAGGAACAGATATATAAAAGGCATTGTTGTTTTTAATGCCAAGAGCTCAAACTCTCGCAAATGCGAGACCACTATAATGGTGGCCAGGGCCCTTTTTTTAGACGCTGCTCGCATATTCAGGTTACTGTGAGCAGCGTCTAAACAAAGGGGCGTGCCCACCATTATAGTGAAAGCACGTATGGTGATTTCACCTAAAATGTATTTAAAAAAAAGGTATATTAAAAAACTTTGAAGGTCGGCTTCTAAAGTAAAAGCAACCTGCACTGGAAACTAAATAATTAACTAGGCACGGCCCCTAAAGTGAATGCGTACATCGCTTTATATGAAATAATTAAAAAAGCACACAGCTATAAAGCAGACTGGGCTGTAATTAAAATAATATATATTACAATTTAAAACAAAGCGGGCGGGTGCTCCGATGCAATGGGTGGAATAGGGGAAGAGCATTAAAGAAAATAGTGCTCACCAACTTATAAATGGTACTGTGTAACAACCGAAGTAAAAGGGACAGTCTTCGTGGGAGGTTACAAGTGAAGACAAGGCGGTACTATATACGAATCAGAAGCCAGAATTTATGAAGAGCAATGACATACGCCAATGGCAAATATAGGTGCAGAGTGGGCGGGGCTTCTATAGCATATTCAGTACAGCATGCTTCGCAGAGCGAGCAGCGCATGACTATTGCCCTTAGGCTCGACCTAAAAAGGTGCTGTACCTAATTGATATTACAACAAACAGGGGCAACCCAACTCTCCAGAACCTGGGGCCAATAAACAATATTATAGCAAAAATGGTTCAAGAAATCATTTTAAACAAAAAAGTACTGAGAGAATAACACCTACAAATAATATAAGACAATAAGTTGAAGAAAAATTAGAACAAATGAAATAATGTACCCAAAACAGTTGTATGAAAATACATTTGTTATTGAAAAATATTCCTAAGACACAAGAATAGTACAATAATGAACTGGTGCTCACAAAGGTACGCAAGACATACACAATGAAATTAAACATAATACAGTGTAAACAAAAGACAGTGGCAGAGGGAAAGGTAACACAAAAATAAGTCCGTCAAGTCACAGGAACAGAACGCAATATATGCTTCCTCTTAATTTGCCAAAGGAAGATGTCAAAAAAGTTTTGACCTTTGTTAATTCATTAAGTCATCATCAGGACAAAAAAACAAACATTGAGTGCAACGATCAAGGTCAATTTGTAAAGACTAGAGTCAAGAAAGAAAGAAACTCCGACTCAAAAAATTATCCCTGGTCCGAAGGCAAGCATAAGTCAGGTTAACGTGGCTCATGAGGGTCCTGACAAGAATTGCGATTCTCCTATTAACATGACCAGAGAATCTGGATTTCATTAAAGACACGGAGGCTAACATTATGCATTAATCCTTTAATGCCACTCACAACAGCCGCTTACATCACAAAGGTAAAACAAAGAATTAGATGACATCACGTCAACAATATAAGGCATGAGCAGGAGTAGAGCTGCCTCTTTTAAATGCGAAGGAACAATGAGAAGTCAGGATAGCAACTTGGTACAAGGACGGTGAAGGGGTTGAAATGTGGGTTGAAATACATGGAAGGAAGTGAAGGAAGGATGCTGGAGATCCATTAATTCGAATTATCTGAAAATAAAATGAAGAATGTCAAGTGTCTGATGAAAATCAGGAGAGTCAGTAACAATCGATGTAAGCATACTTAAAATTGATAAATGAGTACACATCAAGAATAAAACCCAAAATATATATTCCGTCCAAGGGAGGGACGGGAGGGATAATGTTAGCCTCCGTGTCTTTAATGAAATCCAGATTCTCTGGTCATGTTAATAGGAGAATCGCAATTTCATTACAAGACAAGGAGGCTACATTATGCATGTTGGTAGCCTTGAATAACTGCATCAGAGACATGTTCAATTGGTTTGCAGTAGTGATGCGCAAAGGTAGAAGCATTAGACCAATCTGCACACCTAAGGATAACATCCAACTTACCACCAGACCAGAAAGATTTGCTGGCCATAGCACTTCTTAGAGAATGAGCTTGAAATTTAGAGAGATCAATACCAGCAAAGTTCATAGCCAACTTAACCCACCTAGCAATAGAGCAGGAAGAGATGGGTTTAAAGGGTTTGACATAGGAAACCAGAAGTTAATTTGCACCAGGAGGACGAAGGTCTTTCATTCGTAAGTCATATTCCTTCATGCAATCAACTACACAAAGCTTTTTGCAGAGATCAAAACGAGGGTAGAAAATGAAATCAGACATAGTTTTAGTTCTTCTATAAATTTCAAATTTAACACCAAACATGTCATAACTCCTATAAGAGATATCTAGGGCCTTAACGTCGGATACCCTGCGACAAGAAACCAGACATAAGAGAGAGGCAAGTTTAATAGAAAGACATTTTCTGTTAAGAAGGGAGTTATCAGGCCAGGAGCAAAAAAGGTCAAGCAATAGTTTAACATCCCAAACAGATTGATATTTAGGCCTAGGGGGCCTTTTAAGTCTGATACTTTTAAGGACTCTACAAATAATAACATTCTTACCTACCGTCTTACCGTTGACAATAGAGTGTCCTGCGGAAATGGCAGACCTATAACAGTTAATAGATCTATAGGAGAGACGACTGTCGAAAAGTTCCACTAGGAAATTGACTATATTAACGATAGGAGCCTCCACGGGATCCAAGTCCCTTTCCAAGCACCAACTAGACCATTTTTCCAGATGTTATTATATCTGTTGTGTGTTCCAGGTGCCCAAGATTCTCCGAGGAGTGTAAGAGCAGATGACGAAAGTCCAGACAATTGATTAGATTGCCTGACACTTTCCAGGCAAGAAGGTTCAGGATCCCTGAAAGAACCAGGTGGTGATCTTCTCCGTTTGCGTTTAGGAGGAGTCCTTGAGAAGCCGGAATTAGGAGGGGAACGTCGCAAGAAAGTTCCAGAGCTGTGGGGAACCATGCTTGAGACGGCCAGAAAGGGGTTATCAGGACCAGAGAGCACTGTTCCTGTCTCACTTTCTGCAGAACCCTTTGGATCATAGCAAAGGGGGGAAAGGCGTAGGGGCGGAGAGGAGCCCAAGGTTGGAGGAAAGCGTTGACAGCGAGAGCACCCGGGTCTGGCATCCAGCTGAAATACTGTGGAAGTTGGAAAGTCAAACGGCTTGCAAAAAGGTCCACATCGAAAGGACCCCAATAGTGAACTAGAGAATTGAAAATGGTCGGATTGAGTTTCCAATCGCTGAAATCTACTAGGAATCTCGAGTTCCAATCCGCTGAGAGATTGGATTTTCCGGGGAGGTACTCTGCCCTTGTGTTCCAAACAGAACATCCAGAGTTTCTTGGCCAGATCTGCTAGGTCGGCAGATCTCGTACCGCCGAGACGGTTGATATACGAGACTGCGGAAACGTTGTCCATCTTCAGGAGAACGGATCTGCCCTGAAGAGATTGTCTGAAGCTCATCAATGCATAGAGCCCGGCCGTCATTTCTAAGAAATTTATATGGTGGGAAGACTCCGAAGGGGTCCATACACCACCAGTGTCCTGGTCGAGGAGACGAGCACCCCAACCATGAAGGCTGGCGTCTGACTCTAGAACGAAGTCTGGAGTTGAACCAAAGATAGCTCTTCCATTCCAGGCGTCCAAATTGTCCAGCCACCAAGAAAGTTCCAGTCTGGCTTCTTCGTCCAGACAAACCTGGTCTCCGTACCAAAGTCCGGATCTGAGAGCTTTGGCTTTCACTCTCTGAAGAGCACGGTAGTTCACGGGACCAGGAAAGATAGCTTGGATCGGGGAAGAAAGAAGACCAAGAAGTCTGGCCAACTCCCTGAGGGAGAGAGACTGATGCTTGAGGACAAATCTGATATCCTTCCGAATTTTGGCAATCTTCTTCTTGGGGAGTAAGAGGAGACACCTGGACGTGTCCACAGTGAAGCCTAGGAACTCCAGAGATTTGGAGGGTAAAAGGATGGATTTTTCCCTGTTTATAATGAACCCAAGGTTCTCTATGAGGTTCATGGAGGTTTGGAGATCTTCTAGAATCTGTGAGTGAGATTGGGACATTATCAAGATATCGTCAAATAGATGATGAGACGAATACCCTTGGCTCTTAGGACGGAGACTATCGTTCTCATGATCTTGGTGAAACACCAAGGGGCGGATGAAAGACCGAAAGGGAGGGCCTGAAATTGAAAAAGGCGATTTTCCCAAATAAATTGGAGAAAAGGTTGATGTTCTATTGCCATGGGTATGGTAAAATAGCATATTTTAAGTCCAATTTGACCAGCCAATCTCCTTTGTGTAGAAGGTCCCTGAGCAGATGGATGCCTTCCATCTTAAAATGACGATAGACGAGGTACTTGTCTACCTCCCGAAGGTTTATTACTGGACGCCAACCCTTGTCCTTCTTTTCGACTAGGAAAAGGGTGCTTACAAAATTCTTTTGAGACCAGGGAACCTCTATTATTGCTCCCTTCTTCAACATAGAAGAAACCTCTTCTTTGACGATCTCTAGATATTCTGAAGAAAGAACCAGAGGATTGGGAGTGGCAGATTGGAAAGGAATCTCTGTGAAATCTATTTTGAAACCCTGAACTGTTTCGAGAACCCACGGGTCTTGTGTCAAGGATTCCCAGACGTGAATGAAATGTTTGAGCCTGCCCCTGACCTTTGGAGGGGGAGAAGAAAGAGAAGGACTTACTTTGGGTGGTGTTGTTGGAAGCACACCGAGCGGGGAAGCCTCTTCCGCGTGAACCTCTTCCTCTCTGTGGGAAGTACTGTCTGGTGTTGGAGGGGTAGAAGCCTCTACCGGATGAACCTCTTCCTCTTCCGTAAGTGGAGGGCCGGAAATTCCCTCGGCCGGAAGAACGGCCCCTTCTACCGGCCTGACCAAAAACACGTTTCATGTTGTTTTGGGCTTTGTCCAAAGCTGTAAATGTTGCGACGTATTTTCCAAGGGTTTTAATCATATCCTCTCCGAAGAGGAGGCCATTTGGCTTACACGATGGTTCTTTTTCTGCAAGATCCCCGAGTTTTGAGTTGATTCTATTAAGCACAGATTTCCTCCTTTCAATATTGAGCGAGGAATTAGCATTCCCAAGGAGTACTATGGCTCTCTGGCTCCAACCCTTTATTAGGTTTATATCCAAGGGTGTGTTAGAAATATGCGATTCCTCGGCAAGGTCGAGGATCCTAGTAAGGAGGCCTAGAAGGTCAAGAAGACGATCTTGACAGGCTTTAAGAGCTCTTCCAGGCCTTTTCTTGGATCCTTGCCTAACTTAAACAAGAACTTAATCAGGTCGGGGTCTAAGTTAGGTGTCTGACAGACTTCCCTCTATGAATGGACGAGGACATCTGGACCTCATGGTGTTACGCGATTCTCTTTCTAGAGAGTTCCTCAGCCATTTGGTCATGAATTTAGCTACGTGATCTTGTGGGTACCACTTTTTACTGTTAGGGTGGGAGATGTTTTTTGGGGAGAACATTTCTCCACCAAGAGGGTCGAGGATCGCATCCTTCGACGAGGGGGAGGAATCCGCCTCTGAGAAAGTGTTAAGGTCCCAGTCATCAGTGTCTTGCTCATCAAGATCCAGGACGAATTAGTCGTCGGGATCGTCGAAGAACTCGTCTTCTTCAGAGCTGGGATTGACACGAGCACTGACAATATTTACGCCGCTGAGGGCGCCCACCAAATTCGTGCCGCTAGGGACACCCAAACCATGCGTGCCGCGAGGGGCAACCTTACCTTGTGGGGCGCTTTGGCCTCCCATGCCTTTTGAGGTGCTTGGACCTCCCATCTCATTTGAGGTATCGCGACCTCCATCAGTGCTTAGGCAATGTTTAGTTTTTTTATTAGCCTTAGAGTGTTCAACTTCCGGATCGGAAGTGTTGTCATCAAGTAAAAGGGACCTTTTATTAGACATGACCTCACGCAATGTATCTAACATGCAGGATCTCATTTCCCTTTGAAGGAAAGACTTGAAAGCATCGCTGTTATGATTGGGCGAGCTTGCCACAGCGTCATCTGATTCTAAATCAGACATGGCAGGTAAGTAAAATTATATAAGCTGAGGTGTTAAGAGGGTTATTTATTTTATTATGAATTAAATAAAATAATTATTACAATAAGGGGGGTTAATGTAATGGTAATAGTCAATTTATGTATAAGTAAAGTGAAGTTATAAATCACCCCTTTTTTAAAAAAAATATTTTTTATGTTAAGAACCTAACCAAAGACATGTATTTATGTCTTTTTTAAGAGATATTGAGTCAGGATAGTGAGTCAAAAGGCCTAAAAAATTGAAGAATGCACTCGAAAGGCAGGAAACAGCTGGTTTTAGCAAAGAGTGCAATCGGTAAAGTCTTGAAAGGGCAACTGATGCGCTTGAGCAGCTTAATGACCGAAACGGAGGAATGGACCCTAGCAGGTACACGGCGTTGCGCTGTTGTTGCTAAGGTCCATTCCTCTGGTCCCAAAACGAAGAAGGGGCGATGGCGGGCCTCGGGAGACCGGGAGGTGTAGAACCGGTATCCAGCAGGAGGCGCGACAGGACGAGACAGGTACAGCCCGCAAGGAGGTAGGAGGCAGGAGTGCGTGCAACGCGCCAGTATACAAAGGGAACCTTCTACGAGGAAAAGGGAAGAGAGGGGCAGGAAATCGACAACCATAGATTGGAAGTCGAGGGAGGGGAGGGGGGATCGCAGCGAGTCACAGCGATCGAGGGAGGGGCGGGAAGCGAGTCACACCGCGAATTCAGTCCCAAAGGTGCCATACCTTGTCAAAATACATAAACACATTGTAGAAATATAGGCACCATATGAATATAATATACACTAAGTAAATTGGACTAAATTAAGAAGTAGATAGTAACAACATTAAAAGATTGAAGAGTAGAAGTACTTATCTATTGTGAGCCGCATTTAAAAGAGGCAGCTCTACTCCTGCTCATGCCTTATATTGTTGACGTGATGTCATCTAATTCTTTGTTTTACCTTTGTGATGTAAGCGGCTGTTGTGAGTGGCATTAAAGGATTAATGCATAATGTAGCCTCCTTATCTTGTAATGAAATTTTAAGAGCACCTCCTCTGAGTCTCAGTCCCCTTCCACTATAATGATGGTGGTTTAGTCAATTTCTCTTTCACACGACTCCCGTAGCAATTTGAATTACTCTGGAAGATGTGTGCAAGCAAAATTGTACACTACACTAAGGATGATTATCAAGATGATTCCCTATCCATATTGTCAGACAAATCCTCGAGAAGAAACAGAGGAGCTATAATAGTCGTTCACCCTCAGACGCCTGGAGCAGTGATGAAGACTGGAGAAAGAATCCAGGTCAACATTATATTATGGCCCTTCCTTTTCAACAACCACATCTGTGGTAATCACCCTACCCGTTTTACCAACCTCGGCCCTCAATGACATACAATCCTTTTTTAGTAAAAGGCAGGGGCAGAGGAAGTGGCAGAAACAGGTACACTGGGAGTGACAAGGCATGAAAGATATCCTGAATCTTATTGACCAAGTCAATTCTAAAGGATCCACCGACCTTTTCATCAGTCTTGATGTAGAACCTCTATATACTAATATTACACAAAATGCCACCCTAGCGGTTGTAAGAAGACATGCTGCATACAGAAATTTGGGACTCCCCAACCCCTGCACATTTTATGGTAGGGTGCGACACTTTAGCCCTAAAGGAGAACTCCTTTCAATTTGAAGACCAACTTTCTCATCAAATTCGGGGCACTGTGGTTCTGAAAATCTGGACCCTGTTATCATCCCGATATCGAGGTCCAATACCCGTGTCACAAAATATCAACGTACCATGACGAATTTGGTGTCAGCGAACCGATAATGATTAGGGCATCATTCCCATGCATTTGCGTCATAATCGAGGGTCGCCAATACCCCCAAATCGTAGTTTCCGTCCCTACCCCTTAGACTCCATTTTGTGAACGGCATCCATCTTACGTCTTGCCCTCATGATAAGTCAATTAAAGGTCGAGCTTGATCTAAAAGGACACGTCCTCCTTCCCTGACTTCCCCCTGACCTGTCCCAACTGACTCCATTGCCTTTAGCCAAACCTGTTTGGGCAGCCCCTCGCCCAGTGGCCAAATGCGATAGCATCGATACATAACATTCCTCAAACCATTCACTACATACAAACCATGCTTTCTACAAACACACACCTGTCCTGTTCCCCGTTTATGGCCAGTTTTATGACTAGAAGGTGCCTTCCTTTATTGGGGTTTCATCGATATCTGATGGGAGTTCCGGGCTTGGCTGAGTAATCTATCACGCATTGGACATCTAAAATACGGGCTTGCCTACATGACTTCGCTCTTTCGTATTATTGTAGAAATATGTGTATAGCCATATCATAAACTCAAGAATTCTTGCTTGCAGCTATTATTTCTGTATATAAGGAGAAGGCTGGTTCTGTAAAAACGAACAGTCTCCTGAGAACACATGACCCGTGTTTGTCGTGCTTCTAGGACACCTGTTACTTGGTAGCTATCAATAAAACTCGATCTCTGACTCGACTAGAAGACTCCGTGTTTCTGTGGTCCGGAACAGGGAGAACTCAGAGGTCTTCGGGTGTTATCCCCTGGCACCAAACGGGTTCCTAAAAACCCGTTACCTCAGTTGGCGCCCAACTCGGGGCGGTATCAAGCGGCGACGGTCCAAGCCAGATGTTTGTGAGGAGCTTCGTGTGAAAATTCCGGAGGACGGCCAGCCACTTCAGCGACCCCTGTATGTCGACGTGGTTCCGAAGGTCTTTGCTGCGAGGTTCCCCGCGTCCCGACGGCTACGAAGGACTGCTGCCCTGACTATCGCCTTGTTTTGGACCCAGTGATCCTTGGTAGAGCGAAACGATAGACGAGTCTTCTAGCGACGTCACCGATCTTCAAATACTTCAGTTAAGTATAAGTGGATCGTCTCCCAGTCCTTAGTTTGTCCTTAGTTTTTGGTATCCTTGAGATACGCCTTGATTTGGTACTTGAAAGCCCCAAAGCCGAAGGACTTGTGTATTCACGAGAAATATCGTAACAGATAATCCTTTGAAGTTTGAAGCTAGACTAGTGTGCAAAGATGCCTGGTTTTAGCAGACTTGGAAACTTGTTTTGTCTTGGTTATAGTAAGGACTCCCGATTAGAGGATTCCTGTCCGGTTCCTCCGATTGGAACTCCCAACATATGAGCTCTACGTAAAGCATGGCGTAGGCCCTATCACGTATAATGAAGTGTGGATAAAATACACCCGCAAGGATGGTGTTTTAAAATGGCCCCAATATGGTAGTTTCGACTCAGAAATATTAGATAACCTAGAGGTCAAATTATTTAAGAGAAAAGCCCGGCCGGCGATGTTTGACTCTTTTCGCTTATGGCGCAAAGAAGCCAAACAGAAAGAAATAAAGTTAGCGAAAAAGAATAAAAGAGGTACGTCGATGGTGCAAGCTGCCGTTGCATACAGGGATAACGAGGAAGAGCAAGAAAGCGAACAAATACTTAGGAGCAAGAAACTAGCAGTAGATAAATGCTACCCGATGTTACCAAATAAAGGACAAGGTCAAGAGGAAAGATCCGAGAAAGATCCATTAATGTCCCACGTATTAAGCTCACCTCCACCGTATGCGTTAGACGCTACTACAACGCCAAAGCGTTTTTCTATACCACGCCCGGCGCACGAAACACAGCTTTTGCACACACGCCAGCTACTGTTCAGCTGGTTCCTACTTCTCCGGCGCAGCCTTCTCAAGGGCCGCCATCTTTACTACCTACCCCATCTACTTCTACCACTTTGCCTACAGCTCCAGCTATTGTCACCGAACATGAATACGAGGGTAACGATTGCTAGGACAGCCATGGACAAAGAGAGGGAGTTGTTTCAGTTCCAGTAGATCAGAATGGACCTTATGTCGAGGTAATAGCCTCAGGAGTGTCAGAGCCATTTCTGCTGGATACTGGTGCTACAAAAAGTTCTATCATGCACTCGAAACTTCCTGGCGCACCTTTGTCTGGCGAAATGAATGTCTCAGTAGGTTTCTCTGGCGCCCCTGTTAGAAACCCGATCTCCAGTCCTGTATCTCTTTCTATTGGCCCATGCGAATTAGAGGCACCCCTCATTCTTACAACAGGTTGTGGTGAAAATTTGTTAGGATTGGATTTGCTAAAAAGGTTATATGCGACTTTGTACTGTTCACCATTAGGAGTACAACTTACTTTCGGTAAGAAAGTCATTTCTCCAATGTATGTGTCGAAAGAAAATATTGCAACTGAATTGTCGTGTCTTCCTGATGCACTCTGGGCAAATGGTTCTAATGATGTAGGTCGTTTGGAGATAGCACCATATGTCATAACGTTGAAAGCCAACGTTAGGTTGCCACGTATTCCCCAATACAAAATATCTAGCGAATGTGAAAAGGCGTTATTGACGATTGTTTATGACCTGATTGATAAAGACGTCATCGAAGAAACAACAGGAAATGTTTGTAACAGTCCAGTTTTGCCCGTCTTAAAACGTACTGATCCTTCACAACCCTAGACAACCCTATTGTCTGCTACTACTTCAACTTCCTCTACTATTGCCTCTACTTCTTCTTTGCCTCAGCCTGTTTTTTCCGATGCACTTGCTCCTCCGCAAGCTTCTCCTTCTATTAGACAAAGAGTGACAGGTACCGTCACTGGTCTGCTTTCACCTTTCTTCGGGTCGCCTAAGACGACCCCTAAAACAGAAAATAGACAGTTACGTAGTCAACTGCCTGATTACGAGGAAAGAAAAGTGCTAAATGAACTAGCCCGTAAATGGATTACGGATACTGTTAGATATGATGTTCAGTCTGTTATGGAAGTTTTCCGTCAATGGAATGCACCCACTCAGAGATACGTATTCGAAGAAATGTGTGTATATCTAGGCGAAGATTTGGAGACAAATGATCCCACATACACAATGAACGAACTATGGCGTACACGCTTTAAGTTCCACGAAGGTATGATTACAGGCAGAGATGTTGAGAAAGCGATAGAGTTATTACTCTCTTATAGGAGTAAAGGAAACGTCTCTAGATCATTGTACAAAGACGACGTATCAGATAGGAAAAGAGCGAGACAGTACCCCATGAGAGAGGTTCCTCCGGTTTGGAGGGAAGGCGATGCAAATGTAGTACCGCCAATTCTGCCTCATTTCCAGCGTGTATGGGTACATGTCCCCTGGAAACGATCCGAAGTCTTGGCGCTCAAGCAGACATTGCCTGATCCTCGTAAAAACCCGACTGGGTATTATAAGGAGTTATCGCAAACTGCAAGCTCATGTATAATGAATTTAGCGGACATAGACATGCTGTTTGGGAACGTTGTCCCACATCCTCTATGGAGCAAAATACGCCATACGAACCATGCCCAAGAACTAGGTGACTCATGGGCGAACATTGCCGCTATAGATGCTAGACAAATTGGTGGTTCTAAACCTGAGCCGTTAATAGCTGAACTTCCCGGTAGAATTATTGCATACATGAAAACAATAATGCCTGAAGTACGCGTAAACTGGGACAAGCTATCTGCATGCAAGCAGAAGAAAGATGAGAATGTGTCTGACTTTTTCACAAGATTCGAGGAGACTTTCACCGATCATAGTGGTCAGGACATGGCTACCGAGGGTGGCCAAAGATTGTTTGTAGACAAGTTCGTACATAATTTAATCCCTGAACTATGTAATAAATTGAAAGATTCAGAGAGTGCTTGGGCTGTCTCTACGTCAGCTCAAATTTTAGCTACAGCCCAGTACTATGAAAATAGGCGCAAAGACGAGCTAGATAAAGTAGACAGAAAGACAAAAGATTAAAAAACTAAAGTTCTTCTCCAGCAAGCTTATCCGCCTCGTACGGCTAGTCAGCCCAGTTATCAACCGCAACATCAGTATTCGAGAAACGCGCAAGGAAACGAGTTTTCCCACCAGCGTATTGCTTATGGCCCGAATCAATGTGCATATTGCAAGGAAGAGGGTCACTTTAAAAGTAATTGTCCGGCTCTTGCGCGACGTTTGAGCGGTGCTTCGGGTGTAAGGGGAAGAGGTGTTCAACATGCCCCTAGAGGTAGGGGCCGTGGAAATTCCACGCAGAATACAACATCTTTTACGCCTCAGAATTCGATGAACAGCTTCGACCAACAGAATAATGCGTCGACCAGGTCAGCTCAGTACTATGCTGACGACTATTACACCGAACATGAATACGAGGGTAACGATTGCTAGGACAGCCATGGACAAAGAGAGGGAGTTGTTTCAGTTCCAGTAGATCAGAATGGACCTTATGTCGAGGTAATAGCCTCAGGAGTGTCAGAGCCATTTCTGCTGGATACTGGTGCTACAAAAAGTTCTATCATGCACTCGAAACTTCCTGGCGCACCTTTGTCTGGCGAAATGAATGTCTCAGTAGGTTTCTCTGGCGCCCCTGTTAGAAACCCGATCTCCAGTCCTGTATCTCTTTCTATTGGCCCATGCGAATTAGAGGCACCCCTCATTCTTACAACAGGTTGTGGTGAAAATTTGTTAGGATTGGATTTGCTAAAAAGGTTATATGCGACTTTGTACTGTTCACCATTAGGAGTACAACTTACTTTCGGTAAGAAAGTCATTTCTCCAATGTATGTGTCGAAAGAAAATATTGCAACTGAATTGTCGTGTCTTCCTGATGCACTCTGGGCAAATGGTTCTAATGATGTAGGTCGTTTGGAGATAGCACCATATGTCATAACGTTGAAAGCCAACGTTAGGTTGCCACGTATTCCCCAATACAAAATATCTAGCGAATGTGAAAAGGCGTTATTGACGATTGTTTATGACCTGATTGATAAAGACGTCATCGAAGAAACAACAGGAAATGTTTGTAACAGTCCAGTTTTGCCCGTCTTAAAACGTACTGATCCTTCACAACCCCCTGTGTATAGGTTCGTGATCGACCTCAGAGAAGTAAACAAGATAGTTATCCCACAGTTTCCAGTTGTCCCTGACATTACTGCTTTATTGACGATGGTTCCAGCTTCAGCAAATTGGTTTTCGGTGATTGACCTGAAGAACGCTTTCTTCAGTATCCCGATTGCTGAGGAGAGTAGAGATATTTTCGGATTTAATTTAGGAGGACGAAGTTTCCGCTTCAAGTGCGCTCCTCAAGGCTACTGCGAAAGCCCATCAATATTCAGTCAGGCCCTGAAAACACAACTAGACACGATTGTTCTACCAAATGGTTCAACTCTGATTCAGTATGTAGACGATCTACTGATCGCTGCAGACACTGAAGAGATTTGCAAGAAAGCTGCGTTATCATTATTGCATCACTTATGTGACATGAAGCACAAAGTCTCTCTTTCCAAACTACAATTTTGCCGACAAGAAGTAACCTACTTAGGTCACATCTTGTCGAAGGAGGGAAGGAGACTGACACCAGAAAGAATACAGGCAATCGCAGAACTAAGTGCCCCAAGGACACAGAGAGAGGTTCGCGCCTTCTTGGGCATTACATCGTACTGTAGACAATGGATACCGAATTTCTCACTACTAGCTAAACCCTTGCTGGCACTACTCTGTAAAGACACGCCAAATCCTATGCCTTGGTCTGAAGATTGCCAGACGAGTTTTCACAAGTTGCGTGATGCATTATGTTCGGCTCCTGTGTTGGGAAACCCCAACTACAGTAAGCCTTTTACATTATATGTCCACGAGAAGGAAGGTTGTGCATTATCAGTTTTAACACAACATTTTGGGGACAGACAGCGCCCATGCGCGTATTTTTCGGCAACTCTAGACCCTGTGGCTAAAGCCCTACCAAGTTGTCTGAGGGCTACCGCCGCAGCAGCTGTCTGCATTCGACAGTCCGCAGGATTAGTCATGAATAATACTCTGATCGTTATGGTCCCGCATGCAGTAGACATTTTACTAAACAGGACGAAGACACAACACCTTACTAGCGCTCGACTATCCAGTTACGAACTTACGTTGCTAGCAAGTCACATCCACATAAAGAGGTGCGATACACTGAATCCCGCAACGTTATTACCCATTCCGACAGGAACAGACGAGATTGATAAACATGACTGCTGCTTTAGGACAGAAGAAGAGACAAAAGGGAGAGTAGACTTACAGGACACTCCCCTTCCTGAATGCAATGATACTTTATGGGTTGATGGTTCATGTTTCAAGCTGCCGAATGGTGATACGACTGCAGCATATGCCGTAACGACATTACACACCATTATAGAGACTGCGCGCATTTCCCATAATTCTGCACAAGCTGCAGAGCTAATTGCGCTTACCAGAGCATGTGTGTTAGCGAAAGGAAAACGAGTGAATGTGTACACTGACAGCCAATACGCCTTTGGTGTGGCTCACAGTTTTGGGAGATTGTGGCGTGAACGTGGGTTTCTTACGTCACATGGTGCAAAGATACAACATGGTCAGCTAGTTAATGAGCTCCTCCAGTCACTGACCTTGCCACTACAAGTTGCCATTATAAAATGTAGTGCACACAAAAAGATTCAGGATGATGTTGGCCGCGGGAATGCATTTGCAGACGAGGTTGCGAAAGAGACTGCAAGGAACACAATGAGTCGGATGTATGTTGTAGGTCCCGCTAGATGGATTACTGATGTAGGAATGTGTGAGGACACCATTGAAAGCGTGAAATCTATACAAGCCGAGGCAACTGAGAAAGAGGTGAATGAATGGAGAGAAAGTAAGGGTAGATTAGACACGAATGGTTGTTGGGTCGAATTGTCAGAACACCAGCGATGGTTATTGCCTAACGCCTATGTACTTGCAGTAGTAACAATGGCTCACGGATTTGCACACATCAGTTCGAGAGGAATCTGTAAAATATTGGCCCCAGTATGGCAAAATAGCAATATCCCGAAATATGCAGAGAATGTGGTCAGAAACTGTATGGTGTGTTTGAAGTACAATCCCGGTAGGGGAACCCCAACTCCAGCTGGTCATTTTGCGCCTCCAACGTATCCGTTCGAGGTTTTGCAGCTCGATTTCATTCACATGGAGAGATGCAACAATCTGAAGTATGTGCTCGTTGTTGTTTGCGCTTTCTCCAGGTGGGTGGAAGCGTACCCCCTTAAAGACAACACTGCCTTGTCAACCGCCAAAGCCCTTGTCAAAGAGTTCTTCCCGAGGTTTGGCATGCCTAGAATTGTCTGGAGTGATAATGGAAGTGAATTCGTAGGACGCGTGATGAAGAGAGTGTGTGAATGTTTAGGCATACAGCAAAAATTCCACTCTGCGAATCACCCCCAATCAGCTGGATTGGTAGAGTGCTACAACGGCACTTTAAAGCTCAAATTAACCAAAATCCAAGCCAGTACAGGTCTTAAATGGCCTGACGCCTTGCCCCTAGCACTCTTGTCAACGAGAATGACAGTCCATTCCAGATTAGGACTTAGCCCCCATGAAATAGTGTTTGGCCGCCCAGCCAACGTCTGGGGCGTGCCAAGACCAAAGAAACTTAGCGAAATAGAGCACCCCGTACTGCTTGACTATTTGTGCGAATTGACAACTAAATTGCGTGTTTTACACCAACAGGTTCACAGTTCCTCTCCACCAGCCTCTGACGATCCAGGTCACTCCATCACACCCGGCACGTGGGTTTTGGTGCGGAACTTCCAGCGCACCAACAACGGACAGCCGAGGTGGACCGGACCTTACCTGGTACTCCTTTCCACGAGGTCAGCGGTTCGGGTGGACGGCAAAAAGAACTGGGTGCACGGGACCCATTGTAAACGGGTCCCTCTGCCCCTTCCATACGACCGGTGGGTCAACGAAGGAATTGCCGACTCCGAGACAGAATCCATACCTCGCTTCATCCCTTTCAGCGATGCACGTTTAAAAGAAACTGGTACCGAAAAGGAGAGTGATCATATTTTACAAGGATTTGTGCCACAGTCTATGCAGTTGGACACTACCGAACCTGAGACATTGTTTGAAGACCACACCGTACCTGGGAAAGAACAGTATAATCTAAGGTCAAGACAAAGAGACTAATAAAAAGACACACAAACGAATGTGATTTTCCCTTCCCCCAAGAACTATTTTTTGATTTTTCAGCTCTCTCGCTCTCAGGAAACTTGCTCATTTTTGATTTTCGAACCGCCATCCGGTTCTGCTGCTAGGGTCGCGGTTGAAGTCTGGGGAGTGCAACTGGGAAGTTTTAGGTCCACGGTTCTGGTTGGTCCACGGGAGTTACCCCAGACTGAGCAGAGCGCGCTCCCTGGCAGAATCAATCTACCGCCGCGGGCAGCAACTAGAGGATGGAGTTTCCTAGGGTAAAGAGACCTACCAGACTCCCAAACTTTGAAAGACAATTATGCACTGTACTGGCCAAAAGAAAGTTTCTGATAACATGTATTTTAATGTTGTGTAGCATAACGATGTTTTTGACTGGTTATACTCTATTCGTGTTTAAAGTTACGTTTTCGAAGGTCACCCAGCCACAGCCTCCTCCTACTATCTCTCCACACTACTTTCCCCCACTACCTGAACACGAATCTGCCAGAAGACTCGAATTTGTAAATAACTCATTTATTCAACTCCTACACCAACACCAGTCCATCATGAACACATCGAACTGTTGGATATGTGGACTCATGCCACACACGACGGATAAGGGTATCCCATATTTCATCCTGCCTTTCAGTTAATATGGTTCTCTATGGGCTTTCCAGACCATGTTCCTATTCGCCCTAGAACCATACCCGACACGTTCTACTGAAAGTGATTCCAGTAACAAGGCACTAATAGCAGGGATAAGAAATATGAGTAGAGAGTTCGACACCTATCTTACGATTCCCAAAGATGAATTCACTCCGTACACTCGTTGGAACGTAACCAAATATGGGGTCTACCTGAGTAAGAGCCAGACAGCAAAGAAATCCCGCCCAGTTTGGATAGTACCCAACCGAGGTCACTTATGTTTACAGGGTATCGGCAGGGATCCCAAAGCTCAATTAGGGAAGAGTATATGCGCGGAAACATATGTGTTCGCTTCCCGAACTTCCCCTATATTATTAGCAGCCAAAGGCACGTACTTCGTCTGCCATGACCAAGCTTACACGTGGTTGCTCCCTGACTTCTCAGGTACATGCTTTATCGCATTTCTGCTGCCTCCCACTTACACGGCCAGAGCAGATTACCATCGGACAAGGACAGCTAGAGGTGTCGTGAGTAAAGACGACACCGCGGGTCAGGAATTCGCTGACTTCGCAAAGGGTTTTCTGCCATTTTGGGGGCCTATGGTAAACAGCAGGAATATTCGCCAGTTATCGAGGATAGTTGAATCCGCCGTGACTACAACGGCCGGAGCCCTTGGAAATTTGACGACCGAACTTCAGTCGGATCGACTTATGACCCTTCAGAACCGAGTTGCCCTAGATATCATACTCGCCGATCGTGGTGGTGTGTGTAGAGTGATCCAATCCAGTTGTTGCATTTTCATCCCTGATAACGCTCCGACAGTATACCAAGCCATCTCTAAACTACACGAAATATCTGATTCCCTCCACGTGGAAAAAGGAGATTGGTCCTTACTAGGGTGGTTCTGGGAACTGATCGCTACATGGGGATGGAAAACCCTGATCTTCATTGGGATGATCTTAGCACTTCTGTTTATGTTCTGCCTGTGTATACAGTGCGCTCCTGCACTATGTGGCCTCTGTGCTACGTCATGTGTACAGAAGCCTGTGTCAGGAGACGAACTGTGCAACAGAATGATGTTACAGCAGCATCTCCACGAATTCCTTCATACAGATTTGGACTCCGATTAATATGAATTATTGCCTTACATAAGGGCAAAAGGAAGGTCTGTGGTTCTGAAAATCTGGACCCTGTTATCATCCCGATATCGAGGTCCAATACCCGTGTCACAAAATATCAACGTACCATGACGAATTTGGTGTCAGCGAACCGATAATGATTAGGGCATCATTCCCATGCATTTGCGTCATAATCGAGGGTCGCCAATACCCCCAAATCGTAGTTTCCGTCCCTACCCCTTAGACTCCATTTTGTGAACGGCATCCATCTTACGTCTTGCCCTCATGATAAGTCAATTAAAGGTCGAGCTTGATCTAAAAGGACACGTCCTCCTTCCCTGACTTCCCCCTGACCTGTCCCAACTGACTCCATTGCCTTTAGCCAAACCTGTTTGGGCAGCCCCTCGCCCAGTGGCCAAATGCGATAGCATCGATACATAACATTCCTCAAACCATTCACTACATACAAACCATGCTTTCTACAAACACACACCTGTCCTGTTCCCCGTTTATGGCCAGTTTTATGACTAGAAGGTGCCTTCCTTTATTGGGGTTTCATCGATATCTGATGGGAGTTCCGGGCTTGGCTGAGTATTCTATCACGCATTGGACATCTAAAATACGGGCTTGCCTACATGACTTCGCTCTTTCGTATTATTGTAGAAATATGTGTATAGCCATATCATAAACTCAAGAATTCTTGCTTGCAGCTATTATTTCTGTATATAAGGAGAAGGCTGGTTCTGTAAAAACGAACAGTCTCCTGAGAACACATGACCCGTGTTTGTCGTGCTTCTAGGACACCTGTTACTTGGTAGCTATCAATAAAACTCGATCTCTGACTCGACTAGAAGACTCCGTGTTTCTGTGGTCCGGAACAGGGAGAACTCAGAGGTCTTCGGGTGTTATCCCCTGGCACCAAACGGGTTCCTAAAAACCCGTTACCTCAGCACTTTGATGGGAAGCACATTCGTCCTGTGTCTAACATGACTCTTATCATGGACCCAAGCAATCCCTTTGCTCAAGGTATAAAGCTGTGGCGTTGGTATACAAATGACATTCTTATCATTTGGTAAAGCAGTGCCGATGACATTTCAGTCATCATAAAATGGATACATGGGGCATATTTACAATAAGTGGCGCATCCCTGCATATCAGCAGGGATGCGCCACTTATTGTGCTCCATGCCTACGCCAACATGGTTGCGCTGCATTTACAATGCGGCGCACCATGGGGCAAAAACGGCACAGATGCGTCACGCATCTGTGCCGTAAAAGTGTCGCATTGCTGGAGTTGCGTCGCACGCATGACGCAGCTCCAGCAATGCTCGGGGGCCCAATTATTCCAATCCTGTGTCAATCCTTACGCCTGCTTCAAGCAGGGTTTTGACGCAGCATGGGCACCAAAATGACTGAGTGAAATCTTGTAGATTTCACTCAGCCACTTTCAGGAGACGTTCCTGCGCCGGAACGCCCCCCCCTGCGCAGGAACACCTCCTTCTGGCGCAGAGATTTACAACGTGACGCATCTCCCAGATGCGTCACGTTGTAAACACCCCGCACCTTGGCGCATCTTTTGCGCCGCCGCTGTGTCACAAAAGTGACGCAACGGCGGCACAAAAGCGGCACAAGGGGCTTGTAAATATGCCCCTTGGTATTGAAGAGTATCTCAAATTTCCTGCTTTGGTCTCTAACAAAGACATTTCCTTTTTGTATCTTTAAATCTCCATACATGAAGGTAGATTACACTCCACTACCTTTCACAAGAAAAGCAATAGGAATAGCCTTCTCGTTTTGGAGAGCCATCATCCTTGGGCCTTGAAGACCAACTTACCATAGGGCCAATTTTTACAACTAAGGCTTAATTGGAGTGAACTTTGTACCTTTGACATCCAGGCAAAGGAACTCACACAGAAGTTGAAGAATCAACACTATCCTTCCAATGTCATCAAGATGGCACAAAAAAGAGCACGTAACAACCACAGGGAAGTCTTGTTAGCAATCTACCTGAAACCAAAACAACCTAGTCTAACCTGCGTGACGACATTTACACCCTCATCTAATGAAGTTTAAAAAAATCATTAATAAACAAGGACCATACTAAGGAACGGAGGTAATATCATCAATAAACTTCTTTTGGGTTTCCAAATGACTGGCAACATCAGGGATCTTGTAGTACATACTAGACCACAACAGAAGATGCAAACCAGATCCTTTGCCACACCCAGAAATTGGACTTTGCCCCCAGTTAAAGGTCACCATCCCTGTGGTCAATGCAATGTTTGCTCACTCACAGCAACTACTACGTCTATTGATCTGGGTCCAGCAGGGACATGGAACCTCTATAAACATACAAACTCCAAAACAAAAAATTGTATTTATCAAATCACTTCCCCGTGTGGCCTCCGCTATAGTGGCATGATCAGCAGGCAGGTCATGATCCGGATCAACGAAGACCCCAGCACCATCAGATGCCAATGGGTTGCAGCTATACTTAGTTCATATTTTATAGAGTCATCATATTCCTGACGATTTCAAACATGTGCGCCTCAAAGCCACTATGGACACACTTAACACTGCCAAAAGATTGTTTGAGAAGGAATAGAGGTAGGTTTACAGATTACAGACTCATATCATAGGGCTGAACGATTAGATACCGTCAACTAAGTTTAGATAAAAAAGGAAATTGCACTTGCACCTTAGGAACAAAATGTGATACTGTACATATTTTATTAGATTGTCAGAAGTTTTTAGAAATTCGAAAAGAGTTTTTATGCCCGATTTTTAAAAAGTATGATATTAAAAACAGGATGCATGCAGTAAACCTTTTAGTGGAAGTGATTAATTTAGACATAGCTTGTGCCATGGGAAAATACATTTAAAAAGTTAAAGAGGCCCTTAAAGGCATTGAGAATTGAGATGATCAGGTGTATGGGTACGAGGAGAATGAGTCACAAAAGGGTAAAAGCCACGTGAATAGAAACACACTACCCTGAGGAGATCAAAATGAATTTGTGTACTTTAGAAATTGATTTTAAAACTGTATATATCTATTTTATTAAAGGCATTGTTAACGATTGTATACTTTTATGGTTGTAATAAAACGAATAAAGTTTTATTGAATTGAATTGAACTAAGTTTTTCTCCTAATGGGGTATTGTCCTTCTCAAAAACCTCTTGAGCCACTCTTCAGATTCTTTCATTTCCATACAGTGTTTTATATTCGTTGCGGAAACTTTCTTTCGTTACTTCACGTATTAGACCAGCATATGGGCGTGGTGTACTTCTTTGCACCCTTAAAACAATTATTTCCTTCAGGGTCTCTCTCTTATTATGTGGTTGATATACTCTTTACACACACATTTGTTTTATTTTTTTGTTCCATGCGTTTTATCTGTAGGGACACATCATGTACACAATAGGCCTGATCCTCTGATTTTACGTTGTGATTTGAAACTTTTTTATGATTCTATATACACCATTTCAACTTAGACTACTAAAATGGCCCTTGACCTCTCATTTGTGAGCAGCTTACACACACATCTACCCCTTTAAATACATTAGGGCCATTGTCAGTCTAAATTTCCCTCAGTTCTTCATTTGCAAGCGTCTTTCTCGCATCTACCCCTTTCAATACATTTGGGTCAACATCAACCGTGATACATCAGTATCCAACCAATCGGGAAGTGAGACCGTCCTAGCCCATGAGGCTCCCTCCTTTCGGTTTATTTACATTTTACTAGCAGTCCCGGGCAGGAGTATTTTATTCTCTATTTAATGTTTATGTTGACTGAAGATTTTCCTCTTCCATATCCATTAAAGCATGATAACCGCTCTACCGTTATCCCAGGAGGGAGCATTGTCATGACTCCATTTACTTATTTGACCATATGAGTCACTATTTAGTGGTATGAGTTTGTATGACCCACGCTCTTTTATAACTCTGGATGAGATATGTCACATACTCATTCTACCATACATTGTGGTTCTGAAGGGGTTTCACCCTCCACACTAATATATTTACGCTCACACATTATTACACTAACTCTTCATTACCAGAATTGCACAAGCTGTTTCATCTACGATATCCCAAGGGCCACTTTCCTGACTCGAGAAGGGTAAGAAGCCAGGGGCGTAACACATGGAGGGGGCCCCCCGCGGCGCAGCCACCATGCCCCCCCCCTGGCGCCGCGGCCCACCATGTACCACTTTGCCCTACCACCCAGAAATCTAGCATATTTTGCTTTGAAACCTCCAACATTTAAATGAAATGCCTCTATATTCGGTCACGGTCCTCCTCGCCCCCCCGGTCCCTGGCCCGAACCACTCCCTGGACCCTGCTGCCTATCCTGGGTCAACTTAGCCCGTGTGAAGCAGAGGAGACTCACTCACTCACCTGAGGGCTGGGGGCCTGCTAGCTGCTGCTGGACCTGGCCTGAGGAGGCTGCAGCTCAGACTCTAGGGCGGGCACCGGGCAGAACTTGAAGGCAGGCAGGGGCTGAGGGAGGGGGGCAGCGCAACTGCGCAAGGCTAGCCAGGTAGGGGCCGGGGAATTTAAATTATGGAAAATAAAGGCCCCCGCCGCCGGTGATGGACTTCGGACAGTCCTGAGCGTGGGTGGGCCTGGCTGGCTGGCTCTTTGTCTTCTTCTCTTGACTATGGCTATGCGCGGATTGCGCGCCCCTGATGCCACACGCCACACCTACTCTAAAGCTCTACCGCGCATTTGCGTGTGAGCTCATTGCGCCGCCGGTGAAAGTCAGGACACAGGACTCTCGGAGGGAGTAAACAAGTGTGTGCGTGCCGCGTCCGCGCGCATCCACCCTGTCCCGCCGCCATTTCTTGATCGATTAATTATAATGATAATAATAACTGCGGACATTTATAATTGCATCAGAGCCCCGGCCAGGGCCCGCCGCGGCCCCTGACCGAACCGTCAGTTCTCCTCTCCATAAGAGTATCGCGACGACGAGAGACAGCTGTCGCCAGTCGGGGGCCCCGCAGTCAGTGTCAGTCAGTCGCACCATTAAGAGAGCCTCAGTAGGCACTAGGCTCAGTAGTCACACCCGGGCGGCCCCATGCCGAGGCCCGCCCGCCCCTACCATTTGTATATTTTCAGGGGCCTGGGCCGCACCTATGTTCCTGCCTGCATCAACATAGCTGCCAAGGTTTCAGATGCTTATGTGTGACATTTTCATAATTTCAGTGTAATTATGAGTGAAATTCAGCGACTATGAGTGACACTTTCTCACGAGCAAAAATCAAGCAATGAATACGAGGGAAACATTTAAATATCAGCAATTACACTAATTTGAGCAACAAGAAATTCTAAGAAGATCTTAAAACTGAAACAAAGCCTCAGAAATGGAAGGGTTCTGTTCTAACTGACATGGCACACAGTCAGGTTATGTGTCCTCATGTAACGCAACTGGTGCTCATGTAAAGCTCTCTAATACCTGATACCTTTGGGTCAAGTTTGCTCTATATAAAACTCCGAGAAAAAAATGCATTGAGTTGTTTTTGTTTTTTTCATTCTAATCAGCTCACAGTAATGCCTTTAAAAAGAATAGTGTGGGTCTCTGGTGTGTTTGCACTTGTGGCTAAGAGCTGCCAGAACTCACAACAGCAATAAAGTCTGTCAGTCTCTGGTCATGTTACACATTATATCGGGGTAAGATGAGTGAGAGATGTGAGTTACAACTGGTCCACTCCTCCAGCTCAGGATTGATACACTCGTGAATACCGTCACTTGATAAAGTTCCACAAAGGCTCTGCCAGGCCACTCTTACTTGATGCTTGTAAAAAAGCAAAAAAAACTTGACCCATCTCCACTCAAATCGTTTGACTTTTGGATTGTCCTTAGAGAGGCCAGTTGAACCACTTGGTGCATATGCGTTCTTTAATTACGTTTCCTCTCCCAGAAAGATGAGAATTAATTGTAATCCAACCTGAGATGGAAAACGGGGTAAATAGATTTCCTTTCCTATCTCTAACACCCAGTTGGGGGGGAGCGCATAGGGTTGTATTGCAGGTGACAAGGCAGAAGTCCAGGGTGAGGTCAGTTATGGGGCAAATAAGGCGGGTAGGGTCCAGGGTGGGGTTATGTCCTGCTGCTCGAGGTCCAGGTTGGAGGTTTTATGTGGGGTTCGTGTGCGAGGCCTGAGGTCAACGTTGGGCTCAATCCATCAGTCGGTGGAAGGGAGAGAAGTCTTATGACGGCCCCATCAGCATGATTCGGCACTCAACAGTGGTCACTGTGTGCGTGCAGGCCCTAGAGTGAGCAGTGCTGATGTGCGAACTTACGGGAGGCTGAAGGTATTATGGGGGCCTGCGCTGCTCTATCAGGTTTGAGCTGGTTCTCTGCTTGTGTCTGTAGGGGAGGGGAATTTGAGCTATGCCCCGAGGAGTGCCTCATGTCACAGGAGGAAACAGAGATTTATTGCGAACAGCAGGACTGAGCTGCTCCTTTCCAGTCCTCTAAACTTGCCCCTCACCTCCCCTCAACCCTACACATTAAAGACCAGGACTGAAACTACTACAGCTAGGAACTGCTAGGTTCAAGCCTAGAGAGACACACACGAAAATGAACCCAAAGGTGACCTCTCAACCCCCAGGGGTGCACCCCGGAAGCAGGACACCCAGAGTCTGTGGCTTTGTTTCTCCCCAGGAGTGACTCGGATGCCCCCCCTCCCTTTGATAGGAGCCTAGAGTACACCAACTGACATTCAAAGAGAAGAGCCTGGAAGGGGGCATTGTATGCGCAAACAGATGTGTTGTGGATGCCACACTCCTCTCTCTTTCAGATGTTCCACATGTGGTACCTTTTGCCTTCTGTCCCTCACCCACTTGCACCTTCACAGTTGTCACGTCTCCCTCCTGTCACCAAAGCCCTTGGTAGAAGACCTTTGTCTACCTCTCTCCATCAAAATCCAGAACAACAGTACAGTGGTGCACTGTCTGAGATTGACACTTACCTTGCAAGGCTATAGCCTCGGGAATTCAGTTTATGGCCGGGCCGCCCGTATCCTCAGAGTCCTAGCCGCAAAGAAATAGTTAATCCTTCGACAAACGTGCTGCCCGGACATTCATGCTCAACAGCAGCGTGTGCTCTAGCGACTGCCGTGAACCGTGTGTTTGGGTCCGGCGCCGGTGCATGGATCACTAATTTGATTTTACCGCACGACGGTGCCATTTCTGCTACCTGCCTACCACAAAGTATATTAAAACTGTAGCCACCACTCGCGCTGCAAGCAGGATGTGACCCTTAACGTCCTGGGCTGGCTTATTAAAGTCACTGTGTTCGAATCGGGGATGGCCTGCTGCGGGCGACAGTCATGGCATGAGAGAGGCTGTCTCGTGAGCAGGCAGCAGCCTGCACTCTCAGATTCTCCCGCCGCTTGTAACTTCCTGTTGCTCCGGACGTGACGGCACTCTAACGCCGCACATCCGGATTTAATCCCGGCCCCCTGGTGACACAGTCGGTGATTGGCACATGCATTATCGGACTGAGAGGGCAGTCCGGCCCCCCTGCAGTGTGTGATCAAGATGCCAGCCGGAGTGAGACTGGACACCATTGTGTCAGTTACTGCCGCCCTCACGCACGGGCCCCGGCCGGGGCCCCGCACACCATTCCTCACAAGAGCCGCTCCTGCCAGCCACCCTCACGGGCCCCAGCCGGGGCCCGCCCCGCAATTTAATACCATTTAACGCACCACCACCAGCCCTCGAGCCGCAGGGCCCCGTCCGGGGCCCAGACAACCACAACAACATAAGTGCCTCACTGCTCACTCACACGGCTGATGGGCCCCGCTCGGGGCCCCCCACCATGTCGAACCAGGTTGACTCTCGGGGCATGGCCGGGGGCCCCCGCACCACCATTTCGAAGACTCGCAGGGGCCCTGGTCGGGGCCCCGCACTATTTCAAAGACTCCCAGGGGCCCCGGCCCGGGGCCCCCGCTCCATTTCAAAGACTCGCAGCAGGGGCCCCGGCAGGGGCCCGCGCTGCGCACCATTTGTCAGAGCCTCAGCCTACTGTGCGGCACATTTATAATTAAGTGAGGGGCCCGGGGCCCACCCGCAACGCGGGTCCTGCGGAGGCTTGTGTTACGCCTGCTCAGTATGTTTGCCACTATTTACTACGTATGCTTTATCTCATCTCATAGATGTGAAGGCTTTAGTTTGCCGTGTTTTTCACAAATTGCTTGACTCACCAGCATGAGCATGAGGACACCCCCTTATGAACGTACATGGGATGGTTATTTTCTTCATTGTGATGTTATTATTCTATGTTTCATCTTTATAGGTCACCTATAAGGGGATACATACACCATTATAAGTTACATTAGGTTCAAGACACATGTTACCACAAGAGCATTCTCTTTTAGTGCGGACTAGCTTTCCCTTCTTTCTTTGTTTTGGTCCTGATGAAATGCCATCAGATACGTTTGGATTAACCTGGGTGTGAAACCTGTTGAATGTAATTCTATAGTATGGGAAATTCAACACAGATTCACCATAGTTCTGTAATATAGACAACCCAACACTGAGAATCACATCTGGTGATCTCTGGATCATTATTTCTGGTAATTCCCCACTACATCTTTTAACCTTGACATAGGTCCTATCACTCATAGTAAAATTACAGCACCAGTATGTATAGTCAATTTTAACCCACATTCTTTCCAGTCTTTTGCCAATCACATACTGTTATACACTCTGCACTCCCAGTACTTTTCTGGCACCTATCAAAGAGGGCCCATCGGTCATTGCCATACCGGTCAACGAGGAGCAAGCCTGATGATGAAGCCTGCCACCTAAGGGTGGGTGAGGTCACTTGCTCCTAATAAGCAAATGCTTCAGGTGACCACTTCTCCTCTCCTGATTGATATTGAGGATTTGTTATTACAGAACAGTGTACTCGGTTGTTTATTAGTGCACAAGTGTTATAGAATCTGCTGCCTAACCATAAATATGTGATGTTATGATATGTATGTAGTGCGCATCTCACCCAGCAGTGTATCCTGGTGCTAAGAGAAGGGGAAAACTGCCCAATCTGGGGCCTATTGGAAGAGCCAGGTTTTCAGTTACTTTCAGAATTCTTGAGGAATGCTGGCTATTCCGATAGGGGGTGGTCGATCGTTCCACACTTCAGAAGCCAAGTATGAACAGACACAACTGCCGGCTTGGACTCTTCGGATGTTGAGGGTAGAGCAGCGGGGAGCAGGAGGTTGGCGGAGTGGAGGTGTATGGCAGGGGTGTGAATGTGGACACAGCTGTTAAAGTAAGCAGGACCTCGGATGTGCATTGCTTTGTGTCTGTGCAAGAGTATATTAAAAAGTGCGAGTTTGTGTATAGGGAGCAAGTGAAAGTTTTTGAGGCGAGTGGAAATGTGAGTGCCAGGATGAAAGTCTGGCTGTTGCGTTCTGGATGACCTGGCACTTTTTGGTGAGTTGAGTGGAGGTTTCCATTTAAAGTGTGTTGCCATAGACTAACTTGCTAGTGATTGGAACTTGAGTGATTGTATGACATGTGTTAAAGGGGAGCCATCTGAAGATTTTTGTTAGGAGCTTGTGGGTTTGGAAGCGGGAAGAAGTGATCCAGTTAGCCTGGCTAGACATTGAGATGTAACTGATGGTCATGATCCCTAGGTTCTTAGATTGGTTAGAGGGGATGGGGAGTCATAGTTCCGACTGCTAATAGGCTGAGGACCAAAGCAAAGTGTCTTTTCCAAAGTGTACTACCTCTGTGTTCTCCAAGTTGAGCTGCAGGCAGTTAGTTCTCATCCAGAGGGTGTCTTCTGACATGAATTTGTGGAACTTTGCTTTAGTGCTTGGAGTGTTATCGTTGAGGGAGAGGATGAGCTGTGTGTTGTCAGCATATGAGACAATGTTGAGGTCGTGGGTGGGGATGATGTTAGTGAGTTGGGCCATGTAGGTACTGGAGATCGTGGGGCTCAAAGATGAGCCTTGGGGATGCCTCTGATCAGGTTGGAGGGTTAGGAGGTGTAGGGGGACAGGCTGACAGTCTGTGTGCGACCTGTGAGGAAGGAGTTGATTCATCCGAGTGCTATTCCATGTATTCTTGTTGTGTGAAGGCAAGGTGTTGCTATGTTTCATTATAGCAAATACATGAAAAATGATGTGTTTGAAAACACTTCATCTCTGTGCTTCTCAGGAGTGATAGTGCCGGCCTTGAAAATGATCATAATTCAAAATATATTAGCTGTAAGGAATAATTTAAGCTGATAACATGGTTCACATTCAGAGTATGGCACGTGTCAATTAATATACCTTGACATCACTACTATTGTGTTTATTTATAAGCCTCTTTTTTTCCTCTCCCTAAGTTTTATCAATACATTTACATTTGTGGCATACACTAGGGAAACTATCAAAGCAAGACAGTTTGTGATATAAATATTTTAGGTTCCAATCGCTGTTCTCTGTTTGCTAGGGCTATATTCTCTTCAGACTAACACACAATTTTTAATGTAATACAGAGAGAAACAGGTAATGTTTCCCTGGCACATTATGTCAGCCCTCTAATATACGTGAAATCTAAAATAAAAAGTGTCTATGTTGTGTTGTTATATTGATCATGCAGCGTTTATGGAAACAATGCCAATTGTTGTGATGCCATCAAGGTTAAGGTCATGTGATATCACTTCCCCAGAGAAGTAAGAATCATGGGCCATATTATCAAGCCTGGGCGATAAAATTATCGCCGCTTTATTTGTTTGATGTGCTTTGCATTTAACATGGGCTTCGATTGGAATTCCATAGAGCCTATTATCAAGCCCATTATCGCCACTTTAGCAGCAGTTTCCTGCCGATAAAGAGGCGATAATTTTATCGCCCAGGCTTGATAATATGGCCCCAAATGCCATGTGTCACCTCCTGCGATGTCATAAAGTGCGTTTGTTATCACTTCTGCTACTCCTACCATTTAAGAAAATTCACGCCCATGAGTTTGTGTTTTAACTCTAGTCATTTTATCTAACCTCGATCGAGACCGATTCTGGTATTCTCCTCTGATACTTTTGTAAAAATCGGTTTCACTAAATTTTTCCCTGTCCAATTGTTTCTGTGCTAATATGTTTTTACTAGCAGAATCAGATTACTGAACATGTGTTTACTTTGAACATTCACTATAGCAAGATAGTTATCTGGTTTTTTTACAGAGAATTCACAGAACACGCGCAGAGTTCTCAAGTTTCTCAGGTCATTGCTGGGTGCCACATGGAGCCTCAGCTTGGTGACTTTTTCACAGTGGTCTCAAAAACGTAGCGAAGATTTTGGGGAGGACTATTCGATTTTGCCCCAGTGGTTGCTCTTTAGAGGTGGTGCGGCTTCCGTCAAACAAGGGATTGGGCAGCACCCCCTTATTGATGAGGCAAAATCCTTTTAATCCTTTGAAACGGTTGTAGGAGGTACTTAGACGCTGAGGATATCACATCTGCTCTTGGGTACACAAGTTACAGTAAGAATTAATGGAAATATGCCTCTATTGTACTGCGAGGGGGTTAGTAAGACACCAACGCAGTGCCCTGTGCATAACATACTGAGAAGGTGAGTCTTAATTATAGACATCCTCCAGTCAGATGCAAAGATTTTTGTGCACAGAGTGAAGAGACATTCTGCACCTCCAATCCGTGAATTGAAAGCCATACTTTCTACTTCTAGCGTTAATCTGATACCCCCTTCCTGGCGGCGACTTGGTGGGAGATGAGAGGCCTCCCCGCGCCTAGGGGAGGGGGCCTTTAGTGGCATTTCGGGCGTGAAGCTAGAGAGAGGCTGGTACAGTGTACCGCTGTTTAAGGGGAGTGGGAGGGGTCGCAAGGAAATATGAGGAGGCAGGGCAGGCTGGTAGAGCGTCACTTAGGTGCGCAGGCGGCACGACCTCTCCCGGGAAGGCGATAAGAGCCCTGGACACGAGGGAGAAGCCCTCTTTGTTCTCTCGCCTCGGGAGCCCAGCGGGCAGTAATAAACGCTACGCAGTGAAGACCAACACTTGTAAGGTGTTTTTTGTGTGGGGAAACGGGGTCAAGGGGGGTCTGTCGTCAATAGCGTGGAGGACGAATTGCACGTGATATGCCCACTATGAGAGGCACCCCTGCGCCTAGGGGCGGGGTGCCTTTAGTAAGATTTTCGGGCAGGAGGACATAGGTTTCATTTCCTTGGAATGAGGTAGAGGGGAGGGTCGATGAGAAATGTGAGAAGGCAGGGAGGTGTGTTGGTGATCCCCCAAGCCTAATAAAAGCATTGGTCTTGAGGGTGTAGCCCTCTTTGTCCACTCGCCTCGGGATTGCTGGAGGGTCGCAGCTGGAAGTGATTTGCCCACCCATCCATCCCTAAGGTTAGGATTAGAGTCGGCGGGGGCGGGGTCCCGGGAAGCAGAAAAGGGTAGGGACTCCGTTTGGCGGGGACTGTCTGACCCTGGAACAGGGAGCCAGTCATTGGGGCACCAGGCTGGCAGGAGAGGGGGCCGTCCTGCTGGTGGTCCTGGCTCTACCCGAGTAGCCGGTGTTTGGAGGAAGCAAGATGGTGAGAGAGGGGATGTGCCAGGAAGGCGCTGATAGACACCTCACATGGAAGTAGTGGAGAGGGGCTGGCTGTGTCCTGCTGGTACAACATGCCCCAAGTGCAGTTCTGGCGATGAAAATTGTAAATACATAATAACCTATGGTACAAAATATGTGTGCAACCTTATATGCATCAATGTGTTTTGGTTTGGTTTAATAAAATTGGTCAAAGGTTGACAGATTATCAATAATGAAAACATGGCGTTGTCCGAGAAATAATAAAGGCTACGCAGTGTCATCTACAAATGACAATAGCCTGGCCCCTGATTTACCAGTCAACTAAAGGATATAACAATCCTAATTCTGACTTATGGGTAGGGAAACTATGTAGGATGCAAACTTATAGGAAAATAATTTAATAGAAATCAATTTCTGAGACCCCGAATTTAACCAAAGGTAATTTAGAAGAAAAACAGATTGAAAGAAATACAGTTTAGTTGACAGTAATTGAAAAAGCCAAAACGTCTAAAAAACATAAAGGTAATTCACAAAAAAAATATTTTAAGAAATTGTTTACAAGGAAAAGTGAATGCCAGTTCGTACAAATAGGGTTAATCTTTAAACTTAAATAATTGTAAAGAGACAAAGAGAGTCAGGATATCGAATGGTTAACAAGAAGAATAAGGCTATGAATGGGTCACTCACTAAAGCAAGCATTTGCAATGCAATAGTTCTTGCATTCACAAGAGTTTAAGCTGGGTAGCCTGGCCTAGGGCAAGACAAACATTTCAGAGGCACAGTGTTAAGGTTGCAGACCACCCAAAAGTAAAACCACGCAATATCACACAAAATAACGCTACACCAAAAATGTGGAAAAATAAGTACTGCTTTATAAAATAATATACTCTGTTCTTTTATACTTTAGAATTTACAGTTCAGTACTTTGCAATCAATTAAGTGAAACAATCCGCTAAAGTTTTGGGGAGAGAAAACTATTACACAATATAAGCGCAGGCAAATATTATAGAATTAATAGCAACCTATGGGGATTCAGAGCTATAAGATGTTTAAGGGACATTAACAGTCTAAAGAGAAGCTGCACTATTATCTATTCAGCTGGCCCAGCTTTCTCTATACAGCTGAGGGCAATGACCAAAAGTTAAAGCTATCCCCCTGTGTTCAGAGCTCCTTACTGTAGCGTGGAGACGATGATGTCCCAGTCTCCACGCGTCGCTGGTGATTTAAGGCTCCTCTAGGGACCCCCAGGCCTCTCTCCACCTCTTCCCGCCGAGCCAGCTGCTTAATGGTTGCTGGGGCGGGGAAACGACGAAGAAAATATTCTCAAGGCCCCACTCGATTTCCTCCCGCCCAACCAGCTGTTTCCTGGATGCTGGGGCGGAGGAACAACTGCGAGCACACTTTGGTTTTCCCCCCCCTCCCGCTCACGCCGGCTCCTTTCTGAGGCGCTCGAGCGGGGAAAGGGAAAGACGATGCCCCACACCTCAGCCGCTCCTCAGCTCCCGGCGCCTCTCACACTGATCCCGCCTCCGCCTTCCTGGAGAGGAGTGGCGCGAGCGGGCATGCGCGAGTGAGCAGGGGCTGACTCCGGAGTCTGCTCCACTCGGCTTCCTCCAGCCCCGCCCTCAATGACCGGCAAACCTGCTCTAATCACCGGAACAGCGCTGGCAGGACACAGCGCTCTCAGCGCAGGAAATCGATCCGCTTCTCGCACAGCGCGGCAGGCGCCCCTGGGGTCCCGTTCACACAGGGAAGCCTCGCAAGGCTTCTCAGGCTCAGTGGAACCTGCGGGGGCGCTGCCACATAGCGCGACAAGTGCCCCAGGGGTCCCGCTATCGATGGCCAGCAGGATGCAGGTTCCTCAGCTCTCTCTGCCGACCCACAGGTGAGGAAACTTGCTACACACCACAGGTTCAGTTTAGGAAAACGCAAATCTTGAATTAGTCCAATGAAAGACCCTCTTTTCTTCACTATGACGAGGAGGGGGGTTACAAATGGGGAGGCTCCTTCAGAACAAGTCCACAGAGCACTTCCTCAGCACTAGACCCCTATCCCTCCTTACTGGACAGATTCAGGACACAGGGGAACTCTTAGGTCAGTTCCCAAGGCAGGGTACTTCACAGCTCCCAAGGTTACTAAAGTTAACCCCTTCACCTATCTATCCAGGGTCAGCAGGATGGGCTAACCTGGCTAGGACAACAGGACTTAGGAGGTGGGAAAGTGTTGACAGGGGGCTACTCTTGGAGAGGGAACCACCCTTCAGAATCCTACCCCTACTAGACCTCAACCTTCACTCTAGCTGCTCCTCACTGACAGACAAAATGGCTGCCCCGCATTCCGCCTTTTATAGGCTGCCCTTCAATGGTCCAGCATGGACCAGAAGGTTCTGGAATGCCCTATGTGAAGCTATGGCCAAGTTCTAGGTGTGACAGTTGGGGCAGTTGGAAGCCACCATTTTGTGTGGTTCCAACTTTCCTGTCAGAACAGGCCTCAGGGCCTGAGGTAAAAGATTATGGGGGGAAAAAGAACACCTATCCCCTTGACCAACACCAAAAAAAGTAGTAGACAGAAAAATAGTAAGGGTATGAGGGGCAAAAAGGGGACAAAATAAATAATAATGAGGAGGGACTGCGCAAAAAAATCCAGACAGGTCTAACACGCGTCCCCCCCAGCTGAAAGTGGGGAGAACTACCCAACCCCTTGGGAGTCCTCTTCACTAAGGCGGAAATACCTGGAGAGACCGTCTGCATTGGCGTGGTCCACTCCAGGCCGATGTTCCACCCGGAAGTCCATTCCCTGTAGGGAGATGGACCACCTCAACAGCTTGGGATTTTCCCCCTTCATTTGCATCAGCCAACGAAGGGGGCGGTGGTCAGTCTGAACCAGGAAGTGCGAGCCAAAGAGGTATGGCCGCAGCTTCTTCAGAGCCCACACCACCGCAAAAGCTTCCCTCTCAATTGCACTCCACTTCTGTTCCCGGGGAAGCAGTCTCCTGGATAGGAAGACTACAGGCTGATCCAGGCCCTCTTCATTTAGTTGCGATAACACTGCCCCAATGCCATGTTCGGATGCATCTGTTTGCACAATAAACTCCTTGGAGAAATTGGGAGCCTTCAGGACCGGTGCTTCGCACATTGCCTGCTTCAACTTTTCAAAGGCTTGCTGACAAGCCTTTGTCCAAACTACCCGTCGAGGTTGTTTCCTAGAGGTGAGCTCTGTGAGGGGCGCTACAATAGTGCCATACCCCTTCACAAAGCGACGGTAGTAACCTGTGAGGCCCAGGAAAGCTCGGACCTCAGTTTGTGTCTTGGGGGGTTCCCAGGCCATGATTGCCTCAATTTTTGCCTGCAGGGGCTGCACTGACCCCCTACCCACCAAGTGTCCAAGGTACACAACCGACCCCTGCCCAAGCTGGCATTTGCTGGCTTTGATGGTCAATCCAGCTTGTTTCAGCGCCTGGAGAACTGCCTGCAAATGTTGCAAGTGGTCCTCCCAACTGCTACTGAAGACAGCAATGTCATCCAGGTAAGCAGCCGAGAATCCCTCCATTCCAGAGAGGACCTGGTTCACCAGTCGCTGAAATGTGGCAGGAGCGTTCTTGAGACCAAAGGGCATCACACAGAACTGGAAGTGTCCCTCGGGCGTGGAAAAGGCTGACCTTTCCCTTGCTCCATCTGTCAAGGAGATCTGCCAGTACCCTGAAGTGAGGTCAAAGGTACTGAGGTATTGGGCAGCTCCTAGCCGGTCAATTAACTCATCCGCCCTGGGGATGGGATGAGCATCAGTTTTGGTAACGGAGTTCAGTCCTCGGTAATCCACACAAAACCTCAGTTCTGGTGTGGTGCCCGGTGGGGCGGCTTTTGGGACTAGCACCACCGGACTGGACCAAGGGCTGCTGGACGGTTCTATCACTCCTAGCTCCAACATCTTGGCAACTTCGCCATGGATGCTAGCCTTCACCTTGTCCGACAGCCTATAGGTCTTGGATTTCACTGGGGGGCTGTCTCCTGTGTCCACATCATGGGTACACAGGTGGGTTCTTCCTGGGACAAGGGAAAACAGTGAAGAGTACTGCCCCAATACCTGTCGGCAGTCCTCTCGTTGCTCAGGAGTGAGAGACGGGGAGAGAATCACTCCCTCCACCGACCCATCCTTCTCTTGACATGAAAAGAGGTCTGGGAGAGGCTCGCTTTCTGCTTCCTCAGCACCATCAGTCACCATCATCAGGATGACCTCTGGCCTCTCATGGTGGGGTTTGAGGCGATTGGCATGCAGCACCCGGAGTGGCTGCCGCGGGGTCTTAAGATCCACCAAGTAAGTGGCCTTACCCTTTTTCTCCAACACCTCAAATGGGCCTGTCCAACGATCCTGAAGGGCACTTAGCTCTCCAGGTTCCATCACCCAAACCTTCTGGCCAGGCTCCAACTCCACCGGGTGAGCATTTTGGTCGTACCATTCCTTCATGACTGCCTGACTGGCCTCCAAGTTGTCAGCAGCCTGCTTCCACAACTTGGCCATCTGGCTTCTGAAGGCCAACATGTAGCTCACCACATCCTGGGGAGGTTTTCTGGGAGACTTCTCCCATCCTTCCTTCACCAGGCTGAGAGGCCCACGCACCGGGTGCCCATACAACAATTCGAATGGGCTGAAGCCCACTCCTTTCTGTGGCACCTCTCTGTAGGAGAACAGTAAGCAAGGTAGGAGGACGTCCCACTTCCTCCGTAAGCTCTCTGGCAGACTTCTTATCATGCCCTTCAGGGTCTTATTGAACCTCTCAACCAGTCCATTGGACTGGGGGTGATAAGGAGTGGTGAACCGGTAGGTCACCCCACACTCCTTCCACATGGTCCGCATGTAAGCAGACAGGAAGTTAGTCCCCCTGTCAGACACAACCTCCTTCGGGAATCCTACCCTAGTAAAGATTCCCATCAGGGCCCTAGCCACCACAGGTGCAGTAACAGTCCTCAGAGGGATGGCCTCTGGGTACCGTGTGGCATGATCCACCAGAACCAGGATGAACCTGTGACCAGCTGTTGTTGGTGGATCCAATGGCCCTACAATGTCGATGCCCACCCTTTCAAAGGGGGTGCTAACGACAGGAAGTGGTTCCAGGGGAGCCTTTAGCTTCACCCCTGTCTTCCCACTGGCCTGGCAGGATACACATGTCCTACAGTATGTGTTGGACGCCGCTTTCATCTGAGGCCAGTAAAAGTGGAGAACAAGCCGTGCAAAGGTCTTGTCCTGGCCTAAGTGTCCTGCCAGTGGTATCGCATGAGCCAATTCCAGCAGAAAGGCTCGGTATTGCTGCGGGACCACCAAGGCCCTTGATGAGCCAGGTAGAGGAACCTTAGGTTCACTGTAGAGGAGGCCATCCTCCCAGTAAATATGGTGGTGTCCCGTAGCATCACCTGCTGCCTGGGCTTCAGCCTGACGCCTCAGTCCCTCAAGGGTAGGGCACTCCCTCTGCCCCTTACAGAATTCCTCTCTGGTAGGACCTCCCTCCACATGCCATTCAGCAGGGATGGGTAACTCCTCCAGAGAGTCTACTCCCCCCTCCACGGACTCCTGGCCTACCACTGCAGGTGGCCGATCTGTCACATGGGGCGTGGAAGCCGAAGCAGGCTGTCCCTGTCTCCGTTTCTGACCCTTTTTGGCAGCGGGTTGGGCCATTGTTCCAGGCTCCAACCCAGGCGAACTCCCTCTCCGGGCAGTCGCAGACCGTGTGCTTACACAGGCCCAGTCAGGTGTACCCAGCATCGCAGAATGCGTCCGGTATTCCACCTCTCTCCAAGTGTTGTGCTCCATGTCATTCCCCAACAGACAATCAACTGGCACGGCAGGGCTTACGGCAACTCGAAGTGAACCTGCAACCCCTTCCCACTCAAAGGGAACCTCAGCCACTGGATAGTGGTCCATTCTGCCGTCAGCCATCGCGGCGGGGTGGAGTACGTGAGGAACAACCTGCTCTGGAGACACCAGTTGACTTCTCACCATAGTCATACTGGCTCCTGTATCTCTCAGAGCCTCCCCTCTTTGGCCATTGATGGTAACCCATTGCCCATACTTTGTAGTATTTGGGGGCACCTGGATCTTTGGTACCATCTCCCGCTCTCCCAGGGACACTAAGGTGACACCCGCCCACTCACCCCCCTTATCTAAGGGCAACTCCTCCCCGAGCGCTACACTAGCTACTCCCGGTGACTTTCCTCCGGTGGGAGGGGGTGGTCTCTTTGGGCATCTGACATCTCCCTTATAATGTCCAACACCACCACATTCAAAACAGTGGGGAACCCTTGGCTGCTGGCTTTGGCCAGGATTAGGGTTTCTGGGCGGGTTTGCCCTAGGGGTGAAACCTGCTCCCTTACCTTGGAAATTATTTTGGGGACCTTTGGAGAACTCCTTCTTTTTATCTCCTCCCTCTTTCTTCTGGGGGGCGCCCTGTCCGGCTTTTTGAGAATCCCCTCCAGTCCCCTTGGAGGACACCCGGGTACTTGCCCAAGTGTCCGCCTCCTCTGCAAGCTTCCGGGGATCGGTCAGCTTGCTGTCCACCAGGTGTTGGCGCAACTCGGGAAAACATTTCTCGAGGAGGTGTTCTTTCAAAAATAGATTGTACAGCCCCTCATAATCTTTTACCTCGCTGCCCTTGACCCAACCCTCTAAAGCTTTCTTGGCGTAGTCTAGAAAGTCTACCCAATTCTGGTTACTCATTTTGTGACTTCCCCTGAATTTTTGTCTGTACCTTTCAGGGGTAAGTCCAAACTTTTTCACCAGTGCCACCTTCATGGCAGGGTAGTGGGTTTGCTCATCCTGCTCCAGAGCCAACAAAGTGTCTCTGCCAGCAGGTGGCATGTATTTATACAGCCCACCTCCCCAGTGAGTTTCTAGGATCCCGTGAGCCCTTAAAGAAACCTCATAGGCGGCCAACCATTTGGCAATGTCATCACCGGGGGTGTAACTAGCAATGACATCTTTGGGTAGGTAGGGTCTAGATTCCCTGGTGTCTACTTTCTTTTCGCTGCCACCATTGTCTGGAGTGGGAGGCCTTTGTATTAGGACCTGTAGGTCCATCTCCTTGAGGGTTCGCTCATGAGCTAACCTCCTTTCCTCCCTTTGCATATCCATCCTAGCTAACTCCAGCCTCATTCTCCTCTCCTCCCTCCTATCTTCTAGCTCGGCTTCGGTTAAACCCCTGTCTGAGACGCTGCTGCTTGCCCTTGAAGGTATCCTGGGACCTGTCAGAAGATTCCCTCTCCCCACTTGGTTCAGCGATGCAGCCTCAGTAACAGTGTCCCCTTCACCCACTTCAGTTTCTGGTTCCTCCCTCAAACGAGCTTCCACCCATGCCCTTATGCTTGTCAGCAACTCTCCTTTCTTGGCACCTTTATTAAAAAATACCCCTTTCTGCTGACACCAATCCCTGAGTTGGGCCACAGTATTGGCTTCCAGCTCCTTAAGATTCACCTCCATCTTTGCCATGGAATGTAATTACTCGCAGGAGAAAACCACGAAGTGACCTGAGGTTAACCTCCACCCACCACCAGAAATAAATTTAGAAAAAACAAAAATGTAAATTAGGAGGGCCGCAAGGAGAAAACTCCTGGTGTAGGTTTAGTGTATTGCGTTGAATTACTAGTGAGTAGCTGCAACCAAGTCAGTAATCCCACCGCTAGGCACCAAATGTTGGAACTGGGTAGCCTGGCCTAGGGCAAGACAAACATTTCAGAGGCACAGTGTTTAGGTTGCAGACCACCCAAAAGTAAAACCACGCAATATCACACAAAAATAACGCTACACCAAAAATGTGGAAAAATAAGTACTGCTTTATAAAAATAATATACTCTGTTCTTTTATACTTTAGAATTTACAGTTCAGTACTTTGCAATCAATTAAGTGAAACAATCCGCTAAAGTTTTGGGGAGAGAAAACTATTACACAATATAAGCGCAGGCAGATATTATAGAATTAATAGCAACCTAATTAGCAGGACTATTTGGCATTAAAAATTCACATTGACAATAACCTTTATCACATTTGGATGTCATGTACATCAGTAGTGCCAACTCTAGAATTGGTAACCTGCTTCAGGAACTGTTATTAAAAGAACATTGCATCAGACAGCAACATCAGTAATCTGCATTCAATTTTGTAAAGATTCTTGAGACATATAATTAGATTTCAATGAGGTGCCCCTAATCCTCCTCCCACAGTTCCTAACAGCTCAGCAGTCACTGTGGGGATTCAGAGCTATAAGATGTTTAAGGGACATTAACAGTCTAAAGAGAAGCTGCACTATTATCTATTCAGCTGGCCCAGCTTTCTCTATACAGCTGAGGGCAATGACCAAAAGTTAAAGCTATCCCCCTGTGTTCAGAGCTCCTTACTGTAGCGTGGAGACGATGATGTCCCAGTCTCCACGCGTCGCTGGTGATTTAAGGCTCCTCTAGGGACCCCCAGGCTTCTCTCCACCTCTTCCCGCCGAGCCAGCTGCTTAATGGTTGCTGGGGCGGGGAAACGACGAAGAAAATATTCTCAAGGCCCCACTCGATTTCCTCCCGCCCAACCAGCTGTTTCCTGGATGCTGGGGCGGAGGAACAACTGCGAGCACACTTTGGTTTTCCCCCCCCTCCCGCTCACGCCGGCTCCTTTCTGAGGCGCTCGAGCGGGGAAAGGGAAAGACGATGCCCCACACCTCAGCCGCTCCTCAGCTCCCGGCGCCTCTCACACTGATCCCGCCTCCGCCTTCCTGGAGAGGAGTGGCGCGAGCGGGCATGCGCGAGTGAGCAGTGGCTGACTCCGGAGTCTGCTCCACTCGGCTTCCTCCAGCCCCGCCCTCAATGACCGGCAAACCTGCTCTAATCACCGGAACAGCGCTGGCAGGACACAGCGCTCTCAGCGCAGGAAATCGATCCGCTTCTCGCACAGCGCGGCAGGCGCCCCTGGGGTCCCGTTCACACAGGGAAGCCTCGCAAGGCTTCTCAGGCTCAGTGGAACCTGCGGGGGCGCTGCCACATAGCGCGACAAGTGCCCCAGGGGTCCCGCTATCGATGGCCAGCAGGATGCAGGTTCCTCAGCTCTCTCTTCCGACCCACAGGTGAGGAAACTTACTACACACCACAGGTTCAGTTTAGGAAAACGCAAATCTTGAATTAGTCCAATGAAAGACCCTCTTTTCTTCACTATGACGAGGAGGGGGGTTACAAATGGGGAGGCTCCTTCAGAACAAGTCCACAGAGCACTTCCTCAGCACTAGACCCCTATCCCTCCTTACTGGACAGATTCAGGACACAGGGGAACTCTTAGGTCAGTTCCCAAGGCAGGGTACTTCACAGCTCCCAAGGTTACTAAAGTTAACCCCTTCACCTATCTATCCAGGGTCAGCAGGATGGGCTAACCTGGCTAGGACAACAGGACTTAGGAGGTGGGAAAGTCTTGACAGGGGGCTACTCTTGGAGAGGGAACCACCCTTCAGAATCCTACCCCTACTAGACCTCAACCTTCACTCTAGCTGCTCCTCACTGACAGACAAAATGGCTGCCCCGCATTCCGCCTTTTATAGGCTGCCCTTCAATGGTCCAGCATGGACCAGAAGGTTCTGGAATGCCCTATGTGAAGCTATGGCCAAGTTCTAGGTGTGACAGTTGGGGCAGTTGGAAGCCACCATTTTGTGTGGTTCCAACTTTCCTGTCAGAACAGGCCTCAGGGCCTGAGGTAAAAGATTATGGGGGGAAAAAGAACACCTATCCCCTTGACCAACACCAAAAAAAGTAGTAGACAGAAAAATAGTAAGGGTATGAAGGGCAAAAAGGGGACAAAATAAATAATAATGAGGAGGGACTGCGCAAAAAAATCCAGACAGGTCTAACAGCATTGTAAATAAAAATGCCTTTTATTTATCTGTTTTGCTAATTTACACATAAATAAAAGAAAGGCATTGTTATTTACTATGCCAATAGCTCAAACTCTTGTAAATTCGAGGCCTATTAAAAAAAGCGGCCGCCATTGTCTTGGGTTGCTCGGAAAGTTAAAACACGCATGGCGTGCTGAATGTTGCAGAAAAGCATGTCGTACCTGCAGTAGGAGAAACTCATTAAAGAAAATAGTGCTTACATATTAAAAAAGACGTACCGTGTAACAACCGAAGTAAAAGGGCAAGTTATCATGAGAGGTTACAAATGAAGACAAGGCGGTACTAAAGAGGGACTAACAAGCCTAATAACGAATCAAAAGTCAGCATTTACGAAAGGCAATGACACAAGCCAATGACAAATATGGGCGGTTAGTGGGCGGGGCTTCAATTCCATACTCCAATACAGCATTCTACAGAGCAGCCCAGGCTCGACCTGAAAAGGGGAAAAATTAGGAGACTGGTATGCAGTGAACTTGGTCTGATTTTTAAAATGATGAACCTAGGCGAATCTTAAACTGCTGCATTTTTGCGAATGTTTGATTTTGTGAATCTTACAGTGTTTCCTAGCAAAACGTGTGCAAAAAACATAACTTACCTACAAACCTGAACTTCATGGCTGTTTCATACTGCAAAGAACTGATTGCCCGGGCCCTATAGTGTGAGCACAGCCAGTGCGTAATTTGGGAAAAATAAGAGCCAGGCCCTCGTCAGGAGGCCACTGGAGCTAGCCACCGCCCATTGCTCCTTTCAGCGCCGCCTATGACAGTACCAAGACAACTTCTAACTATGAAACCCTACAAATGTGGCAATTCAGACTGTTCTGACCCCCAAAGCTGTAGGAATTACTTGAATAGCCATTTTAGGGTATATTAAATTAATAACAACTGTTGTGGTTCTCTTCTCTATATTAGACAAACAGCACTATCATGTGGCAGACTGTTATAAGCACCAGTGTTGACAACTAAGTGCCAGTGCAAAGCACGAGAAAACACCGGCTCAATTTAAGCACTAGGCACAGCGTAAACCAGAAAGTGAAGTCACCTTTTAAAACATAACTGGGATGCAGAGGCACATCTCGTATTGCAAGAAGTGTGCATGCTTATATTCTGCTGAGTGCAACTTCGTATATGTTTTGTACAATGTTTTAGCAAAGGGTTAATAATTACTGGGTTACTAAATAGCTGCTCCTGTAGCTCCTTGCAAGACAAATTATGTGCTGGCAAATTTGCCATTACATTCAACATAATGTGTCTTTCCTTTGACATAATTTAGTCCACTGTGTTGAATAATTTACACCTCTATTAGTACACAATGTGATTATGAAGTTAAACTTCAGCGGACATAACTCAAATTCAAGCACCAAAGTGAAGAAGAGGCTAGGTATCCCAGAAACGTTGGCGGTTTAGAGAAAATCAAGGCTATGGGCAGGCTAAATGAGGACGGCCACCATCTTGCATCAAGCTCTAAGATTCTATGTTTAGATACCCCTTAAACACACTGATCATGCTTACTGTAAATGCTCTCAAAGCAACTCTTGCAGATCAGAGAATCTCCTGTCAGCAAGGCTGCAGATGAGAACCAAGGACAGAGCTGGCTTGGATAAAAAAACATTGAGTTTAGACATGAAGGGTATAAATCAATAACAACGCGGCAGGAAATAAGCCAGTATAAACCTGTTACGCACTAAAAATTGATTTAGCAAGAAGTGTTTCAGTAGAGTTTTACAGGTAAGCGTTTCTGTGGAAGGAACTCTTCTGCCAGCCCTGCCAAGCAATAAGTCTACTCTTGTGGGATTTATTTGCGGTGCCAAATTTGTAAAAGAATATGTTCCAGAGCCCAAAGTTTGTTTGAAGCCCACCACCAAGGCTGTTGAAGTTGGGTTGTTGAATACCAAAGATATCTAATCTTGATTTGTCTTTCATCCACCAATATAGATTCATTCCTCTTTATCTGGCTCTTGCAGGGCCTCTTATATCCCTTGTTGTGTATCGTTGTCAGTGTTTTTCCATCTTTCTCTTCCTCTTCCTCCTCCTTTCCCTCCTTTCTGAATTCTCTTTCTTGCTCCGGGTCAGTCTGATGATGAAGAGAAAGTTCTGGTCCTCAAAAATGAGTGCTGATGCCCCCCCCCCCCCCCCCCCCCATGCAACTGGCTGAAGTTAAGCACTGGTCATTATCAGACTAGATATGTTGTCATGATTTTCTCCAACTAGATCACTGGTGTCAAAAGTTTAAATTTGCAGATTGCAGCTTTTTTAATTTAAGCAATTTCCTCCACCTACAACCCAGCTTTTTTGTAAGAGAGAAAAATTCGGAGTCCCTGTAATCATGTGTTTCAAGGGCCATGTTGTTGGCCGCTTAATTATGGATTTACCACACTTACCAGATAATCCACCATCTACTGCATAATTTGCAGATTTCAACAACAAACGGCTCAACTGTTGCAAAGAAAATGTGTGTTTCAGAAAAGTAGTAGACCCATTACAAAGTTTAACTTGCTACTTTTCATTTGCTGATTACTTTGCTCAGGAGTTACACTGGTAGTAGTGAAAAAAAAACAATTTCAGAGTCAGTATAAATGTATTATCATGACAAAATACAAAATAATACTCCTCAGATTGTGCTGTTATATGCCACATCTCACATTTTCTTCCTGAATAATATCATAATGGGCTGCATTTATTCTTTATAACTAGGGCTCCCAGTTTTATGGTATTTATGTATTTTGACATTTCCGTCTGTATTTATCCATGTTTATTTTTTGCTAATTTTATCTGAATTTATCCATATTTCTTTTAGGCTTTGTGAAAAAAATTAAGGTGAAACTGGTATATTGCCACATTTATTTAACTGATAAATATGCACTCATGCTTGAATGCCTGCTAGGTTTCAGTGACATGAACACCCACAGAAGATAAATCAAAGCACTTATATGAAAATATATGCAAATTTCCATTAGCAAGCATGTGCATATCTACCAATCTTTACTAAAATGTCTTTCTTTTTTAACCCCTTACCTATCAATTCGCACAGCTATTGGCCTGGTAGTCATGACAGAGGGTATTTAGAATCACTCAAAAAGCATCCCAATTTCCGTTTTTATCCACATTTAAAAATAAATACAGACAAAGAAATATATATTTTTGTATGTATTTACCTGTAGAAATCAGTAAAAACTGAAAAGGGAGCCTTATTTATAATGCATGCCATGTGGCAGCACTTAGAGAACACTTGCATCACCATTTTTACATAGACTAGGTCGCTTTCCTCATTATAGAACATGGTTTGTCATAGACTTGCAAAGTATTTTCAATTTCCTTGTCATATATGCTGTTGTTTATTCCTTCTTCTTCATAGCAGTAACATCACAATCCACCACCCCGTTAACATTTTTTGGTTGTTTTAATGGACGTCAATTCCCCAAAATGCCTGAGGGAGCAGGATTGACATCACACCATTTGACCTTTACTTTGACTCACACACACACACATGCTTACACATGCTAACCCATTCACACACTCTTACGCATGTATACAACATATATTTGACAGCATTTTTTAGTTACCTTAGCTCCCAGATAGGGTCGTATTTCAGCTAATGTACTCCATTTTGTATTACACTAATAGTGAATAATATTATTCACTATTTGAATAGTAAAAAATTGACAGAAACAAGTCAAGTGGCTCACCAACCAGCGTCCATTAGGAAGAGCTGCTCCTGTGTCCCAGGCACTGATTTTGCGCCAGTTGAGGCCAGGGGTCTCAAAAGCAGTGCCAGGGGTAGCAAGGGGCAAACCAGGGGTCGCAGCTGTGACCCCTGGCGACGCCAAACAGACGTCTATGGCTGTTTTCTCCCTCTCATGCAAGAGGTTTTCTAACACAGCTATAAGGGTGGCCTTATATGGGTATCAGTATGGCAATTGAGGACTGTCTCCCTTGCATTTTCTGAAAATTGTTATCTTCACCTTGCTTTGGGTAGGACAGTGCTGCTAAGACTGCTGTCACACACAGTACACTGGTTGTCCTGACTGCGCAGCCCAGGACTTCACTGTGAATAATCTGGACATTTACCTACAAGGCTTGTGAATGAGTCATGTGTGTGGACCCCTCTAGACCTTGGTCCCTTAGCCCCCTCACCAGCAGGGCCATTCCCGTACTTGATTTCAGATCTACCTGAGACTCTGTCTTCTAGGTGGTCCCAGTAAAAACTTAGACGGTCATTAGGATGTAGGGCGGATCGCCACCGCCCACATGGCGGTGGCGATCCGCCCTACATCCTTCCTCGCTCACCACCCATTTACCCCTGCCATATTAGTATGGCGGGAAGACCATCCGCCGCTTATAAGGGTTTAATATGGTGGCGGTATCGGCTAGACACCTCCATCCAGATTAGTATGGGTGTGGAAACATGCCTTTCCGCCGCCACGGAAAGGCATGCGGATTCTGCTTTTGGGGGCCCATTGCAGGACCCCACGGTATTGGTGGGGGAGGGGGGGCACATGTGGGTACCTATTGTACCCCCCTATATTGTCATCGACATGGTGGCAGGCACCTCACGGTGCCTGTCACCTTGTTCATGACAATGTACGCAGTGCATTCCCAGCATTGTGGCGGGCGGCACTGCCCGCCACAATGCTGGGAATGGAGGATGCCACTGCAACGGTGGCGGTGGCATCCTAATCGTTGGGGTGGGACCGCCGCCATCCTAATGGCCCCCTTGGTCTGAGAGAGAAACTGTCATGGACATGGAAACATGGAAAGGATGATTGGATGCCTTTTGTACATTGGCGTGTGGAGTCAGGTGCTTTGCTGTTGTCATTAAGGACTTTTCAGGTTAGGAAAGTAGGTCCTGCGCTTCTAACCCGAGGTGCAGATATGGTCCTTCATTGAGAGGAAATTGCACATGCCTCTAGAGATTGGCCGGACAGTTGCCAGTCACTCCTGGCTCATAGATGTTGCCTAAAGTTCATACAAGGATTGTCGTGGCCTTCTTTATATCCACCTACCAGGCAGACAGTAAAACACCTGATTAGTTGTAGCAGTTGTTGTGAGGCCTAGGAAGCTCCACTACGAGCATCTCATCTACAAGCCTCTTTTAACTAGAGCGGACAACTATGCAGCTGAGGCCTCTCAGGGTGGTGCATCTCTGGTACCCAAATAACGTCAGACTCCCCACCTTTTGGTGCACACGGAACACTGCATCCCTGCAACTCTGCTTGGTGGCATGCCACCACTGCACCAAGAGACAAGCAATACTACTGTAGAACTCCTTTACACACCAAACAGGTCTAGAAGAGAGTAGTTTACCTGTCAGGCACTGGGAGTCCAATTTCTCACTTTTTGTCATTTTACTTATTCAACATATCAGTTCCGTTACAGATTAATTTCCTCTGCCTCTACATACACTGCCACATCAACAGCGACTCAGATGCTACATCATCTCGACTCTCATCTTGTGAAAGTACTCATCATCTCACCATAGGCCTCAAACTTCAACATCAACTAGCCCGAACAAAGGATACAATTCATGGAGTACCATTTTAGGGAAATTGAACCATGATTTCTGGTTTATAATATGCTAAGTGTTGTGTGCTCACAGAACATCTTCGCCATACAAAATACATTGGCACCACTACATCTTTTGTCCAACGTGCTTAGGTTAACAATCCCTTGCCTGACCCAACACTGCACTTAGGATAAAAGAATGCCAGGGAAATCTGTTTACCAAGAGCCTGTATTCCTGTTACACTACCATACCACTACCATACATAATTCGTTCATATAAACATGCTGTTATGCAGCTTATAAATTGTCTCAAAATCATAGTTTGAAAAGTTAAGACAAATCCCTATCAAAACTAGTTTGCAGTTTATTTAGCCATGGTCTACCATGTTCTGTGATGTACTCCCCTCCGAGCAGCATCTCTGGATTGGTGCTGTGATGCACAGAAACAGGCTCACTTCCCAGTATGGTGTGTGTACGTTTTTATAGGCTTTACAAGCACTCTCAAAATTTGACATGATACATTGTATTCATATGTCGCCAGTAGGTAGTTATAGTTAGGACCTAGTTTCCATGGGAAATCCGCTACATTCTATTTGGAATAACTTTGGCGCCGGTGGACGAATCTTCACGAATTTCTCCAGGAAAATGGCCTGCTCCGTTCCGCTCCTTCCCTGAAAGTTTGGGGGTTATTCGCGAAGCAGGGGCCGAGAAAAGAGGGGGGTCCCAAAACGTGTTTTCCCCATGCAATTTTCCATAGGACCTTTAGCCAGGGCTACAGCCCGAACGGCTGAACGGAATTACACCAAATTTGGCAAAAAGGTAAGAGTTCTGTTCGCAGATCACGCTTTTTTGTTGAATGGTGTAAATCCGTTCTGTAGTTCCTGAGAAAATTATAAGTAAAATCATAAGTATATCTAGAGGAGCTTACCGTACTCTGTACTGTACTCTGTACAGTACGTGTACCTTCTCAAACACGAGCTGTATGCTGATTGGATGTCAACTGTCTGTCAACACTCCAAACCAGGAAGTGTTGGCAGCCATCTTGTGCCTCGGTAGAACTGAGGCACAAGAAAGCAGAAAACAAATGCGCAATACACGCAAAGGGGGCAGGGTAGGCACACCCTGATCCCCTAGGCCTGCTCAGGGGGTCCCACAAAGACCCCCAAGGCCCAAAAATCGCGGGGTACGCGTATGTACACGTACCCCGTGAAAAGAAAAAAAAAATCTGGTCTACCTTCTTAAAAATTATCCCCCGGGGGGACCAAATCCCAGGGGCATATTTAAAAAAAAGTGTGGGGGGCCCCAATCCCCCCACACTGCCCCAGGGACCGCCACCCCCCAGGCAAAGTAATTATGCTAGCGGGGGGCACACGCCCCCCCCCGCAGCCCCTGGGACCACCACCCCCGGGGCAAAGACATTAATGATGGGGGGGCCTCTAAGGCCCCCGTGCCCCGGGGACCGCCACCCCCGGGCTTTGCTAGTAAGTATGCAGGGGGGCCCCCCCGCAGCCCTGGGGACCACCACCCCCCGGGGCTTCGTTTAAAAACAACAACAAAAAAACTGTGTGGGGTGGCTCAAGCCCACCCACATGCCCCGGGGACCGCCACCTCCCTGGGGCACTAATATGCAAAATAGGGGGGTCCGTGACAGACCCCCCAGCCCCGGGAACCACCACCCCATGGGGCTTCGTAGATGTTGGGAGGGGGGCAGCGCGGCCCCCCTCCTGGAGCCCTCGATGGCCCTGGGGACCGCCACCCCCCAGGGCTGGCTCCTGCAGTGTCCCGGGGTGCCCACCCCCGGGACACTGCTGATTGCTGTGGTAGGGCGGGAGCCTCGCGGCTCCCACCCTACCACAGCAAACTGCTTTGATTTTTGAAAGAGAGAGCAGGAAACCTGCTCTCTCTTTCAAAAACCAAAGCGGATTGCTTTTCTGTATGGGGAGCAGCATGCTACCCATGCAGAAAAGCAATGCCGGCTCCCGCAGGATGCGGGGAGCCAGCAGGGACCGTGGGGGGCTTGGGGACCCCCCCACGGCCCCCAATGAGGAAGGCCAGGCCCCGGGGGATGGGGTCCCCGGGGCCAGAAGTGGCTCGGGAGGGTGGCCACGTGGCCCCCCTCCAAAAAAAAAAAAAAAAGGCAGGCCCTGGGAGATGGGGACCCGGGGGCCTTACACAAAAAAAAATAAAGTTGGGCATGCCCCGGGGGATCGGGTCCCCGGGGCCGGAATTGGCCACGGGAGGGGAGCCCTGGGGGATGGGGTCCCCCAAAAAAAGAAAAAGAAGGGGGGCTATGAGTTTTTAAAAAAAATGGGATCGGGAGGAGGCCACGCCCCCTCCCTGCACCTCTCTGCAAACGCGCCCCCTGGCACGTTTGCAGAGGGGGAAGTAATTCCCCTCGCATACTGGGGGTCCCTGGGGGCCAACTAGCCCACCAGGAGCCTCCAGTATGGGCCAGGGTGCTCCCTTGCAGAGACGTGTAAAGAGGCCACGCCCCTTTTTACACCTCTCTGCCACTGAACCCCCTGGCGCATACTGGACATTGCTGGTGGGCTAGTTGGCCCCCAGGGTCCCCCAGGGACCCCCAGTATGCAAGGGGAATTAGTTCCCCCTCTGAAAAAGCACCCGGGAGCTGCGTTGCAGATAGGTGTAAAAAGGGGCGGGCCTCAGAACACCTCTCTGCAACGCAGCCCCCTGGCGCATACTGGAGGTACCTGGTGGGCTAGTTGGCTCCCAGGGGACCTCAGGATTGAAGAGGAATTAATTCCCCAACCTAAAACGCGCCACAGGGTGTGTTTGCACACAATGTACCTCAGGCCCCGCCCCCTTCCTTCACTATTGAGCAAAATATTCAGCCGAACTACGAATTCCTATTTACTCACCTGTTATCACAAGAGACGTCAGTACTGCATCTTTGAGCGCACTACTGATCCTGAAAAGTAATTCTAATCATACTTACAGTAACTTGAATTTCCTTCCATAGGTTAACATTGACTGGTTTCATTTGGAAATTTTTTGAAGTGTGGAGTTTTGGAACTTTAAAAAATTCCTCTAAAATCCGCCGAACTACGAATTCCGATTTACTCACCTGTTATCAGGAGAGACCTCATTATTGCATCTTTCAGCCCACTACTGATACTGAATAGTAATTCTAACCGTAGTTACAGTAACTTGAATTTCCTTCCATAGGCTAACATTGACTGGTTTCACTTGGAAATTCTTCTAAGGGTGGAGTTTTGGAACGTCAAAAAATTCCTCAAAAATGAGACGAACTATGAATTCTGATTTACTCACCTGTTATCAGGAGAGACCTCAGTGCTGCATCTTTCAGCCCACTACTGATCCTGAAAAGTAATTCTAATCGTAGTTACAGTAACTTGAATTTCCTATCATAGGATATCATTGCCTGCTATATAAAATATATATAAATTAAAAAAATATTTTTAAAAATTAAAAATATTACAATTTCAATATTTCAAAAAAAAATTATTTTTCAATTTATATAAAAAATATGTAATGTAATTTAAAAAATAAAATATCTAAAAATAAATAATTTAAAATAATGTAGTAAATCAGTATAAAAAAATAACAATTAATGCATTTAAAAATTATCATTTACAAAACCTTTGAAATTCACTAAAAAAAACATAGGTTTCAGCCACGTTATAGTTAGGAATTAGCATTTAAAAAACCTTAGAAATTCACTGAAAAAACCATAGGTTTCAGCCACGTTATAGTTAGGAATTAGCATTTAAAAAACCTTGCAAATTCACTGAAAAAAACATAGGTTTCACACATGTTATAGTTAGCTGGAGATTTCACTCATACAAAACGATTGAAATTCCCCTGTTATAGTTAGTTCAGCTAACTACAACTCGCGCGCCCGCAATGCACTGCTGATGACTTCACATACTACATCACTCATGACATGGTCAGTGACATCACTCATGACATCACTGATGACATCTCAAATTACATCACTGATGACATCACTGATGACATCATCCTTGTGAAAGAGTGGCGACCTCCTCTCTCCCTAGTATAACCTTTGATACACACATTCAAAAATAGAACGTAAAATTTTCTAAAGAATGAAGAGACCAATACCAGTTAGAACAACCTATTCAGTAATTCCTAAATCTATATACATATCCGCTCATTCACCAATAGTTCTATATAGTCACTCATGCATGTACTCACTCATCATATGTACTCATGCACCTAAACATCCTGTTACACACCTACACTTACAAATAGAGTTAAAGATCCATTTACTTGCATATACAGCTCTACACACACCAATACAGTTATTTCTACAGAAACGTACACAAACTTACTCTCTTAAACAATCAGTAGCAGAAATACATATTTATTTATACAGAAACTCTTCCAATCTGTCACTGTCATATATCATTACTTTTATATATCAATACTCACATATACTAGTTTAAAACATATGTATTTACTCATAAAGACACTATTGAGGCAGTCATTCACTCACTAACACACCCATACACACAATCATCCACCCATACAGTCCTGCACACATGTTGTCTTCAAAACACATACAAACAGTGAGTCAGTCATTCATGGATCTGTGCGGTAAGTAATACCCCCCACCAAACCATACAGACACTCATATTGATACTCAAAAAACCAACTAATAACCCATATAGACACTCATGTAGCTACTCACTAACCTATGCAGCCACTTATACACAAAGTGAGACACTGATACAGATATTTACATATTTAAACATTACTCGTTAATACATGTATTCACTAAGATATACTTAATAAGTCGGTTATACAATTAATTTTACCAAAAAAAACATTTAGACACTTATTTACCCGTGTATTCTTCCATCAACCTTTAGGTATACATATATAAAAAATATTTATTTTTCAGAAAGACACACATCACTGGATGATGTCATCAGTGATGTCATCAGTGATGTCATTTGAGATGTCATCAGTGATGTCATGAGTGATGTCACTGACCATGTCATGAGTGATGTAGTATGTGATATCATCAGCAGTGCATTGCGGGCGCGCGAGTTATAGTTAGCTGAACTAACTATAATGGGGGAATTTCAATGGTTTTGTATGAGTGAAATCTCCAGCTAACTATAACATGTGTGAAACCTATGGTTTTTTCAGTGAATTTGCAAGCTTTTTTAAATGCAAATTCCTAACTATAACGTGGCTAAAACCTATGTTTTTTTCAGTGAATATATATATATATATATATATAGGACCGATAGCGCCTCTACTTCAGCAGGCTATTTTCCACGCTCTCGACTTTATTTGTACAATTTTAGAGGAACACTTACGGTCTGACACCAAGCAGGCCATCTATCTAGTCTTCTTTCAGTGTCCATTGCTTTTCTTGGATCTGTGTCTCTCCCAGACCCAGGTCTCTGGTAGCTGTTCTACCTGCCCATGGGGCCTGTGGTGGTACCTGGGTTCTGTCATCTGTGGATGGCAACCAAAGCAGCACCAGAATGCAGACTGTCCCTTCGAGGTGCCTGGGCCGACCTCCAGCATTCTCCTGTCCTTTCCAGTGGTGTAAAGGAGCCCAATCGAGTAAGAACATTAGAGGCACAAGCCAAGAGTCGCCACGGATTGATAAGAGCTGGATTACCTGGCAACTGGTGGTGCTATTTTAGAGCTGGCTGTTTTTTTTTTATTGAAGGCACAGAGGCAAACATTATGCTTTCTTGATTTTATTTCAAAACAGTTGCAAGAATCTACACTCCCTATGAACAATAGGGAGTAAATTCACCCACCATAACCTCCTCTTCAGCTAGCATGCAAAAAGCACATTATTACTTGAACAAGACACCTTCATGGGACACCGATACCGCAAAAATAGAAATAAAATACAAACAATTTAGGTCAATTACTACAAACACAAAGTGAAGGGGTATTATATGCCTCTATGGTCAAAACTTTCCTTCACAATAGTTAAGAATATCTGCCAATGCTATGCTTGTTTATAGCATATGCAAAAAGTGGTGGTATGAGTCACCGATTTGCAATAAAAATGTACAAAGACATTATTGTCAGAATAATAGCTACATCTCTAAAGAGAATCAAGTATGTTTTTACGAAATTCATAGAAACAGTTGAAGATGGAGGTAATGGGAGCAGAAAGGAGTAGCTGCCACTTTCTGCTGTCTCATCTGCCCATTTGAATGAGCAGGAGATAGAGAACATGGTGTGCCTTTGAAAAGAAATTATAGTTTGCAGGACCAGATGCCCCAACAATACTAACCACAGCATATGAATGAAACAGCCCATTATATGTAAAGCATGATGATACATAATGCAAGGGTATACATGGCAATAGAAACTTGGATAAATACCATTCAAACAAAATAATGCATCACAGAACTATTACTCTATCCTATGTTGAAATCCACTGCACAGTCTATGTCCATAGAGCATGGAAGAGCAATCGTTTGGAACAGTCCGAATGGAGAAAAGGAAACACATACAACCCCTAAAAAGACTCAGACCCAGAGACAAATGAATACACTGCTACTGTAAACTTTCATAGAACTGGACACAAATCTCTCAAAATACAGGGGACACTGCCATGAAAATAATTTTGTTTAGCATCTGCAAAACAGAAAATAGGAATTGTAAGCATTTCTGGATCTTCCGGTGCCATGGAACTATCCAGCTCATCCTATCATGCCCTTGAATAGGTAGAGAAAGATTACTCAAATTAAACGGAGGACAGATGTGGTAACAAACATGCTTCTTGAAGCTGAATAACAGGAACCTGGGTTATTATTACAAGGGGGTTCCAATCAATCATTTAGAAGCCTCTGAATACCTATTGGGAAATGTAACCATAGAAGAAAACTTCTACTTTCCACAATGCTACCACCATCAGATACGTAACACCAAGTGCACAGCTCTTGCAGATTGCATTGACGCCAGCAAAGACAGCAGCAAGGAAATTTTCGATTTCATCAAAGATTTCACAGTGTGTCCTGCCACCTCACGCATCATCACTCCCACACAAGACCTTTGCAACAAGCTCTCAGAACTCTTCTTTAACAAAATCACCTTCATATTCACCATTTTCGATCCTCAACCCAACCCCGTCATTGTCGCAACTCAACTTCCTGTCGCAGCAGAAGAACAAACCCTAACTTCATAACCCTTCATGACAATCCTCAAAATAGCTGCTGCCATGAAGATTATCTTCTAGGGGGCCCCATCTGACCCTTGCCTCCACCTCACCTTCACCAAAGAACTCCTATGAACAGTGAAACACTAACACCTATCCTTAATGCATTAATCCACTCAGCCAAGTCCCTGGACACCTGGAAACATGAAACCATCATGCCCTGCTCAAGAAACCATCCACTGACCCAGCCACATTTTTCAACTAAAGACCCATCTCCCTCCTACCATACCCGGCAAAGGTTATACAGAAACGAATCAACTGACACCTCACCCGCCACCTCAGCAACCACCGGGACCTCAATGCCAGACATTCTAAATTCAGGCCCAACCACAGTATATAAACAGCACTCATCACTGCCACAGATTACATCTGCACGATCCTTGACAGAGGAGACACAGCACTCCTCATTCTCCTGGACTGCTCTGCAGCATTTGACATGGTCTAACACTCCATCCTCATCAGGCGCCTGCATCCGATTGGCACCTTCCTAATGCATAGAAGACAAGCTGTGGACCTGACACCTTACTCATCAGAAGCCTGCAAACTCACCTGCGTAGTGCCTCAAGGTTCATCACTCAGCCCCACCCTTTTCCACACATACATGATCCCCCTAGCCAACATTTTCCGTGCACATGACATCAACATCCTCTCCTATGCCAACAACACTCTACTCATAAGATCCCCAACAGACGAAACAACTTCACTGCCTGCATGACCAAAGTTGCTAACTGGATTAAAGCCAGCTGTCAAGCTCAACACAAAGAAGACAGAAATAGTGATCTTCAGCAAGAACACTTCAATATAGGACTCTCAATGGTGGATGGCTGAATTCAGTGCAACACTGAGCACACATGCCAGGATCCATGGAATAATCATCATCAGCAAGCTGGACATGACCAAACAGGTCAATGCTGTCACTGGAAAGATATTCAAATGACTCCCACACAACAGTAGAAAAACTGTCAATCCTGCCATAATTACCAGCAAGTTGGTCTACGAGAATACTATTCACGCCAGAATCACCAAGCAACTCACTAGAAGATTACAAACCATTCAGAACTCGGCAGCCAGACTCATCCTCAAACTCCCACACAGAACTCACATTACACCACACCTTAGGGAGCTCAACTGGCTCCTGAGACACAAACACCCGCATTTCAAACTCCTCAAACACATTCAAGGCACTTCGTAACTTAGGCCCCAATTATCTGAACAGTTGCATCTCCTTCCACCAACCATCCAGGCACATACAGTCCGCAGCACTCCTACTAGCACTCATCCCATGCATACACAGAACCTGATCAGTAGAACGGACATTCTCATACCTTGCTTCTAAAGCATGGAAGAGCATCCCACTGCACCCTACAAGAAGCTGAAGACCTGGCTTTTCAATTAACCAACCTACGACAGGCAGTGCTGGCACACACACCTGCTCAGTACCAGGATACCCTTATGGGTGATAGTCGGATTTACATGACATAACATTCCAAAACATACCCCCCCCCAATACTTCTGGAGAAAGAAAGTGCAGCCTTGGTACCCGCCAATGACTACACCACACACAGAGCTTAGTATTACACATCTTTATTCTTTTGCATGTAACTGTGAACCCAACATTCTAAAACAAGCTTTTATTGTGTTCTGCTATGACACCTATGACACAGGTCTACAGAGTCTGTATTGTCAAACCTGTCAAGTCTGTACTGTCTGTAGTCAAAACTCTGTTAACCCCTTCGCCGCGGCAGACATTCCGCCGGGGTGCGGCCGAATCGTATGTGTGCAAAGATTGGATGGCCCCCTGCTGTCTGACGCACACGCCCACCATGCCGTCCGACGGGCGGGGGCCGTCCGACACATCAAAAAGGCTAAATAAAAATGCCTATTTTGTTTTTTCCAAATCAGTGTCTGTGTATATATATATATACCAGTGCCAGTGCCAGTGCCAGTGACGTGCTTTTGGGGACCCCGCAACACAAAGAGGATTCAGCATCGCTGGTTGTTTTTGCTTCGGTGAATTATTGACTGTCCAGGTTACTGGAATTGCTGTTTCCGACCCCTCAGCCACGAAGAAGGAAGCGGTGCAGGCGCCATTCGGCTCCTCCTTGGGCGAGGTGCATCGCACTATATCCCCCGTAACATGGACTCTGTGGCTCCGGTGGTTGTTGCGTCCTGGGGGCCTGAGGAGGTGCGGTTCACAGACAGTAAGAGAGCGGCACTGTAACATCTGTGTGGGGCCCTGCTCGCATTCAATCATCTATAGCGTTTTGGACCTACCTGGAATCCTCATTGCATTTTGGGTATTGTAGTCCGCCTGCGCTGCTACTACGCGCAGCAGGTGGACCCTAGCATTCGCTAAGGGGCGGATCTGGGAGTAACCAATGCGGAGCGAGCAGCAAGTTCTTCTACCAACACTGAACCACAGACCTGCTTATTTGCTCTTTGACTCACCTGGCGCTGACGAAGGCTTATGTGAAGCCGAAATGCATTCGCCTATGCTGTGAATTAAAGTGGCCTCCGAATGTTCCCCTGCTGTGGTCCTCATTCTTTTCCTTTGGAGGAGAGATCTTGGAGCATATATATATATATATATATATATATATATATTCACTGAAAAAACCATAGGTTATAGACCATATATAGTTAGGAATTAGCATTTACAAAACCTTGAAAATTCACTGAAAAAACCATAGGTTATAGACCATATATAGTTAGGAATTAGCATTTAAAAAACCTTATTTTACTCACACAAAACCATTGAAATTCCATATATAGTTAGTTGCACTAACTATATATCGCGCACCTGCAATCCACTGCTGATCATGTCACATATTACATCATTCATGACATGGTCAGTGACATCACTGATGACATCACTGATGACATCTCAAATGACATCACTGATGACATCACTGATGACAACATCCAGTGACTGTATGTTTCTGTAAAGTTAAAATATGTCTTACATATTGAAGAATGAGTGGATGTATAAGTGTCTGGATGAAGGATTTAGTAGGTGCGTGACTGACTGTATGAGTGAGTGATTAAATGTGTCTCACTGAATGCATGGGTTAGTGACTAAACTGTCTTAATTTGTGCATCATTATGTCTGTTGTTCTGTAAACTGCTGCATGTGTTGATCATTAGCTATACGAGAGGCTATATGTGTTATTAATTGGTTGCCCAAGTATTTCTATGGGAGATTGAGTTTGTGTGGGGGTGGCTGGAAGGTGTGTGACTCTATGCATAGATGTGTGAACAGTTTATTCACTAGGTGTATGAGTTCAAGAGTGCATGTGGAAACAGCTACATGGGCAGTTGACTGTGTGCATGAGTGTATTGATGAGTGAATGGATATCTCAATGCTACATGTCATAGTAAGTACATATGTAAAACACAGTACATGTGAGAGTTGGCATATATAAATAACTGTGCATGAGAGCCACCGAATGAGTGAGTGGTTGTATCGATCATTGTGAACTTGTATCAGGGATTGTATAAGAGAGTAAATATGTGTTAGTATATGTTTCAATAAGTAAGGTGTGTTTAACTGTATAGTTGAAGAAATGGAGATGAGATTGTTTCTTTGCATGACTGACTGGGTGTGTGAGTAACTCCATGGATGAGTGGCAGTGTGTGAGTGTCTGTATACACTGAGTGTATCTAAGGTTATATTAGAGTCTGAAGAGGTTTATCGTATTAGCACAAGAATGATGTCAAATGAGATGTCATCAGTGATGTCATCAGTGATGTCATTTGAGATGTCATCAGTGATGTCATCAGTGATGTCACTGACCATGTCATGAATGATGTAATATGTGACATGATCAGCAGTGGATTGCAGGTGCGCGATATATAGTTAGTGTAACTAACTATATATGGAATTTCAATGGTTTTGTGTGAGTAAAATAAGGTTTTTTAAATGCTAATTCCTAACTATATATGGTCTATAACCTATGGTTTTTTCAGTGAATTTTCAAGGTTTTGTAAATGCTAATTCCTAACTATATATGGTCTATAACCTATGGTTTTTTCAGTGAATTTCAATGGTTTTTTAATAGCAAATATCATAAGCTGTCGAATGTCAAGTACGTGGTAAGTGAAAACATTTTCGTGTTTATGCACACTGATCTGCTTTGAATGGTGCCCCCCCCCCTCATTTCTATTAGGAGTACTCTCTCTTTGCAGATAGTGAAAGGTAGTTAACGCAGGTCTTTGCCCCCATTGTAATCCGTCGTGCCTGCTTCTCTCTCCATTTGATTGATTGTTATCCAAGTATTTACTGTTTTAGAATTAGTTCTCTTTGGTTCATTCTCTATTTACAAACAAACACAGAGTCGCAATACTCTGTTTAGTCTTTGCAGATAACGAAAAATCGTGTAAAAAAAAAAGAAAAGGAATCGAGCAAAATCAGTAGGCCACTAATGGGATCTCTTTTTGACCTCGCTAAAATAGAAACATTAGGAACAACCCCTCATGACAAATACAAAACTAGTGAGATGAACTGAACTCCACACAATGATGGCTGCAAAACAGCTCGGCTCCGCCACCCACCCCGCCCAAAATAACGATAAAGAACGGCTGCCATGATTGGTTGCGGAATGACCACGACGGAGCTACGAAATGGTGCTGCTCTCATGCTAACCCCAGCTTCAGTCTGAAACATCCAGAAACACTGTAGACTACCAATTCGATCAGTTCCGGTAGCGCCCCAATGTAACCCGGTAGAGAAGAACTAGCTCTCCCCTCTTTGACTGATGGTTCTTGTTGCCTGTCCCTTCTGTTGTCATTTAACAGAACTATTTAGCCTGCTGAAAGGGGTTGTGTTCCGACCGCTGGTTGGTGGAGACATTTTGACTATATTCTGTACCTGCGTTGTCGCGTAATGCGTCATATGACGCGCCGCGTTAGCGCATCCGGAAGTCATCCGGGGCGCGCAGCGCGTAACGTAAGCATAACAAGTCATGTGACTTGTTAATAAAACCTTTCATTGGTTCATTTTACTTTTCTTATTGTAATGATGAAAGGCTTGGTCATATGACCTAAAAATTACGCTTTTCATTACTTCCGAACATTATTTTTTCTTAAATATATGTTATAATGTTCCAGGCTAATGTACTTTCCCGGAAATTTTACAACTGTCCTGCAAGTAAAATATATTCTTTTTTCGAGAAAAAGAGCGTTTCTTCGTCCCATGACGGAGCCGTTGAGCAAAAGAGGGTCGACCTGCTGTCTTAGTCGCCGATACGCCTGAATATGAGATTCTTATCGATCACTTTATGTTGCAGGAATAGAAAACACAACAGCCCTTCACCATTTATCTTTACTGCGTTCCTTCGTATTATACCTTTTACCCTTCATGTAATTGGTCTGCTTTATTTCACTTGCCTTTTAATGATTCTAAAACAGTCACTATTATTAAAAACTTTACCAATGTATATACTACTACCATGTTTTCTTTTAAAAACCTTTATTGTGAAAATTTCATTATACAAATACGAGCCTATAACCACGTGGGCCTGCCACAGAGCAAACTGTAATCGTATATGATGAATAGACATTTACACTGTAGAGGAACGTAACGGGCGGGCCATTAGGTTGCAAGAACTAAGGTGTCTAACAGTTACGGAATCGGTGGACGTACATTTTATAATTAAAATACGACAGGGCCAGTTACAATAAAATTATCTAGATATACATTTGCGGGCAAGTACCATGGGTGACGTTAATTCGAACTTTCAACAGTACAGTAATCAATAACACATCAGAACTTAATATCAATAGGGATGTCGAAATATTCAATCAATTCTCGTCCCCGCCCGCCATGTGCTTCAAAACTGCATACGTATCTCGTGATTTCAAGGTTCTGCAACCAGTACACAACAAGGAGTTACGAGTCCCATTTATTCCGGCGCCATTTTGGGCGAGGACGGGCAGGTCCAGGATATAGTCAAAATGTCTCTACCAACCATTGACTATGATGATGTTCATATGCTGTATTTATTAGAGTAACACTCATCTGTCCACATGAAATTAATTTGCCACAATCTAAACATGTCATTTTAATCTTTCCAAAGTTCTTCTAAATATTTGGGACCGTTTCCCTTGCCTCTGAAGCTCTCAGTGCCACTTCTTTGATGAATGTACTAGCAGGTCAGGGGTTCTCCTCCAAATCTCTCTTTTATGCAGCACTATAATTAATTGGTGCCACCTCTCCATATGACGATGCATGGTATAGTTACCACAACTATATTTTTTTTCGGTTCCTCTGGAGAGTTCATCGTGGCAGATGAAGCGTGTAACGTACCGGGCATTTACCTTTTTTTGCATGTACAGGAAAGGAAAAAAAAATCGAGCGTCCGAGTTCTAAGGTGTCCCAGGGCCATTTTGGTGGACCAGGCCCAAATCCAAAGAACAGCCATCTCACAGGCTAATGGGGCGACCCACGCCGAGTTTCAGCATTGTAGGATGACCACACAAGTACAGCAACTTGCTAGACATCACCTCGGTGCCATCCGGATCTCGGCGCCCCACTGCAGATGAAGTGCCTCTCAACTATGAAACCACCACGGTGACATCCGGATCTTGGCGCGTTGTGCTGCCTTCGGCCTATTCGCACATCGGTCCGCTACTGACGCCATCTCACAGGCTAATGGGGCGACCCACGCCGAGTTTCAGCATTGTAGGATGACCACACCAGTACAGCAACTTGCTAGACATCACCTCGGTGCCATCCGGATCTCGGCGCCCCACTGCAGATGAAGTGCCTCTCAACTATGAAACCACCACGGTGACATCCGGATCTTGGCGCGTTGTGCTGCCTTCGGCCTATTCGCACATCGGTCCGCTACTGACGCCATCTCACAGGCTAATGGGGCGACCCACGCCGAGTTTCAGCATTGTAGGATGACCACACCAACTTGCTAGACATCACCTCAGTGCCATCCGAATCTTGGCATCTCAACGCCTAGTGGTATCTTCCATACAAAAAATATTGTTACGCTGCCTTTGGCCCCATTCGCACATCAGTCCGCAACTTAGACATCACCTCGGTGCCATCCGGATCTTGGCATCTCAGCGCCTTGTGGTGTCAGTCAGAAAATATTGTTGCGCTGCCTTTGGCCCCATTCGCACATCGGTCCGCTACTGACGCCATCTCACAGGCCAACGGGGCGCCCCACGCCGACTTTCAACATTGTAGGATGGCCACAGAAGTGCGACAACTTACTAGACACCACCTCGGTGCCATCCGGATCTTGGCGCGTTGTGCTGCCTTCGGCCTATTCGCACATCGGTCCGCTACTGACGCAAACTCACAGGCCAACGGGGCGCCCCACGCCGACTTTCAGCATTGTAGGATGGCCACACCAGTGCTGCAACTTGCTGGACACCACCTCGGTGCCATCCGGATCTTGGCGCGTTGTATTGCCTTCGGCCTATTCGCACATCGGTCCGCTACTGACGCCGCCTCACGTGCCAACGTATTTTCTCCGCATTTTATACCCTATGCCGCATAACAGGTCATGTGACTTGTTTATAAAACTTTTCATTGGTTCATTTTACTTTTGGTTTCCGAATGATGGAAGGCTTGATCATATGACCTAAAAACAACACTTTTCATTGGATGAAAACTTTTTTTTTCCCCCAAACGATGAAAGCCCCACCTTGTTTCTGGATGTTTCAGACTAAACTGGCGTCAGCATGAGAGCACCACCATCTCGTAGCTCCGTCGTGGTCATTCCGCGAGCAATCATGGCAGCCGCTCCCCACCAGAAGCCTGCAGGAGTCGGGGCCCCCAAAACTTTTGATGAATTCTCAAGGCGGAGGGGACGCTTTCGAGAATGGGGTCCAAGACCTAGCAGACAAGCGTCCGATTTCCAAGGTGTCCCAGGGCCATTTCAGTGGACCACGCCCAAAAAGGAAAGAGCCTGCCGCCATTTTGAGATTCCTGTGGCAGCCGCCTATCGCTGCACCGCAAGAGTGGGCGCAACTCAGCTGAATGGCGGATTTTGACACAGTGGACCAAAAGCGGACGGAATGGCAACTGAAACGGTAAAGGGGCGCCCCACTAAAACAGATGAGACTCCACCTGGAGAGGCCCGTTCACGCCGCCTCCCCCGGGGCGCTCCACGCCGTTATTCGGAGCAGCATTGTAGGATACCAAAACCAGTGCGGCAACTTACTGGACATCACCTTGGTGCCATCGTTCTGCTGCCTTGGAACTATTCGCACAACAGTTTGCTACTGATGACCCACCCCCCGCGACGCCCCACGCCGTTATTTGCTGGGTGGCAACTTACTAGACATCACTTTCGTGTCATCTAGATTTCGGCGCGTTCTGCTGCCTTGGAACTATTCGCACAACAGTTTGCTACTGATGACCCACCCCCCGCGACGCCCCACGCCGGAAATCTGGACGTTGTGCTGCGTTGGGACTATTCGCACAGCCGACCGCTACTTCGTTGTTTTTCCCTAAAAATGTTTATATGTTATTACTATTTTTGTTTTCTTGTATATATTTATAAATTATTAAAGTTTTATAATCTTACTACTTTGTCGGAGTGCTATATATTTTTAATGTGACACATAATTGTAAAAACTTTGATGTACAAAGAGTCATCCCTGGAATCTTCCGCTTCACGCTCGGTCCCCTCCCCAATCACAATACAGGATGGTTTTCAGATAATAGCAACGCTTCTGCTGTGACGGATCTCATCGAGTGTGGGCCTTGATCTACTATAACTCCTTTGAAGAGGGGTGATTCTTTACAGCTGTGGCCATAAACTACATCTGCAGGGCTAGCTGATAGCCTAGGACCGGCCTGGACAATCGGACACAGAGGAAAAGGAGTGTCAGAGGGTGCGGTAGTGAATAGGGCGAAAGGGAGGTGTCGGGCGGGCACAGGGTGTGATTCTCAGGGAAGAGCAGCGCAGATGGGGGGAGGTTTATTACCCATGCATAAGACAGAGAGCGGGGGTGACCACTGCCTGGGTGAGATGCTTGCGAGGGTGGGGAGCCATGCTAAGGATCGACAGCATGCACAGAGTGGGTCTGGTCAAGGCATCTAAAATGGCTGCCGTGCACGACAAAAGTGTGGCATTTGAAAAAAGACAAGATGGCGCACACAATGTTTTTCAACAATTCCTGATTTCCTTCGAATCGAACGTTAACAGACGTTGGGGCATATTACCAAAGTTAAGCGATATTTATCCCTAACGATGCATTGCAAAGATTTTTTTACCGTCAGAAATGATCGCAGATAAACCTTGCTATTATCAAGGTTTATCGCAAATACGATAAAAAACGAGCGCAATGCATTAATATCGCTGAAAACTCCGCGATATTCATGCATTACCGAGCTAATGCTCTTAGCCATGTTATCCACCTCCCATTGGATAACATGGCTAAGAACTGCTCAGGGCAGCTGTTACTTTTTGGAGATATTCGCGCTTATCTCGAATATTTCCAAAAGTTGATAATAGGAGATAGCGATGTGAGCGACTGTTTCCAGTCGCTAACATCTTGGCATGCCCACTTTGCATGTCATTAGTGATAAATATCACTCACATGCAAAGTGGGACCCAAGATGGTCGCTATCTCCTACTAGCCGTCGCTAACTGGTGTTAGCAACAGCTAGGTAATACAGATATAATTTTATCTCCGCGAAGCGGAGCGCTGTTACAGATATATATCTTGTTTTTGAACGTTAATTTCTCAAAATGGGGGCGTGGCCAAGATGGCGGGGTGAGCGGACGCTTCCTCCCGTAGCTCCTCCGGCCCGGCTCAACTCGAGCCCCGATTCTAGCGCTTCTCTCCCCCCGCGGCTGCACTGCGGGCGAGGGTACTGTGCCGGAGTGCCTGGGGCACATTTTGGTGCCGCTTATACTTCTGGGGCCCCGGGGGAAGTTCCCGAGAGGTCTCTCCAGGGATCGCTCCGAGGATTGGAGCCGGGTCGCCCCGAGGAGAAGAGCCTGGAGGCGGAGCGTGGAGCGGCGCTGTCCGCGCGCCTTGGCTGGCCCGGGCGCTGCACGGCGGACTGGACGGACTCCGGGGAGTGAGGCAGCTTCCTGACCGGTGCCTGGTGGCGGGCACCATAGCTGGGCGACGGACCTTAGCCCTGGCCGCGATCCCCCCACTGCCCGGGGTCTCGAGGGGCGGCGCCTTCCGCATCCCGCGCCCGGAGGCGCTGATGGCGGTGTTTGGACGGAGCCCGAGCCGGGCACTCGACTGGTAGTGGAGGGGAACGCCGATTTCAGACTTTCCGGACCCGTCCTCATTTGAGTGTTGCCCACGGACTTGCTGGCCCGGGCTGCCTTCTTGGGTCCCACCCTCCCGCCATCTTGTCTTTGTTTGGCTGTACCTGGTGAACCCTGCCCGCGCCCTTTTCACACGGGAGCCTCGTCTCGTTCTGGCGCCAGTTCATCTGCTGCCCTCCCTGGGAACCCGGGACGGGAGACCTGCTCTTCGGACTTTGCTGCCTGCCTGCCCTGTTGGTCCGGGGGCCGTCTTGCCCGCGCCCGGTCCGCCATCTTGTCGCCTGTGACGCACTACCCTTGTCCTCGGCGAGGGCCTCGCATCTTGTGCCCACGAGCGGTGGCGATCGCCTGCGGCAACTGACCCTGGACTTTGCTGGGCCCTAGGATGGCTGGAAGACGTGGCGCAGCACGGGGAGATCGCACCTTGCCGGAAATGCTCGGCAGGCCCCAGCAACTACGCGACAGGGCGCTGCCGTCCCCGGGGGCTTCCCGGGTGTCCACGGGCGCAACTGCGGGCGAGCCGCCGGTCACGCGGTCCTTCATGGAGGACTTATTCGCCTCCCTCAAGGAGGACTTTCAGACTCTGAAGGCTGAGGTGGCAGGAGAGATCCGGGAGGTGCGCAGGGATGTCGAGGGCCTGGGTGAACGGGTCGACGCGGTGGAGACGGCGGCTCAGAGTCGCGATGAGGAGATAACCCATCTCCAACAGGATGTCCTCCGCCTCCGGGAGCAATGTGTCGAGCTCCAGGCCCACTCGGAGGACCTCGAGAACAGGTCCAGGCGGAATAACATCCGGGTGCGGGGTGTTTCATCCGCCGACGAAGGTGCGGACCTGGTGGCTTATCTGCAGGACCTGTTCCGCGACATCTTGGAGGAGGGAGCGGATTTCCCCATCCGCATTGACAGAGCACACAGGGTGGGCCGCCAGCGCCAGTCATCGGCGCCCCCGCCTGATATCTTGGCGTTCTTGCCGGATTTCCCTCTAAAGGAGCGCATCATGACGGAGGCCCGTAGGAAGCAGCCGCTGACCTTCCGCGACCGACCTGTGGCGCTTTATCAGGACCTGTCCGCTATCACGCTGCAAAAGCGCAGGTCCTTCCGCATCGCTACGGACTTTCTGCGAGAGCACGAGACGGCCTATTCTTGGGGTCACCCCTTCCGTCTTATCTTTCGATGGAATGGGGTACTGCATCAGCTGCGCTCCTTACAGGATGTTTGCGGGGTGCTGGGTCTTACTACTACGGCGGAGGACGGGGCTACGCCCGCGCGGAGGCGCCCTGAGCGGCGGGGCCGACGGAGGTCGAGAAGGCGCCCATCGTCAGCGCCGGTGAGTCGTCCGGACTCGCCCACCATCAGAGCTGAAATGGCGGAGGCCCTGAGGACTGCTGCCGAGGACTTGCCTGCATCTACTGGTGTGGCCTTAACGGCCTAATTTTTCTCCGGGGGGAGAGGTTCTTAGCTTTAACGATGTTGGGCTGGGGCTGGGGGGGCGGGGGGGTGGTGCGTGGCTGGACGTCCACTTGACTGTTTTCTGCAGACTCGCCCATTTGGGCTAGACTGAGACTATGGGGTGGGGTTTTTTCTTTTTTGTTTTGGCCGGTTGCCATAAGTGGTTTTTGGGGGGGTTGCATTGTTGGTTTGTTGTGGGGGGGGTCCCGTCCGATGTAGTCCGACCGAGTACGAGGCCGCCACTGGCCTTCCCTGCGCCCCTGCCCCGCGCGCCCCCTCCGCTGATCCCCCGTCTGCTTCATAGCGTGCTGCTCCCCTGGAGGCGATGCCGCCCCTGAAGGTAGTGACCCTTAATGTCAAGGGTCTGAATAATCCCGTGAAGCGTAGGGCGATCCTCTCCCTGTTAGAAGGGTCGCGGGCGGATATTTGCCTCCTGCAGGAGACTCATTTACTCTCCGGAGATTGCCATAGGTTGCGCTCTGCCAAGTTCCCCACGCAACTATTTTCCTCTGCTGCGACTAAGACCGCTGGGGTGGCCATTCTTCTAGCCAGCTCTTTTAGAGGGGAGGTGCTGTATAAACATGCCGAGCAGAAGGGGAGGCTCTTAGTGTACCGCATGCGCTTGGGGGGTGTTGCCTTTACGGTTGGTTCGGTTTATAGCCCAAACGACCACCAGGATCATTTCCTGGAGTCGGTGTTGGTGGACGTTACTGCCTCGCCCGATCGCCATATCATTCTGGGGGGAGACCTGAATATAGTCATCGACTCCGCTCTAGATAGGTCTGCTCAGCGCTTCCCGCAAACGGGGGAGCTTTCTGCGGCGGTGCGGGACCGGCTTGCAGAGACGGACTTGCATGACCTCTGGCGTACCATGCATCCCACCGATAGGGATTACTCCTACTTTTCCCATGCGCACCGCACTTATTCGCGGTTGGATTACCTCTTGGTGAGCGGCCCGCTTCGCTCGGCCGCCGTGGCGGCGGACATCGGGGTCTTGTCCCTGTCCGACCACGCGCCGGTTTCCGGGGTCTTTGCGTGGCCGGCGGCCCCCCCCTCGAGAGGGATGTGGCGGCTTCGGGACACGCTGCTCCATAGGAAATCGGTGGTGAAGCGAGTGGACGAGGTCATCCGGGACTTCCAGACCCACAATGACAACTCTGACACGTCCCTGGCTACGCAGTGGGCGGCTTTGAAAACGGTCGTCAGGGGAGAGTTTATCTCCATTTCCTCGGCGGAAAATAAGGAACGCCAGCGCAAGAGGGACGAGCTGACGGCGCAGGTTAGGGAGCTTGAGCAGGTACACCGCCGTACAGGGGCTCCTCGCGTTTGGAGGCAACTGAAGGCGGCACGGAAACTCCTCTCTGCGCTGGATCTTGATCGGGCGGAGTATGCGGCGCTGCGCCTGAAGCATGCCTTTTACACCGGCGGAGACAGATGCGGTAAGCTTCTGGCCCATAGGCTCAGGGCTGCGCAGCAACGCAATGTGGTGAAGGAGCTGGTGGGAGTGGATGGGATCCCGGTTTCCGGGGACGCGGAGGTGGCGGATACCTTTCAATCCTTTTACGAGGCACTGTACGCTTCGGAGTCTTCCCCACCGGGAGAGGCTGAGGCCTATCTGGAGTCCGTGACCCTCCCGGCCCTGGACCCCTCCCAGGCGGACCACCTAGAGAGGGACATTCACGTGGAGGAGGTCATCTCCGCGATCGCAAGGCTGAAGCATGGTAAAGCCCCGGGCCCGGATGGCTACACGACCTTGTTCTACAAGACCTTCTGTCCCGCTGTCGCTCCTCTCTTGGCTCGCTTGTTCAATTCCTTCTCCGAACCGGGCGCCATCCCACCGGACCTCCTCTCGGCGACTGTATCGGTTATCCCCAAGCCGGGGAAGGACCGGACCTTGTGCGGCTCGTACCGGCCCATTTCGCTCCTGAACGTGGACCTCAAACTTTACACCGGAATCTTGGCGGCCAGACTGGGTCTCCTCTTACCGGGTTTGGTGGAGGCGGATCAGGCCGGTTTTGTGCCTGGTCGGCAGACGGTCGACAATACGAAGAGGGTGGCGCATGTGCTGGAAAAGGCCTCACGCGTCCCGGGGGAGCGGATGCTGCTATCGGTCGATGCGGAGAAGGCCTTTGATAGGGTTCATTGGCCGTACCTCGAGCTGGTCCTTGGGAAACTGGGGATCGGTGAGAAGTTCCGCACTATGGTCTTTAATTGCTATAGGAGACCGTCGGCGTCAGTTCGTGTCAATGGACACAGCTCCAGCAGCTTCACCATTGAGCGCGGCACGAGACAGGGTTGCCCTCTCTCGCCGCTCCTCTTCGCCCTTTATATGGAGCCGTTTGCGCACAGAATCCGCGACAACCCGGACGCTATTGGGGTGAAGATGGGGCAATACACACACACTGTCAGCTTATACGCGGACGATGTCTTGCTGACCCTAGATGACCCCAGGCGATCACTCCCTGCCTGCGTCCAGGAGCTGGATGCTTTTGCCCGCGTTGCGGGCTTTAAAATGAACGTGGCCAAGTCGGCGGCACTGGATGTGTCGCTCTCTGCCGACACCAGACGGGACCTTCAGAGTCTCTTCCCTTTGCAGTGGTCCTCCTCCACGGTGCCTTACCTGGGCATTTTGCTTGCTCCCACCCTGCCTGCCATGGTCGCAGCTAACTATTCCTCTTTAGGCAAAAAGATAAAGGAGGAACTTGGCCGATGGAACAAGGGCCTAATCTCGTGGCTGGGCCGTGTTGCGGCGGTGAAGATGACGATACTGCCCCAGATCCTGTATCTCTTTCGCGCTCTGCCTCTTCAGCCCCCCGTGGGTTGGATACGGCAGGCGCAGACAGACATTTCCCGCTTTGTGTGGCAGGGTCGCAAGCCTCGGATGAGGCGGGTCCTCTCCATGCTTGCTCCGGAGGCGGGAGGGCTCGGAATCCCGGACCTCCGGAAGTACTTTCAGGCGGCGCAGCTTAGGTACCTGGTTGAGTGGAGCCGGTGGGAATCGGACAAACATTGGCTCTTTCAGGACCAGGCAGTGGCTGGCCGTACCCTCCAGGAGGTCACGTTCCTACGGCGCATTCACCGCCCGCCTAATCTCTATGCCTCCTTTATCACCCGGGTCCCGCTAAGAGTGTGGGACGCGGTGTGTGAGCTTCGGGAGCTCACCACTTTTCCGTCGCCGTTCACTCCCATTGCTGGCAACCCGGACTTCACTCCGGGCCTGGAGCCGGGGGCCTTTTCCCACTGGGTGCATGCGGGATGTAGAGCGCTTTTCCAGATTTACGGCCCGGAAGGCGTGCTCCCCTTCCAGCAGCTCCGACAGGAGTTTGGCTTGACGGAGGGGGATAGACTGCGTTACATGCAAGTCCGCCATTGGGCTCTTCAGCCCTTAGTGCGTGACGTCGCCGCCCGTACGATTACGCCCTATGAGCGATGGTTGGTGACCCGGGCCTCGGACGCCAAACTCATCACTGATTTGTATAAATTTCTCCAACCCCCGCCGTTCCACTACCATAACCCAGGGAGGGAGCGTTGGCACAGGGAACTGGGCAGGACCCTGAGCCACAAGGAATGGGATGGGATTGCATATCGGGCGAGGCACTCTGCGTACCACACTGGGCTGACGGAAACCTTCACTAAAGTGTCCACCTATTGGTACTACACCCCGGTGCGGCTCTACGAGATGCGCAAGCTAGGCGATAAGGGATGTTGGCGCGGCTGCGGGCAGGAGGGCACCCTCACGCACATTCTCTGGGAGTGCCCGGTGCTGTCGGCCTACTGGAAGGAGGTCTTAGATGAGGTGGATAGGCATTTTGAGATTGAGCTCCCGCGCTTCCCCGCGTATGTCTTGCTTGGCCTCCCCAATGACTTAATGTACCCGCTGAAATCCCGCAGGGGTAGGCAGATTGCGATTGCGCTAGGCTCAGCCGTCCAGAATATACTTGTCCTTTGGCGCACACCCACTGCCCCCTCCATTACTGGCTGGTTGCATAGGCTCTGGCAGGTACTGGGTATGGAGAAGATGTCGCTAACGGTGGCTGGGAAGGCTGACCAGTTTGAGGAGCTCTGGCAGCCCTTTCTGGCGCTGCTGTCCACGGAATTTCACGAGATAACGTGTCCACGGTACCTGCGCCTCCTTAGGCTGACACCGCCAGTGCCAGCGGCGGAGTGATTCTGCGGGTTGGGGACCGGGGATCGGGGGTGGGAGGTGGGGGGGTTTTATGCTTCTATTGCTGACTTTCGGACGGGGTTGTTGGGGTGTTGTTTTCTCTTTTTTCTTTTCTTTCCTTCTTGCTTTTTCCTTCTTCTCTTTTCTGGGGTTGGGGGGCTGGTGGAACGGTCTGCTTCTCCTTTGCTGTGTCGCGGAGTGCTCTTTTGGCTTCGCCTTACCTAGGGAGTGGGGGCCTACCGGGGGTTGTTCACAATGCCTTATTGCCTTCTGTTTTTGCCCTGTTACCCTCTGGGGCACCCTACCTTCCTCCTCTTCTTCTGACTCGCTGCAACGTTTTGCTCTTTGTATTGTATGGTTACCTGACCTCCTGCTCCCCCCCCCGTGTTTTTTATGCCTTAATAAAATACTTTAAACCTAATTTCTCAAAATGCACTGAAGCACATATATTGAGACATAGCAAAGGCACATCGGGCTACCAGTCCCTAATATTTTACCAAGTTTCGTGCAAATCCATTCAGCCGTTCGATTATTATTATTATTTTTTGTTTTTGCCCCGCGGGGCCCTTTTAAAACCTCCACATCAAACCTAGGGGGTCAGCGAGGATCTACTATGCCCCCTTATGGTCATTTGCCCCTTCGCTTTGGCCTCCTCTTGTCTCTCGATCCTACCGAGAGACAAGATGGCGGCCGCTACGTACTGTTTGGAATGTTTACAGACACCGGAGAGCCAATCAGCTTCGCTTCGCAAAGCTCCGTAACGCGAAAAGTACGCGAAGCGGTGCGCTGTTACAGATATATATCTTTTTTTGAACGTTAATTTCTCAAAATCCACTGAAGCACATATATTGAGACCTAGCAAAGGCACATCGGGCTACCAGTCCCTACAATTTTGCCAAGTTTCGTGCAAATCCATTCAGCCGTTCGATTATTATTATTATTATTTTTTTTTGCCCCGCGGGGCCCTTTTAAAACCTCCACATCAAACCTAGGGGGTCAGCGAGGATCTACTATGCCCCCTTATAGTTATTTCCCCCTTTGTTTTGACCTCCTCTTGTCTCTCGATCCTACCGAGAGACAAGATGGCGGCCGCTACGGACTGTTTGGAATGTTGACAGACGCCGGAGAACCAATCAGCTTCGCTTCACAAAGCTCCGTTGCGCGAAAAGTCCGCGAACCAGAGCGCTGCCCGGTCCGCTGTTACAGATATATATCTTTTTTTAAACGTTAATTTCTCAAAATCCACTGGAGCACATATATTGAGACCTACAAAAGGCACATCGGGCTACCAGTCCCTACAATTTTGCCAAGTTTCGTGCAAATCCATTCAGCCGTTCGGGCTAAAAGTGAGGCCAACCGCCCTATGGAAAACTCAATGTTAAAAACACGTTTTGGGACCCCCCTTTTTTCTCGGCCCCCACTGGGCGAACCCCCCCCAAATTTTCAAGGGCTGCTCAGAAACAAAATGTGCCATTTTCCTGAAAATTTCAGCCAATTCCGTCCACAAACGCCAAAGTTATTAGACATAGAATTTTCAAAAAACCCATAGAGAAAAAATCCTAACTATATATACCTACTGGCGACCGCCAGTAGGTAATATATATATATATATATATATATATATATATATATATATATATATATATATATATATATATATATATATATATATATATATATATATATAATACACGATCCTTTCTGTGCAGAAAGAAGCAGGTCCACTCAGGTTCACAGGAAAACCTTCTTTATTATCAGCAGCTGAGGAGCGGCATGACCGGTTTCGGCTGGTGTGCCTTTATCAAATGCCTGTTTCCCTTACAATTACCTGCTGTCCACTTTTAAAAGGCGCAATGCCCCGCTCCGATTGGTGTAGGCACTGCGAAGGTAGGGAAGTTCTCCTGAACTCGGTGCTCCCAGTCTCGGTGCTCCAAATCCACATGCTGCAGGTGCATGCACGTAAGTACTGCCCCCAGTGGGCCGTGCCTGCAGCTTCTCTTCCCATTCCCCAATGTTTTCGTGAAATAAATAACAGCATTCCTGTGTCCTACTATCCAGCCAACATATCCCACAATGCATCTGGGCGCACAACCTTGAAGTAAGTACTGGAAAAATGCTGTCCGTGAAGTCACTGGTAAACAGCATGCCTCCATTCAGTGATCCGCTGTATGTGAAGTCACATTAATTACCACAGCTTGTGCCTTGCAGGAAATGGTGGCGGTTCGGCGTGGTTCCCAAGCACATTGAGAGGCACCAACAAAGTTTACCACTGTACACGCCGAACTTTCTTCAGGAGGGGGACTTTAACGGTGCGCGTGGCCCGCACCTATATATAAATACACGATCCTTTCTGTGCAGAAAGAAGCAGGTCCACTCAGGTTCACACATATATATTACCTACTGGCGGTCGCTAGTAGGTAGTTATAGTTAGGACCTACTTTCCATAGGAAATCCACAACATTCTATTTGGAATAACTTTGGAGCTGGTGGACGAATCTTCGCGAATTTCTCCAAGAAAATGGCCTGCTCTGCTCCGCTCCTTCCCTGAATGTTTGGGGGTGATTCGTCAAGCGGGGGCCGAGAAAAAAGGGGGGTCCCAAAAGGTGTTCTCCCCATGCAATTTTCCATAGGGACCTTTAGCCAGGGCTACAGCCCGAACGGCTGAACGGAATTACACCAAATTTGGCAGAGAGGTAGAGTTTGGTTCGCAGATTGTGCTTTTTGTTAAATGGTGTAAATCCGTTCAGTAGTTCCTGAGAAAATCATAGCGATATCTAGAGACGAAGTACAGCGCGCGTACGGAAATCCGTACAATTACGAGCACGAGCTGCATGCTGATTGGATGTCAACTGTCTGTCAACACTCCAAACCAGGAAGTGTTGGCAGCCATCTTGTGCCTCGGTAGCACCGAGTCACAAGAAAACAGTAAAACAAAGTTGAAAAATAAGGAAAGGGGGCCGGGTAAAAAGATGTTGACCCTCTAGGCCTGCTCAGGGGGTCTTGCATGGATGTTTAGGCGCAAATATATGCGTTGTACGCATATTGTACTCGTACGCGGTGGAAAAGGAAAAAAAATGATGTTTGTTTTATTCCTAATTAGTTCCCGGGGGGGGGGGCAAATCCCGGGGGAATTTTTTTCTATAATAACTGCCAAATTAGATCTTCTTTCCTCTTCTTTGGAGTCTCTTTAGGAATGAAATATTCTACTGAAGAATGGCTGGAAGATGAGTCCATTGCTGTTAATATGGTAAACTTCGTTCTATTTGACAAGATTCTCAGAAGAGATGTTTCTTTTTAGAAAGTCAAAGTAGAATTTTTAAAATGGGATGGAAGTGTCAACAGTTGTAATAGGAAGTGTTATGAACCAATGAAATTTCTTCTTTAAAAAGTCACATGTCTTTGCGTACGGTTACGCTGTTATTACGGTGTTGTCAGGATGCGAGTACGCATGACTTTTCACCGCGATTGGTGTAATTGCCTTTAAAAGTAATGTAGGATTATTGGAACTTAAAATTTTTTTTCATAATTATCCTAGATAATGTGTTCTGTTAGTATGTTCAATAAATACATAAATATATGTTCTTAAACAATTAAAAACATTCACGCTTTGCGTACGGGGCGCCGTACATGACGTCACACGGAAGCTTTGATACGACGCGTAACGTGAAAGCGTATTCGTAGCGTGTGGTGAGAATGATTAGCAGTACAAACTATGGTGTGTTCACTCTCTCACTGTCAAATCAGAACACAGGGCGCGCTATGAGAATGGTTAGAAGTGGTCACTCATTGGAAATCCGATTCAGCTGTGTGGCTTATTCACGGTATCATAACGTTACTTTTTAACCTGTTTAAGTTTGAGGTTTGTATGTAATACTATGGTATAGGCAGATATGGATGTTTAGGCAGCGCTTATCTCCATTAAGCTTGGTTATTATCATTTACATATAGGTGTCTGAGGGAGGGAAAAGAAGTCTATGTGAATGGCGAGGATTGCACAATAGCAACAGATCAATCCTTAATTTGTAGACACATACAATTGCATGGCTCTTGTAATCAAGATGCGCCTAATTTGGTGTGAGTTTTGAAAGGCACTGCAACACCTGCTATCATACCAACGTTCAGTTTACTGGAAACATGAGTTATTTAATTTGAAAGAATGCAGATTGTTGTGCAATGTTACCAGGCATCGGTTACATGATTACGGTAACTGAGCGTGTGGTTTGCTAAAAAAAAGTTGTGTTTACTCCTCTGCATAGGAAGCTGGATGTTTCCATCTGGTCGTCGATTCCGACCTTGAAAGCAGAGTCAACCAAGTGAGCCGTATAAGAGCGCTATTGTCTCAAAAAGAGGTCGCTGTGACATCTGCTAGAGAAACATTTGTCCTTCATGTTGTAAACACCCGCACAGAACTGTATGATTTATTAAATACAGACGTGCCTTTGTATTTTGGGGAGTTAATTCAGAGTATCCTAATGCGTCCTTGACTACGGGGTTCTTACTTTTTTAAGTTAGAAGCAGTGGTCTTGTGAGTTCTTTTCAAACTATAATTGGTGTCTTTTCGGCGTTTTTTCATTCGATGTTTTCCAGCATCTTTGTTGGATTCCCCTTAATAGTCGCATTAGTTGCTGGTGTGCCTCTATTAATTTGTTTATGTAAATATAGATGCACATCCTCCAGCACCCGATAATATGTCCCAGCTGTTGCTGCTGCGGAACCGAATGCTTAGTTATTATGGAGCGCTGCCTCTGGCTACATTGAGTGCAGCTTATGGATTATCGTTTCGATTCTCCTTTTTCACATTCATTCAGCCTGTCTTCCATTGCCTGAGCTGCGATTTTGACTGGGCCATCGATTTGTGTCTCTGCAGTAAGGTGTCTCCCAACACGGATTATGACCAACTGATGAGCCCCTTAGTGGTTCATGACTGGCTCAGTTCTGGCAGTGGGATTCTGGCCTTAGCAGCGATACATTGAATAATGGGACGTTGGAATGTTTTTGCAGTGGCAATTAGCCCATTTAGAAAAAGGCAAAAGAGTGTTGGGGCAAGGACGCAACCTTGTCTTACGCCCTTCTCTACGGGGATCGGGGCTGAAAATTCCCCTCTATTCCCATACCTAATTTTAGCAAAAGTGCCTGCATGGAGGTTTCGTAACTGTTGAAAAAGATAGACTGGAGCCCCCATTTCTAGAAGGAGGCCCCACAGCTGGTCTCGGTCAACCAGATCGAAAGCCGACTTGAGGTCAACGAATGTTAAGTAAAGTGTCCTCCCTCCAAGATGATGGTTTTCCAATAGATCAGTTGAAGTCTAAACAACTGATCTACGGTTGAGGTTTTTGATCTAAATCCCGCTTGGAGGGGGGTCAGTATGTTATGGTCATCGATCCAGTTCTGAAGTCTTCCCAGAAGAACACGTGCAAACTTTTTTTGCGATACGTCAATAAGGCTAATAGGCCTGTAATTAGCCGGTTCTAAGGGGCAACATTTTTTGAAAGTTGGAACGATCTCTGCACCTGCCCACGTTTGGGGGGTGTCAAACTCTGGAGGATTGCATTAAAAAGGGACCTCAGATAAGGGGCCCAAACTACCTGCTTAGATTTATTTAGATCTCCTGGGACTCTGTCCAATCCAGGAGCCTTATTTGGCAACTAATACCTTCGCCCAGAGAGCAAGGGGGAATGTCAGCAGATGTAACATGAATGGGATCAATCGCAAGTGGCCCGCTATGGCAGTTCCCACTTGAGACTTTGAATATAGTTTTTCAAAGTGGGATCGCCAAATTTCTTCCCCCAGGTTTGGCTCAATTGCTTTCTTACCATCAGGTTTGCCTTTCTTGACCAAGTTCCAGAACCCTCTCGTGTCCCTATCATCTAGGGCTTTCTTGATAGACTGCCACCTCTCAATCTCCCATTCAGATTTTGCATTTAAAATAATGTTTTTAAAAGAGACCCTGGCCTCCCTGATGGATGCAACGTCCCCCTCACATAGTTTAATCAGTAAATCAGTCCTTGCTTCTTTACATGCCCTATTGTACCAAGGACTGTTACCACTTTTTCCTTCCTTTTCTTGGTTGAAGAAGTATACAAATACTCAGCTAATATTCCAACCAAGTCCTGGTGATTTGCCCCCAACTCCTCTAAACAATCAATATCACTACATCTGTCTGGAATAAGACTAGCCTTTTCCAAAAAGGGTAGAATTGATTTATACAACGAAGCCTTTGCCTCAGGCATTTGTAGGAAGGTTGCCCAGCGGATTCTTCTCCCACCCTCTGTAGCAATTAAGTTCGGGGTCGGCTGAGCAGTCTCAGCGTTCCCAACTGCCAAGTTACACCAATCCAGAGTAATGACTAAAGTATTGTGATCGCTTTCGGGACGACGCTGGACCAGAAAGTTCACTATCCTATGCCAGATGTCCACCTTCACCAAGATATAATCTATTGTGTACGCCTGGCCATTTCTTTCAATGTATATTTCCCTGGATTGTCCACAAACAATCGGCCATTACACGCTCTCAGAGAATGATTCAGAGTTAATGTGGTCAATTGCAGAGCTAGAGGGGTCCAAGCCCTCAGGGGGTAGTGGTTGTATGCTGGGATTCCCCAAGAGGCATCCTCGTCGCTCATTATGGGGTGGGATAGACCATTTAGGGGTTCAAAATGTGAGTTGAAGTCCCGCCAATAATAGGGAAGATTTGCTCAGGTAGCGTAGAAAGAAAGGCAGTCAGGCAGTCCAATGTCTGCGCGGTCTGACCATGCTTAACAGGGCGTGAATATACGTTGATAATCGCCAGCTTAGGGGAATTGTTAAGTGAAACACATAAAATATCGGGGGAGTGGGTGTCTATCGGCTTGACTGAACAACCAAGATGTGTAGCGACCCAGATGCCCAACCCTCCGGAAGGCCTGCCCCTTGGCCCCTGAGTGGCCGCTTTACTATAAATGGCAAACCTAGATATGTGCATCGACTCCAAAGCCCAGGTCTCTTGAAATAGGGAGATCTCATGGGAGTCGATAAATTCGCCCCACTCAGGGATATCCATTTTTGCTTTCAGCCCAGCTATATTCCATGATAATATCCTTAACCCTGGAATTGGGGTTGCGTTAAATCTCTGTGGTCCCGTAGTTTCAGGCCTAGAATCGTAGTGGCTCACTATTTCCCGTTCAACATTCTCTGTTTGGACCCAATCATTACTTCTCAACAAGGAGTTATCAAACACCACCTCTTCCTGACCCATATTAATTCCTATGGCATGCAGGGGACAGGTAAGTTCTCCCTGGGTAACAGTAGTTACTTGCGAACTCCCCGCCCTTCCAGATGGCCCTACCTTATGGGTATCCTTAACTATTAGACCCCTCTTCAGGGTCAATAGCTGGTCTTTAGTCATGTCTCCCTCATCAGGTCGTGAAACTTGACTGCAGCAGGTCAGTCAATCATCTTGGTCTAGGGTGCTAAATCTATTGTTTAGGGGGAGAACAAAGGGGAAGGGAGCGTCAAAATTAGCATAACTAATGTTTTTTCTTTCCACCTGTAGCAAACATTCCCTACCTACCCGACGTTGACCCCAACTATCTGAAAGAGGATAAAGTGAATGAGGGGGGTAAAAGTAGGTTAGGGAAAAGGACCTTATCTGTGAGGCCGCCCTTGTTAGCTGCAAGTCGCAAATGTAGTTAACCACCTGGCAATCTCTTAAAGTTGATCAGGATACAGTCACCCTCGATGTCCTTCTTACGCTGGCCCACCCAGCTAACTCTCCGGCCAAACACGATTTCACTCTGTTCCTGTGGTGGGAGTGGTCTATTGAGGTTTAACCAATGGGAACATTTGTTTTTAAGGTCGGGCCGGCCAAGACAACAACATACGGGATTGATTCTGGTGGCAGATCTATACATGGGAGACTAGAAAATGACACGGATCTCTGTGAATTATCAGATTTCTCTTTCCCCCTAGGAACCAGCATTAGACCACCCTCCTTGGAAGAAGTTACTTGGTTTGAGATCACATTGCAGTCTCCCTCCCCATGGAGTGCATTGCCCAAATTCTCAAGGGGGCCCGACTCAGCTATCCCCCTAGAAGTAGGTAATATCGGGTTACTTGGGGGTGAAGATAGTAAGCCATTGGGAACTAGGGGAATGTGTACTGGAGCAGAAGTTGCGCCAGCTGAACAAGACTGACTCCCCCTAGCACATTAAATGTAAATGTATTGCGACTTATATAGCGCACGTATCACCCGAAGGCATCAAGGCGCTTGCCTTGGGAACCCGTCCTGGCTTTTCCCTGTGAGATAACCCCTACTGGGTATCCCCAGGGTGAAAGCCAGGCATCCCGCAGCGGGTGGGCCGCCGTAGTGGAGATTAAGCAACTATTGCCCAGAGTTGCAGCGTGGGACCCCATGATTAGAATAGGCACTGAGGCGAGAATTATCGAGTCCATGGACATTTTGGGCTCAGGACCCTGCCGCGTCGGGAATTGAACCCTGGTCCCGGGCCAGACCTCTGCATCAGGGTCTGCCGCTCTAATCAGTGAGCCACACTCCTCCTCGTTACTGGTTGATTTATTCAGTACCAAACAAGTTTCAATATGCAAAAGTTTGTCCTCTATAAGGGAGAGTCTGTCGAGGAGCGGGCGAAGAGATGAGGTAAAGAGGGCTCCCATTTTTGCCACTAGATCCACTTCATCTCGTAGGGGACAAGCCTCTGTAGAATCTAGGCCTGACAACCCCATCGAGCACGATGGTGAAAGGATCTCTGCCCCTGGTAGAATTGTAGTAGACTCCCCCACACCAGTTCTAGAGGGTTTTTGGAGTTTAGGGTTTTTTGGATTTTTGTTCCTCTGCGAGGCCCCATCCCGCTTTCTCTTTATAGCTGGTGCCAGTGGTTGGGCCACAGTTTGCTGAGAGGAATTACAAACAGACCTAGTCAAGATGCGAGAAGGTGAGCTACTGGCAGAGTCTCTAAGGGGCAAAACAGCGGGCTCAACAGCCAGTACAAGCTCCGATGATGAGGGTAAGTTAACAGGGTTCTTTGGGGCCAACGATGGGTGGTGGCTATCTCCATGCACTGAAGTAGAGTTATCAATAATAGCAATATGCTGCTCAGGTGACTTTGCGTGCCTTAGGTCACCCAGGGACGATTGTTTTGAAGCCAAGGGGTCCAGCGATAAGTGCCACTCAGTCAGGGCGATTTCATGTGCCAGTACCGATGTAGCTCTTACCAAGAATTGGTCCAATGTGCCCACCACTGAATCCCCAAACGCGGATTTCCTCCCCTTTCCTCCATTAGCGGCCATCTGAATAAGTCCTAAAGTGCAATTATACAGCAGGACCAAATAATGCAAGTACCAAGGCTAGATGCCAACTCATGGAAGTCTGGGCGATTAAACAGCACTAACCTTTTGGAGGTGGTCTGATATTGGGAAATGTAACCATAGAAGAATACTTCTACTTTCCACAATGCTACCACCATCAGATACGTAACACCAAGTGCACAGCTCTTGCAGATTGCATTGACGCCAGCAAAAACAGCAGCAAGGAAATTTTCGATTTCATCAAAGATTTCACAGTGTGTCCTGCCACCTCACGCATCATCACTCCCACACAATACCTTTGCAACAAGCTCTCAGAACTCTTCTTTAACAAAATCACCTTCATATTCACCATTTTCGATCCTCAACCCAACCCCGTCATTGTCGCAACTCAACTTCCTGTCGCAGCAGAAGAACAAACCCTAACTTCATAACCCTTCATGACAATCCTCAAAATAGCTGCTGCCATGAAGATTATCTTCTAGGGGGCCCCATCTGACCCTTGCCTCCACCTCACCTTCACCAAAGAACTCCTATGAACAGTGAAACACTAACACCTATCCTTAATGCATTAATCCACTCAGCCAAGTCCCTGGACACCTGGAAACATGAAACCATCATGCCCTGCTCAAGAAACCATCCACTGACCCAGCCACATTTTTCAACTAAAGACCCATCTCCCTCCTACCATACCCGGCAAAGGTTATACAGAAACGAATCAACTGACACCTCACCCGCCACCTCAGCAACCACCGGGACCTCAATGCCAGACATTCTAAATTCAGGCCCAACCACAGTATATAAACAGCACTCATCACTGCCACAGATTACATCTGCACGATCCTTGACAGAGAAGACACAGCACTCCTCATTCTCCTGGACTGCTCTGCAGCATTTGACATGGTCTAACACTCCATCCTCATCAGGCGCCTGCATCCGATTGGCACCTTCCTAATGCATAGAAGACAAGCTGTGGACCTGACACCTTACTCATCAGAAGCCTGCAAACTCACCTGCGTAGTGCCTCAAGGTTCATCACTCAGCCCCACCCTTTTCCACACATACATGATCCCCCTAGCCAACATTTTCCGTGCACATGACATCAACATCCTCTCCTATGCCAACAACACTCTACTCATAAGATCCCCAACAGACGAAACAACTTCACTGCCTGCATGACCAAAGTTGCTAACTGGATTAAAGCCAGCTGTCAAGCTCAACACAAAGAAGACAGAAATAGTGATCTTCAGCAAGAACACTTCAATATAGGACTCTCAATGGTGGATGGCTGAATTCAGTGCAACACTGAGCACACATGCCAGGATCCATGGAATAATCATCATCAGCAAGCTGGACATGACCAAACAGGTCAATGCTGTCACTGGAAAGATATTCAAATGACTCCCACACAACAGTAGAAAAACTGTCAATCCTGCCATAATTACCAGCAAGTTGGTCTACGAGAATACTATTCACGCCAGAATCACCAAGCAACTCACTAGAAGATTACAAACCATTCAGAACTCGGCAGCCAGACTCATCCTCAAACTCCCACACAGAACTCACATTACACCACACCTTAGGGAGCTCAACTGGCTCCTGAGACACAAACACCCGCATTTCAAACTCCTCAAACACATTCAAGGCACTTCGTAACTTAGGCCCCTATTATCTGAACAGTTGCATCTCCTTCCACCAACCATCCAGGCACATACAGTCCGCAGCACTCCTACTAGCACTCATCCCATGCATACACAGAACCTGATCAGTAGAACGGACATTCTCATACCTTGCTTCTAAAGCATGGAAGAGCATCCCACTGCACCCCACAAGAAGCTGAAGACCTGGCTTTTCAATTAACCAACCTACGACAGGCAGTGCTGGCACACACACCTGCTCAGTACCAGGATACCCTTATGGGTGATAGTCGGATTTACATGACATAACATTCCAAAACATACCCCCCCCCCAATACTTCTGGAGAAAGAAAGTGCAGCCTTGGTACCCGCCAATGACAACACCACACACAGAGCTTAGTATTACACATCTTTATTCTTTTGCATGTAACTGTGAACCCAACATTCTAAAACAAGCTTTTATTGTGTTCTGCTATGACACCTATGACACAGGTCTACAGAGCCTGTATTGTCAAACCTGTCAAGTCTGTACTGTCTGTAGTCAAAACTCTGTTAACCCCTTCGCCGCGGCAGACATTCCGCCGGGGTGCGGCCGAATCGTATGTGTGCAAAGATTGGATGGCCCCCTGCTGTCTGACGCACACGCCCACCATGCCGTCCGACGGCCGGGGGCCGTCCGACACATCAAAAAGGCTAAATAAAAATGCCTATTTTGTTTTTTCCAAATCAGTGTCTGTGTATATATATATATACCAGTGCCAGTGCCAGTGCCAGTGACGTGCTTTTGGGGACCCCGCAACACAAAGTGGATTCAGCATCGCTGGTTGTTTTTGCTTCGGTGAATTATTGACTGTCCAGGTTACTGGAATTGCTGTTTCCGACCCCTCAGCCACGAAGAAGGAAGCGGTGCAGGCGCCATTCGGCTCCTCCTTGGGCGAGGTGCATCGCACTATATCCCCCGTAACATGGACTCTGTGGCTCCGGTGGTTGTTGCGTCCTGGGGGCCTGAGGAGGTGCGGTTCACAGACAGTAAGAGAGCGGCACTGTAACATCTGTGTGGGGCCCTGCTCGCATTCAATCATCTATAGCGTTTTGGACCTACCTGGAATCCTCATTGCATTTTGGGTATTGTAGTCCGCCTGCGCTGCTACTATGCGCAGCAGGTGGACCCTAGCATTCGCTAAGGGGCGGATCTGGGAGTAACCAATGCGGAGCGAGCAGCAAGTTCTTCTACCAACACTGAACCACAACCTGCTTATTTGCTCTTTGACTCACCTGGCGCTGACGAAGGCTTATGTGAAGCCGAAATGCATTCGCCTATGCTGTGAATTAAAGTGGCCTCCGAATGTTCCCCTGCTGTGGTCCTCATTCTTTTCCTTTGGAGGAGAGATCTTGGAGCATATATATATATATATATATATATATATATATATATATATGTACCAAAAAATGCCCAGCATTTGAGGCCGCACAACACTGTGATGAAGGAAACATCCTTAATTAGAAGAAACAGGCAGCTTCCGATTCCGTAATACATCCTGTGGCCTGACGCGTTTCGATGGACTTTCACCATCTCTTCAGAGGCCTCGTGAGCAGGAAAAAAATGACGTGCATGACTCGCCGCCCATTGTATTAATTGGCTTCCGAATGCCGAATTTGTTGCATTTTGGGCAGCGTAGTCCATTTAAGCACTATTTATCCCCTCCAGTGGGTAACATGCCCACGATTGATTGCAGGATAAATGTTTTTCAAGCCCTCCATTAGGCTTCCCGAATCGGACTTTGCCTGTTAAATTACAAATCACAGTACCATTTACAGGGGGAGGGGTTCCCCCTGTCCGCATCCATAAAGTTCTTCGGATGGTGCGATCCCTCTACGGCGTGAAGCAGCCGTATAAATATGTACCAAAAAATGCCCAGCATTTGGGGCCGCACAACACTGTGATGAAGGAAACATCCTTAATTAGAAGAAACAGGCAGCTTCCGATTCCGTAATACATCCTGTGGCCTGACGCGTTTCGATGGACTTTCACCATCTCTTCAGAGGCCTCGTGAGCAGGAAAAAAATGACGTGCATGACTCGCCGCCCATTGTATTAATTGGCTTCCGAATGCCGAATTTGTTGCATTTTGGGCAGCGTAGTCCATTTAAGCACTATTTATCCCCTCCAGTGGGTAACATGCCCACGATTGATTGCAGGATAAATGTTTTTCAAGCCCTCCATTAGGCTTCCCGAATCGGACTTTGCCTGTTAAATTACAAATCACAGTACCATTTACAGGGGGAGGGGTTCCCCCTGTCCGCATCCATAAAGTTCTTCGGATGGTGCGATCCCTCTACGGCGTGAAGCAGCCGTATAAATATGTACCAAAAAATGCCCAGCATTTGAGGCCGCACAACACTGTGATGAAGGAAACATCCTTAATTAGAAGAAACAGGCAGCTTCCGATTCCGTAATACATCCTGTGGCCTGACGCGTTTCGATGGACTTTCACCATCTCTTCAGAGGCCTCGTGAGCAGGAAAAAAATGACGTGCATGACTCGCCGCCCATTGTATTAATTGGCTTCCGAATGCCGAATTTGTTGCATTTTGGGCAGCGTAGTCCATTTAAGCACTATTTATCCCCTCCAGTGGGTAACATGCCCACGATTGATTGCAGGATAAATGTTTTTCAAGCCCTCCATTAGGCTTCCCGAATCGGACTTTGCCTGTTAAATTACAAATCACAGTACCATTTACAGGGGGAGGGGTTCCCCCTGTCCGCATCCATAAAGTTCTTCGGATGGTGCGATCCCTCTACGGCGTGAAGCAGCCGTATAAATATGTACCAAAAAATGCCCAGCATTTGAGGCCGCACAACACTGTGATGAAGGAAACATCCTTAATTAGAAGAAACAGGCAGCTTCCGATTCCGTAATACATCCTGTGGCCTGACGCGTTTCGATGGACTTTCACCATCTCTTCAGAGGCCTCGTGAGCAGGAAAAAAATGACGTGCATGACTCGCCGCCCATTGTATTAATTGGCTTCCGAATGCCGAATTTGTTGCATTTTGGGCAGCGTAGTCCATTTAAGCACTATTTATCCCCTCCAGTGGGTAACATGCCCACGATTGATTGCAGGATAAATGTTTTTCAAGCCCTCCATTAGGCTTCCCGAATCGGACTTTGCCTGTTAAATTACAAATCACAGTACCATTTACAGGGGGAGGGGTTCCCCCTGTCCGCATCCATAAAGTTCTTCGGATGGTGCGATCCCTCTACGGCGTGAAGCAGCCGTATAAATATGTACCAAAAAATGCCCAGCATTTGAGGCCGCACAACACTGTGATGAAGGAAACATCCTTAATTAGAAGAAACAGGCAGCTTCCGATTCCGTAATACATCCTGTGGCCTGACGCGTTTCGATGGACTTTCACCATCTCTTCAGAGGCCTCGTGAGCAGGAAAAAAATGACGTGCATGACTCGCCGCCCATTGTATTAATTGGCTTCCGAATGCCGAATTTGTTGCATTTTGGGCAGCGTAGTCCATTTAAGCACTATTTATCCCCTTCATGGATGCGGACAGGGGGAACCCCTCCCCCTGTAAATGGTTCTGTGATTTGTAATTTAACAGGCAAAGTCCGATTCGGGAAGCCTAATGGAGGGCTTGAAAAACATTTATCCTGCAATCAATTGTGGGCATGTTACCCACTGGAGGGGATAAATAGTGCTTAAATGGACTACGCTGCCCAAAATGCAACAAATTCGGCATTCGGAAGCCAATTAATACAATGGGCGGCGAGTCATGCACGTCATTTTTTCCTGCTCACGAGGCCTCTGAAGAGATGGTGAAAGTCCATCGAAACGCGTCAGGCCACAGGATGTATTACGGAATCGGAAGCTGCCTGTTTCTTCTAATTAAGGATGTTTCCTTCATCGCAGTGTTGTGCGGCCTCAAATGCTGGGCATTTTTTGGTACATATTTATACGGCTGCTTCACGCCGTAGAGGGATCGCACCATCCGAAGAACTTCATGGATGCGGACAGGGGGAACCCCTCCCCCTGTAAATGGTACTGTGATTTGTAATTTAACAGGCAAAGTCCGATTCGGGAAGCCTAATGGAGGGCTTGAAAAACATTTATCCTGCAATCAATCGTGGGCATGTTACCCACTGGAGGGGATAAATAGTGCTTAAATGGACTACGCTGCCCAAAATGCAACAAATTCGGCATTCGGAAGCCAATTAATACAATGGGCGGCGAGTCATGCACGTCATTTTTTCCTGCTCACGAGGCCTCTGAAGAGATGGTGAAAGTCCATCGAAACGCGTCAGGCCACAGGATGTATTACGGAATCGGAAGCTGCCTGTTTCTTCTAATTAAGGATGTTTCCTTCATCGCAGTGTTGTGCGGCCTCAAATGCTGGGCATTTTTTGGTACATATTTATACGGCTGCTTCACGCCGTAGAGGGATCGCACCATCCGAAGAACTTCATGGATGCGGACAGGGGGAACCCCTCCCCCTGTAAATGGTACTGTGATTTGTAATTTAACAGGCAAAGTCCGATTCGGGAAGCCTAATGGAGGGCTTGAAAAACATTTATCCTGCAATCAATCGTGGGCATGTTACCCACTGGAGGGGATAAATAGTGCTTAAATGGACTACGCTGCCCAAAATGCAACAAATTCGGCATACGGAAGCCAATTAATACAATGGGCGGCGAGTCATGCACGTCATTTTTTCCTGCTCACGAGGCCTCTGAAGAGATGGTGAAAGTCCATCGAAACGCGTCAGGCCACAGGATGTATTACGGAATCGGAAGCTGCCTGTTTCTTCTAATTAAGGATGTTTCCTTCATCGCAGTGTTGTGCGGCCTCAAATGCTGGGCATTTTTTGGTACATATTTATAGGCTGCTTCACGCCGTAGAGGGATCGCACCATCCGAAGAACTTCATGGATGCGGACAGGGGGAACCCCTCCCCCTGTAAATGGTACTGTGATTTGTAATTTAACAGGCAAAGTCCGATTCGGGAAGCCTAATGGAGGGCTTGAAAAACATTTATCCTGCAATCAATCGTGGGCATGTTACCCACTGGAGGGGATAAATAGTGCTTAAATGGACTACGCTGCCCAAAATGCAACAAATTCGGCATTCGGAAGCCAATTAATACAATGGGCGGCGAGTCATGCACGTCATTTTTTCCTGCTCACGAGGCCTCTGAAGAGATGGTGAAAGTCCATCGAAACGCGTCAGGCCACAGGATGTATTACGGAATTGGAAGCTGCCTGTTTCTTCTAATTAAGGATGTTTCCTTCATCGCAGTGTTGTGCGGCCTCAAATGCTGGGCATTTTTTGGTACATATTTATACGGCTGCTTCACGCCGTAGAGGGATCGCACCATCCGAAGAACTTCATGGATGCGGACAGGGGGAACCCCTCCCCCTGTAAATGGTACTGTGATTTGTAATTTAACAGGCAAAGTCCGATTCGGGAAGCCTAATGGAGGGCTTGAAAAACATTTATCCTGCAATCATTCGTGGGCATGTTACCCACTGGAGGGGATAAATAGTGCTTAAATGGACTACGCTGCCCAAAATGCAACAAATTCGGCATTCGGAAGCCAATTAATACAATGGGCGGCGAGTCATGCACGTCATTTTTTCCTGCTCACGAGGCCTCTGAAGAGATGGTGAAAGTCCATCGAAACGCGTCAGGCCACAGGATGTATTACGGAATCGGAAGCTGCCTGTTTCTTCTAATTAAGGATGTTTCCTTCATCGCAGTGTTGTGCGGCCTCAAATGCTGGGCATTTTTTGGTACATATTTATACGGCTGCTTCACGCCGTAGAGGGATCGCACCATCCGAAGAACTTCATGGATGCGGACAGGGGGAACCCCTCCCCCTGTAAATGGTACTGTGATTTGTAATTTAACAGGCAAAGTCCGATTCGGGAAGCCTAATGGAGGGCTTGAAAAACATTTATCCTGCAATCAATCGTGGGCATGTTACCCACTGGAGGGGATAAATAGTGCTTAAATGGACTACGCTGCCCAAAATGCAACAAATTCGGCATTCGGAAGCCAATTAATACAATGGGCGGCGAGTCATGCACGTCATTTTTTCCTGCTCACGAGGCCTCTGAAGAGATGGTGAAAGTCCATCGAAACGCGTCAGGCCACAGGATGTATTACGGAATCGGAAGCTGCCTGTTTCTTCTAATTAAGGATGTTTCCTTCATCGCAGTGTTGTGCGGCCTCAAATGCTGGGCATTTTTTGGTACATATTTATACGGCTGCTTCACGCCGTAGAGGGATCGCACCATCCGAAGAACTTCATGGATGCGGACAGGGGGAACCCCTCCCCCTGTAAATGGTACTGTGATTTGTAATTTAACAGGCAAAGTCCGATTCGGGAAGCCTAATGGAGGGCTTGAAAAACATTTATCCTGCAATCAATCGTGGGCATGTTACCCACTGGAGGGGATAAATAGTGCTTAAATGGACTACGCTGCCCAAAATGCAACAAATTCGGCATTCGGAAGCCAATTAATACAATGGGCGGCGAGTCATGCACGTCATTTTTTCCTGCTCACGAGGCCTCTGAAGAGATGGTGAAAGTCCATCGAAACGCGTCAGGCCACAGGATGTATTACGGAATCGGAAGCTGCCTGTTTCTTCTAACTAAGGATGTTTCCTTCATCGCAGTGTTGTGCGGCCTCAAATGCTGGGCATTTTTTGGTACATATTTATACGGCTGCTTCACGCCGTAGAGGGATCGCACCATCCGAAGAACTTCATGGATGCGGACAGGGGGAACCCCTCCCCCTGTAAATGGTACTGTGATTTGTAATTTAACAGGCAAAGTCCGATTCGGGAAGCCTAATGGAGGGCTTGAAAAACATTTATCCTGCAATCAATCGTGGGCATGTTACCCACTGGAGGGGATAAATAGTGCTTAAATGGACTACGCTGCCCAAAATGCAACAAATTCGGCATTCGGAAGCCAATTAATACAATGGGCGGCGAGTCATGCACGTCATTTTTTCCTGCTCACGAGGCCTCTGAAGAGATGGTGAAAGTCCATCGAAACGCGTCAGGCCACAGGATGTATTACGGAATCGGAAGCTGCCTGTTTCTTCTAATTAAGGATGTTTCCTTCATCGCAGTGTTGTGCGGCCTCAAATGCTGGGCATTTTTTGGTACATATTTATACGGCTGCTTCACGCCGTAGAGGGATCGCACCATCCGAAGAACTTCATGGATGCGGACAGGGGGAACCCCTCCCCCTGTAAATGGTACTGTGATTTGTAATTTAACAGGCAAAGTCCGATTCGGGAAGCCTAATGGAGGGCTTGAAAAACATTTATCCTGCAATCAATCGTGGGCATGTTACCCACTGGAGGGGATAAATAGTGCTTAAATGGACTACGCTGCCCAAAATGCAACAAATTCGGCATTCGGAAGCCAATTAATACAATGGGCGGCGAGTCATGCACGTCATTTTTTCCTGCTCACGAGGCCTCTGAAGAGATGGTGAAAGTCCATCGAAACGCGTCAGGCCACAGGATGTATTACGGAATCGGAAGCTGCCTGTTTCTTCTAATTAAGGATGTTTCCTTCATCGCAGTGTTGTGCGGCCTCAAATGCTGGGCATTTTTTGGTACATATTTACACGGCTGCTTCACGCCGTAGAGGGATCGCACCATCCGAAGAACTTCATGGATGCGGACAGGGGGAACCCCTCCCCCTGTAAATGGTACTGTGATTTGTAATTTAACAGGCAAAGTCCGATTCGGGAAGCCTAATGGAGGGCTTGAAAAACATTTATCCTGCAATCAATCGTGGGCATGTTACCCACTGGAGGGGATAAATAGTGCTTAAATGGACTACGCTGCCCAAAATGCAACAAATTCGGCATTCGGAAGCCAATTAATACAATGGGCGGCGAGTCATGCACGTCATTTTTTCCTGCTCACGAGGCCTCTGAAGAGATGGTGAAAGTCCATCGAAACGCGTCAGGCCACAGGATGTATTACGGAATCGGAAGCTGCCTGTTTCTTCTAATTAAGGATGTTTCCTTCATCGCAGTGTTGTGCGGCCTCAAATGCTGGGCATTTTTTGGTACATATTTATACGGCTGCTTCACGCCGTAGAGGGATCGCACCATCCGAAGAACTTCATGGATGCGGACAGGGGGAACCCCTCCCCCTGTAAATGGTACTGTGATTTGTAATTTAACAGGCAAAGTCCGATTCGGGAAGCCTAATGGAGGGCTTGAAAAACATTTATCCTGCAATCAATCGTGGGCATGTTACCCACTGGAGGGGATAAATAGTGCTTAAATGGACTACGCTGCCCAAAATGCAACAAATTCGGCATTCGGAAGCCAATTAATACAATGGGCGGCGAGTCATGCACGTCATTTTTTCCTGCTCACGAGGCCTCTGAAGAGATGGTGAAAGTCCATCGAAACGCGTCAGGCCACAGGATGTATTACGGAATCGGAAGCTGCCTGTTTCTTCTAATTAAGGATGTTTCCTTCATCGCAGTGTTGTGCGGCCTCAAATGCTGGGCATTTTTTGGTACATATATATATATATATATATATATATATATATATAAATACACGATCCTTTCTGTGCAGAAAGAAGCAGGGCCACTCAGGTTCACAGGAAAACCTTCTTTATTATCAGCAGCTGAGGAGCGGCATGACCGGTTTCGGCTGGTGTGCCTTTATCAAATGCCTGTTTCCCTTACAATTACCTGCTGTCCACTTTTAAAAGGCGCAATGCCCCGCTCCGATTGGTGTAGGCACTGCGAAGGTAGGGAAGTTCTCCTGAACTCGGTGCTCCCAGTCTTGGTGCTCCAAATCCACATGCTGCAGGTGCATGCACGTAAGTACTGCCCCCAGTGGGCCGTGCCTGCAGCTTCTCTTCCCATTCCCCGATGTTTTCGTGAAATAAATAACAGCATTCCTGTGTTCTACCATCCAGCCAACATATCCCACAATGCATCTGGGCGCACAACCTTGAAGTAAGTACTGGAAAAATGCTGTCCGTGAAGTCACTGGTAAACAGCATGCGTCCATTCAGTGATCCGCTGTATGTGAAGTCACATTAATTACCACAGCTTGTGCCTTGCAGGAAATGGTGGCGGTTCGGCGTGGTTCCCAAGCACATTGAGAGGCACCAACAAAGTTTACCACTGTACACGCCGAACTTTCTTCAGGAGGGGGACTTTAACGGTGCGCATTGCCCGCACCTATATATAAATACACGATCCTTTCTGTGCAGAAAGAAGCAGGTCCACTCAGGTTCACAGGAAAACCTTCTTTATTATCAGCAGCTGAGGAGCGGCATGACTGGTTTCGGCTGGTGTGCCTTTATCAAATGCCTGTTTCCCTTACAATTACCTGCTGTCCACTTTTAAAAGGCGCAATGCCCCGCTCCGATTGGTGTAGGCACTGCGAAGGTAGGGAAGTTCTCCTGAACTCGGTGCTCCCAGTCTCGGTGCTCCAAATCCACATGCTGCAGGTGCATGCACGTAAGTACTGCCCCCAGTGGGCCGTGCCTGCAGCTTCTCTTCCCATTCCCCAATGTTTTCGTGAAATAAATAACAGCATTCCTGTGTCCTACCATCCAGCCAACATATCCCACAATGCATCTGGGCGCACAACCTTGAAGTAAGTACTGGAAAAATGCTGTCCGTGAAGTCACTGGTAAACAGCATGCCTCCATTCAGTGATCCGCTGTATGTGAAGTCACATTAATTACCACAGCTTGTGCCTTGCAGGAAATGGTGGCGGTTCGGCGTGGTTCCCAAGCACATTGAGAGGCACCAACAAAGTTTACCACTGTACACGCCGAACTTTCTTCAGGAGGGGGACTTTAACGGTGCGCGTGGCCCGCACCTATATATAAATACACGATCCTTTCTGTGCAGAAAGAAGCAGGTCCACTCAGGTTCACACATATATATTACCTACTGGCGGTCGCTAGTAGGTAGTTATAGTTAGGACCTACTTTCCATAGGAAATCCACAACATTCTATTTGGAATAACTTTGGAGCTGGTGGACGAATCTTCGCGAATTTCTCCAAGAAAATGGCCTGCTCTGCTCCGCTCCTTCCCTGAATGTTTGGGGGTGATTCGTCAAGCGGGGGCCGAGAAAAAAGGGGGGTCCCAAAAGGTGTTCTCCCCATGCAATTTTCCATAGGGACCTTTAGCCAGGGCTACAGCCCGAACGGCTGAACGGAATTACACCAAATTTGGCAGAGAGGTAGAGTTTGGTTCGCAGATTGTGCTTTTTGTTAAATGGTGTAAATCCGTTCAGTAGTTCCTGAGAAAATCATAGCGATATCTAGAGACGAAGTACAGCGCGCGTACGGAAATCCGTACAATTACGAGCACGAGCTGCATGCTGATTGGATGTCAACTGTCTGTCAACACTCCAAACCAGGAAGTGTTGGCAGCCATCTTGTGCTCGGTAGCACCGAGTCACAAGAAAACAGTAAAACAAAGTTGAAAAATAAGGAAAGGGGGCAGGGTAAAAACATGTTGACCCTCTAGGCCTGCTCAGGGGGTCTTGCATGGATGTTTAGGTGCAAATATATGCGTTGTATGCATATTGTACTCGTACGCGGTGGAAAAGGAAAAAAAATGATGTTTGTTTTATTCCTAATTAGTTCCCGGGGGGGGGGCAAATCCCGGGGGAATTTTTTTCTATAATAACTGCCAAATTAGATCTTCTTTCCTCTTCTTTGGAGTCTCTTTAGGAATGAAATATTCTACTGAAGAATGGCTGGAAGATGAGTCCATTGCTGTTAATATGGTAAACTTCGTTCTATTTGACAAGATTCTCAGAAGAGATGTTTCTTTTTAGAAAGTCAAAGTAGAATTTTTAAAATGGGATGGAAGTTTCAACAGTTGTAATAGGAAGTGTTATGAACCAATGAAATTTCTTCTTTAAAAAGTCACATGTCTTTGCGTACGGTTACGCTGTTATTACGGTGTTGTCAGGATGCGAGTACGCATGACTTTTCACCGCGATTGGTGTAATTGCCTTTAAAAGTAATGTAGGATTATTGGAACTTAAAAAAAAATTTCATAATTATCCTAGATAATGTGTTCTGTTAGTATGTTCAATAAATACATAAATATATGTTCTTAAACAATTAAAAACATTCACGCTTTGCGTACGGGGCGCCGTACATGACGTCACACGGAAGCTTTGATACGACGCGTAACGTGAAAGCGTATTCGTAGCGTGTGGTGAGAATGATTAGCAGTACAAACTATGGTGTGATCACTCTCTCACTGTCAAATCAGAACACAGGGCACGCTATGAGAATGGTTAGAAGTGGTCACTCATTGGAAATCCGATTCAGCTGTGTGGCTTATTCACGGTATCATAACGTTACTTTTTAACCTGTTTAAGTTTGAGGTTTGTATGTAATACTATGGTATAGGCAGATATGGATGTTTAGGCAGCGCTTATCTCCATTAAGCTTGGTTATTATCATTTACATATAGGTGTCTGAGGGAGGGAAAAGAAGTCTATGTGAATGGCGAGGATTGCATAATAGCAACAGATCAATCCTTAATTTGTAGACACATACAATTGCATGGCTCTTGTAATCAAGATGCGCCTAATTTGGTGTGAGTTTTGAAAGGCACTGCAACACCTGCTATCATACCAACGTTCAGTTTACTGGAAACATGAGTTATTTAATTTGAAAGAATGCAGATTGTTGTGCAATGTTACCAGGCATCGGTTACATGATTACGGTAACTGAGCGTGTGGTTTGCTAAAAAAAAGTTGTGTTTACTCCTCTGCATAGGAAGCTGGATGTTTCCATCTGGTCGTCGATTCCGACCTTGAAAGCAGAGTCAACCAAGTGAGCCGTATAAGAGCGCTATTGTCTCAAAAAGAGGTCGCTGTGACATCTGCTAGAGAAACATTTGTCCTTCATGTTGTAAACACCCGCACAGAACTGTATGATTTATTAAATACAGACGTGCCTTTGTATTTTGGGGAGTTAATTCAGAGTATCCTAATGCGTCCTTGACTACGGGGTTCTTACTTTTTTAAGTTAGAAGCAGTGGTCTTGTGAGTTCTTTTCAAACTATAATTGGTGTCTTTTCGGCGTTTTTTCATTCGATGTTTTCCAGCATCTTTGTTGGATTCCCCTTAATAGTCGCATTAGTTGCTGGTGTGCCTCTATTAATTTGTTTATGTAAATATAGATGCACATCCTCCAGCACCCGATAATATGTCCCAGCTGTTGCTGCTGCGGAACCGAATGCTTAGTTATTATGGAGCGCTGCCTCTGGCTACATTGAGTGCAGCTTATGGATTATCGTTTCGATTCTCGTTTTTCACATTCATTCAGCCTGTCTTCCATTGCCTGAGCTGCGATTTTGACTGGGCCATCGATTTGTGTCTCTGCAGTAAGGTGTCTCCCAACGCGGATTATGACCAACTGATGAGCCCCTTAGTGGTTCATGACTGGCTCAGTTCTGGCAGTGGGATTCTGGCCTTAGCAGCGATACATTGAATAATGGGACGTTGGAATGTTTTTGCAGTGGCAATTAGCCCATTTAGAAAAAGGCAAAAGAGTGTTGGGGCAAGGACGCAACCTTGTCTTACGCCCTTCTCTACGGGGATCGGGGCTGAAAGTTCCCCTCTATTCCCATACCTAATTTTAGCAAAAGTTCCTGCATGGAGGTTTCGTAACTGTTGAAAAAGATAGACTGGAGCCCCCATTTCTAGAAGGAGGCCCCACAGCTGGTCTCGGTCAACCAGATCGAAAGCCGACTTGAGGTCAACGAATGTAAAGTAAAGTGTCCTCCCTCCAAGATGATGGTTTTCCAATAGATCAGTTGAAGTCTAAACAACTGATCTACGGTTGAGGTTTTTTATCTAAATCCCGCTTGGAGGGGGGTCAGTATGTTATGGTCATCAATCCAGTTCTGAAGTCTTCCCAGAAGAACACGTGCAAACTTTTTTTGCGATACGTCAATAAGGCTAATAGGCCTGTAATTAGCCGGTTCTAAGGGGCAACATTTTTTGAAAGTTGGAACGATCTCTGCACCTGCCCACGTTTGGGGGGTGTCAAACTCTGGAGGATTGCATTAAAAAGGGACCTCAGATAAGGGGCCCAAACTACCTGCTTAGATTTATTTAGATCTCCTGGGACTCTGTCCAATCCAGGAGCCTTATTTGGCAACTAATACCTTCGCCCAGAGAGCAAGGGGGAATGTCAGCAGATGTAACATGAATGGGATCAATCGCAAGTGGCCCGCTATGGCAGTTCCCACTTGAGACTTTGAATATAGTTTTTCAAAGTGGGATCGCCAAATTTCTTCCCCCAGGTTTGGCTCAATTGCGTTCTTACCATCAGGTTTGCCTTTCTTGACCAAGTTCCAGAACCCTCTCGTGTCCCTATCATCTAGGGCTTTCTTGATAGACTGCCACCTCTCAATCTCCCATTCAGATTTTGCATTTAAAATAATGTTTTTAAAAGAGACCCTGGCCTCCCTGATGGATGCAACGTCCCCCTCACATAGTTTAATCAGTAAATCAGTCCTTGCTTCTTTGCATGCCCTATTGTACCAAGGACTGTTACCACTTTTTCCTTCCTTTTCTTGGTTGAAGAAGTATACAAATACTCAGCTAATATTCCAACCAAGTCCTGGTGATTTGCCCCCAACTCCTCTAAACAATCAATATCACTACATCTGTCTGGAATAAGACTAGCCTTTTCCAAAAAGGGTAGAATTGATTTATACAACGAAGCCTTTGCCTCAGGCATTTGTAGGAAGGTTGCCCAGCGGATTCTTCTCCCACCCTCTGTAGCAATTAAGTTCGGGGTCGGCTGAGCAGTCTCAGCGTTCCCAACTGCCAAGTTACACCAATCCAGAGTAATGACTAAAGTATTGTGATCACTTTCGGGACGACGCTGGACCAGAAAGTTCACTATCCTATGCCAGATGTCCACCTTCACCAAGATATAATCTATTGTGGACGCCTGGCCATTTCTTTCAATGTATATTTCCCTGGATTGTCCACAAACAATCGGCCATTACACGCTCTCAGAGAATGATTCAGAGTTAATGTGGTCAATTGCAGAGCTAGAGGGGTCCAAGCCCTCAGGGGGTAGTGGTTGTATGCTGGGATTCCCCAAGAGGCATCCTCGTCGCTCATTATGGGGTGGGATAGACCATTTAGGGGTTCAAAATGTGAGTTGAAGTCCCGCCAATAATAGGGAAGATTTGCTCAGGTAGCGTAGAAAGAAAGGCAGTCAGGCAGTCCAACGTCTGCGCGGTCTGCCCATGCTTAACAGGGCGTGAATATACGTTGATAATCGCCAGCTTAGGGGAATTGTTAAGTGAAACACATAAAATATCGGGGGAGTGGGTGTCTATCGGCTTGACTGAACAACCAAGATGTGTAGCGACCCAGATGCCCAACCCTCCGGAAGGCCTGCCCCTTGGCCCCTGAGTGGCCGCTTTACTATAAATAGCAAACCTAGATATGTGCATCGACTCCAAAGCCCAGGTCTCTTGAAATAGGGAGATCTCATGGGAGTCGATAAATTCGCCCCACTCAGGGATATCCATTTTTGCTTTCAGCCCAGCTATATTCCATGATAATATCCTTAACCCTGGAATTGTGGTTGCGTTAAATCTCTGTGGTCCCGTAGTTTCAGGCCTAGAATCGTAGTGGCTCACTATTTCCCGTTCAACATTCTCTGTTTGGACCCAATCATTACTTCTCAACAAGGAGTTATCAAACACCACCTCTTCCTGACCCATATTAATTCCTATGGCATGCAGGGGACAGGTAAGTTCTCCCTGGGTAACAGTAGTTACTTGCGAACTCCCCGCCCTTCCAGATGGCCCTACCCTATGGGTATCCTTAACTATTAGACCCCTCTTCAGGGTCAATAGCTGGTCTTTAGTCATGTCTCCCTCATCAGGTCGTGAAACTTGACTGCAGCAGGTCAGTCAATCATCTTGGTCTAGGGTGCTAAATCTATTGTTTAGGGGGAGAACAAAGGGGAAGGGAGCGTCAAAATTAGCGTAACTAATGTTTTTTCTTTCCACCTGTAGCAAACATTCCCTACCTACCCGACGTTGACCCCAACTATCTGAAAGAGGATAAAGTGAATGAGGGGGGTAAAAGTAGGTTAGGGAAAAGGACCTTATCTGTGAGGCCGCCCTTGTTAGCTGCCAGTCGCAAATGTAGTTAACCACCTGGCAATCTCTAAAGTTGATCAGGATACAGTCACCCTCGATGTCCTTCTTACGCTGGCCCACCCAGCTAACTCTCCGGCCAAACACGATTTCACTCTGTTCCTGTGGTGGGAGTGGTCTATTGAGGTTTAACCAATGGGAACATTTGTTTTTAAGGTCGGGGCCGGCCAAGACAACAACATACGGGATTGATTCTGGTGGCAGATCTATACATGGGAGACTAGAAAATGACACGGATCTCTGTGAATTATCAGATTTCTCTTTCCCCCTAGGAACCAGCATTAGACCACCCTCCTTGGAAGAAGTTACTTGGTTTGAGATCACATTGCAGTCTCCCTCCCCATGGAGTGCATTGCCCAAATTCTCAAGGGGGCCCGACTCAGCTATCCCCCTAGAAGTAGGTAATATCGGGTTACTTGGGGGTGAAGATAGTAAGCCATTGGGAACTAGGGGAATGTGTACTGGAGCAGAAGTTGCGCCAGCTGAACAAGACTGACTCCCCCTAGCACATTAAATGTAAATGTATTGCGACTTATATAGCGCACGTATCACCCGAAGGCATCAAGGTGCTTGCCTTGGGAACCCGTCCTGGCTTTTCCCTGTGAGATAACCCCTACTGGGTATCCCCAGGGTGAAAGCCAGGCATCCCGCAGCGGGTGGGCCGCCGTAGTGGAGATTAAGCAACTATTGCCCAGAGTTGCAGCGTGGGACCCCATGATTAGAATAGGCACTGAGGCGAGAATTATCGAGTCCATGGACATTTTGGGCTCAGGACCCTGCCGCGTCGGTAATTGAACCCTGGTCCCGGGCCAGACCTCTGCATCAGGGTCTGCCACTCTAATCAGTGAGCCACACTCCTCCTCGTTACTGGTTGATTTATTCAGTACCAAACAAGTTTCAATATGCAAAAGTTTGTCCTCTATAAGGGAGAGTCTGTCGAGGAGCGGGCGAAGAGATGAGGTAAAGAGGGCTCCCATTTTTGCCAGTAGATCCACTTCATCTCGTAGGGGACAAGCCTCTGTAGAATCTAGGCCTGACAACCCCATCGAGCACGATGGTGAAAGGATCTCTGCCCCTGGTAGAATTGTAGTAGACTCCCCCACACCAGTTCTAGAGGGTTTTTGGAGTTTAGGGTTTTTTGGATTTTTGTTCCTCTGCGAGGCCCCATCCCGCTTTCTCTTTATAGCTGGTGCCAGTGGTTGGGCCACAGTTTGCTGAGAGGAATTACAAACAGACCTAGTCAAGATGCGAGAAGGTGAGCTACTGGCAGAGTCTCTAAGGGGCAAAACAGCGGGCTCAACAGCCAGTACAAGCTCCGATGATGAGGGTAAGTTAACAGGGTTCTTTGGGGCCAACGATGGGTGGTGGCTATCTCCATGCACTGAAGTAGAGTTATCAATAATAGCAATATGCTGCTCAGGTGACTTTGCGTGCCTTAGGTCACCCAGGGACGATTGTTTTGAAGCCAAGGGGTCCAGCGATAAGTGCCACTCAGTCAGGGCGATTTCATGTGCCAGTACCGATGTAGCTCTTACCAAGAATTGGTCCAATGTGCCCACCACTGAATCCCCAAACGCGGAATTCCTCCCCTTTCCTCCATTAGCGGCCATCTGAATAAGTCCTAAAGTGCAATTATACAGCAGGACCAAATAATGCAAGTACCAAGGCTAGATGCCAACTCATGGAAGTCTGGGCGATTAAACAGCACTAACCTTTTGGAGGTGGTCTGATAAGAGGGGGGGCCCGGCCCAGCCTCTCGCGATCTCGAACGGGCTAAAAGCGGGTGCTGCGTGGAGCTAAGTAGGCGGCGGGGAGGGGCTGTTACACTCAGCGCTGCGGTTGTGGGTCCTGTAGTCCGCCCCACCACTCTGATTCTTCCTGCGACATGCTCTCTTCCAGCAGAAGGCTCCCACTGCGAAGCGGCACCCGCACAGCGGGTGCCGCGAGGAGCTAAGTAGGCGGCGGGGAGGGGCTGTTACACTCGGTGATGCGTTTGTGGGTCCTGTAGACCGCCCCACCACTCTGATTCTTTTTTGCAACGTGCTCTCTTCCAGCAAAAGGCTCCCACTGCGAATTCAATTGAAAAAGATAATTTGATATTAAAAAAATTACATCAAATTTGTAAAATTTGAATAATAATTTAAAATATTTAAAATTTAAAAATTAAATAACATTATTTAGGAAAAATGTGGTAATTAACTAATAATATATTTGAAATATACAAATGTAATTATGAAATATATGAAAATAAAAATGTCTTATAACAGAATATATTTTTAAGGATATATATTTTAAAATACTGTAAATGAAATAGTGTACATTAAATATTTATTGGTTATAGTTTAAATGAATTTGTTGTTAGAATAGTAAATTATTATGGTTTACTATCCAGCACTTTCCCTGACTTTTCTTTGATTTGGAGTTAGAATAGGAATTTATTATGGTTTATTATCCAGCACTTTCCCTGATTTTTATTGGATGTGGAGTTAGAATAGTAAATTATTATGGTTTACTATCGAGCACTTTTTGCACTTTCCCTGAGTTTTATTGGATTTGGAGTTAGAATAGTAAATTATTATAGTTTACTATCCAGCACTTTCCCTGAGTTTTTTTGGATTTGGAGTTACAATAGTAAATTATCATGGTTTACTATCCAGCACTCTCCCGGAGTTTTATTGGATTTGGAGTTACATTAGTAAATTATTATGGTTTGCTATCCAGCACTTTCCCTGAGTTTTATTGGATTTGAGATTAGAATAGTAAATAATTATGGTTTAATATACAACACTTTCCTTGAGTTTTATTGGATTTGGAGTTAGAATAGTTAATTATTATGGTTTACTATCCAGGACTTTCCCTGAGTTTATTTGGATTTGGAGTTAGAATAGTAATTTATTATGGTTTACTATCCTGCACTTTCTTTGAATTTAGTTGTATTTGGAGTAAGAATTGTAAATTATGACATTTGAAATATTTTTTATTTTATTACAATATTGAAAAAATAATACACCTTGTTATGTTTTTTAATATTTTATTAACATATTGTAACATACATTGAAACATGTTCAACACTTTAACATTGTTTTACAAATGTATTTCACAGTTTTTTTACATTTTATTATTTATTTAGTATACATGTATAATGGTAAAGTAAAATAGTGTCATTTTTACATGAATATACAGTATTATTTGTATTGTTTGATATTTTATAATGAAAACATTTCTATATTTTGTATCAACTTTTATTACATTTTTAGATCATGATTTATAAAAGTGCAGTTGTAATATATATATACATTGTACATTTTTTCACATTATGTTTTATTATATAGCGTATTACATTTTATGTTATTTAAATAAAATGTGGTATGTTAAATAATTTAGAATTTTTTTGTATATTTTGAAAAGTATATATATACTTTTTTAACATTTGTATAAAATTAGAAAATAAAGAGTTAATGTAATAAACATATTTTTTGATATACATTAATTATTATATCATACTTTTTTACATAGAATAATTAATGTATGTTTTAGAATATTAATATGTTTATGTTAAACATTATAAAATACATTTTTATACATTTTGAAAGCATTTTTTTACTTTTTTCCATTCATTTCTGTGGGGAGTTAGTCCTATTTTTGTTTTAATTATACCGCCATTTTGTATTCCTTTGTTCCCTTTTTAGACTATCTACTTCGTTGTTTGGGTCATTTGTGAAGATGGAACCTCACGGTTGGGAGCTGCTTCATCTACTTTCCTGTAAATTTACTTTTAATTACTTTTAAGTTAGTTTTAAGGAAGTGTAAGTTAGTGGTAGTGTTGATGTGTTAGTAAAAGTGTTCTTTAACCATTTTTGTGAAAGTTATGTGTTATTTACGTAGGTTAGTGATTTGTTGTTTATTTACTCTCTAATGTTATTACAATGCAATGTTATTTTAATTATTATTTTACAATGTGTGTTTATATTTATTATAGGTTGTTATTTTGATTTGTGGGTTTATATATTTGTTATGGGTGGGTGTTGTTTGATTTTATTTACAGGTTCGGGCTTTGGTGAACAGATGGAGTTGTCCACGTGTTTTTTTATGTAAAGGAAATTGTTGTTGCTTGTTTTAAAACAAGTTGCTATACATTTCCTTTTTTAATCGGGTTTTGGAGTGTTTTTTACAGTTAAATATTTTCGTGTTTTTATGGTTTTATTATCCAGAGGATTGCTACGTTGGATTTTTTTTCTACAGTTGTATTTTCCATTTTTTGGGGGGTTTTGTTACTATATGGATTGTTTTTCCCTTGGTACAGCTACAAAACCATAAGTTGTTTTTAACATTATTGAGGGTGGGCAATGTCTATTTGTGAATTAATTTTTTTTATTAGTTAAATTATGCCACATGATATTGAGTTATATAGGAAATTTCATGACATAATTTAACTAATATAAAAAGTTAAATACTTTGTGTGTTTCATATTTTTTTAATGTTTGCTATTTGGTTTACATTAAAGAATAGATTTTGCTATTAGGTCTATGTATTTTAGACCTTGGATACTTGGATACATTCTTGTTTTTTGCTGGAGGTATTCATACATATTAATTGTTTGTTTACTCAGTTTTGGTCCTATTTTCGTTATAGATTGTTCTATCTGATCTCTTGGTAACTTTGTTCTTTTTTCATTGATTATTGTATAAGTTTGTGTAGTGTTGTTTGTCCTCTCCCTATTGTGGCCTGGAAGACATTATGCCATCCTTCTACTGCATTATTAGTTTTTGCTTTTTGTGCAATAGTGCTGGTGTAGACATTCCACCAGGGAATGTGAAATGTTGGTTGTCTACGGTGACCTGAACGATATAACCTTCCCACCCAGGTGTCCTCAAAGTAATCCAACAAGGCAGTTCATTTTTTTTCATTAATGCGGTAGAAGGGACTGTCAATTAATAAGTTATAATATTTTGGCACTTCTGTTGTTGGTACGTATGCTAGTGCAATCAATTTTTTTATTTGGTAGGCAAAGTTGCTGTTAGTAGAGTAGTCAATACTTAAGGTTGATTTTTGGAGGTGTCTCCACATACTTTGATTAAAGTGGAAGTAACACCCTTGGATTGCAGTATGTGGGTATATTTTTAGAATAGCTTGTATCATAGCTAGTTCAAAATCTATTATGATCCTTTGGGGATAATAATTATCAGTTAATTCTTTTATTGTTGTTAATAGTTCTATATAAGTGGAATTATTTTTATTTGGCAGAAATGCATAAATGAAGGGAATATTAGTTTCCTGAAATTCACCATGAATGGTTTAAAGTTGATAAAATGGTTTTGGGCAGACTTTAAAAGTTCCATCCAACATCCATGTTTCACAGTTTGTTAATTTTTGCAAGTTGTTATTAGTTGCAAAAATAAGAATTCTTTTATCACTGCTTTGGTTGTCATAAATCAAGAATTTGTCTTCTTTGTGGGTCATAGTATATTCTTCAGGACCTATTATTTTCATCTACTCAGAGGGGGTGGCAAGTGGTGTTAGGCCAAAGAGAGCTAGGAGTCACGCCCCCTCAAGTCAGGATTCCACGGTAGTCCTAATGTGTGACGAAACAGATAATACATAAATGAGGTACAATTATACCTTCTGGAAAGCAGTGCACCAGAGAATGGGGATTGTGATGCCCCAACAGAGACAGGCCGGGATGCTCGCTGGTGTTGCGAGAAAGACCAATTTCAGTCCACGAGAATCCTTGTATGGGACCTACCCATTGCCAGCTGTCTCTGGATGATTTGTAATTATATCTTTCAACTTCAGCATGTCACTTTCATACTTCATGACAGTGATGATCAGGGCTAACGATATTGCAGCTGGCGTATTTGATTTTACAATGAAATTAATGTAGGCTTCTGCCATCTTGGATGAAGTACCCTGTCCTTGTATAGGCATTCTGGAAAAGTAGTCCACAGGCTTTTGATCTTTCCAAAAATTGGGGGTGACCCTGCAGATAAGGTCTAGTCCAACAAAATAGTTCTATTCTAAATTTACTACATTATCTACACATACAAGCAGTGACTGTTAAGGTAATGTGCGTCTATTGTGTTGATTGAGAGTAATGAATATGTTTGAGATGCCATCCCCCAAATGCTCATGTATTCTCAGTGTGAGATGTTATAACTTACCTACGAGCCACATGTCACCGAAATAGACAGCAAACAAATGAGGTACAAGAAGTGACTCACAAAAAATATGGCTTTTGTTTGTGCTTCCAGGAAAGACACCATACACATCAGTAAAGAAACCCTGACATCACAGACAGCTGGTACGCTGATGGAGTGCCAAAGATGTCTGTTGCCAAAAAGGTATTCCCTTTGGTGAGGTGGTTGAAGTGTCATGTTTGTCAAATGAAAGGAACCTAAGATATGAAGGAAGGCATAATATTCCCTTCCCACACTTTGCCTTTCTTCCAGTGAATGTCAAATGACAATAAACATTTGCACTCTGTTGGTGATGCATGCTAATGGTGATGCACCTCAGTACTGTCTGACAATGACTGCTTCCCTAGAAAAGTCAAAGACGTTGATCCTGTGCCTGTTAACCCTTTTCCTCCTCCTCGAATAATTACAACTCAAAATGAGAGGCAATGCTGCAAAGTTATTCAACAACAGAGCAACACCCAAAAAATATGTGGGTGTGTAAGTTTTTTTTATGGGGTATGCCTGCGTTGGATTGGTTGCTATTGTATTTAGTTTCATCTCTAGATGAGAGGTGGAGTCCTGCGTCATCACTACCTCTGTTCCTTGCCTTAATAGGTGTGTTTCAACCTTGCTGTAAACATTTTTTACATTCATATCTCAGTTAAATTTTTTTAAAGCATTAAGGTTACATAAAATACATTCTTCATATTTGTAAATTAAAGATTGACAAAGTCATTATATTGCTTTAATTGCCCTATTTTCCCCTGGTGTTATTTGTGATCTCCATTTTTTTCTGTGGAAGCGTGTTGCAGTCCCAGTGATTAGCCATGTGTGGTGTTTCACTTATTTCAAAGCTTGGGTGGAGTACATTTGAGTCTGTTTTGTCACTATTAGTGCTGTACTAGCATTAGAACTGTATTTTGTGAATAGCAATTGTCTTACTCTTTTGAGGGAGTGTTGTTTGCATGTCCCTCTCAAATCCGTTCTTTAATTTCCCTCAGCCCCATGAAATTTGTAGTAATTAGTCCCCATTTTCAACCCACTCCCCTTGTCTTTCCAAACTTACAACAAAAACATATAAATACATGTGCCGTGATCTCCGTACATCTGGCAGAAGGAAAAATTAGGATAGGTAAATGCAGACACATCTGTCTGAAGGTTTGTAAATTACATTTTGAAGTAATAAATATTACTACTGGAGTACTAATTTACAGACTCCAAAATGCAGTTTGTGAATAGGACACCAAGAGTAAAGTCGATAATTTTGTTGTTGATATTTTGAAAAATATATGTATGTGAACAATATTATATCTTACAGTCCTCTACAACATCATCCTTGTCTCATGAAGTTGGGTACAAATGCATGAACATGGCTTGCAACATGCTTACTTCAGTGCCTGCTTTGAAATTGTAACCATACAGACTCCTTGTCAATCACTTGATCATCTCTCCCTAATGTTTCACATATCTGTAGTGTTGCCGGGTCATGGGCAACACCAAGTGGGGATTCACGCACAGGGATTAGGTTTGTAAAACCCCTGTGCGCATAAGAGTAATAAAGAAATGAATAGCCCGGGGATCCAGGCATGGCTCATTCTAGAGACCACCACAGGACACAGTAGTACATGTCATTATTGGGGACTACCAGGGCCTAAGTGACAACACTACACTGATGACGACTGGTCAACAGTACCTACATGTGCTCCTCCTCATCCGTACTGCTTCCTGCAGTCTCTCACTGGGGCGGTCACTCCACCTCCGCTTTACGTGGATCTAAGTGCCTGCGATGCATCGCTGACAGAGTCTCCCTGGCCCGCTTAGTTGGTGTAGAAGTGCTGCATCCCGCCTCACCCTGCTCTGTTGTGCCCGAGGTGCGGGGCTCTGCTCCTCTCCCCAGCTGCATGAGGGAAGTCCTACTCTGACTGCTGTTCACAACACCTGAACAGCTGCGCGATGGCATCCCCAAGCAGACTATGTTTAGGTCAGTCGTGACGGATACCATTCCCCATCACCTTGTGTGGGAATTAGTGCCAAACCCTCCAAGTCAATTTGACATCCTGAGAACCCACACCAACGAGTACGCCTCCAGAAAACGACAGGCTCAGAAGAGCCCAATCAAGTTGGGTGATCAAGTACTTGTGGAAGACCATCACCCAGGCGGAAAGTTTGGACTACCGTTCGAACTAAATCCATGGATGCCATTGACCTCAAAGCAACAAAAGTGACCACCAAGAGAGGCCACGAGTGGTGCATCATGCAGAGTGTCACGTAGATCAAGAAAGTTTTGTGGAAACATGCCAGCACACCTATGTTAGCCACCCCTCAGGAAGATGCCGACGCGAGCAGGCCTCAGGACACCGACAGCGAGTGCGATCAGGATCAAGAGCCGTCGGCATTTTCAGAGGAACTGTTTTCAGGTCATCGTCCAGCCCCTCTCCCCAGTGGCACTCAGCAGGAGCCCAAGGGCCTCCAACACCGCGATCCATGCAGGATTCTCGCCAAAACTTTCAGCCAAGGGTGACCAAGGACGTTATCTGCTGCGGCTCCACCTCAAGCCATCTCAGAAGTTCAAAAACTTTGTGTCCAGGTAACCTGAAGCTGATGGTGGTGTTACGTCTGTGAGTAAATGCATCTTTCCCACAGCACCAAGTAAGACCGTAATGTGAAATGTATGACAGGCTCTGAACTGTGGTGAAGCACCATTGTTGATTTTGATGTTTTTCTGTTGACTGTTTTATATGTTTTGTATCTCCTGTTAAAGGAGGAATGTAGTTTTGCCAAGTTATGGGCAACACCAAGTGGGATCAGAGCACATGGCGAAGGTTTGTAAACCCTCTGTGCGTGTAAGAGTAGTGGTGGTGGTTGGCGTACGCCAGCGTAAAGAAATAAATATCCCAGCCTCGGATCATGGCTCATTCTAGAAACCACCACAGAACACAGTAGTGCTTGTCTTTATTAGGGGCTACAGGGGCCTAAGTGACGATGCTACGGTACCCTGGCTTCATTAACAATTACGAAGTCAGATTAAAATAACACATGAAGAGCAGAAAGCACAATACTAGAAAGTAAACTTACCACCAAGATGACTTCTTATTTCTCTATGGGTGGCTACACACCATATTGATTTTCATGGTTTCTCATTGAGAAAGTTCAACATCAAAACACTACCCAAAATATACAAAACATTCTGTTAAGGGAGGAAACGTGTGGCTCTTCATGGAAAAAACCAAAGCAGGGGTCTGAACAATGCAAGCAGGCCCGGACTGGCCGTAGCGGGCACCGGGCAATCCCCTGGTGCGCAGCACAGGTGGGGGGCTGGTTTGGGACCCCTGGGGGCCGTTTTTGTTACAGGGCCGCTTTTGCAGCATAGCTGCAAAATCGGCCCTGTAACAAAATCGGGCGAAAACCGGCCCTGGCAAAGAGCTCGGCGGCACCCACAACCCCTGGGGGGGGCAGCCAAGCACTTTGCCAGGGCCGGTTTTGGTTCCCAGTCCAGCCCTGAATGCAAGCCCTGTCTCGGTGGTTTCTAGTATTTATTGAAGATGTGGCCATTAATTTCTCTAACCATAAACCACTCCCACAATGCCAATGGTACCTTTTCAGGTCGAGCCTGGGCAGCGCATGCGCTGCTGCGAGACATGCAGTAGTGGAGTATGGCTTTGAAGCCCTACTCACTCTCCACCCATACTTTTAATTGGCTTGTGTCATTGTCCTTTGTAAACGCTGGCTTCCGAGTCATTATTAGGGTTGTTAGTCCCTCCTTGGTACCTCCTTGTTGGCATTGTAACCTCCCATGGCGACTGGCCCTTTTACTTCTGTTGCGACACGGTATGTCTTATTTAGTCTGTAAACACTATTTTCTTTAATGAGTTTCTCCTACTGCAGGCACGACGGGCTTTACTCGCCATGCGCGCTTTCACTTTCAAGCAGTCCCGGACATTGGTGGCCGCTTCTTTGAAGTGGGATAGGTCTTGCATTTACAAGAGTTTGAGCTCCTGCCATTGTAAATGATAATAGCTTAAACTCTCGTAAATGCGAGACCTATTGCATTGCAAATGCTTGTTGTTATAACTTCTCTTTCAATATAACAATGAGCATAGAATGGACAACGCAATATTCCCAGGGAAATCTTGCTCCAGCTAAGCGAGAAACAAGAGAATTTCCCAGAGCAATTATTTTTACAAAAAATCAATCATGGCTAATGAGATCCAATTTAATTTACGAAGTAGCCCTTAGTTTCCTTTCTATGAGTTAGTCTGCCTTTCATGCTGTAAAGAATTGACTCTGCTTTCAAAAATGAATTTGTATTAAATTACAAATCTGTCATAGCAAGTGAAATAGTAAAGTGGTGGTGAAAAATGAGTTACTAATTACATAAACACATATTATGCATAAGAAAGATGCCATTTTTACAATCCATGAAACAACAGCTATACATATTACAAGAACCACACTTATGTCTACATTTTAATCCCGATTCCTGAGGATCTTTAAGACACCCTAACGTCAGCATGATCAACTAAACTAAAGTTCACATTAGTATTTGGCTAAAGTATAGTCTCAGCCACTACCAAAGGGACCAAGGTCATTAACTACCTCATCAAGGATAGAAATGAAAAAAAGCCTTCTGGTCAAATGATCCAAAATGCTTCACGTTTGATCACTATAGACTCCCACACAAGTGGAGATGTGTGGTTCCAAGGTGCTTGGGTGCACTAGTAGTGAGTGAACTGAGAGAGTATCTTTAAACTCTGAAAATAAGCAATATACATTTTCAAGACAAGGGCAATTGCGCTAGTCCATCCTTCTACACCATTATTAAATGTGTTGTACTTACAAATGGACAACACAGGGGATCAAAGGGCAGGATTACACATTTTTTATTAGTGCTATTTCATGGCTTTGGTGGCAAGTTAAGACAGTACATGGTGCAATAACCTTTTACCACGGTATCATGAAAACAAGAATGTGGAGGTGGTAATGTGTGACGGGAACGTTTGTTGTGTGGCATTTTGTCGTGGCAGTAATGTGTTCTGTTGTTTTTTGTCCTGTTACATATTTTTGGTGCATTATCACAACTCAATTATATTGTATTGTATTGTTGTGCTGCATCCTATTTTGCTGTTTGTTATGATGTGTCTTGTTATGCTTTGATTTAGTTAGTATGTTGCTTCGTGCTATTGTGTTATGTTTTGTTGTTTAATTTGGATATAGTAACAAATTCTTCTACGTTCTCAGCCAAAAAAAGTGCATGCCTTGTAAGTTCCTATGACAGGCAACCATTTGCCTATGTATAAGGTGATGAAATAGCAAATCTCCAACTCTTCGACTATTTAAGACACCAGTCACTCTAAGCACTACCAGTGATCACCATATGCAATGCAGCCACCAGGGACCCAAGACATGCCGGGACCGCTATTCTTTCCAAGATCTACTGAAGCAATGACGACGTACACAAAGACTTAGCCAATATCTTTGGGATTATAAGAATTTTGATTATATTATCAGTCATCCTTTACATTGCCACAATTGGGCTGTAGTACAGTTCTAGACTACTTTTCATGCCCTGATGAAATCTGCTGTTAATATCATAGTAATAGTCGAACACGTGTTGGCAGGGAATAAAGAGAGAAGAAGTAATGGGAATGATTGTTTGGAGGTTCGAATACAGGACAGTAGATACTGCGACCTCAACATCATTAGTGATTCATTGAGTGCTCGGAGATCTCTTTTTTCTATTGAGGAGAAGTCTTCTTTTCCAACTGAGAAAGATCAGGTGGCTCTCCCTCCTTCTGAGCACCAAAAGACACATGGACAGTAGCTTTATGGACTCTATACTAGAATAACTTTGTATCAATTGTATTGTGTGCGCCAAACTTACCCAGCCACCACCTGATGTTATAATTTTCATTTGGTGACTGTTAAGGTCAAGTCAATTGACCCCCGCCATATGCCACTTCAAATCTTTTTATGGCTGTAGGCATAGTAGACGTTTTACTACGCAGATACTCCAAATGTAGATTACAATTTACATATTTACCCACTTTAACTCCATGATAAGTGCAATGTTATATGTACTCAATCTAAATTGAATCCACTGCCCAGTTGAACAGTTGAATTTTGACCGCTTACATCTGAATGACATTACCTTGGTCTTATTATATTTGATATGGAGTTCATTTTCTGTGTTAAAAGCATGTAATAGAGTTAGGATATAAAGATCATCTGCATAGTTTAGATACAGATCCTGAACACCATAGGGCAGATTTAAAAGCCCCTTCCGCAACCAGTATGTCACTTATTGTGACGTACTGGAGGCGCATTTCACTTCTCCATATTTACAAGGAGAGGAAAAGCCACCCTGCGTGACTTTTACCTCTCCATATAAATATGGCCCCTTCACACACAGCACTTAGCGTGAAAGGGCCGTTCCATGGGTGTTGCTGTGAGTGTTCCCACGCAACACCCATGGAACAAGACACATATCCAGATTAACGAGGGGGGACAAATCCCGCCGCTTGCCGACTGTGGAGGGAGCAATGACCCTGGGCAGGGAAGCCCCGCTGCTGCCACACTGAACCCTCGCCGCCACCGCACTTTGGATCTGTGCGTGACCGCTGAGAAGGGGCAAGAACTACAAATCCCAGCATTCCCGGCCAGAGGAGTGCAGCGGGACCACGCCCACAACCGCGCCTGGCCGTGCTAAAAGCGCGAGACTCTTCCGGTGGAGCGGGGGACAAATCACGCCGCTTGCCGACTGTGGAGGGAGCACTGACCCTGGGCAGGGAAGCCCCGCTGCTGCCGCACTGAACCCTCGCCGCCACCGCACTTTGGATCTGTGCGTGACCGCTGAGAAGGGGCAAGAACTACAAATCCCAGCATTCCCGGCCAGGGGAGTGCAGCGGGACCACGCCCACAACCGCCCCTGGCCGCGCTAAAAGCGCGAGACTCTTCCGGTGGAGCGGGGGACAAATCACGCCGCTTGCCGACTGTGGAGGGAGCACTGACCCTGGGCAGGGAAGCCCCGCTGCTGCCGCACTGAACCCTCGCTGCCACCGCACTTTGGATCTGTGCGTGACCGCTGAGAAGGGGCAAGAACTACAAATCCCAGCATTCCCGGCCAGAGGAGTGCAGCGGGACTACGCCCACAACCGCGCCTGGCCGCGCTAAAAGCGTGAGACTCTTCCGGTGGAGCGGGGGACAAATCACGCCGCTTGCCGACTGTGGAGGGAGCACTGACCCTGGGCAAGGAAGCCCCGCTGCTGCCGCACTGAACCCTCGCCGCCACCACACTTTGGATCTGTGCGTGACCGCTGAGAAGGGCCAAGAACTACAAATCCCTGCATTCCCGGCCAGAGGAGTGCAGCGGGACCACGCCCACAACCGCGCCTGGCCGCGCTAAAAGCGCGAGACTCTTCCCGCGTCGCGGGAGCGCCCGGGGCTAAGCCCGGGCAAAGGGCGGGCCGTTTGTGGCCGTCAGGGGCAGGAAGAGGCTGGGCTGGGCCACGGACCTTGTTCTTTCCTGCTGAGATATTGGACTCTGCTCTTCACTGTGAGTGTTTACCATTTTGTGTTTAACTTGCCCGCCTTAACTTCTAAATGGCCAAACTGCACTCTGCAAAAACACCAACATTATGCCGTACTATGGACAACTACATGGTCAAGGTGGTCAGCAAGATCAACTGTGATCGACGCCTTTCACTTAGTAAGGTTAGACCTCCTGTCTCACCTACTATTGTACTTTCTATCTCAGACAACTTTGATGATACTATTGAGGCTACTCAGGATGTGTTGCCTTCGGTGGAGATGTATCTAGATACTGACTCAACTCCTGCTAACATCCCAGCTAATATGGATTTACTGGATAGTCCGCTGCCATCTACATCCTACATCCCTTTGACTCCCATGGCGGTGCAATCACCGGCCTGTAGACCAGTAAGGGCATGCAGAAGGCAGATCAACAAGCGGGGGGGATCTAGAAAAACTAAGAAAGTTATTTCCCCACCTACACCACCTGAGCTTACTAATGATTCTATAAATGGGGCTGACATGAACACCTTAAATAGCGATCATATTCAGCTCCTCGCTAATATGTTGACCACCAAAATGGAGCTTTTGATCAAACCCCTAATGGAAAAAGTTGACCTAGTCTCAAAAGAGGTAGCCAGATTAAGCACTCTCATATCCCCACCAGCTGTTGAGACAGTAAAGAAGAGCACTAACGTCAATATGAGTGATGCAACACATAAAGCTGCTGCTGTTGATAGCAAGAGGGTTGGGGACAAATTAGATCAGGTCTCCAAGGAGGTATCTAGACTTGGGGGCCTTCTATCCTCACATCTGTCTAAGGCTAAATCACCCGAGAACGCTAGCGCTGGAAAATCCACATCTATAACAGCCGAAAAACCAAATGGTAGAGGGGAGAAAGTGACGCAATTGGTGTCATCAGTAAGATCAGCCCAGTCTGTGTCAAAGTCTGATACTACTGCCTCGACTTTGAGGAACACCAACTCAGCCAGCTCAGCTAGCAGGGCAGTTGAAAATAACTCGGGGCGGTTTTCGGGGAAAAAAAGACAAATAGTTAATTTACCCCCTGACTGTGCACCATACACAGCTGTTTTGATGAACGTCCCAATAGTTGACCTGAACTCATATGAAGCACGGGAGGAAATGTCAAATTCTTTAAGCAATAAAGTAATAGCGTGGCTAAATAAATATTGCGGCTTCCCCACTGCCTTTTGTAATGACATATTGTCAGTGCGTAGAGTTGACTGGATTGGTACTTCGAGAAAATCATGCAGAGGCGACTGCGTTATTGTAAACTTTAAGTATCCTCAGCACGTCGCCACTGTATTGTTAAGGGCCGCCTCCTTACCGGTCACAGAAGATAACATATGTGTGCGTCCATTAGGATTTTTCTACAATCATCTGAGTATGAATATCAGTCCCCACGCTGGTCATCAGTCTCTCACATATCCCACACACAGGCAGGCCTTTTTCCCTAGGGCACAAGATGATCATCAACTTTCTACGCCTACAGATGTATACCGCTATAATTTGTGTAGGCCAAATCCACAACCTGAATCAATTCTGCCCCTGTTTAATCGGTTTTCTCCGTTATCATCATTAGGAGAAAACGATTGACTGTCTAATAACCCAGGGACAAAGGGACATTCATGCCGCATCGTGACTTGGAACATTGCTGGGATTAGGGCCAAGGCTGGGAACGTCGAATGGATTAAATTGCTTAGAACTTTTGACATTCTCGCTTTTCAGGAAACGTGGGACCTATCGAACAGTTTTTCCCTGGACGGGTACAGACATTTCATTACCCCTGCTACTAGCGGTGGGGCAGAAAGACCAAAGGGGGGCTTACTAACCCTGTTTAAAACTGACCTAAAAGGTGTGCTAACACAGCACAATGTAGGCTCGCCGAATTGTATGATTGTTGAATTGAATCCCTCTTCTTTTTCAAAAATGTTATTTATAAATTTTTATAATTCTATTCCTAATGATTGTACTAGGCATAATCTAGATATAATTGAATCTTTTTTGTCAGACTATCGAACCAAAGTAAAGGATTTTGAAATAATTATTTTGGGAGATTTCAATATCCATCCCTGCAACGAGCCATGCGCCAGCTTCTTAGAAGAGGGGCCCCCTCACTCGATAGTAACGCATTTTGAGCATTCTAACAGGGGGAGGCACTTGAAAACTACTTGGAAGCATGGAACCTATATGAGTCAAGTTGTGGGGAGGTTGGTAGTAGAATTCCCACTTTTAAGGGAATTGGCGACGGTACTGTAATTGATTACATTTTTATGACGTGTCAAATTTTAGCTAAGGTGGTTAGCTACAGCACTGTGGTCTCAGCATTTAGCGACCACAACCCAGTAGTAGTAGAGGTGCTGTCTACGGTTATTTTAACTCGCAGGGGGCTAGGGGTGGTTGGAGGTCAAGACGTGGTTTTAAAGGATCAGGGCCGTAGATTGAAATGGTCAAGTGTTGTTCCAGAGGTTGTTTCGCAGTCTGTTATGGACAGAGCAGAAAGCGACGTGATTACCTGTTAGAATCAAGGACATCTAACCTCCAAGTAGTAACTGCCTTTGACAATATCTGTAAACATATTAACAGCAGTCTTACATCTAGCAAAAAATTGTCTAGGCAAATGGGGAGAAAATGGTTTGACCGCACATGTTCTAGGGCGCATGCTGACCTGCTTAAGGCCCTTAAAGCTACCCCAAAAGATCGTTCACTAATCTCTATATTAAGATCCATTTATAAGAAAGCCATACTAACCAGGAAAAAGGAGATAAAAGACAATGCCTGGATGCAATTACTTGACCCTGAGGTTTTTAAAAATAGCGCAGAGTTTTGGAAGGTAGTTAATCAGCCATTCTTTTCAAATGAGGATACTCCTTCCCTCGAATCTAACATCCCGGATGAGGATTGGATTAATCATTTTGAAAAGATATACTCCAGCGCTCTTAATGAGGATCTGCCAAATTCATCCCCTTACACTCTGGAGGTTCCTGGTGTAGTCTTTGAGGTCTATGAAGTTGAGAGGGCAATTGAACAGACACTAAAAAACAAGGCCCAGATGGGGTCCCAGCCGACTTTTTTTAAAAATGATCCAAAACTGTGGTCTATGGTTCTGTGCAGGGTTTTCAATGTTCTGAGTCAGAATAGCATCCCTGCCTCCTGGAAGGAGTCTGTAATCATCCCGGTTTTTAAAAAGGGTAGTAGGGTAGACCCAGCGTGTTATCGCCCAATATCCCTTATTGATTCCTCAGTGAAAATTTTGGGGCGGGTCATTCTCCATAGATTACAGATGTGGCTTGATGATAGAGGGGTCCTATCCAATATGCAATACGACTTCAGGTCTAAGCGTGGTACCTTGGACCAGTGCCTAAACCTCCAGTTATTAGTGGATAAATATACCAGGGCCAAAGATGGTTCGATGTATTTGGGTTTTATGGACCTATCTTCGGCCTTCGACCTCGTGAACCGTACTAAACTTTGGCATGTCCTGGCTGATTTAGGGCTTGACCGTGTTCTTGTGAACCTGCTGTCGGACCTTCACTCAGGCCTTTTGACGTCTGTTAGGGCCAGTCCAGATGGGCGATGTACTACCCATTTTGAATCTAAAAGAGGGGTGAGGCAGGGGTGCATTTTGGCCCCTTTGCTGTTCACAGTTTATATTAATGCCCTTGAACCTGTGCTTAAGGAAGCGACCCCTGACATACCACGCATAGGGGAGACTTGTGTACTGGTCCTCCTATACGGGGATGACGCTGTGCTTTTGTCACGTACAGGGGTCGGGCTCCAACGGCTATTAGACTCCTTTGGTCTATTTATGAACTCTCTAGACCTTAAAATAAATGCTAAAAAATCGCAAATAATGACCACGGGAGGTGGCTCACGGTGCAAGAGAGTGAAAACCTTTTATTGCTGCAAGCAAGAACTATGCAGAGTCTCCACTTTTCCGTATTTGGGGATCATTTTTGAGGATAATGGTAGCTGGGGCCCACAAATAAAAAACAGAAACAGCGCCCTTGTAACATCTATAAAGTCAAGTGCCTGTCTGTCGCCACCTATGGTTGTTCATTATGGGGCTATGGTTCGTTTGACTGTCTTCAAGTTACAGAGAACAAATTTTTTAGATCAGTCTTGTCTGTGCCCCAATCTACGCCATCTTACTCTGTCCATTCTGAGTTGGGGGCTGGTTTTATAACAGACACAATCAGAGTGGCTCCTTTAATTATGTGGCTTAAAACTTGGCTAAATAACGAACTGTCTCTTAATTGGTCTATCTTTAAAGATTGTCTCTCGCTTGATAATGCACATAAAATCAAGTGGCTAACCTATGTAAAAAATGGGTTCAATGTACTGGGAAGACCTGAACTTTTTTCTTCACCAGATTTAATAACACACAAAGACATAGCCATAATCAAAAGGGACATGTATACGAGGTTGACCTCAGCAAGAGAAGAAAAGGAGCTCATAAAAACAACTGTAAGAGCTAACCTTTTGGTTGCCAATCCCCCTGGTCCAGAATTTTATCTTACCTTGGTTAACCGCCCCTTTCATAGGTTCCTTTTAACTCGCTCTTGTTTAAACATGATACATTTGATATTAGGCCAATACCCAACATGGTGTAAGCCTGAACAGTCATTACCATGTTCCTGCGATAATTTTTCTTCGCAGGACACCATGCACTTCATGATGTTTTGTGACCATTTCATAGAGGAGAGGAGAAAGTTTCTTGTGCCCGTTCTTAAAAAGGCAGGGTTTCTGCAGGTCAGGCCGGCACTTCTTTATCTGCAGCTATTAAATAACCCTAGTGTCATCTTCCATGTAGCCAGTTACTTGGTGGGTGCTGTGCGCTCAAAGAATAGGCTCGTGGGAAATGTGAGATTGACAACATCCTTATGAAGCCTGCGTCCTGTTTCACAAAGAATACCGTGTATTGGGAGTAAAGACAACGGAAGAGAGATTAATTTATAATGTGATAAATGTTGATTTTAGGACAACGGAGGAGTGATTATTTTATATTGTGATAAATGTTGGATTTATGAAATTAATGATGTATTTTTTAAATTTTACTCCTTTCATTGTTTTTAACACGATTGACTTTTTAAAGAAAACCATTGAAGTATATTTTAAATTATGAATGATGTGTGTTTTGTTTTGTATGAACTATTGACACTGTGTATTTATTGTACTGCGCCTTTTTTTGATATTGATTTATCGAAATAAAGTATTTTGACTGACTGACTGACTGAATCGTAAATCTGGAAATGCTACACCTCCCAGTAGCGAGGCGTAACGAGGAGGAATGTTTTCATTTCTCCTTGTTTTTTCCTCTATCAATGCATGCTGCATTCTACAGCAAACGTTGAAAGAGGAAAATGCATGTAGTGATTGTTGTTGTGCAGGAAGGCCAGGGCCGTTTCTACCATTAGGCAGGCCTAGGCGGCTGCCTAGGGCGGCAAAAAGTGGAGGGCGGCCGGCGGCTGCAGCAAAAAAATGAAACCTCAACATTCAGGAAGCACTTACAGATATAAATGAAGCAGGTGCTTGCCTGAGTTGAAGCTCAAATTCAGTAACGCATTAAACAGCCCAAAAGATTATTGAGCTCGGTCGAGGCTGGGAAGGTGTGCTTTCTCCCCATATCTTATCTATCATCAAAAATTAGCTGTGATCCTTGCATGACTGTCTCGAGTGCAATCCTGTGTGCGCGCGGCCGGCAAGAGGCAGAGAGACAGAGTTCCCGCTGCTGCCTGCAGGCCTATCAGGTACCGGGGGGGGGGGCCGGGGTGGGATCCGGGTCGGCTGTGGCAAGCAGGTAGATGTAAAAAAATATAGGGGGCTAAAGGCCTGGTCAGTTAGTTATAACCTGGCCCAGACTATTAATAAGTAGGCAAGCAGTAAGTTGAGCGCTGCGGTCGTGTCTGTCTGGAGCTGAGAGGGGTTTGAAGTGCGTGCAGGGCCGGGTCATTCCAGGCACGCCATTAAACCATAGCTGCCAAAACTCTAAGGCAAGAAGAGTTGTGCACAGGTGGAAGAGGAGCCCTTGGGATATGTATCATGAGTTCCCAGGATGCACGGAAATCTCTGCCTGGGGCAGATTTTTAGGCAAACCTCTGGGAACGTTTGCACATAGAAAAGAAAAGTACATTTGGCTGGAGATGTAAATATCTGCCCATATTTTTAATGTTATTATTATGACTAGGGCCTAACATGTGGTTCAATCAGTTATGATGATAAAAGGGCTATAATAGAGTTAATATATTAGGATTACACTAACTGCAGAGATAATTAGACATCATTCTATACCTGGGATGACTGATTTCTTGATAATGCTATGTGTGATGTGACGTGCATAATTTCAGTGTAATTATGAGTGACGTTTCAGGGACTATGAGTGACACTTTCTGGCAAGCAACATAAAGATGAGGGAAGCACATAATCAGAAAATGCACTAATTTCAGCAATGAGAAACACTAAGAAGACTTTAAACATACTGCACTGTCAGGTCACTGGACCAGAAATTGAAGGTCACTAATCTAGTACTCTTACAGATACTCGGGTGGGGGTGGCAACATTTACTTTACTTAACTCTCTGTTCTTGGTGATCTGATCTTCATCCAGGCAGCCGTGGCGCTGTGTGTCTGGCCTCGGCCATTGACTCTGCAGCAGCAGGCTAAGGGCTGCCTCGTGCCACCTTCCACAGCAATCATTTTCGGTTTGCCGACGGTGCCCGTGAATTCAGGCAGCTTGTCCGAGTCTTCTCCTAGCAGCCACTGCAAACGAACAGACGCGTGCTAGAGGTAAACAGCTATATGGTCTTGGTCGACATAGCTGTGGAACAGATACAGGGTGCTGGGTGCCTGCTTTGCAATAACCTAATTGTGCCTGAGCTAGTGCCATGGCCAGAGGCCTGCATTTCCTGGACAGCATTGCTGTCGAGATCACAGGCAGAATTTCAGCTTTAGGCTGAGGTTGTCTCCAAACCTGGAGGTGAAGGATCTAGAGAGTGTATTGTAGTGCAAACCAGGGCAGGGTCTGAGAATATATTGTTGTGGTGCCCGCTGCCTCCGTTCCAGACATTGATGCCCCTGGGGTCACTCTTGTATTTGGCTCAGGGTCATTGTCAGAGCTACAGGTGGAAGTTCAAACAAACACAGGAAGAGTGTCATACTCTACTGGGCCTATTCATGGTGGTCAAAGAACAAGTTGCCACTGGGGTGGTAAACAGTCAAAGCTTGGTCTGGGAGGAAGGTCTACCGTACAGAAAACATATAGACCCAGAACAGGTGTAAGTACCTGTTCTGATAGCTCTAGAAGCACACAGAAACGTTATCTTGTTTCTAGCTCATAAGTTACTTTCAGCCAAACAGACAAAGGACAGGTTAGATCTATTGTTCTACTAGCCAGGTATGACCAGCATCTAAAGTGAGTGGCAAGACTAGAGGCCATTCCAAGGCTCCTTCATTGCCTCTACCATTGATTGATGTCCCATTTGAGATGATGGACACAGGCCATAAGTGTGTCTAAGGTGTGGTGGACCATTCCAATATGTACTCCGAGGTGGTGCCTCTGAGTTAATGGCGAGGGCCCTCTTGCACTCATCTTCATGGTTGGATTTTCAAAGAATGGTATATCCTGCCAAGGAACACATTTTACCTTTTCACCTTTGAGGGAACGTGAGAGCAAACTAGAGTGATTTACTGCATCGCTGTGTGCCAACCAACACCAATGTGTTAGTGCAATGCTTCAAAAAGACCCAAAAGACCATAATAGAAACTGTATCAAAGCAGGAAATGATTGAGGCTTCTAGCCTGGATGACGGGGGGAGAGAGTGATGGTAGTAAAAGGGAGTGGGCGGCATTTTTCAATTCTCGCCTAGGGCGGCAAAACACCTAGAAACGGCCCTGAGGAAGGCGCCACTACCTCTATAAAAACAATCTCCCCTTGACGCAGGCATCCATGCACCATGGTGCAAGGGTGCATGCGCCAGCGCATGGCTGCAGTTTGTGCTCCAGCTAAGGGGGAAGCGCAAGAATGCAACATATTATTGTAAATTTGTCATATTCCTGTGCTTCGGAAGTGCTGCACCGTGGTGCAGCCAAAGGACTTGCGGTGCCACGCTGTGGCCCTTCCTTGTAGATCTGCCCCTAACTACTTTAGATGCATCACCAATACTCAGAAATACGTCAGAAAGATCAGAAACGTAAAGTGAAATGAGTAATGGTGCCACGATAACATTTTGTTTTTGTCAATTGTTTGTGCTCATTTTTGGGGTCATCTCCCTTCCATCTGACAGCTTTACCCGTGACCCGGGTGTTACTATGTTATTCAATGAAAATATATATATTAAAGCAGGGTCTCAACCTCACAAAGCTATTAAGCCCAAAGTTGATATCTGTCCACCTTATCAAAAGCTGTTGCAAAATCAAAAAAGAATACAGAGGATTTTTTGTCTTAATGAAGCATGCCTTTTGAGCTAGGATGTTTAGGGCCACAGCATTATCAGCTGTTAAACATTTTGGTCAGAAACGAGTCTGATGAAATGTTATAGTGTTCGTTCATTCTGTCCATTCTTCCAAAAAGAATGACAAATGTTTCCAACTGCCATGAGGACTGTCCTTCAATACTCTTTTATAAATGAGCTATATTATGGAACCTTTCCATGATGGTAGTCCCTGGCCAAAGTATATTGCTGAGCTGAAAATAGGAGTCACCATATGGCTCAAGTTTTTATGGTCAGGCTTGACAGCACAGCTATCACCAGACAGTCCATTTTTCAGCTTTTTTTGTCCCAGATGATTGTCCTGCCCACATAAATGGGATACTGTTTTTATCAGGAGAAGTTTGGAACTATGGGTACTATTACCAATCCCCTTCAATTTTGAAGTTTTACTCACTGAAATGTTAGGAAATAGTGTGTTTTTCACTCAAGGTTTGACATTGGCAAAGCATTCTGTGTAAGAAAACACTGTAGGACCCTTTAAGGCCATACCACTGTGACACCCCAGGATGTCTGGGTTTACGAAAAGACTGGGGTTGGTAGGTTTCTCGGTCGCAGGCAGAATGAGGGCCCAAAGCAGGCAACCACATCCATAAAATTATCCCTTGGACAAACATCATTCCTTCACTTCACATGGTTGTATTTTGTGGTGCTTCCTCTCACATGCAATAGGCCACCCATACATATGGGGTTCTATTTTTGTAGGGACACAGAACATTTGTTATTATATATTGAATTTATTATGGCTTCCAATTGTAAATCAGTATGCACAAAAATATTGACTTTACAACAACATCCTCAGAGAAGCTCAGCATTATCAGTAAATCAAAGTTTGGTGTAGTATGATTAACCCACGTACCTAATCACAGATGCTTGGAAACATTTAAAAAATGCATAGCTTTACTTCATATCATTTTTTTGTTGTTAGATTTTCCTTACACAGTGATACATTGTCAAAATAAAATACAAATAAAAATGTAACCCAAGTCTTGGTCTATGGCACTGGGTAGAACAGGTTTTGGATAACTGACGAAACCTGTATATGTCTGCAATTGTGAGATGGTTATTACTTTGTTAGATTGACGTTTAGGGTAAAAACCTACAGATTGTCACCTATTACTCTTTTTTCCTACTTACTTTAACAGGTTTTTTTTTATCTCCACAATTAGTTATTTTGAGAAAACCCCTGAGTAATCTACACACATAATACCGTGCAGAATCTAGAATTTTGTTTAGTTTTCAGAAATGTGTAGGTTTCTCGTTTCACCCCTGGGTGTCATACCTATTTTCTCTACTATTTGAATATAGCCAGTAAGTGTAAAAATAGAAAATACTACCACCACCAAAAGGTAGCAAGGCAAAAGGTTTACCCATTTACGAAGCTAAGAAGTGAATGATCGAAGCTGAGCAAACTTTATAAATGTCACTATTAAAAATAAACATGTTTTCTTCCATGGCACTCATTTGTCATTTTCTGTGAAAAAAAGGTTTTGGTTTTGGCTATTTTCTTCCTACCCTTTAATTTTCAAACCGAGGGTACCTTTACAATCCCTAACATGTAACTAAAAAGGGCACACATTTGTTCTCGATACCATTTGTAGAAGTTAAATTGCGACCGTCTACCCTGAACCGTCCCCAATATCAACAAAAAAGGTTCTGCATTAGGAGGGACCCCTGGAGATCAGGAAGTTAATATATGGAAAAGTCATCCTTTCCTCAAAAAACACACGTACCCTGCCAATCATCCTCGCAATTCCTCTGCCTTATTTAGAGGTTGGAATCCACCATGTTTCCAATGGCAGAAACTCCGCTGGCTTCACTGTCAGAACCCGTGACTGTGTAGTCTTTCATGGTGACCCTAATACCACCCTAATACCAGATTGCGGACTTCTTTGAAGAAAAAAATCTTATTGATAAAAAAGGATTTTCAAGCTCCCTGTCAGGTCCTGTCTGCCACTTCATCGGATTGTGAAAAGAATCCGAAGGCATGTCTTAGAACTTTTACCCCGGTCACGCTCCTCCAGACCCGGGAGGCTATTATATCATGTAAATCGGGCGCCCCTCGGATTCATGTCCATCCAGAATCCTTCACCAACAAATTGAGGTTGTTAATCCTATCATTAACGAGATTGTTAATGCTTCCCTGAGCACAGGCATTGTGCCTAGCGAATGGAAGCATGCTATCGTGAGACGCCTCATGAAAAAAGCAAACAAATCTCCTACAGACCTTGCTAACCTTCGCCCGATTTCACTCCTTCCAGTTCTGGGCAAAATCACTGAATAAATGGTCCATAAAGAATTAAAAAATTATGTAGACACACATCACATTCTTCATCCGCAGCAATCGGGCTTCCGTTCACACCATTCCATGGAATCTGCCCTGATTGAACTCACTGACTCAATAAAGCTATTGCAAGATCAAGGAAAGAACGCCGTCCTAATTCTACTAGATCTCACGGCGGCGTTCGATACCATCTCCCATTCTATATTGATCAATAGACTTAGGGAGATAGGAATTACGGATGTTGCATTGGATTGGATAATTTCTTTCCTGACAGACAGGTCCCAGACCATCTCCCTGGGTACCTTCCTTTCTAAAGAGAAAAAGGTACATTCTGGAGTCCCCCAGGGCTCAATATTGAGCCCCTTATTGTTCACTATATACATGGTCCCACTCATCTTTTTAATTGAGTCATACGGCATATTAGTAACATCATATGCCGATGACACTCAGCTGATTGTTCCTTTGGAGAACAATTCTACAAATGCTGAGTTGAATTTTAAGAGGTGCTTAAAAGACGTCTTCTGCTGGATGGAGAAAAACCATCTTAAATGCAACACCAGTAAGACGGAGATTCTGCCCATGGGTAGAAATCCCCAATTCTGTCCCAGCAAATGGTGGCCCGAGAATATCCCTGCGCCACCACAAGTAGTTACATCAGTGAGGAATCTTGGCGTGCTATTTGACGCCGAATTATCTTTTGACCAGCATGTCAGGAATGTCGCAGGAATTTGTTTTAATATCATTAAGTCACTGAAAAAGTTCTTCGACTTTCTCCCCTTAGACTCAAGAAAGGCAGTGGCAGTGGCCTTAATTCTTGCACGTCTCGACTACTGTAACGGTTTGATGGCAGGCGTTAAAAAAAAAACACCCTCAGAAAACTCCAAAGCGTACAACACGCAGCGGCCAGACTTGTTCTCAAGCTCCCCAGGAGATCATCTGCCTCGGCAGCTCTTAAAACCCTACATTGGCTACCACTCCCTAAAACAATATTGTTTAAAATCTTAATAATAGCATTCCGTGCATTCAATGGCATAGGCCCGACTTATCTCATCAAACGATTTCCTCACTACAATCCTGTAAGGTCCTTAAGATCTTCAGGTCAGAACTTGATCAAGCCACTTAAATTCAAACTCAAGACCAAAGGAGGCAAGTCTCTATCTTTCCTATCTGGGAAAGCGTGGAATTCTATTCCTGCCCACCTCAGATCTCTAATCCAGGAAAACCAATTTAGAAAACAACTTAAAACGTGGATGTATTCCCTTCCTGACGATTATGTAATGTCCCTCATTTAGCTCCTTCTCTGTTCTATTGCACACTTTGTAGTTAGCGCCAGGATGCTCCTTTCGGAGCGATTGTTCGCGCTTTATAAATATACAAAAATATAAAAATATACACTACTAAGGGCAGGGTGACAACAATCACCGATTTTCTCTGTCTGGGATCCACAATGCCCAGACAGGGAAACAAACTATGGCCCTGATTGCAAACTGCACACTGGACCTGTTTGCCAACCTGCTGGGTAACGGTGGTGAAGATCTATTTCTTTCTTTTCTGTAAGATTAGATTAAGACATACACAATGTCTCATCAAATTTTAACAAAATGACTTGACCCTCAACTCAATATAGTCTAGAAGCAGGACACTACACAGCATACCAGGAAAGACAGAAATTAATTTATGACAACTCTGCAGTGATGTCACAACTAATCAAGTGAGTTTCAAAATATTGTCAATGTTAAAGAGATTAAACAGAGGATAATAACAAAATGTTGCTCCACATCTTTATTCAAAAAAGCGAAATTCCTGATCAACATACAAATGCCTAGAAGTGGCGAGAGAAGATGTCCAAGCAGAGATGCAAGTAACACAAATGGAAATTGAGAGAAACATAAAACAATACACAGTACAACAAATGTTGGTAAGATGGTGAAATAACGAGTGATAGAGAATGGTAAGGCAGCAGTGAAATTATAAATGAAAAAAGATACTGTCACTTTGGATTGTCATTTCCACACAGTGCAGCATTTCCAGCCTGGGGCTGATGCAACTGTGACCATGATAATGGTTTGGAAAAGTGTAGGCAGCAACGGGGAGGTGGTCAAAGAAAAACTCTGGTCATTGATCTGAGAAAAGGGTTGGAAAGGATCACCACCACATTGAAGTTGTGTATACCAACAAAGTGAGGTTCTTAGTTGAAGAGTACTGATGAAATATTGTACAGTATGGCATTGAAAGAAATCCAAAGATACACTGGTAGAACGGTGGAGGAAAGTGACATGCGGTCCAGAGACAACATCAAAAAGACAGCAACTGCAATGGCAGTGGGGCACTTGTGTCAATTTTCGAGACGGACAGTGGTACAGCATGAAGCTTTGTGTACGTTAGAATATGTCAAACTTGCAACATACTCGATGGGGAACAACCTTGTAGGAGAGTGGGGTCTGCAATCCCATGGCCACCCCAGATTTTTGCTTTTTGCTTCACTGGTTTACGACTTTCCCTGGCTGTGGGCCTGCTAATCAGACCCACAGCCTAGCTGTTCTCTCTCTAAATTGACAAGCAGGTACCTTAGGTGCATTTACCAATTGGTACTGGGCCACCTTATCAGTCCCTGTACAGTATACCTTAGGTATCCAGAGCATAGGTGTACCCAGGGCCTACCAGGGGCTGCAGCATGTATTATGCCACCCCTGGCTGGCCCCCCAAATCTGACACAACTGGCTGCACGACAGCTGGGGCAAGGTGGTGTAAACACCCTTTGCTTTAGATATAGTATTCCTATATCTAACCCTAAAATGGACACATATATTCCTGTCAGTCACTCCTATGGCAGGCCTTGTCAATCCTGAAGGCAGAGTGCTTGGAATTATGTGAGATGGTGCTCTGGCATGAGCTTAGCCCGTTTGCAGCTTGCGGAACCAAGTCCTAATAGCTGTTCCATGATAACGCTATACCATATACTCTTAAGTGCATTATAATCCTCGCGGTTAAATGCTAACTCTGGTATAACATTATCAAAACATGTCGAGTAAGGTGTCATACGAATTGGAATACTACCCCCTCGCCAATTCTGGCAACGGGGGTAGCATTCCACCCTTCTAGAGGGACACGACATGTATGTAACTGTAAACCCCGGTTAAAGTTAACTCGAGCCTCAGCATCACAAAATGGATGCTGCCACCACAGACACAAGTCTGACCTCCTGCTGCTGGGAGTCCTTCCAGCGAGGGTGGCTTGGACAAAGGGTTCCTGCCTTGGGAGGTGCTAGCACCACCCCAGACAGGATTTTGTGTATTAGGTAGGGCCAGGCTGAAAGGAATGAGACATGCCTGGGGCACACAAGGTGCCCTGTGCATACACCGGTTCCAACCAGTTGCTGGGGCACTCCAGCCCCAGCTCTGGTGGGAAACTGGACAAAGGAAAGGGGGTGTAGCCACCCCCCTTCCTGGTCCCACCCAGGGGAGGGACCTAGTCGTAGTGCAGCCCCCTTTAGCCGAATAAAGGTAGGAGCTGGTCCCCATTCCAGATTAGATTACTCTTGACACCTTCCACAAAGAAACTCTTGACCTTTGACCTCCTGATCCATCAGAAGACTGAAGAATCTCCCCTATGGTCAGGGAGTGACCATCCTGCTTCGCAGGCACCATCAAGCTCCTGTGCGGTTTGCTGTAACGTCCTTCCATCCCGGAATCCGACGACCCAGCTCGACAAGACCTGGACCTCCAGACCTCTCTGACCTCTACCCACATCCACAGCACAGCTGAGACCGGTGGGTGCGACGAGCAACGTGGAGACGGCCATCTTGAAGAAACCTGCACAGCGCCTTCAGCACGACCCCCGAGTGACCCTCGTGTAAGTGCATCAGGGTTTGAGAAGCCCTACACCGACGCAGCTCCTGCACCAAAGACCAGCCCCCCAGCATCCACGTGCTCTGCGTGGGGCCCTTTTGCCTGGTTGCTGCTTGTCCTGTTGTCTGGTCCCTTGCCGGCTGGCTAGTGACCTCTGAGATGACGACCCGAAGAATTCGACTCTGCTAGTCTGGTCCCCCAGACTGGCCCTTGCTTCCTTGTAAAAGAGGAGCACCCTGGACCCTCCTGGTCTGCACCAGACGCCACCTTTGTTTCACCTTGTGGCTTGCATTAGCCAAGGCCTGTTGTCCAGATCGACGATCCGACACCGCCAACAGCAGCAGACTACGTGGTTGTGAAGAGCAGCTCCTGGTCCTCGCAGGTACAGAGAGAAGCGACCCCTCCTTCGCCTGAACTCGGCGACAGCTCCTGGTTCCCTCCTGGTTCCAGCACCGTCACTGGCTAGTGACCAAGACTCTGTCCCCTTCCTTTTCAGGACTCCCTTCTTCCTAGTTCCATCCTTGGAACCACCGGACTCCTCCATCTGGCTGCCTGCCAGCAACTTCTTGTTTCAGGCATCACCGGGATCAACGCAGCAAACCCGACACTACTTCAGCCCTATGCACCCGCAGCCTGTGGGTTAGGTAACTAAAGCTTCTAGGTCCTGAAGTCTGTGTCCACTATCTGAGTGTACAGGTCCACTGTTATTTTCCCTCCATCCAGCCGGGTTCGTCCGGAATCCGTAACTTTGTAAACTGTTGCATCCATAGATGTTGGTACGCATCCCGAGTGAGAGTTCCCACTCTGCACGTGAGTCCCGTGGGCCTCCTGCCCCTTACTTACCTAGTTTGTAGCGTAGTCCCAGCGATCCTCCAGCCTCTGGATCTTCTTACAGTACTTTCTTTCCTCGCATTCCATTGTTTTGAGTATATGGTTTGACGTGCCCCTAAGGCACTTGTGTAAATATTGTGCGAACTCGTATTTCCTTTTTAGTATTGTCATGTGCTTAGCCCTTTGATCTCATAAAGAGTTCAGAGGTGTTGTTATTAATAAATAGACTGTTTATTTTCATAACAACCTGTGTGGTGTCCTTTCATTTGGTATTCAAGGGGTTATACTATGGTAAAACAGCTGGCTTCACATGCCAAAAGAGATTAGCCTAAAAGACTGCTTTTGTCCACGCTACTAGGATAGCTGGTCTATACGGTTGACTTTACAACCAATCACCATAAGGGTTGTTTGGACTGATACAAGGTGATCACTAGAATTAGTGAGCATCATATATCAGGCCAACGTCTCACATTGGTGTGCAGCGGTTGGGATTTGAGCTTGCTGTTGTTTTACCACGTATAATCTTGAAAATATCATTTGAAAAATCACATAGGTACCTAGGTACATATAACAAGCTTAGAAATACTCTGAGTTCTACTGAACCAGCTGTTGTAGTAGAAAGGGCCTAGCACACCCTGACTACAACTCTTAGCAAGGGATCAGTAGGTAAACCCATAGTGTAGGTAGGTGCATCACTTACACCACACTAGAAGCATGTCTACCCATGGAGAGTCTTCAGAGACCCCCCTTGTGGTTGTTGACTCTCCACAGGTCACTTCCAGATATGCAGCCCTTAGCTTCCAGGAGATGAGACAATTGTGTACCTCCAGGAAACTAAAACAGGGTTCTAACCCTACCACTCCTTTTCTGTTAGGTCTCTTAGAGACTTATGATGCTAGAAGAGCTACTCATACAGATGGGAGCATGCCAGCCTTAGAAGGTACCCTTGGTGATCCTGACCTCAGCAGACTTACTAGGGCCAACTTAGACCTACATAGGGAAGGATCTGGGGGACCCCCAGTACTGACCCTAAGCAGGCCTAACTTTGGAGTTAGAAGAGATAGGTCTCATTCTAGGGACTCCAATAGATCTGTGCACTCTCATGCCTCTGCTCAGAGGAGAATGACTTCTCCCCAGAGGAGAATGACTTCCCCTCAGAGAAGAGAACATGAAGCAAGGATGAAACAGGCTAATCTGAGGATTCAGAGGGAAGAACTTGCCCTTGCCAAGGAGAAGCTTGCCTTTGCTAGAGAGCAACAGTTAAGTGGGGTAGTCCCCACTGGTGGCAGCAATATCCCTAAGGATAAAGACAGGAGTTTTGATACTAGACACCTGAGTAAAATAGTGCCCCCCTTTAAACAAGGGGATGACATCCACAAATGGATGACTGCTTTGGAGAGGGCCTGCACTGTCCAGTGCATCCCCCAGAGTCAGTGGGCAGCTATATTGTGGCTCTCCTTTGAAGGTAAAGGTAGAGATAAGCTCCTCACTACTAGAGCTGAGGATGCTAACAATGACCAAGTCTTGAAGAATACACTGATTGATGGGTTTGGCTTAACCACTGAGCAGTACAGGTTGCTGTTCAGGGACACCCAGAAAATTCAGTCTCAAGATTGGGCTGACTTTGTTGATTGTGCCACTAAGGCTTTTGAAGGCTGGTTACTGGGAAGTAAAGCTACTGATTACACAGGATTGTATAATCTAATTATGAGAGAACAAATCTTAAGTAATTGTCAGAATCAGTTGTTGCATCAGCACCTTATTGACTCAGATCTGACCTCTCCCCAAGAATTGGGAAAGAAGGCAGACAGATGGGTCAGGACAAGGGTCAAGCAGCAGAACCAGAACCAGGGTGGTGGCCAGAAGAAAGCAGATCCCAACGGTAATGAGAATAAGCAAAATGACCAGAAGTCTTCAACAGGGCCCCAACAATCTAAAGAGGGTGGGTCCCAGAATTCCCAGAATTCCCAAAAGAAGAAGAATAATGGTCAGAAGAAACCATGGTGCCAATACTGTAACAGTAATACTCACTGGTTTAGTGAGTGCACTAAGAAAGGCCCAACTCCTACCACTACTGCCCCTAAGGTATCTGCACCCCCTAGTACAGTTAGTAGTGGTAGTAATCCTCCTAAGGCTATAGTGGGGTTAACCCTGGGAACTGAGGCGGGCTCTGACTTAGTCAGAACACCTACTCAGGCTGTTCTGGTTTGTACTGGGGACATGGATATGACCCCTACAATAAGTCCCAGTACTCTGGGCAAGTACAGGCAAACGCCTTTGATTAATGGAAAAATGGCTCAGGCCTACAGGGACACTTGTGCCAGTGTCACTATGGTGACACCAAACTTTGTGGACCCTGACCAGGTAATACTGGGTTCAGACTACCTGGTGACCAATGCTAGCAATGCCACTACCTCCCATAGTATGGCACTTGTTAATTTCTCCTGTGGAGGGGTAACCGGCCTCAAAAGGGTTGCTGTTAGTTCAGACCTCCCAGTGGACTGTCTTTTGGGCAATGATTTGGAATCCTCCCTATGGTCAGATGTGGAGTATAGGACTCATGTGGAAATGTTAGGTTTGTCAGCACATGTCCTTGCTGTGACTAGGTCACAGGCCAAGAAATGCCCAGCTGAACTAGTGCTGGATCCTGGAAGAATGGACCAGACACTAACCAAGAGAAAGAGCAGTAGGGGTAAGGTTGACTCTCCCCCCCTGCCTCAGGTGGAGGATCAGCTCTCTCAGGAGACTGATCCCAAGACCCCAGAAGGAACTGTCCTAGAAGAGATTGAGCCTGAACAGGTTGAGTTACTTGGGACAGGGGGACCTTCCAGGGCAGACTTGAGGCAGGCACAGTTAGACTGCCCATCTCTTGAACCCCTCAGACAGCAGGCGGCTGCTGAGGCTGCAGGGAATGCTACAGGTACCCATAAGGTATATTGGGACAATGGACTCCTATACTCTGAGGCAAGAGACCCCAAGCCTGGTGCTACCAAGAGGATGGTCATCCCCTTGTCTCTTAGAGGTTTCCTTCTCACCTTAGCCCATGAAAGTCCCCTTGCAGGCCACTTAGGCCAGAACAAGACTTGGGACAGGCTTGCCCCACACTTTCACTGGCCTCACATGTCTGAGGACACTAAGGACTTTTGTCGTTCATGTATCACCTGCCAAGCCAGTGGCAAATCAGGTTGCACAACAAAGTCCCCCTTATACCACTACCTGTGGTGGGGGTTCCCTTTGAGAGAGTGGGGATTGACATTGTTGGACCAATGGACCCCCCAACAGCATCTGGGCACAGATTTATACTGGTGGTAGTGGATCATGCCACCAGGTATCCAGAAGCTATTCCCCTTAGAACCACTACAACTCCTGTTGTGGCAAGGGCCCTGGTTGGAGTTTTCTCCAGAATGGGGTTCCCTAAGGAGGTGATCTCTGACAGAGGTGCAAACTTCATGTCAGGATACTTGACTGCTATGTGGAAGGAATGTGGTGTCAATTACAAATTCACCACACCCTATCACCCACAATGCAATGGGCTTGTTGAAAGATTCAACAAGACCCTCAAAGGGATGATAAAAGGGTTACCTGAAAAGCTTAGGCGAAGATGGGACATCCTTTTACCCTGCCTTCTGTTTGCTTACAGAGAGGTCCCACAGAAGGGGGTTGGTTACAGCCCTTTTGAGCTTTTGTTTGGACATCCTGTAAGAGGACCCCTATGTCTTGTGAAGGAAGGATGGGAGTTACCTCTCAAAAAGCCTAAACTTGACATAGTGGACTATGTACTTGGTCTCCGCTCCAGGATGGCAGAGTATATGGAGAAGGCATCTAAAAACCTGGAGGCCAGCCAAGAACTTCAAAAAGCTTGGCATGACCAAAAGGCTGTCCTAACTGTTTACCATGCAGGACAGAAGGTGTGGGTGTTGGAGCCAGTGGCCCCAGCAGCTCTCCAAGACAAATGGTCTGGACCCCACATCATCATTGAACAAAAGGGAGAAGTCACCTATTTGGTGGACATGGGAACTCCCAGGAGCCCTCACAGAGTACTTCATGTGAATAGGCTCAAAGCATTTGTTGACAGGGAGGACATGGGCTTGCTCATGGCCACAGATGAGGGACAGGAGGAAGAGAGTGACCCTCTCCCAGACCTGCTCACTCAGAACCCTGATGATGGGTCAGTAGATGGTGTAGTCTTTTCTGACCGCCTCTCTGAGCATCAACAAAAGGATTGTAAGCAAGTCCTTCAATCCTTCAGACAAATGTTTTCTCTGACCCCCAGTCAGACAAACTGGTGCACACATGAGGTGGACACTGGAGACAGTCTGCCTATAAAGAGTAAAATCTACAGGCAACCTGACCACGTCAGGGACTGCATAAAAACTGAAGTACAAAAGATGTTGGAATTGGGAGTCATTGAACCCTCAGAGAGCCCTTGGGCTAGTCCTGTAGTTCTAGTGCCTAAACCTCACACCCAGGATGGTAAGAGAGAGATGAGGTTTTGTGTAGACTACAGGGGTCTCAATGCTGTCACTAAGACAGATGCCCATCCAATACCAAGAGCAGATGAACTCATTGACAGATTGGCTTCTGCCAAGTTCTTGAGTACATTTGACCTGACAGCTGGCTATTGGCAAATCAGGTTAGCTGAGGATGCCAAGGCCAAGACAGCATTTTCTACCCCAGGAGGTCATTACCAATTTGTGGTGATGCCCTTTGGTTTGAAAAATGCCCCTGCCACTTTTCAAACTTTGGTGAACCAAGTTCTCACTGGGTTGGATGACTTCTGTGCAGCATATCTAGATGATATTGCTGTCTTTAGCTCCACCTGGGACCTGTCTCCTCTGCTCTGGACCCCGTTCCGCCCCGGCATTGTGCCGTTTGTGCGGAGGGTCGCAACATCGAGCACCACTTCTTGCCCTACCCCACTTCTGCCCTGCCTCTCCCTCGCGCAGGTCAGCGGTCTAGTGGCTCACTTCCCTTTTGGATATAATGGCGACCTGGTGGAAGCGCAGCGGACGAGCGCAGCGGGAGCGCCGACTTCGCGCCGAAATTGCGCCAAAGTCGAGCCTGTCTGCGCCCGTCCGCGGCCAACCGGGGCTAGGGGCACCCCACTCTGCTCAGCTGATTAGATACACTCCATCACAGCTTTGCTCCTACTGGACTCCTGGTACCATTCCTCTCACTTTATTCAATCGTGTGACCTCCCTTGGTTTGTTTACTTCGTCTCTTTGTTCTCCTCCGGAGATTGTTACCCAGTTGACACTTTTGCCTTCTACCCAACCCCCATCCCACCCCCTTCCTTCAATCCTCAAATACCGGTATTTAACATCTCGGCTGCCCTACTTAACACCCGGTCAGCTGTTCAACATCAGTACGAGCTATTTGATTATATTGACACGCATGAACCTGATCTCTTGTTTTTAACCGAGACCTGGTTCAGAGCGGACTCCCTGCCCAATGTTCTAGCTGCATTGCCCCCTTCACATTCTGCCATCCGAGTGGATCGGCCTGAGGGCAAGACGGGCGGAGGAGTAGCCTTGATAGCTCGTGCTGACTTGCACTTTCAGATCCTTCCCTCTCCTATAATCCCTGAAGTTGACTACTTGGTAGCGCGCTCGACCTCATACCAAACCCCTTTGACCTGCGTCCTTGTCTACCGCCCCCCTCAACTCACTTCATCTTTCATTCCTAGTTTTCAAGATCTCCTGGCTACTCTGGCGATAAATAATTCGTCAGTCTTAGTCCTAGGGGACTTTAATTATTGGCCTAACGACCCCGCCGAAACCTCTTACTCCAAGGATTTCACTGACCTCATGATTAGCCTCAACTTCGTACCTCACATTCATAGCCCCACTCATATTCATGGTCATGCACTGGACCAAATCTGGGCCCTAAATGTCCCTACAACGCCCCCCCCCACCATCTCTCCCTGCCCTTGGTCGGACCATTCTCTCATTTCCTTTTCCCTTGCACTATCCCCTGAGGTTAAGCCCCCGCTCCCCAAGAACACCTGGATCAGGAAATGGGGCAAAGCCGATATGCCGTCCCTCTGCTCGTCCTTGTCCGAGTCCAGCCCTGACCTCTCAGGCCTTGCAGCCTCAGACCAATTGGAATCCATCAATAATTGGCTGATTCAATCGGGCGACGAATTCGCTCCCCTGAGGCGGATTACGGTTAAGCGAGCCCACGCAGCTAATAGGTGGTTCCACTCTGACCTTAAGGTGAAAAAACTAGCTGCACGGAGAGCTGAGAGAGCTTAGAGGAGAGCCTATAGCCCTTTACTGAAATCCGCATACCATTCTGCCTTACAGACTTACAAAAAAGGCATTCTTGAGGCTAAGACAGAATACTACTCAGGAAGGATTTTAGCGGCAGAGTCCCAATCCAAAGAGATCTTTGCTGCCGTCCATGAACTGGCAGCATCCGATAGAGTTACGACAACAGTCCCTCCCTCTCAACATCTCTGCGATTCGCTAAATGAATTTTTCATCGAGAAGGTCGCACAGATAAAAATTAATATACCACCTCCTTCGCTAACCTTTGTTAACCCGCCCCCTCCCCCCTCTACTTCCAAACTGGCTAGCATTCCTCTGCTGACCAAGGACTCACTCCTCCCTCTGCTTCGACGGGTGAAGTCGGGCTCCCCCTTGGATTTTGGTCCCGCCCATGTTTTAAGAGAGATCTTCTCGGCCTGTCCTACCCCCCCCCTCACGTTTCTTAACGACTCACTAAGCAATGGTGTGGTTCCCTCCTCTCACAAATCAGCAGTCATCATCCCGATCTTTAAAAAAACTGGCGCTGATCACTTGTCCCCAGCTAATTACCGCCCCATCTCCCTCCTGCCCTATTTGGGAAAGGTCTTAGAAACCCACGTCACGAGTACCCTGAGCACTTATGTGGAGGCAAATCATTGCCTCTCCCCTTGCCAGGCGGGCTTCCGACCTCTACACTCCACAGAGAAGGTAGTGATCTCAGTGATGGACGGACTCCGCGAGGGTATTGACATCAACCTCCCGCAAGCCCTTGTTCTCTTGGACCTGTCCGCCACTTTTGACACAGTGGATCATTCCATTCTTCTCACTCGTGTCAGGGCGGCGGGCATAGAGGGCTCTGCCCTCTCCTGGCTCAATTCCTTCTTGTGTGACAGGGCACAGGCTGTTCATCTCGCTGGTTTTACTGCCTCCTCACGAAAGGTGGAGTGCGGCGTCCCCCAGGGCTCTTCCTTATCCCCTCTTTTGTTTAATTTATACATCTATCCCCTCATTTTTTCATTGCAGCAGCTCGAGGTCACGGTGTTTAATTACGCCGATGACCTCCAGCTTATCTTTAATCTCTCTCACTCCCCCTCCTCTGTTCAGAATTTTCAAACCGTTATGTTATTCATCCAAGATTGGATGAACTGCAACCACCTTAAACTCAACCCTGACAAGACAGAGCTGGTCTTGACAGGAGGTGGTTGCAGCCCCTGGTCCCCCTCGTTTTGGCCTCCTTCACTTGGTGTCCCCCCCCTCCCGGTTCCTAAAGTTAAAACCCTTGGGATCTTTCTCAATTCCTGTTGGACAGGCCCCACGAAGGGCTCGCTCCCTCCCCGCATGACAGGGCCCAGACACCGGCTCTCCGGGGCCTACCCGCAGAAGCAACCCACAACCCGTCCCCTCCGGGACGCATGCTCCCGGATATCTCTGTGTCACGGGCCCGGGCCCCCGGCAGCCCCATTGCCCGGCCCAGCCGCCATCTTGGACACTGCACCACGCGGCCGCGTGGCCTCAGCTCGACCCCAACCCTGGGCCCGGCCAGGCCCCGCCATCCCGGCACCACCATCCATCCAGGAGGTGAACGGACCACTTGGCAGGCTGATGGGAGAAAGAAGTGTCGATGGCTCTCCCCCGCCAGGTGCCGATCGCCCCCTGCCTCCCCGGGTGCTGGCTCCACCCCCCTGCTGGGTGTCTGGACTCCCTCATCCCGGACCTCCCGACCTCCCAGTGCGAGGGTCCGGACATCAAAGGGCACCAGACCTATAACTGAGGCAGCCCCAGAGCAGGAAGGCAGTTGTATCCTGGAGTCGAGAGACACCGAGAAGAACTCATCCTTGACGGACTGCTGGCGCTGCCGCAGCCCTGCCTTGTGAACTATTGTCCTGCCTGCTGGCGCTGCCGCGGCCTTCTGCAACCTTCATCCTCGTGGGACCTGCTGGCGCTGCCGCGGCCCGTTGTAACCGTCATCCTCGTTGGGACCTGCTGGCGCGGCCCGTTGCCACCTACGACCTCTTCGGGACCTGCTGGCGCTGCCGCGGTCTGACCCGTCCGAACGCCGAGCTCGAGGATTGTGAGCTACCATCGTTTCACCTCAGTGCCTGTAGGTACCAAGACTGTCCCGCTACCCCCTTTCCCTAATAGAGACTAGAATTGAGAGGATCATCGTGTCCTAACCTCCTTGTATCGTACCACCTTACTCAAAGAATTGCCTATAAAAGGTATTAAGCTGACCTTCGTGTGGTGTCCATCTGTGGGGGGGAAGTTACTTGTCTGTACGATCGCTGGAGACGGCCCTCACTGGAGGCCTCTCCCCTTGTGCTCGGCCGACCCTCCAGGTCCCCGTCTAACATTGGTGGCCAGCGGCGCGATCCGAACCAACGCGTAACCGTACAGAGAGTAACTCACCCTACGACTAATCCACAATGACGACCAGAGAGAGCGGATCTACAGAGAAATTCCAGATGGAAAAACTGGAAGAGTACAACCACCGAGAGCTAAAACAATTTTGCATAGAACTAGGCATTGCTACCACCGGTCTGAGCACGAAAGAGGACTTCAAACACGCCCTAGAATCCTGGGCAGAGACGAATACCGCCGAAGTCCCGGAACCAAACACCACTCGGACAGAAGAAAGGAGAACGGATCTCTCTCGGGAAGAGATCCGAGAACGAGAGAAAAATAGACTTCACGAGTTACAGCTGGTACGGCTCAAATTAGACGGAGAATTGAAACTGGCGGGGAAAAAAATGAACTTAGAACACTTACGGCTCCAAGAAGAGCGAGAGGAAAAGCAGAGACAGAGAGAACTCGAAGAAAAAAGACTGGCATACGAACACGAGTGCAAGCTAGCGGAGATAGAGATGCGCAAACAGAACAAAGACCTAGGGGTGCCCGAACAACCGCGCCCCCCAGGTACTACCGAACAGAAGGTCCACATCCCCAAAGATGTGGTCCGGGAATATTTTCGGAACGACGACATACAGCAGTGGTTCAAGGCCTACGAGATCGCCATGACTGCCCACCGGATCGCTCGAAGTGACTGGGGAGCCGGTCTATGGGGGAGATTCGTCAATGAAGGCCGTGATGCCCTGCTGCAGCTTCCGGACCATCAAATGACGTCCTATGACCACATGAAGGCCGCCCTCCTCAGTCGATATGGGCTGACGCCCGAGATGTACCGCCAGAGGTTCCGCAACTGCACCCGCATCCCGGGTACAACCTGGATAGAATATGTGAACTATTTCAGCCGAGCCTTCGAGGGATGGATCAAGGGTAGCAACGTAACAACCTACGAACAGCTCTTTAACCTCATTGTGTGGGAGCACCTATCCAACAACTGCTTCGTCGAGCTCAGGCAGCACCTCCTCGACAGTAAATTGACTGACCCCCGGCAGCTCGCCGCCGAGGCTGACCGATGGGAGAGCACCCGAGTGGCCCGAAGTGGGCCCAACGAGCAGAACAGAACCAACCAAGGTCATCATCGTCCCCGAGGAGGAGGAGGAGGCCCGGGCCGGGGGAGAGACGCCGTCCCAGCCGCTCCCGCAAACTACACCCCGCCCCCGGCCGGCCGGGGCAACCCCCCGATGCGCCCGGGGTTCCGAGCCAACGTGACGTGTCATCGATGCCAGTGAGTCGGCCACTATGCCAGTGACCCGACCTGCCCAAAGAACCAGACCCCCGGGCCCCGCCAGGTGGCTGCCGCCGCCCTAGGAGAAGAGCAAGTCTCCAAAGGATCTGAAGAGTACGAGCAGGAGCCGCCCGAGTGGGAACCTGCCGCCATGACCCTGGCCTGCCTAGGGGGGAGAGACCTGATCCCGCGGGCTCCCCTACCAGCCAACACCAGGAAGTACAGCCAGTGGGTGAACATAAATGGGCGTAAGGCCGAAGCCCTGCGTGACACAGGGGCCAGTGTGACGGCCGTCCGTTGTCACCTGGTGACCCCAGAACAAATCCTGCCAAATGTTCTTTGCCCCGTCCGATCGGCCGACAATTCGGAGAGCCTGTGTCGGATGGCCTGCGTCCCCTTCGAATGGGGAGGAGTGTCCGGGATGCTAAAAGTGACTGTCCGCGACGATGCCCCCGTGGACTGCCTCCTGGGGAACGATCTCGAGAGTTCCCCGTGGGCAGCCGTTGAAAGAAGAGAGCACCTGGGGATGCTAGGCCTCCCGGGCTGGGCGTGCGTAACAACCCGGTCCATGGCCGCCGACACCATCCCTAGATCTGAAGAACCCGCATGGCCAGCACCTCCTCCCCCGATCGCTCCGGAGGGAGACTCCATCCCTACCGACAACCCGGAACAATCCCAAGAAGAGCCCGCTCAGCCCCAAGACCTTCCGGACCTGGCTCAGTGGCGTCAGGAAGGGGGGCCCACCCAAGAACAATTCCGGCAAGAGCAAAAGACGTGTCCCTCCCTCGAGGGACTGCAACAGCAAGCGCTCGCCCAGAGCGCAGGGGACACCGCAGGGGCCCACTGGATCTATTGGGACAATGACCTACTGTACAGCGAACAAAGAATAGCGGAGCTGGGGGCCAGTCGAGTGCTGGTGGTGCCCCTCCGTTTCAGAGACTTCCTTCTGAACTTGGCCCATGATGTCCCCCTGGCTGGACACTTGGGGCAAGACAAAACATACAACCGCCTGGTGACTCACTTTTACTGGCCGAAAATGAGAAATGACGTCTCCACCCACTGCCGGTCCTGCCCGACCTGCCAGGCCAGCGGGAAGAGCGGCCGCAAACTCAAGGCACCTCTGCAACCATTCCCCGTTGTGACCACCCCGTTCGAAAGGGTAGGAATAGACATTGTGGGGCCCCTGGACCCCCGAACAGCACAAGGGCATCGATTCATCCTGGTCCTGGTGGACCACGCCACCCGCTATCCTGAGGCGGTTCCCCTTCGAACTGTAACAGCACCAGTGGTAGGTCGAGCCTTAATGGGGATCTTCTCTCGAGTGGGCTTCCCCAGGGAGGTCGTCAGTGACAGGGGCACGAACTTTATTTCAAAATATATGAAATCCCTATGGCAACAGTGCGGAGTCACCTACCAATTCACGACCCCCTATCACCCGCAAGGAAACGGACTGGTCGAGCGATTCAACCGCACTCTCAAGGGGATGATCATGGGGCTGGAAGAACCCCTACGCCGCCAGTGGGACGTGCTACTACCGTGCCTCCTCTTCGCCTACCGAGAAGTCCCCCAGAAGTCCCTCGGTTTCAGCCCTTTCGAACTCCTGTACGGACACCCTGTTCGCGGGCCTCTCAGCCTCGTTAAAGAAGAGTGGGAAATGGCCCCCCTGAAGACCCCTCCAGACGTCTACAAGTACCTCCTGACCCTCCGTAACCAGACCCGGCGATTCAGAGAGCTCGCCAAAGCCAATCTTGAAGCCAGTCAGGAGGACATGAAGAAGTGGTACGATCAACATGCCTCCTCCATCGAATTCGAGCCGGGCCAGCAGGTATGGGTGATGTCCCCCATCGAACCTTGTGCCTTACAGGATAAATGGACGGGGCCCTTCAAGGTGATTGAGCGTAAGAGCCCCGTCACCTACCTCATCGACATGGAATCCCCCCGGAACCCCCTCCGGGTCCTCCACGCCAACAGACTCAAACCCCACTTCGTGCGTTCGGAGCTCAGCCTGCTGATGGCTACAGACAGTGGGGCGGAAGAGGACTCCGAGCCCCTCCCTGACCTACTGGGGACCGGGGAAAAAGATGGTTCAGTGGACGGGGTCCAACTCTCCGAGGCTCTGACCCCGGAGCAGCGCCAAGACTGTCGGGCCCTCCTGCTGCAATTTGCACGCCTATTCTCCCTCACACCCGTGGTCACCCCCTGGTGCCTGCACGACGTGGACACTGGCGACAGTCCTCCTATCCGACACCGGCCGTACCGAGTACCAGATCGGGTACGCACCTGCATCCAAGAAGAAGTCTCCAAGATGCTCGCCCTCGGAGTCATCGAACCCTCGGACAGCCCCTGGGCCAGCCCGGTTGTACTGGTCCCCAAAGCTGCGGCCCCGGGCACCACACCCGAGCTCCGGTTCTGCGTCGACTATCGGGGTCTGAACGCGGTCACCCGAACCGACGCTCACCCCATCCCCCGAGCCGACGAACTAGTTGACCGCATGGGGGCGGCCCGCTACCTAAGCATCTTCGACCTGACGGCGGGCTACTGGCAGATCGGCCTCACCCCCAGGGCACAAGAACGATCCGCTTTCTCCACCCCAGATGGACACTACCATTTCAGAGTGATGCCATTCGGCATGAAAAACGCTCCAGCCACGTTTCAACGACTTGTGAACCAGGTATTGGCGGGCCTCGAAGAGTTCAGCGCCGCATACCTGGACGACATCGCGGTGTATAGCCGCCACTGGTCAGACCACCTCCGCCACCTCCGAGGGGTCCTGCAGGCCCTCCAAAGGGCCGGCCTCACAATCAAGGCCAGCAAGTGCCAAATCGGCCAGGGGTCCGTGACCTACCTCGGACACCAAGTGGGGAGCGGTCTGGTGGCCCCCCTCCAGCTTAAGATCGCTGCCATCCAGTCCTGGCGCCCCCCCGTAACCCAAACCGAGGTCCGAGCCTTCTTGGGGCTCACCGGATACTATCGGCGGTTCGTAAAGGACTATGGCAGCATTGTGGGGCCCCTCACGGAACTCACATCCAAGACCAACCCAAAAACAGTCAACTGGACTCCCGACTGTCAAGCGGCCTTCGAGAGGCTGAAGGCCGCCATGTGCACCGCTCCTGTGCTCCAGGCCCCCGTCTACAGCCGTGAGTTCATCGTCCAGACTGATGCCTCAGACCATGGCATCGGGGCCGTCCTCTCCCAACTGAACCCCGAGGGAGTCGACCAACCAGTGGCCTTCATCAGCAGACGCCTCCTGCCCCGAGAACAGCGCTGGAGCACCATTGAGCGAGAGGCCTTCGCAGTAGTATGGGCCCTCAAGAAGCTCCGGCCTTACCTCTTCGGAACCCACTTCCGGGTACAAACAGATCATCGGCCCCTGCAATGGCTAATGCAAATGCGGGGGGAGAACCCCAAACTATTGCGATGGTCCATCTCCCTGCAGGGGATGGACTTCACTGTGGAGCATCGCCCTGGCCAAGACCACGCCAACGCGGATGGCCTGTCCCGCTTGTTCCGCCTCGACGAGGAGAGTCCCCAAGAGGATGGGTGACTCTCCCCGCCTTCAGCTGGGGGAGACGCATGTTGGACAGGCCCCACGAAGGGCTCGCTCCCTCCCCGCATGACAGGGCCCAGACACCGGCTCTCCGGGGCCTACCCGCAGAAGCAACCCACAACCCGTCCCCTCCGGGACGCATGCTCCCGGATATCTCTGTGTCACGGGCCCGGGCCCCCGGCAGCCCCATTGCCCGGCCCAGCCGCCATCTTGGACACTGCACCACGCGGCCGCGTGGCCTCAGCTCGACCCCAACCCTGGGCCCGGCCAGGCCCCGCCATCCCGGCACCACCATCCATCCAGGAGGTGAACGGACCACTTGGCAGGCTGATGGGAGAAAGAAGTGTCGATGGCTCTCCCCCGCCAGGTGCCGATCGCCCCCTGCCTCCCCGGGTGCTGGCTCCACCCCCCTGCTGGGTGTCTGGACTCCCTCATCCCGGACCTCCCGACCTCCCAGTGCGAGGGTCCGGACATCAAAGGGCGCCAGACCTATAACTGAGGCAGCCCCAGAGCAGGAAGGCAGTTGTATCCTGGAGTCGAGAGACACCGAGAAGAACTCATCCTTGACGGACTGCTGGCGCTGCCGCAGCCCTGCCTTGTGAACTATTGTCCTGCCTGCTGGCGCTGCCGCGGCCTTCTGCAACCTTCATCCTCGTGGGACCTGCTGGCGCTGCCGCGGCCCGTTGTAACCGTCATCCTCGTTGGGACCTGCTGGCGCTGCCGCGGCCCGTTGCCACCTACGACCTCTTCGGGACCTGCTGGCGCTGCCGCGGTCTGACCCGTCCGAACGCCGAGCTCGAGGATTGTGAGCTACCATCGTTTCACCTCAGTGCCTGTAGGTACCAAGACTGTCCCGCTACCCCCTTTCCCTAATAGAGACTAGAATTGAGAGGATCATCGTGTCCTAACCTCCTTGTATCGTACCACCTTACTCAAAGAATTGCCTATAAAAGGTGTTAAGCTGACCTTCGTGTGGTGTCCATCTGTGGGGGGGAAGTTACTTGTCTGTACGATCGCTGGAGACGGCCCTCACTGGAGGCCTCTCCCCTTGTGCTCGGCCGACCCTCCAGGTCCCCGTCTAACAATTCCCAACTATCTGTAAACCCCCAGGTCAGTTCGGTGGTTTCCTCTTGCTTTTTTTCCCTCCGGATAATTAGGAAGATATCTCGCTTCTTCTCCCTCCCGGCACTGAAAATAATTGTGATGGCAATGGTGCTCTCGCGCCTTGATTATGGGAACATAATCTATAACGGCGCACCGGCCTATGCCATACACCGATTGCAGCTAGTGCAAAATCAGGCTGCCCGCCTGATCCATGGGCTGCCCAAATTCCATCGAGCAACCCCACTGCTGAAATCATTGCACTGGCTACCTGTGAGGGAGCGGGCCTTATTTAAACTAGGTTGCCTCACCTTCCAGGCTAGGATGGGCACTGCCCCCGAGTTTATATGCTCAGCCATCAAACCCTACCTGCCGGGCAGAGAACTCCGCTCTACCCACATGGCACTCCTGGTCACACCTCGCTTTAAGAAAAAGAAAGCAGGTGGGGCGAAATTTGCGGTCCTTGCACCTGTCTTCTGGAACTCCCTCCCCATGACACTCAGATCCGCAACCTCCTATTGGGAGTTCCGGAAGAATCTAAAAACCTTCCTTTTTTCCAGAGCTTTTGCTGCCTAACCTGCCCCTCTTGCTGCTGTTGCTAGTAGTAGCTCCTATAGCGCCATGAAACCGCTGGGTATAAGCGCGCTAAATAAATGCTTTTAAATTCAAATTCAAATTCAAGGATCACCTGATCCACCTGAGGAAAGTTTTAGAGGCCCTGCAAAAGGCAGGCCTCACTATCAAGGCTACTAAGTGCCAGATAAGGCAGAGTCAAGTTGTATACTTGGGCCACCTTGTAGGTGGAGGCCAAGTTCAACCTCTGGAGAGCAAGATACAGGCCATAAAGGACTGGGCTCCTCCAACCACCCAGACACAGGTTAGAGCTTTCTTGGGCCTGTCTGGTTATTTCAGGAAATTTGTCAGAAATTATGGAACCATTGTGACTCCACTTAATGACCTGACAAGTAAGAAAATGCCAAAGAAAGTTCAGTGGACAGTTAGCTGTCAGAAGGCATACGATGACCTAAAGCAGGCCATGTGCACTGCACCTATTCTCAAGAGTCCAGGCTACTCCAAACCTTTCATTGTTCAAACAGATGCTTCTGAGTTGGGTGTGGGAGCTGTTCTATCTCAGCTGAATATTGATGGTCATGACCAGCCCATTGCTTTTATAAGTAGAAGGCTGACCCCTAGAGAGAAACGTTGGTCAGCTATTGAGAGGGAGGCCTTTGCTGTGGTTTGGGCCCTGAAGAAGTTGAGGCCATACTTGTTTGGTACTCACTTCAAAGTTCAGACCGACCATAAGCCCCTCTTATGGCTAAATCAAATGAAGGGTGAAAACCTCAAACTTCTTAGGTGGTCCATTTCCCTACAGGGGATGGACTTTACAGTGGAGCACCGCCCAGGGACTGACCATGGTAATGCAGATGGTCTCTCCAGGTACTTCCACTTAGAGCAAGAAGACTCACCTGGTCAAGGTTAGTTTAATGTCCCTAAGTTTGGGGGGGGGTTATGTAGGAGAGTGGGGTCTGCAATCCCATGGCCACCCCAGATTTTTGCTTTTTGCTTCACTGGTTTACGACTTTCCCTGGCTGTGGGCCTGCTAATCAGACCCACAGCCTAGCTGTTCTCTCTCTAAATTGACAAGCATGCACCTTAGGTGCATTTACCAATTGGTACTGGGTCACCTTATCAGTCCCTGTACAGTATACCTTAGGTATCCAGGGCATAGGTGTACCCAGGGCCTACCAGGGGCTGCAGCATATATTATGCCACCCCTGGCTGGCCACCCAAATCTGACACAACTGGCTGCACGACAGCTGGGGCAAGGTGGTGTAAACACCCTTTGCTTTAGATATAGTATTCCTATATCTAACCCTAAAATGGACACATATATTCCTGTCAGTCACTCCTATGGCAGGCCTTGTCAATCCTGAAGGCAGAGTGCATGGAATTATGTGAGATGGTGCTCTGGCATGAGCTGAGCCCGTTTGCAGCTTGCTGAACCAAGTCCTAATAGCTGTTCCATGATAACGCTATACCATATACTCTTAAGTGCATTATAATCCTCGCGGTTAAATGCTAACTCTGGTATAACATTATCAAAACATGTCGAGTAAGGTGTCATACGAATTGGAATACTACCCCCTCGCCAATTCTGGCGACGGGGGTAGCATTCCACCCTTCTAGAGGGACACAACATGTATGTAACTGTAAACCCCGGTTAAAGTTAACTCGAGCCTCAGCATCACAAAATGGATGCTGCCACCACAGACACAAGTCTGACCTCCTGCTGCTGGGAGTCCTTCCAGCGAGGGTGGCTTGGACAAAGGGTTTCCTGCCTTGGGAGGTGCTAGCACCACCCCAGACAGGATTTTGTGTATTAGGTAGGGCCAGGCTGAAAGGAATGAGACATGCCTGGGGCACACAAGGTGCCATGTGCATACACCGGTTCCAACCAGTTGCTGGGGAACTCCAGCCCCAGCTCTGGCGGGAAACTGGACAAAGGAAAGGGGGTGTAGCCACCCCCTTCCTGGTCCCACCCAGGGGAGGGACCTAGTCGTAGTGCAGCCCCCTTTAGCCGGATAAAGGTAGGAGCTGGTCCCATTCCAGATTAGATTACTCTTGACACCTTCCACGAAGAAACTCTTGACCTTCGACCTCCTGATCCATCAGAAGACTGAAGAATCTCCCCTATGGTCAGGGAGTGACCATCCTGCTTCGCAGGCACCATCAAGCTCCTGTGCGGTTTGCTGTAACGTCCTTCCATCCCGGAATCCGACGAACCAGCTCGACAAGACCCGGACCTCCAGACCTCTCTGACCTCTACCCACATCCACAGCACAGCTGAGACCCGTGGGTGCGACGAGCAACGTGGAGACGGCCATCTTGAAGAAACCTGCACAGCGCTTCCAGCACGACCCCGAGTGACCCTCGTGTAAGTGCATCAGGGTTTGAGAAGCCCTACACCAACGCAGCTCCTGCACCAAAGACCAGCCCCCCAGCATCCACGTGATCTGCGTGGGGCCCTTTTGCCTGGTTGCTGCTTGTCCTGTTGTCTGGTCACTTGCCGACTGGCTAGTGAACTCTGAGACGACGACCCGAAGAATTCGACTCTGCTAGTCTGGTCCCCTAGACTGGCCCTTGCTTCCTTGTAAAAGAGGAGCACCCCGGACCCTCCTGGTCCGCACCAGACGCCACCTTTGTTTCACCTTGTGGCTTGCATTAGCCAAGGCCTGTTGTCCAGATCGATGATCCGACACCGCCAACAGCAGCAGACTACGTGGGACAGCTCGTGCCTCCAGCCTGGTCGTGAAGAGCAGCTCCTGGTCCTCGCAGCTACAGAGAGAAGCGACCCCTCCTTCGCCTGAACTCGGCGACAGCTCTTGGTTCCCTCCTGGTTCCAGCACCGTCACTGGCTAGTGACCAAGACTCTGTCCCCTTCCTTTTCAGGCCTTCCTTCTTCCTAGTTCCATCCTTGGAACCACCGGACTCCTCCATCTAGCTGCCTGCCAGCAACTTCTTGTTTCAGGCATCACCGGGATCAACGCAGCAAACCCGACACTACTTCAGCCCTATGCACCCGCAGCCTGTGGGTTAGGTAACTAAAGCTTCTAGGTCCTGAAGTCTGTGTCCACTATCCTAGTGTACAGGTCCACTGTTGTTTTCCCTCCATCCAGCCGGGTTCGTCCGGAATCCGTAACTTTGTAAACTGTTGCATCCATAGACGTTGGTACGCATCCCGCGTGAGAGTTCCCACTCTGCACGTGAGGCCTGTGGGCCTCCTGCCCCTTACTTACCTAGTTTGTAGCGTAGTCCCAGCGATCCCCCAGCCTCTGGATCTTCTTACAGTACTTTCTTTCCTCGCATTCCATTGTTTTGAGTATATGGTTTGACGTGCCCCTAAGGCACTTGTGTAAATATTGTGCGAACTCGTATTTCCTTTTTAGTATTGTCATGTGCTTAGCCCTCTGATCTCATAAAGAGTTCAGAGGTGTTGTTATTAATAAATAGACTGTTTATTTTCATAACAACCTGTGTGGTGTCCTTTCATTTGGTATTCAAGGGGTTATACTATGGTAAAACAGCTGGCTTCACATGCCAAAAGAGATTCGCCTAAAAGACTGCTTTTGTCCACGCTACTAGGATAGCTGGTCTATACGGTTGACTTTACAACCAATCACCATAAGGGTTGTTTGGACTGATACAAGGTGATCACTAGAATTAGTGAGCATCATATATCAGGCCAACTTCTCACAAACCTTTACAATGCGGTTATTACACCCGATACCTTTACAACGCGGTCGTTACAAACAACTGCATTGTTAATACGTGATGTTTTTACATCGCAAGTCATTACAGCGAATTTCACTAGTGGGCGCTGAGGTATTGGAAATAAATTCCAACACCTTCCCTACTGTTGCGCAAACTGAAGTAGGAATAGTAAATAATACTATTCCTAAATCCAATGCGCCCCCTAGTGGAAGTCGTTGTAAAGACTTGTGATGTAAATGCATCACTTACTAACAAAGCGGAGCTGTAATGACCGCGTTGTAAAAGCACACAATGTAATGCATTGTGTAGTAAAGTGCTATAATCTACTCAATGTATGGTATCGGAAAAATCCTGCCAAAATTCTGAGCTTGATCAAAGAGATACTGCAGTAGGTCAGAGTCTTTGGCAGACAAGGCACATGTACCGATAGGTGAAGTGCCTATATCCTTCCTTATCAGCAAAGTCAAAGCACAACTGATTGCCCTTTTTTAGTGACCTTCAATATGTCCACCATGTCTGCAGTTACAAGAAGATACCCTTTCCGTATTCCACGTGCTGACAGACATCATAGACACACAAGTAACATCAATGAAGTAACTTGCCCCGTCACGCAGAATTACAGCAGAATCCCAAAACACTGGCAGACAGAAGTAGAAGAGGCGATGAAAAATGTAACCAACCAATTCATCATTCTACCTACCACAGTCCTAGCCGCCAGAGCTTTCACCATTGTGGCAGTTCCCAAGAGAGGTATATGAAAATGATATATCTGTGTTTATGCAGAAAGCAGCTATTTAAATGGAGATATATCCAGGACCTCAGATCTACAACATAACCAGTTACCTAAATGAAGGTTGAGCATTTACCAAACGTGGCCTATACAAAGGATGCTACGAGCTGTATCAAAGCAATAGCAACTCAGAGGGGGAACACAAAAGAATCCCAAAAAGCAGAACTTCTAATATGCATAAACACCAAAAAAGAGTAGTGAAGCACTAACTAGGATTTTTTTTATTAATCCGAAATCCTTTCAGTCAATATATTTGCACTGCAGTTGCATCCTATCTCTCGGTGATAACAGCAACCTGATCAGCAGTAAGTCTACAAATATGTTCAAGGAGAAAATTATTATGTATTCAATTTATTCTTCAATCTTCTCAGCAAATTAAAATAAATCAATGATTAACCTAGTCAATACACATTTCATCCTTGCACTGCCATATAGTACTTTCTGATTAACTTAAAGCCCCTCCTTCATTGATTGAAAGCAAAAGAAGTGTCTGAACTGTTCTTCGGAAATATTTCACCTTTCTGCCTTGCTACTTCAGTGACCTGGTCATTTAGGATTTCATGTCTCAGAGTTAGGACAATCGTCAGGCCTTAAGATTAATTATGTGGATATTGCTTCTGTTATTGAAGTTCACCCTGGGGATATTGATTACCTCTACAAACCAAATCATCAAGAAGAACTGCAAGTCTCTTTCAGTGTCCTTTGGGGTACCAAATATCCTGACATTTCTGCTGTGTGGGCATTCTCCATCAGTTCCAACCTTCTCTCAATCACTTTCTTGAAGGCTGAAATCATTACAGCTTCACTTCCTACTGCATTCAAATCTGCTTGGAATTTAATGAGTTCTATCGGATTGACCTTTGCTACTTCCACGGAGTTGTGTGACCCTCTTGTCCAGGAACACCTCTGTCGCCTGAAGAACATCGAAATTTGTGTTCAGTTGTGAGATGTTTTTACCTACTCCATGTAGCAGCGCTCAGATATCCAAGTCTAGGGATCAATAATCCCCCATGTGTTCATAGGAGAGAAGTTCTTGTTTGCCATCTCTACCTCTTTGGCCATAAGTCGCCTTTTTAGAAGGAAAAAAGTGCTGCTTTTCTATACCTGATGCATATAATGTTGGAGACGGGCATGAAAATACATTCCTTTACACCAAGTCCTTTACTCTTTCCTAGTATCACTCTTGCAGCCAACTACTCTTCAAGATGGCATTTGCTGTTATCCCCTTACGCTCATCTTCAATGGTTAGCTGTGAGAAAATGGGGTTCTGTTGCAGTACTCCCCCCTACTTTTAGCTAAGTATCTGGTGCAACTGCGACTGAAAGTGTGCTGGGTTCCTGCTAATCAGGTCCCCATTACCAGTGTTGTTTCCCTAAAACTCTACTGTTTTTGGCACCAATTCAGCTACCCCTCTAAGGCCCTAATAAATGGGACCCATGACACCTAGGGTATTGGGACTGAAGAGGGTACCCTAGGGCTGCAGCACCACCCTAGGGACCCCTCACCCAGGCCATGCAAACTGCCCCTGCAGCCTGTATGCTTCGGTGAAGAGAAAAATGACAAAATTGAAATGGCACACTGCCCTGTGTGCCATGCCAACAAGCACTGTCTAACGTTTAGGCAAGTCACCCCTCTAGCAGGCCTTACAGTCCTAAGGCAGGGTGCTTTATATCACAGGTGTGTGGGCATATCTGCATGAGCAGATATGCCACTACAATTTTTAAGTCTATTCTTAGAAATTCTAAGTGCCAGGGCAGCCGTAGTGACTACATGGGCTGGAAAATCAACAACTCGAGTTCACCTGTACCATAATGGCTTCTCTGAAACCAGAAGTGTTTGGTACCGAACAACTCCTCTTAATGAACCCACACTGATGCCTGTGTTGGATTTATTAAACCATGTACTCAGAGGGCACCTTGGAGGTTCCCCCTGAAAACCTACCAACCCAGGTGTGGTCTCTGATTAGCTTTAGGCAGCCTGCCACCATCAGACATGTTTCTGTACCCCTGGGTGGAGAGCCTCTGCTCCCTTTTTCCGGAAACAAAGCACTTCCGCCCCCAGGAGGGGCACTGTGCTCGAGAGTGGAGCTTCAAAGGCCTGCCACCTTTGTAATGTGACCTCCAGCATCTACTGCAAGCAGCAGATGGCAGCCCCCAGTTTAAACCCGACCTTTCGTTCCGAAAACCGTCTAGAAAACTTAGCAGTATTATGAGGTGTGCCCTCCTTTGCCAACTGCACCCCTCAGGTGGAGGAGGCAAAGTAAAGCACACTTTCAGTGCCCCCATCTTGAAGATTGTGGGGCTTATTCAATCAGGGATAGGGCTATGCTACCTCTCACAGGAGGGTGGCATAATAGTGGGTGTAGCTACCCCAGATAAGAAACCTATTGGTCCCTACCTGCTACTCCGCTGTAACACCCCTAAATCTAGTATTTAGGTGGCTCCCTCAAACCCAAACCAATTCCTGCTGACCTAAGAAGAAGAAGGATGAAGAAGACGCCATGCAGAGAAGACTGGCAACACCCACTGACTTGGCCCAAGCCATACCGACCTGTCTGCAGCTTCAAAGTCCCTGCAAAGAGAACAACTCCTGTCCTGCAGCCAGTGACCTCCACAACCCTTCCTGCCTTTGAAAAAGACCAGACCATCTGAGGACAGCGGCCTGTCCACAAAAAATTAATTCAAAGGACTCTGGTGCCCTCAGAAACCGTGATTCCTGACCACTCTGCAGCCCACGCCTCCGGCCTGTGTCCCGGTGGCCCACCGATCCAGAAAAAATTCCCCATTGAACCTGAGTCCAAGACCAGCATTGGATGACCCCTCCTGAACTCAACAACAGTGCATGCAGTGTGCCAAGGCTTCCCGCGAGCGTGGCCGACTCCGGTAAGAAAAACCCAACGCCAAAGGACATCAATGCACCCGAAGCCACTGGGGTTTGAGTACCTTGACTGACGGTGATCCTGCATCCTACAACATCCCAACTTACCTCTGCTGTCACTGGTGTTCTTCGTGAAGCCTCCGGCTGAATGCTTGCAGCTTGTTTTAAAATCCAAGATTCTCCATTTACTTGCATTTGGCACTCAACACAGTGTTTGCACCCAGCCGTCCCTGTGCCGCTGGTGGTGCATGTTTGCCGCCTTTTGGCCCCGCCATGCTTGCCTAAGCCTCCAAAGCTTGGGCTCAGCATCAGCTTTACTTATCTGCAAGCAGCATGCCTTCAAGCACCCCTAGTCTCCATTGGTTAACACTGGGTCTGACCTCCAGATTTGACCTCTGCACCTGGCCGTCCCTGTGCCACTGGTAGTACAGGGTTTGTGCTTACTGAACCTTGTCCTCTGCTGACCCTGAAACTGGAAGACTGGAATTGTAATTGGCACACCTACCTATGAAACCGCATTATTATTTTCCTCCATAGGTTAACATTGCAAAGAATGAAAATTGCACGGTGTCCACTTTTGAAACTGAAAAGTATTTCTATTAAAAAACATACTTACCTTTTTGCGAAGATCTTGGCCTTAAAAATAAATCTTGAGCAAAGCTTATATTGGTAAAATTGGTGTGGATATCCTGCTTGAGTTGTGTGCCATTTATTGGTCAATGTGTTCACAATAAATGCCTTACACTCCTCAGTGTTAGGCCTAAGGCTGCTCGCCCACAATACCACAAAAAGAGCACTTTGGGTTTGCATTGAGCCCTATACACTTCTGGGGATATTTCTGGACTCTATGCACGATATAGCGACATGCAGCCACATGCATCAAGCTGTTTTGCATTCGCAAACGGTGCGAATCGCAAAATTCGGCCGTTTGCGAATGCAAAAAGCTTTTTTGGGATGCATAATTTTTTTTTTTGCCGCAATTTAAGAAATCGCAATTTTTTGCGATTTCTCAAATTGCGATAGCATTTAAGTAATCGCAAATTTTGGGATTTCTTAAATGCTATCCATGATTTTTTTAAATTTGCGAATTCGCAATTTATAAGGAAAAAATTACCATGAAGTAAACCTTCATGGTAATTTGCGAAAAGTTTCAAAAGTGCAAATAAATGCATTTTTGAAACTGATATTTTACACACACACCTGCCCTTGGGACATGTGTGTGAGTAAAATGTACTTACATGACATTTCTGGGGTGCAGGGGGGGGTCCAAAGGACCCCCCCTGCATCCCTGAAATTGCATTCTCATTTTGCGATTCCTTAATTGCGAATTCGCAAAATGAGAATGCCTTCCCATTGATTCCTATGGGCCTCTAGGCCCATAGGAATCAATGTAATGCAATTCCTTAATTGCGATTCGCAATTAAGGAATCGCAAATAAAGAAAATTAAGAAATCGCAAAAAGTTTTGCTATTTCTTGATGCATAGGAATTTGCGATTCCTAAATTGTGATTCCTTAATTTTCGCAATTTAGGAATCGCAAAATCCTACAATGATGCATGTACCTGTTAGTGCTATATCATATACAGAGCCAGCTTCCTGCATTACCATTATGCTGAAGGATGTGAACAGCGACTCACCACACACAACCATCAAAACCTCCAGTTCTTGGGAATCAGGAATCAGCAATAGTCAGCTAACAATGTGCCCTAATTCTGAATGTTTATACCCTACTTTTCTGAAAGAGAATTCTAGTAAAAAAAAGAGGGCAGTGCTGAAGCTGGGCAATGCTATTGTCGTTGTCTAAATGCATTATCACACCTAGCGACTAATTCGCTGTTGAAAATTAAGTAAGGATGAAACCATTACATCTATAATTAAGGTTACTGATGTGACGCAGCAATTTATGGAAAATAATGTGTCTGTCTTGTATTGACCGGCTGGTCACGTTCTAGTGTTTCTCAGTGATGTTTCCAACAGCCACTCCTAGAGGGCTGGCTTCCACACTCACCCCACACCCATCCATCACAGGGGTCACAGGTCATGTGACCCTGCCAATAAAAGGGGGCGGGCGCACGTGCCAGCGACCAGCTCTAGATAATATAACACTTTGTCTGTGTAGTCATTTATACTGTAATGGGGCCGAGGGCCCAGACCCTTACATGTCTGACAACATGCTTGTGAAATATCTGTTTTGAAGCCACTGCTTTTTGTGCAATAAAAGGTGCCGAACATACAATATAAACAAAGACTAAAGTCGCAGACTAATAGGGCGAAGAAATGTTTATTCATGGTCATCTGATACAGTATACTGTTCCGTTAAGAACAAAAGAAGGGCAAGAAAATTGTTGTCCTAAAAACGAATGTGACTATGACTGAACCGACCACATTGCATGCTGGGAATTTGCATTTGTGTTACAGATGTGCTGTGTGGGAATCATGCGGCGAGTACAATATTGTAGCCTATTAAATTTGATGTTGAACCTTCAACAGAAAGGTTGTTTGAAGGATTGCAGGCGGATATGCTCTTTTATTTATTGACACTTCATGAAATGGCATATGACAAGTACAAGACAAACATTTTACTTTCCCTGGAGTGGTCTCGGTCAATTTGACCGACTTGAAAATAAAGAGTGGAAACGGCCTGAAGAAATTACTTTAATTCGAAAAACAGATGTAGTAAAAAGAAAACTTGCGCTCGGGCAGAAGTAGCTTTCTTTCAGGGACCGGCATCTGGCAGCGACGTCGCTGACAGCTGGTGATGTTGGACAGATGAAAAGGAAGTCCCATCTCATTATCCCCGGCCCTTAAGTGCCCTTGCTTCTGAGCCTTTAGGGAACTGTTGTCATGTGTCTCCTGCCGTCCACCTTTCAGCAAGGGGTAGAACAGGCTGACCTGACCCAACATGCTTACGCGACGTCACATCAGGCATGCTGTTCCACGTGCACCAGGGTGTGATTGAGGTCACAGCTGCAGTTGATGATATAGTTTTATTGTTTAATTACTTAAAATCGTTACAATATACTGTCATAAAAGAAGAACCAAGTTAAAATCCTGTGAATGTTATTACAAACTGGTAGAACATAAAACCGTAAAATTAGTACCGTCACTGACTGTAAAGTGCAAATGCATTAGACTTAAAAAGAACATTTTTTACACAGCTGCAGTTTATTTATCTGCAATTAGACAAACAGCTACTCTAGGTCCGGCCATCTTTAGTGTAGAGCAATATAGCTCCCGTGAGGTGAACATTCAGGACACACTCATCCTAAGCGAGACCTAGACACATGGCGCAGTGTTATTGTTTTACTTAGTATTTGCTTCAGGTCAATTTAGTAATTGTTACCATGAATGTCAATTCACCAAAATGCCAGGGGTAGCGGAGGTGACATCACACGCCATTTAACCTTCACTTTCACTCACACACGCATGTCTACACATACATACAAAGTTACACATACACACTCGCAAGCATGCATACAATATATATTAAAAAAATAATTGTACATACCTTAGCTTCCAGGGAGTGTTGTATACCAGCAAATTGTAGTTAATTCTTTATCACACTAATTGTGAATAATGAAATATTATTCACTAACAGTGTAATTAATAAGGAGTCGACAAAAAACAAGAAAAGAGGAGCTGCCCTTGTGTGTCTAGCACTGTTTTTGCCACCTCTGAGGTCAGGGGTCGCAAAGGCAGTGCCTGCGGTCACCAGGGGCAAGCCAGTGGTTGCAGCTGCAACCCCTGGTGACCCCTAAATGACGTCCATTATTGCTATGTCGTCAACTGTGATCATTTAAATCTTGACATTGTATTGCTATTTGTATGGTGTTTCCTATCCCTCAACCCCCCAGAGAGCTTTCTGGGATACCAAGTAAGCAGGTACTTCACTTGTCTGATGTATATATCTCTTCATACACTTGACAAGGTCATGAATTGTTTGGATTTACACCAGGTTCCCTAGTGCCCTTCTGATGCATGGTTGAGAGGGCTTTGGTTGTAGTTTGACCTATATGGGAGCAGGTAGATGAAGTGTGTGAAGTTTGAAGCTGTGACATAGCCATGGGGTAATGGGAAGAGTGCAGAGTTGGACTAGCCGTAGAGGGCATCGGGCATTTTCCTAATGGGCTGGAAAGGTGAGGGCCGGTTTTGGAGCAGTGGGGGGCATTTTTTTTCACTGGGGTGCGGTTTTGTAGCAGTGATGCAATATCAGCCCATGTAACAAAAGCAGCAGCAATGCTTCACATTAGCCAACACCCCTCCCCCAGAGACTAGTCCTTCTGAATTGCTAGGTGTTAGAAAGGCGATCCCAGGGGAGACTGACTGTCCGCCCCGAGACCCACCTCTCTCTATGGAATAGGCCGAGCGCCGTAGGGAGGCCTCCTTGGCGGGGCTCCTCTCCTACAATCGTAACAGCTGAGCAATCACCCTACCACAGATGGACACCACACGAAGGAATATTCACAAGTATCTTTATATAATAAAATGAAGGCACGTTCTTGGCAAGTTAGCAGGCCGGGATCGAGGGATCCGTAAAGTCTTGGTTTCGGGAGTAAGGGGGTAGCGGGACAGTCTTGGCACCAACTGGTGCGTGGATAGTTCAAGGGGTCAGGCCGCGACAGCAGGGCCTTGGTATAGTTCAGCGTTGAGTAGGCCGCTACAGCGTCAGCAGGGCCTCGAAGATGGTTCAGCTCGGTCAGGCCGCGACAGCGTCAGCAGGGCCTCGGAGGTGGTTCAGTTCGGTCAGGCCGCGACAGCGTCAGCAGGGCCTCGAAGATGGTTCAGCTCGGTCAGGCCGCGACAGCGTCAGCAGGGCCTCGAAGGTGGTTCGGTTTGGTCAGGCCGCGACAGCGTCAGCAGGGCCTCGAAGATAGTTTAGCTTGGTCAGGCCGCGACAGCGTCCGCAGGGCCTCGAAGGTTCCAGGGCATGAGTTCGGATCAGGATCAGCCGCGACAAGGTCAGCAGGGCTTCGACTCCAAGATACAACTAGAGTCCTAATCCAGGGCTGGCCCAGATATAGGACTGGAGTCCTTTGATGTCCGGACCCTCGCGCCTGGGGGTCAGAGGGGCCGGGATGAAGGTGTCCAGACACCCAGCAGGGGGGTGGAGCCAGCGCCCAGGGAGGCTGGAGGGTGATCGATACCAGGCGTCCGGGGATGGCTGGAGGCCCATCGAAACTCCCCTCCTCCGGGATCCGTCAAGTGACCACTCTACCACCTGGGAGGATCTTGGTGCCTCGATGTCGGGGCTTCGCTGGCGGCCGGGGCCAGGGATGGCTGCGGCCACGTGCCCGGGCCGTGACGGGCCCAAGATGGCGTCGGGCCGGGAATGGTGGCCTGGCATGGTCGCCAGACCGGCAGTGTTGACGAGCAGGGTCTGCCAGGGGTCCAGGGGGGGAGAGCCGTGGGTTGCCAGGGGGGCTGCTCTCGTCGATGGTTTGTGTTCAGGGGGGTCGACGGCGGGTCGACGGAGGCCCAATGTCGTCCCGGGCCCGCCATGCGGGAGGGGTAGGACCACGCCACGAGGCCGGGTCCAACACTAGGGCTGTTTCCAGCACGACCCTTATTCTAGCAGCCCTACAAACACCGGGTGATGGAGTCTAAAAACACATAGGGGGGAGGACAGACCTGGGAGCACCTTACGTAAAGCTCGCAATTGAAACTTTGAGGTTTAGCAAAGACTTTAAGATACAAATGAAAATAAATGCGGCAGTTATCATTAAATTCATAGTGAATATTTGCCGGATATATGGGTATACTCCAGTACCAGTAACTCAATACTGAGTGTCCATAGAGATGTAATGTTCTCTATAATATTGCCCCAACATACAGGTCCAAACGCAGAGCCAACAAAGAAAAGGGTGTAGAAAGAGGACATCAAGCCTCCTACCAATCGCTAAATTGAGGACAGCATCTGTAAAGGTCACGCTGCCAGTGGAAAGTACATAATTCAGCGGTAGGTATGGGCGTTCATAGGTTGGATATTAGTTTCGCCAACATTACCCTAGCGTACCTGACTTTAAATTTCACGCCCTGTCTACCTAATACAGGCATAAAGAAACGGATGAAATTGATGCACAAGGTTACAGCCTGACCAAAGAACAATGACAAATGTTTACTGGTATGTATTTATTTGCATCAAGTAAATGATAGGTGACACCATAGTCCCATGATATGGGCTCTCCTAATGATGTGCTGTGTATCTATACAGACATCGGCTTACTCGTGAGTCTCTGCGCAGATTGAAAGACGCAGCACTGTTGAAAGAATAGACCATCGACTAATTGTCTCCCCGGCTTTGAAGTAAGTGGTTTAATGTATAAAAAACCATAGGCCGCCGATAAAAATTAGGACAAAATTGTCTCTCCCTTAACAAATTCTGATAAAAAAATCTCCTTTTCTCACCCCTGTATCTTAGATTGCGCGACCCATGAGAAATGGTTGCACAACATAAAAAATTCATACCATATCTGAAGACAGGGGGGGTCCTGATTATTAAGAACAGGAACCGTACTCCAACAATTGAAGTAGGTTGGGTTTACAAATTTTCAACAAACAGCCTAGATAGTGACATAAACTAGATGTGCCCACAACTAGAATAATCTCTCTCTAAGAACAATAAATTAATGGCATGTATTTCTTTCTAGAAAGAAGAACACATTGGGTTTTAATCGTCTGTCCTGAAGAAGGTGTTATTATACCTTATGCACCGAAGCGCGTCGACAAAGGACTTATTTTATTGTATGTGTATATTGAATATGTTTATTGAGTAAATTGTGAACTTCTTGCCTTATTTAATATTTAAGTTTGATTCTTAAAATCACCAGTGACTCTGTACTAGAATACCGTAACCCGGAATTGTTAGAGAGAGGTGTAAACATTGTACCAGAGCACTGTACGAATATATTTCCAAAAATGATTTTAATGATGAATGAATTTGTTTTAATAAAATAAATCTTGAGAGATTTTAATTCAAATCCAGTGTGGAGTTATAATAACATTTAGTGTCACGGTCTAAAAACAAAAGTTTTTCAACGTATATGTAGGCCTGTTGGTCACTAACACAAAAGCCTAATAACACAGAAAGGACATTTTTTTGAAAACTACTCTGTACCCAGTCCTTTCTGGTCTCTGGGAAACTCTCTCTTTTTTGTAAGACTGTTTCCAGTACGACACATAGAGGCGTACATGGATGTACTGACCATCTTTAGGGTAGACGTATCAGAAGGAGTAACCGTCTTTGATCATCAGTGCTGTCCAAAGAGATGTTTTATATGGAGTCCATCCAGTAGTGAAAAACAAATCTTCTAGTGGAGGCATTGTTAAAACTACCAAGGAGGCACTAAATTGACCACCCAGAAGGGATCACTGAAACAATATTGATGGCAAAAATATAGACCTACAAAAATATCGAGTAAAAAATATAGAATGTCAAAATATCGACTTCCTATCTTCAAACAGGTAAGTACAAAAATATCGAATCAAAAATATAGACCTACAAAAATATATAGTCAAAATATCGAATTTTTTAAATAGTTAAAAGTAATTTTAAATTAATGAAATAAATAAATATAACTAACTTAAACATACTTAAAATACTTAAATAACATTAACATTAATACATAATATAAATAATAATAATAAATATATATATATATATATATATATATATATATATATATATATATATATATATATATATATATATATATATGTATATATATATATATGTATATAAACATAGTATTAATACAAAATATTCAATATATTTACCATAGAATAGCGGAGGGTTAAATTTACTATAACCACTCCAGTGAGTGCAACAGTAGAGAAAACATTGAATAGCATAGCAGTAAAAATTACTATACCCACTCCAGTGAGTGCAACAGTAGGGAAAACGTTGGATAGCTGGAGGGTAAAAATGACTATTCCCACTCCAGAGAGTGCAACAGTAGGGAAAGCGTTGGATAGCGTAGGGGTAAAAATTACTATTCCCACCCCAGTGAGTGCAACAGTAGGGAATGCGTTGGATAGCGGAGGGGTAAAAATTACAATTACCACTCCAGTAAGTGCAACAGTAGGGAAAGCGTTGGATAACGGGAATGTAAAAATTACTATTCCCACACCAGAAAGCGCAACAGTAGGGAAAGTGTTGGATAGCGTAGGGGTAAAAATTACTATTCCAACTCCAGTGAGTGCAGCAGTAGGGAAAGCGTTGGATAGCGTAGAGGTAAAAATTACTATTCCCAATCCAGAGAGTGCAACAGTAGGGAAAGCGTTGGATAGCGTAGGCATAACATTTACTATTCCCACTCCATTGAGTGCAACAGTAGGGAAAGCATTGGATACCGGGAAGGTAAAAATTACTATTCCCACTCCAGAGAGTGCTACAGTAGGGAAAGCGTTGGATAGCGTAGAGGTAAAAATTACTATTCCCACTCCAGAGAGTGCAACAGTAGGGAAAGCGTAGGATAGCGTAGGGGTAAAAATTACTATTCCCACTCCAGTGAGTGCAACAGTAGAGAAAGCGTTTGATAGCGTAGGGGTAAAAATTACTATTCCCACTCCAAAGAGTGCAACAGTTGGAAAAGTGTTGGATAGCGTAGGGGTAAAAATTACTATTCCCACTCCAGTGAGTGCAACAGTAGGGAAAGCGTTGGATAGCAGGAGGGTAAAAATTACTATTCCCACTCCAGTGAGTGCAACAGTAGGGAAAGTAAATACTTCATATATAAATAAAAATAAAATAAATATTAATGCCAATCACAAATTAATTAAAATAATTAACACTTTTATATAATATATTAATTAATCAATTAAAAATACAAATACAAATTAATTAATACAAATAATTACCTACTAATACAAATCATTTACCAATTAACAATAAATTAATTAACAATTAAAAAATAATTAAAAATTAGATAAAAAAATAAAAGAATTTAAAAATTTAATTACTTACAATTAAATTACTCCCCACCCTATTCCCCTATAAACCCACAACCCGCTACAGACAATAAATTACTAAAATTAACATATGTATCAATTAATCTATTAATAAATATTCATTACCAATTATATTCTAATTAATTACCAATTAATAATTAATTAACAGTTAATTAAAAATAAATACCAATAAATAAATTAACATATTTAATTAATTATAATGAAATTACTTCCCACCCTATTCCTCTATAAACCCACAACCCGCTACAGAAACTAAATTACTAAGATTAACATATTTATCAGTTAATCAATGAATTAAAATTAATTACCAATTATATTTTAATTAATAATTAATTAACAATTAATTCAAAATAAATAAATTAACATATTTAATTGATTATAATTAAATTATTTCCCACCCTACTCCCCTATAAACCCACAACCCGCTACAGAAAATAAATTACTAAAATTAACATAATTATCAATTAATCAATTAATTAAAATTAATTACCAATTGTATTTTAATTATTTAACAATTAATAATTAATTAACAATTAATTCAAAATAAATACCAATAAATAAATTAACATATGTAATTAATCATAATTAAATTACTTCCCAACCTATTCCCCTATAAACCCACAACCCGCTACAGAATTATATTACGCACAAATTAAATACCATAAAAATAATTACTTAATATAAATAATAAAATAAATATACACTTTTCAAACATATACTAACATAAAAAATACTTTAAAAATTGATATTAACTTACTTACCTCAAATTCGATATTTTTGTAGTCTATATTCTGTCCATTCTATATTTTTGTTGTCTATATTCTGTCCAATCGATATTATGTCCATTCTATAGTTTTGATTCGATATTAATGCTATCCTATTCGATATTTTTGTAGTCTATATTGTGTCCAGTCGATATTGTGTCCAGTCTATATTTTTTAATCGATATTAATGCAAATCAATATTAAAAACTCGATATTTTGAGTGTATACCCACCCAGAAGATATGGTGGCCGTTCCTACTGGGGGTTCTGTTACTCCATTGGGGTGCACTGGGTGGAGCCCACTAAGGAGTGAATGACCTGACCCTCTGGAGCTAGGATTTCATTATGCAATGATTTATGAATTAATCAGTTCATTGCATGATAAGGAAATGGACTGAAATTTAAAAAACGTACCAAATAATAAGGCTCTGGAGCCGTGATACAGTCAGGCACCAGTAATGAGTTCTTTTTTTTCAACATTGCAGGACATTTGTATATCAACAAAAAAAAACAAGGGCATTATTTATGAAGGCCTTGCGCCACTGGTGCGTCACTTTTAAAATGGGAAAAAGTGATGTACCGGCGGCGCAAGGCCTTCATAAATAAGGCCTCATGTTTTAATCCCTTTCCTAAACATTAGTTAATTAATTGGTATCTTTAGCCTCCTCCACAAGATGAAAGCAAAAAGAACAAATGATGGACGGAATGCTGTACAAATCTAACATTCACCCCCAGTCACAGATCGGGGTTTAATCCACAGTTTTTTTGTTCACCACGCCACCCCAGTTTAGACCCAGCCATATGCAAATCAGTCTTGATCCTGCTCCCCCTGGAAACTGTCATGCCCAAACTGCCAGGGCAGGACCTCCCGTGGACCAGAAACAAGCAACCTAGGATTGGTTTTGGGGTATCACCCCTCATCAGCGAGGCTAGCATGATTCCAGTGGCACAGTGAGCACTGGACCTACATCTGGGCATACGCTTCCCACTTAGGGCGACAAAAGCAAAAAGAACAAATGATGGATGGAATGCTAAACATTCACCTCAGTCACAAATCTGTGTTTAATCCATCTCTTTACTGGGAGTGAATGTTTGATTTGTTCAGCATTCGGTCCATCATTTGTTTGCGCAGTATCTTCAACAAGACGAGTTGTCATACAAGATTGGTTCAGGGACGGGGCTGTGGGGCGGGGAAACATGGCGGCAGCTTGCTGAGCGGCCGCTGCACTTCAGTGAAGTTCCCGTAGTGAACTCCGGCTCCCTACAGCGTTTAGCGGTGGAGATGTCTTGAATAACCCGGACCCTTCGTTTGACTCTAAATCTAGCGGTGCAGTCTTCTATTTTCGTGATTTTTGTCAATTTTTTTTTATTTTGCCCCGTTCCTCTGGGGTAACTTGTGGCTACAGCTTCTCCGAGTGCTTGAGCGACTGGCGACTTCTTTCCTGCGGGACGGGTATTGAGTGTTCACCGAATGCGTTGGGGTTTGGAGCCTGTTATTTCCACCTCCCCGTCACCTTGTTTGCTGTGGTGGAGTACGGCAGCGCTGGAGCTTCGGAGGGGCCGTAAAGTCCGTGGTCTCCTTCTCCGTGGCACTCGAGGCAGTGTTAGAACTGGTGCCTCTGGAGTTTTTGAGGCAACTACGGGTGGGGAGAAGGAGGAGGAGTGCGCTGCCGGGCGAAACAAGGGCAGAGATACGGAAGAGAGAGGGCGTCCGCCAAGACATCAGCACCAAGTAAGAACAGATATACAAGGGGATTTCTCGACCCCGGCGGCAGCTTTGGCACCAGCTATTTTGCAGGTTAGAGTAACCCCCTCACCCAGTGTTCCCAGGAGAGGCAGAAAAGCTGAATTGAAAATCCAGTGTGGCATACATTCTATAGACTTCCCCCCTCTTGAGAGAGACAAGCCTGCTGAGGCTACCAATAGAGAAAATATTTCCACTTTTTTATGCGGTGAGGCTAAGGGAAAGTGGGTTAAGACGCGTAGGTCTAAAAAATCTACCCCAGCCCTTAGCACTAAAATAACGCCCTCCTTAAGGTCCTATTACAAAGTTTTGCCACACGTTTTAGATCTGGCAAAAGAGGGCATACAAGAGGGGGCGATAGAGATGGGGGGCTCCTATAAAGAGGTACCTATGCAAGCTTTTTCTATGGCCGGAGTCTCAGATATGGAAGGGCAGACGGGAGGTTTGTCAGGAGCTGATACTTCTCAACCCGATAAGGGAGACTCTGATACCAATACTGAGGTAATGGCTATGTGATGGAAACCCCCAGTTTAGAGCAACCAACAAGTGGAAAACAGTGCCTCAGCATGAGCCTCAGGCGGAAACCACTTCAGAGACAGAAAACCCCCAAAGGGGGGTAGGCCACTTGGAGTCCTCCTTGGAGTCTATGATTGCGGCTTTATCCCTGGATATTAAAAGGGGGTTCGAAGTCTCCACAGCTAATCAAACCGAAATTAGGGGTATTTGTGAGTCCCTGGAGAGTAAGATAGATGCGCTAAACTCAAGAACAGTAGCTTTGGAAGACTCGGTGGCAAGTCTGTCTGCTCATCTAGGTAAAGCTGAATCAGATATCATCAAACTCAAAAAAGAAGACTCAGCCCTTTCTGACAGAATGGAAGTATTGGAGAACAACGCCTGTCGTAATAATCTATGAGTTCTTAATGTGCCAGAGGGGAGCGAGGGGTCAGACATTAAAAACTATGTGATTACTCTTTTAAAGGAAGTGCTGAATCCTGACCAATCGGTAGAAGACCTGGGAACCGATATCCAAAGGATACAGAGGGATTTAGAAGGAACCCACAGAGGTCTAAACCTAGAAAAATTCTGGTCAACTTTCATACATATTCTTTAAAGGAACAGATTTTGGACCAGGCATTGAAGCAAAAGACTCTGAGTGCTAAGGGTTTCACCTTTCAGATACGATCAGACCTGTCCAGGGCAACCCTGGACAGGCAATGGGAGTTGGGTAAGAGATTGGAGGCCTTTAGGAAGCTAGAGGCAGTCACACAGCTTAAGTTTCCAGCTGCTCTTAAAATAATGTACAACAATAAAATGTACAATTTCAGATCTGTGTTGGCTGCTGATGAGATGCTGTCGGCTCTGTCGGACCTAGGTAGAGAGGAAGACCTGTCAGGGTAGACCTAGGTTTAGTATAGATTGTCATAGGTTAATTACTGGCTTAGCTATTGGCTTAATTGATGGTAACCCCATTATACCTTTTTTGCTCTCAAGTCACCTTATGTTTCTTATCCATAAATTATCCATACATTAATGTAGGGAAAGAAAAAGGTAAAAAAAAAGAGCTGGGGGTTTCAGACTAGTAATGTCAATGTAATGATATTGGCACTAGACAAATCGGAAGGATTAAAAAATGTCAAAAAAAATATATATGATAAAAAAGAGGAAGACTTTTTCTTCTCTAGACATTTGAATCACCACCACTGCAAAGACTCCAGGGGTGTAGGACACTGTCTGGTTTAAAAAATCGTAATAGGTGATACTGCTGACTGAAGATAGGCTACAGGTAGGACCGGGGAATGAATAGTGAATGGTGGTCTAGCTAACCCAGACAGAGTCCAGGATACGCTAATCTCATTAGAATGTGGGGGAACTAGGTCATTCCTACCAGCAGTGAGATGCATCTTGGTGTTCTCTACATGTCAGACGAGGTAGCAATTCCTACCATCTACAGCCACTTCAAATGCTTTAGAAAGTGCCAGTGAAGAGAAAGAACTCACAGAGGGTCTATAGTCCCAGGGAAAGTGTAACCAGGTCACATTGAGAGATTTCCAAAGCCCAGTAGGATAGACAGAAATACACAGTAGTACTCAGAGGTCTACAAGGAGAGGAGGAAAGCTACTGCACTTATTAGACCCACACAGTGTGCTAAAGTAACAACTCATTCACCACTTGCCATTTAGCCTTTAAAGCTCACTTTTGAATTAATGTTGGATTGTTTTTTTTTATGTTACTCTTGGAACATTGTAATAGCAGCTCAGGGTTCTTGTAAGAGTAGGCCAAGCAGTCATGACATCCATGGTCTTCTTCATGGCTGTGTGACATTTGTGCTTGACTGGAACAGGATGGGATTATTTTGATCTGTTTGGTGTGGGGAAGAGAAGAGGTATTGCCTATGTTATGGTTGTATTTCTTTCCAGGGCATGGAAAACAGTGAGCCTTAGGGCTCATGGTGCATTCCCGGTCTGCATAAGCAAAAGGAGGCGGTCCAATTAAAACCATGTGACAATTTTATTGCTGGTTGTGTTACTTACACATGTATGAAGCCTTAGCTGTAAATAAGGTGAGGTTCACCGTACTTGGTGATTTTAACTTGCACATGGACAACCCCAACAATGCCAACTCTAGGAACCTGTCCTATGACTTAGTGTCTCTGCAACTGCTAGAATTAGTAAAGGGGCCAACCCATGAAAAGGGCCACACCACCGATGTAGTGTTCAGCAATGTTACTAATCTCCTGGTTTTGATCCCTATCCTTCTAATATGGTCTGATCACTTTTTGCTCACACTACTCTTTTCAGTCCCCTCTGCCCCGATTGTTATGCCTCAGGTTAGACACTAGGAACGTCGCTGGTCTAAACTAAACCTGGACGTTTGGTCAGTGATCTTACAGACCTGATTTGACAGATAATGTCAGTTCCGCAACGCCGAAGGGAAGCCTCTCGCTGTTCAGCTGGCGCATCGGCTGATTTCTTGGTTTGTCTGAACCGGACCAGTAGCGTTGCCCTCAGCAGGTGGGTGGTCCGCAGGAGAAGGATCTCCGGTGTGGTGTCAGGCCACGGAACAGAGGCTGTCTGGCTGTGTGTGCCTCATATTATGGCCCCTAAAGCTGCAAAGACTGCAAGGGAGAAGGTAAATGCATTGCCTGCGACATGCACAGGCTGCTGCACCGGTACAGGGGGCAAGAGAGGAGCATCCTCAGGATTATTCAGGTAACGGTGCAGGTAAGCCGTCAGACTCCCATTCTATTAAGAATCGGCTTGAAAGTTCGGGCGCCGGGAAGAGGAGTAACCTACTAGAATGGCCAATAAGTGCTGAGAAAAAATCTGAGGTGCTCCCACCTCCTGAGGTAGGGGATTTCTGTACCTGCAAAGAAACCTCACAACCCCCACAGCCTGTACTTACAGAGTAGTTTGCGCGTGGATGCGCGCCGGGCAAAGCCCGGGCCAAGGGCGGGCCCGTTTTAGCCCATTCGAGGCTGTTGGAGACCGGACCGGGCCACCCCCCTTACTTGTGTCACCCGTACATTTATGTCACCTAACTGAACTGTAAGTACCAGCTGGGTCATTTGACAGTATTGCAAGATGTCTGTACGCGCTTGTAATAGAAGTAAGGGCGTGAATCAGAGTGGGTCCCTAACAGGGACACTTGATAACTTTATTACTCGGGCAAATTCAGTGATAGATCAAGGGATTGTTCTCATGGAGCGAAGGGTTTCACAAGATCTTTCCCTTGCGAAGAGATCATCTATGGGACATTTTGCTAATGCCCATACCCCAGAGCCATCTTCACGAATTAATACCATAGATGCACCTGTAACAGTCCATAACCATCCTATTACGCCGGTTCAGGATATCATCTCAATAGCTGACCAGCTTCAAATATCCACGTCTGTACAAGCAAGTATAGTGTCTAATTACAACTCTCCCAGGGGGCTAATGAACCCGGTGGAGGAAGGAGACCCAAAGTCGCCAAACAAGCCAGTAACAGCAACCCAGTATCAACGGATTTGGGAGACGTGTCTGTGAACCAATCAGGGTCATCTGGGCCCTCATTGCCGCCTGTACCGATTCCGTGTGCTTCTAAACCTGGTGGTACACCTATGGTATTGGAGGACTTTGATCTCGATAAACTTGGCTTTTTATTTAAGTCTTCTTTTAAATCCCTTGAAGACAGGCTTTTACAAATCGAACTACGCCTAGCCAAGATTGAGGATGTGACATTGAACATTGCGACCAATACCAGGCTAACTGAGTCGCCCTCGGGTACTGGTCAACAGAATCCTGTAAAGGGGGGGGGGGGTCGCACGATATGCCTTCATCCCAAGCACCATATTCCTCAAGGGGGCATATAGTTAAGCCGTCAGCTCCTACGTTATTACCCGTTGCTACAACTATCGAGGGGGATGCTGCCAAATCTATTGTCAAGTCTATTGAAACCCCCCGATGTGCACCTGATTCTGTCTCATTTAGGAAGTTGATAGTTGACCTACCTCCAGAATCAAGCCCGTACACTGTTGTCTTAACAGGGGTACCTGAGTTGAGTAACCCCAATAAGGAATCATAAATGTCCCTAAAAAACAAGGCAACGGACTGGTTGAATAGAAATAGACCACTCCCTCATAATATCACTTGCGAAATTAGGATGGTACGCAGGGTGCCCTGGGTTGGGCATACGCCAAAAAATATACAAGGCGATTGTGTGCTCTTAAACTTCAGGGACCCTCGCATCGTGGGTCACATTTGTAAAGCGGTACCTTCTAATAATGGGCCATCAATTCAACCTCTTCCATTATCTTATTTTTACCCTCCATTTCAGAACTTAGATATGGAAGGGGACTGGTCTTTAGTAAGGCATCGGGGTAGAGGAAGGGGGGTTGGTGATTGGCATGAGCACCTACGTAGTTTTAGTCAAATACATACACAAAACAGGTATAGTGGACTAGAGATGGTTGATTGACTCTTTTACCCTGGTGATATCCCCCCCGGAGTCTCGGACAACGGGAGTATAGTACCTCTTAAGAGAGCGACTGAGGTCAGAAATGTTCGAACACCATGTGCCCCCTTTTCAGTCGCAAGGGTTAGTAATGTAGTTAATAACGTCCCTTCTGGAAGCATACTGGGAGTTCAAGTACCGCCCCCAGTAGAATTCAAGGTTTTGGATCATAATGTAATTTCCTGGAATCTTGCTGGGTTAGCTGGAAAAGTCAAGGATCCGACTTGGTTAGTTTTTACAAGATCCTTTTCGGTGATATGTTTGCAAGAGACTTGGCTGGTAGAGAGTGACATATTTATAGAAGGTTCTAAAAGTTTTTTTGTACCAGCAGAGCCGTCACGAAGTGGCAGAGCTAAAGGGGGATTGGCTGTGTACATTGATTTAGCACTGTCCTGCACCGCCAAAACATTTCCTACTTGCAACACTGACATTCAAGTATTAACGGTTAAAAGAGGGAAGGAAACTCTATCCCTAATTAACTTCTATAATGCTGTAAACCCAAAAGGGGATTGTAGACTTGTCGATCTGGGTAACTTTGTTAGGTCCAACTGTGCGAGCCTTTCCCATCGAATCCTCATTACAGGGGATTTTAATGTACGCCCCTGCGGGAACCCAAAGAACACCGAAATCGGATCACTGGGCTGTCATAGGATGAGGGGCCTACATTTTGAGCATACTTGCCGGGGTGATCTGTTGAACCAGCTCACAAACGAATTTGATCTAATTCCTGCCATGTCCCTGGCGGATGAATCCAGTTTTCAACCGGTACCTACATATAAAGGCTACACGGGGATCTTATATTGATCATATTCTTCTCTCTAGTGGGCTCTGTACATCCATATTAGGTTTTGAAATTCAGGAGAACCAACAGAATGACCACAACCCAGTTTGTATTCTATTGGGTGGCAACGTTCTAAAACTACGGGGAAAAATACAAGACGGTGGTACTCTCAAATGCACGGATGGAAGGCGACGCCTAAAGTGGGCTAAGGTGAACTCGGACCAATTATATGACAAGATTAATAATTCTTGTGCTACCAAGTTATCACTGTGTGTGTCCCCAGTATCCTCCCCCTCAGATATTCTTCAAGCTTTTGATGCTATTGCATCTAAAGTTGGTGAAATGTTAACTGTACCATCCTTGGGCTCTGTTCGTAGTGATCCCAAATGGTTTGATCACTCTTGCCCCAGAGCATGTCGTGATTTAAAGGCGGCTCTGAAGATTAGTCCTAGGGACCCGATACAGATCAGGGCATTACGCAATTCATGTAATAAGGCTCTGGCTAAACGTAAGTCAGAAGTAAAAGATGATATTTGGCAAGATCTGTTAGACCCCAAAATTCTTGGTAATAGCGAGAAATTCTGGGGTATTATTAACAAACCTTTATTTGAGTCGCCAGGTGATACCTCAGTTGGTACTAACATAACTGAAGATGAGTGGGTATCCCATTTTAGTATTATTTTTAATAGTAGCATTCCACAGTCTGAATTTATGAGAGAAGTACAAGGAGTAAACCCACCACGCTTTACTATGAGTGAGGTTGAGAAGGGCATCACGGGGTTGTCAAGTAATAAAGCACCAGGCAACGATGGCTTGCCCCCAGACCTTTTTAAATCAAGGGTACCTCTTTGGGCACCTGTCGTGCTTAATGCAGCTGCAGAACATGGCTGCCCTAGGTCGTGGGGGGCCTCTACGATAGTGCCAATTTTTAAGAAAGGGGACCGGAATAGCACATCCTGTTACAGACCGATATCTTTAATTGACTCTGTGGTCAAAGTAGTGGGTGGAGTAATTTTGAATAGATTAACAGCTTGGGCTGAAGAGCATGAGATAATTTCTCCAATTCAATATGGCTTTCGGCCTGGTCACTCCACAATTGCACAGTGCCTTAACTTATATATGGTCTTAGGAAAGTACACCCGCCAGGGTACCATCCACATGGCGTTCATGGGCCTCTCCTCAGCTTTCGACTGTGTTAACAGAGGCAAGCTTTGGGAGGTCATGGGCAACATGGGTGTGGAGCAAAATCTGGTTAACCTTCTGGCGGACCTGCACCAGGATGCTAGGGTCAATGTAAGGTATTCTCAGGTCCTTAGGGTGTCTAGGGAATTTGGTGTCCACCAGGGAGTCAGGCAGGGCTGTATTTTGGCCCCGTTCCTTTTTCATCTATACATTAACAACTTGGAGGAGTCCCTATTAAATACTGGTGCGGATTACCCTTTTGTTGGGCATAAGGGATTACCTGTTTTATTATATGCGGATGACGCCGTCTTGTTGGCCAGGACCGCGAGAGGGCTTCAAACTCTACTAGAAGCTTTTTACAGCTTTATGAAATCCCGTGATTTATCTATTAACAATACAAAATCTTTCGTAATGCAGGTAGGGCAAAGCAATAAGAAGCCGTTTTTTTTTTTGGATTAATGAGGAGAAGATCCCTACAACAAAAACCTTTTCATATTTGGGCGTCCTTTTTGATGACCAGCTGAATTGGGGCCCCTCAGTCCAGAGGAAAAGGGGGGAGATAACCCGGGCAAACGCGGCTATCTTTAACCACTTGGATGCTAAGGGGTGTGCGAGTAGGTCCATTGACTTTCCATTGAAACCAATGGAAACTCCATGACGAGCTGGGCTCGTCATGAGCGTCGAAGGGGTTAATTTTGCCAGGAAAATGGGCAAACGCCCTATTGCTGCCCTGTTAAAGATCTATCAGGCTAAGAGTGTGGCGATAGGCTGTTACGGAAGTGAACTCTGAGGGTATGTGGCAATTAATGACCTTGTGGTGGCAGAAAACAACTTCTTGAAACAGCTGTTGGGGGTCCCGAGGGGAACTTCCAACTTAATAGTGCACAAATAATCTGGTATCCCCTTTCTAAGTGACACTATTACATTACGACCACTAATTTTTTGGTTAAAATGCTGGCTAAATAAAGACCTGCCTTTAAATCACCTACTCATGAGAGAAGCCTTATCCTGGGATAATATGCTTAAAATTCCGTGGTTAAAGTATTTGAAAGACTGTTTTTTTAGTATGGGGCGTCCAGAACTTTTTTTAAAACCAGATTCTATCAGGGCTGCTGCCGTTGAGTTTGTGAGGAAAACTTTTTCCCTCTCTCAATACTTGCTTCGCGAAGAGGTGGAATTAAATAAACGTAGTGCTCGGAAATATGTTATCTTGAAAAGTACCCCACATATGGAGCCTTATTTATCCTGGCCAATGTCGGGCTTTGATCGCCATCTGTTAACTAGGTTCCGACTGGACTTTTTCCACCTAATGTTAGCCGTCCCAAAGGGTTGCCACCGAGGACAAGTGCTACCAGCCTGCGGCTGCGACAATGAGTCTCCGCAGGATTTGGTGCACTTTTTATTTATTTGTCCTTTTTATGATCTACCTCGGAGGTTTTATCTCAAGCCCCTCCTTAAAAAACTGAACTTCTCCCAGGTTAGACCTGCACTTTGTTATCTGCAATTACTAAACCCTGAAAGTACTTTATTTGTGATTGGCTTTTTAAAATCAGCCTTAAAATTTAGAAAAAGCATGCAGGGTTGATTGCTTAGTACTGCTCTTATTAATCTATTCGCTCCACTGTGATTGTTACTTTTAACATGTGTTTTTAGTTCACTTTTGTTTTATTGTGTGATTTTATCAACCGTGCTTTTATGGCTGTTTCTGCTTGAATAACCGAATAAAGACTTTGAAATGAAATGATGCAGGCTGCAGCTCCTCTGTTTCAGGTTCTAGTACACCAGAAGCTCTGGAAACCGCTCTTATGCGTTAAAAGTTCTGTAAGACTGCTGAAGGTAATTCAGATACTCGTAATAACAGAGAAAAAACATCAGCTGGAGCTGGCTTCAAATGGGACTATTCACATACCAGGATTCTGGGATACTGGGGGCACCAGAAGCATCAGCAGCCTCAGCAGGCTTAGCAAAATTGGAATCCCCAATGCTGCAAGTGTGGGGGGGTGAAGCTTTACTCCCCTCTCTCAGTCTGATCTTGGACTCAAATTAAAGAGCACCGGGCTAAGACACGCACAGATGGTTAAAAGGCTAGGCAGGTGACAAAGAAGCTTGAAGGTGCTATAATGAAGATTGGCAATGCCTGCTCCAAGATTGGGGAGAAGCTCAGCTGTATGGAAGCAAGGACTACGGCTGTGGAAACTGACTTGCTAACTGCGAAGGAGCAGGTTAAGTCACATGACGCTCAACTGTACCTGTGTGGCCTGTTGGCGGATAAAGATAATGCTTAATGAATTGGTCCATTCTGCTAAAAGTTTGTGAAATGCGTAATTCACTGTTTTGGCTGTGTCTTTTTTGGATTAACTGGTTAGTTTGTGATAAATGGGTCCCCAGGAAATTTAAAAGCCCGTCTAACGGTTCAACAAAGATATATATATATATACACATATTATTTTTTTGGGGTAATTTTTAGGTCTCGCACCTATCGATGCGCGCAAGCGCATCGAGCGGAGCGAGAATTCAAGTCTGCAAACTGCTCGTGAAACCACCAGCTTTTTTGCTGGCGTTTTCATGAAGTTCACGTGAACCACGTGAACGCGCATCAGGCACTCCTCCCACACCTCACGGACACAAGGCTCGCAAAAGGCTCTCCTCCCTCCCCACATCAAAGGCATCAATCACCCTCGCCACAGGCTTCCCCTGCGCTGCCCCGCCCCCTGCTTCACGGCCAGGCCATCTGTTCCCTGCCAGACCTCTCACACCTCCGTCACAGCATGCTTGTTTATTGCCCTCGCCACCCCTCACCTCTCTTTCTCTAACTTTCCTGCCCTCCATCGCCGCCGGCCGTCAAGCATTTGCTGCCTGCAGTCAGAGCTTGTTTTATCTGAAGCCTTTCAGTGGATGTGTTTACTGTTGGATTTTACTTGGCCAGTTCCCACTGCTGCATAAAGTGACTCTTTCAGATGTTTTTTTCATCTGTCGTTTCGTTTCATTTCGTTGCAGTTTCCTTTTATGGGACTCGCTAGGAAACTTCCAGTAAGTACTTCGGTTGGCGTGGTTTGCCTTTTACCATAGTCACCCGTTCGTTTTGGCATTTTATATTTCATTTATCTCGCTCGAGTTGAATTTTTTTATTTTCAGCAACTCTTTCTTTTTATATACGGCGTAAAATAACACGTCTCCGGTGACTTCAGCAAATGCTCCCGTGTCAGTGATCTGCCGTGTCCCTTATTACAAGTTGCTACTTTTCTTTCCCAGAACGGCACTCATTCCTTAGGCCACCTAACTGGTTCTGCAGGTATAGGGCGAGCCTTTAAGAGCTTAGAGTTGCACTTCAGCACAGACTATTCAGCCCTGCCCTGGAATGATCATCGGCCGCTTGGAAAAACAAGCATTGGCATAGCCAATAGGTCTCGCTTGTAGGACCTTATAAGTATTTAGTTACAAGGATATTGTGCTGCAAAACAAAATACTTATAAGGTCCCACAAGCGAGACCTATTGGCTATGCCAATGCTTGTTTTTCTTTGTGTTAAAAGGGCAGTGGAAGATGGATCCGGAAGGGGTGGTTGGCGGTGCTTACCACCTGTCTCCATCACACAGACCCTAGTAGGTCTGGTTGTCTCCAAGGACGGGGGGAGTAGGATGGGGGGTGGGTGGGGACAGGTCAGGTGGCGTGGCCTTTGTGAGGGTCAGGGGTAGGATGGGGAAAAGAATCTTGTTTGACACTTTTTGGAAAAAGGAGCAAGTATGTTTAAGTAAGGATATTTCTTTTGGGTACGGAAGGAAAGGTGGGGGCACGATCATAAACTTGGTTGGTTAAAGGTTTTGTCGGTTATTGATGAATATGATATTTTAGATCTATTCAAGTTGATTCTGTGGGCAGGGGGCCATGTAAAAAAAATTGGTGGGGAGTGTATGTGGATTGGACAATATATGTGGGGGATGCTACGCTCCGGATTGCTACTATTAATATTTGAGGGTTGAATGATAAGTTCAAAAGGAGAAGGGTACAAAAAGGCCTTACATTTTTAAGAGCAGATATTTACTGTTTGCAAGAGACACTTATCGCCCGCTGTGACAGTGCTTTGTTGACCTCCTTCGGGTTGAATGGTTTTTTTTCATACAACTCAAGATATCAAGACTAAAGGGGTTGCCGTTTTATTCAAAGGAAATTCCATTATACCTGGTCGGAAGGCTGCAGATAGCTTAGGCAGATGGGCAATTGTTGAGTGTAAAGCTGGGAGATGGGCCTTAATGCTCTGCTCGATATATGCCCCTGTCTTAGATGACCCTTATCTGCTTAATTTTTTTGCAACCAAATTACCATCTTGGCCTGCCCCGTATATTGTATGTGGGGATATCAATCTAAATAGTTCAAGAGGGCTTGGGAACAATGAAGCGTGTCAGGCTGGGCATAAACTGCAATCATTTAGATCTTTTAGAAATTTAGTAGATGGCATTGGTCTAATAGATGTCTGGCCCAGCCTGAAAGCGGCTGATACTGGGTACACTTACTATTCAGCCCAGCAAGGTAAATTTGCAAGGCTGGATTATTTCTTGGTCTTGCCATTCCTTGCTAGTGGCGCTCAGGTAGAACTTTTTCCAAGAATAATGTCAGACCATAACCCCATCGTCTTGGAACCTCCACTCGATGGACTGGGTAGTGTGCCCAGAAGGTGGTCCTTTGAGAGGGCTCTTTTGTTGAACGCAGAGTACATAAACATATAAATGGGCTGGATTCTGGTTTTTTTTTTAATTGAACAAAAGTAGCTCCTCTCCTTGGATGGTTTGGGATGCCTTCAAGGCTTGTATAGAGGGGAAACCCTTAGGTTCAGTATCACCAAACAGATGCAGGGTCTGGGGCAGATTAAAGTACGTTCTCAAAGCTTGGAGTTCTTGAGGTGGATTTGGTTGTAGCTGTGGCCTGCAGGCGAGATCTTTCTCCAGTGCTGAACCTGATTTCTTTAACTAAGGCACACTTAAATTAGTTTACGGCCAAGAAGATCGCCGGGAAATTCGTGGCCATAGATCAGGAGTGGTATGAATACAATGAATGGGTGGGGCGACTGTTAGGTCAAGGTAAAAGCTGGCGGCGGGGCATATCAGTCAGATTAGGAATTTGCAAGGTAGTTTGGTAACGGATCCCGCCGAAGTTAGAGAGGCATTTCAGGAATTGTATGTAGACCTTTATAAAGGCTCCCCCACAGTATGCCCTGAGGATTTAGAGCTGTATCTGGATCCGGTGTTGTTTGCTAAAGCAACCTAGAAGGAGAGGTTACTTTTAGGGGGAGATATCTCAGTCCCACCGCCATCTGAGTAGGCGGTGGGAACAGATTCCTTTGACCCTTTGTATCGTTGGAGGATTCCCCTGTATGCGATACGGCGTAATAATATTCCAGTACGAACAGACAACGAGAGGAAGCCCTGGCGTTTCCCTCAGCGTGTACCTGTGGCTGAGAGTTTTCTAGTTCCGACCCCCGTAATTTTGGCATGGGAGGTGAAGTCGGACTGTAAGAAAGGTTATGCCCTACACATGAATAACGACCTAGGTGGATTTTATGTTTATGTGCCCTACACCGAGGAACACCCCTCGAAGACCCTTGGAATAGGGGAATAAAATCTATAAATCGGAGATGACATTACGAATTTGGATGTCTCCACATTTCTTTTTTTTATTTTTTATTTTTTTAATAATATTTTTATTTTTTCATTGCAAACCAATCAGATACATATTGCACAAGCATAATCAAACAAAAAGAAACACAGAAGCAAAAATGAGAAATAGTGAAAAGTACATTTCGATTCTTCAGATATTCCAGTCCAGGGAGTCTAATGTATAAATTCCATCCTTGAGTACTGCTAAACCCATTATAACCTCAACCAACTTGGAAATTTATGTCTCCTTACTTGTCCTCTCTTTGCCGCTCTTTCCATTTACTTATTGGCTCCCATATTCTTCTCCCCAAACATCTTCCTCTCCTCCCTTTTTGAGCATAAATTTTTTCCTCTATATTATATGCATACAAAATATTTGCCAACCAATTTTGCAATTTCGGAGGATTTTTATCTAACCAAGCCCTGGCTATTGTCAGCCTGTAGACAGCCATTACCACAAACAAAAATTCAGTGTGCAGATCCTGCTCCCGATCAGCCACACCTAGCATAATCCAAGCTGGAGAGAGAGAAATCACGATGCCCAAAGACCTTGCCAAGAACCCCTCAATCTCATTAATCATTGTTTGTATTTGGGGACATGTTGCAAAGATGTGTATGCTATCTGCTTCCAGCGCATTACAGCGGGGGCAGTTAATTCCTGTATTCCCCCCCCATTTTGCAATCCTTGCAGGAGTGAAATACAAAAAGTATAGTGTTTTATAGTGCTGGGACTGTAGCGGGGCTGCACATAATATTGTGCAGCCTAGATCCAGCGAGTCGAAAAACAAGTTACTTTCAACTCCTAGTTTATCTGCCCACTTCTTGCTGAATTTGCCTAAGTCATCTTGCTTTTCTTTCAGCAGAATTGCGTAAAAAGACTTGATTGAGCAGTCCCCCATCAGCTTTATTTTCTCCAAAATTTCTATTTTATTAAAGCCTGCTGGGCCTCCCACTTTATTTTTCAAAAAGCTTCTGATCTGCAGGTATTTAAAGAAACCCCTGTTGTGTATGCCATACGTGTCTCTTAAATCCAAAAATTGCTTTAAACCCTCTTGTGAAAGTAAATCCCCTATTTGCGTAATCCCTCTTGAGGCCCACTCTGCCATAGTGTGATCAGCAAATATTTCCTCTGGGAGTGATCTGTTGTTGACCAAAAAAACATACCTATTGTACCTCCCCATCTTGACTTTTTTTAAGAAAGCATTCCATACCGTGATCGCCGCCTTGATTGTTTTAAATTTGGTTCTCTTTAAGTAACTATAATCTGTACATTTTAAGAAGCAATTGTGAGCATTTACCCCTAGTGCAACAGCATAGACCTCCGTTGACATATTATGCATTCTTACATCATCAGCATTGCTTCCAATAAGTCCCTGTATATATTGCAGCACCGCAGCCATATAGTACAAACGGTAATCTGGTACACCCCAGCCCCCTTTTTCCCTAGGAAGTGTCATATACCTATAGGCCCTCCGGGTCTTACCGTGAGCCCAGATAAACCTATTACAGGTAGCCTCGATACTACTAAACCAGCTAGATTCAATCAACAAGGGTACAGCCCTGAATATATACAAGAATTTGGGTAGCAACATCATTTTGATAATATTTGTACAGCCTACCAAAGAGAGGTGTAAGTTATTCATTCTTTCCAAATCTCTTTTGGCTTGGGCTATCACAGGATCCAAGTTCTTCTTAACAATCTTATCTATTTCCGCTGTGATTTGTACCCCCAAGTAAGTTGCCGTACCCGTCACTCTGTCGTCATTACATATTACCCACTGGTTCTTGACGATCTGCGTTTTAGTATTGTTCAAACTGTACCCTGAGAACTGACCAAATGTCTCAGCTTCACCTTCAATTGCCCTGATGGCAACCGTAGGTGCTGCAGTCAGGATGGCGACGTCATCCGCGTAAGCTAATGACTTAAGACGACAACCATTGAGGACTAATGGAGGAATCAGCTCATTACATTCCAGCTTGCGTACATATGGATCAAGATAAAGAGCGAACAACAAAGGAGAAGAAGGGCAACCTTGCCTTGTGCCTCTCTGGATATTGACTGCTGTTGAATAGCCTTTATTAACTCTTATCTTGGCACTCGGGTTTATATATAAAGTCTGCAGGGCCTTTATGAATCCTGGTCCTATACCATGCCACCTCAAAACATCCCACAAGTATCTCCAAGAAACCCTATCGAAAGCTTTTTCGGCGTCGAGAAACACCGCTGCCATTGGGACTTCTAGAGTATTTGCTACATCAAATGCCGTAATCACTTGTCTGGTGTGCTGAGTTGTTCCCTTCCCTGGGATAAATCCATGCTGAGAGGGAGTAACGAGTGATTCAATTACCCTAGATAACCTTTTTGCCAAGATTTTAGAGAACACCTTGATATCCGCATTCATTAAAGTAATGGGGCGGTAGGAGCCCGGGGCGTCGATGGGTTTGCCCTTTTTTGGTATAATAATAATATCAGCGCCCCCCCAAGAATCTGGAGCCGTGCCACCCTTTTGTGCTAGCAACATCACTTCATACATTTCTTTTAAGATAGAGGATTGAAAAACCTTGTAAAATTCTATCTGAATCTGGTCCGGACCAGCAGCCTTCCCAGACGGTAAATCCCTCAGAGCCTCAGTCAGTTCCTCCTCCTGAAATACTTCCTCCAGCCCTTTTCTATCAGCCTCTGCTAGTCCCGAGGACTCTATCTCGCTCAAGTATGCCCTTATATCCTCCTCCCTTTCGTGGCCTTCTGATGTATAAAGCTCCATGTAAAATTGTTTAAAAACCTCTCTGATCTGCTCTGCATCCTTGACCTTGGTTCCTTGGGAGTTTTTGATCTCCTTAATATCAGACACCCCATCCCTTTGCCTAGCTCGCATAGCCAGAATGTGACCAACTCTTTCGCTAAGCTCATATGCCTTTTCTTTATTTGCTACATATTTCTCCACGGTCTTTTTTGCCATCCCATCCATAATTTCAGCTTTAAGAGCTACTATCTTCAACAATATCTGGTCAATTGGAGACTGTATATGTATAGCTGTCATAAGTTCTTCCTCTGCCTTTGAAATTAGTCTCCTATCCTGCTCCTCCTTTTCCTTCACTGCTCTTTGAGCACTAATGACATAGCTCAAGGTTTCCCCTCTTATACCGGCCTTAAAGGCATCCCACACTATCCCTGGTGCTGCTGTACCTTTGTTAAACTCCCAGTAATCCATAATCCATTTACTCATTCTCTCCCTGTACGACTGATCCTGGAGCAACGTCCTGTCAAAAGTCCATTGTCTCAGTTCTTTATTTCTCCTTTGCCCGACTATTACAGTTAAAATTAGCGGGCTATGGTCTGATATGATCCTAGGTTCCCTTTCTATTCTTGCTCTGGCTAAAAGACCTCTTGTAATTAAAAAGTAGTCCAGCCTGACCAGTATCTGATGGGGGGCTGAAAAAAATGTGCTCCCATCCAGGTTTGGATGGCACTTTAGCCATGGGTCTTCAAACGAGTTATTCCTTACCATGTCTGCTAAGGCTCTATAAGTCTTCTTTTTCCTCCCCATATATTTCCTTCCAGGATCTAAAAAACTACTATCTGCGTCATGAATATTCAAGTCGCCACACAAAATAATGGGTTCCGGCCATTGCGCCAGTTCTACATCTAAAAACTGGAAAATATCAGGATCATCTCCTGTTGACCCGTAAACTGAAACAAGCGTAAAAGTTTCCCCTCTACATATTAATTCAGCAATGACCCATCTACCCCACTGATCCTCCATCTTCCTCTTGACCAAGGTATCCTGTCTCTTGCCCAGGATCGCCACCCCTCTCGTCTTTGTGTTCTGAGTAGTTTTTGCTAAGACATTAAAACCAAGTTGATCCAGTAAATAAGCCTTACTCCCTTCAATGTGTGTTTCCTGAAGGCACACTAGGTCAGGGTTTAGTGATTTTAGCAAAGCAGCAGTTCTTAACCTCTTGTTTAGCTCATTGAGTCCGCAAATATTCATTGACATTATTTTACAGGTCATAATGTTTTATAGTTTCTCCATCTTCATGCAAATACCTATACTGATTCTTTGTTTCCTTTCCCAGTCTTATTGCTGCTATTCTCATGTACAGCTTGCTCCACTCACCTTTTTTTACTTTTCTGAGTTGCTTGTGCTTGTGTCTACTTACTATGTGCTTGTTTCCACCCCTCCCCCCCCTCCCCCGCCCCCCCGCTGCCCCCCTCCCTTTAAGAACCCCCCCCCCCTTGCTACAGGCAAATAAGCCAATCCTGGCCTATGTGTAGCCCTTGTAGTCTGCAGAATCGCTACCCTCTCCTATCCTCTTACACATCCGTCGAATCTGACTATATATGGTTTTACCATCTATGGGGTCTTTGGTAGGTTGCTTACGGGGGTTCTTGGTGGAGTTCTGGTTCTACTCTCCTTTCCTTTGTCAAGTTCCGTGATTTCAGCTAGGTACTCTGCTGCTTTTATCTCAGACGTAAACATCCTAGTATACCCTTTCCTAATTACTTTCAACCTGGCAGGGAACAATAAATAAGCTTCTGCGCCTTGCTTTTGGAAGGGACCTATCATCTGCCTTAATTTCCACCTTCTTTCCACGGTGACGTGGCAGAAGTCTGGCCTAGAGAAGAATGTGTTACCGTCAGCTGTTTTTCTAGAATCAGGCCTAGCCTTATCAATTATTTCCTGCCTAGCTAGGAAATTACCTAGGAAGACCAGCATTGCTCTTGGACGCGCATTCTCTTGCTCCCCCCGGTTTTTCTTAGCAAACAGAGGGTACCTATGGGCTCTCTGTACTTCTACATCCCAGTGCCATTTTGACTCTGGAAAGGCTTCTTCTAGTATCTTGACCACGTACCCCCTGGGATCCTGCCCCTCCCGTCCTTCCTCCAGTCCCAGAAGTCTCACATTATTTCTCCTTTGGCGGTTTTCAAAACTTTCTAACTTCCATTGAAGATCTTCCACCACTTTTCCTTGATCTTCTTTAAAAGTCTGCCATTCTGATACCTCGTCTTCCACTCGGCTCCTCGGAATTTTTTTCAGTCAATGAGGGCTCAAGCTCTTCAGAGCTCAGCGAGCATGAGAGCCAAGGAGAAAGGAGCTGCACTGATCTGACTTCTGATACAAGTAAAGGCTATAGGGAGCTAGAGTCTAAAAAGAAAAAGAGCGGTGGCAGTAAAGGAGGCAGAAGAGGGTCCAGATTTGGCACGAGTAAGAAACTATCACGGGACTATTCTGCAACCTCAGAGACCTATCAGGAAAGTGGCCAGGAGGGGGGGGGGGTCAGGGCAAAAATCTCAAACCGTAACTCTTGAAATAATGTTCGGAACTTTGAAACAAATGCAGTCTGAGGCAAGAGCGGAAAGCCGTAGAGCAAAGAGAGACACAAAAAAACTTCAAGCTTTGCTAAGAAGAGTAAGTAGAAAACAAGAAGAGGTCGAGGGGAGAGTAACGCAAGTTGAGGAAAGGACTAGCAGAGTGGAAGACGAGGTATCAGAATGGCAGACTTTTAAAGAAGACCAAGGAAAAGTGGATGTCTCCACATTTCTAAGCCCCACTGTGCAAGAATTGTATTTTATATATTAAGGAAGAAAAACTAAGAAATTGCATCCATTCTGAAGAACTTATATAAAAATCGAATTCCTTTGCTCTCTGACGAAGGTTCTGGGGACATCTGGTCCTTTTCCGAAACGCGCGTCGGCGCTTTCTTTTCCTTCTGTATATATTGTATATAATAGTGTATATTTGTTTTAAGGTCGCTTCTTTATGAATTATTTTATGTATGACAGGTGAGTGATGTTTGAAAGTTTGAGTGGAAGTACTAATCTGTGGATATATGATTTGATGTATGTATGTCTTTCTTGTGTGTTTTTGAATATTCTTTCTTCTGGGGCTATGTATACAAGTCAAATGTATTGAATATGAAATTGTTTTTGTGTTCTTTGACTAATATCATGATGGAAATATAATTAAATGAAAATGTTTTTCTAAATAATCTTTTGAGTTGGGACAATGATGATTAATGCAACTGATAAAAGTAATTGAATACCGAAGTAGATACCGGTGAGAGGTTCGTTATTGTTGTTTTTTGTCTTTTCCCTGCTTTCCTCTCCCGGTAAATTATATTTCAACTCAGGGACCCTCGTGTGTTTTTTGAGGGAACAGATTCTATACCACTGGAATTTTATAAGGTTTTCTCTGTAGTATTTCTTCAGGAAATGCTAGAGCTTTTTAAGCAAGTTAGAAATGGAGCACAACCCCTGGGTCCTGGGGTGCAGCAAATGTAATCATTTTTTTTTTAAAAGGTCAGGACCCCGCGGCTTTGGGCTCTTATAGACCAATCACACTGTTAAACTGTGATGTTAAACTCTATTCTAAAATCTTGGCCAGCAGGCTGGGTGGTATAATACACAGACTAGTCTCAGTTAGACACCATGGGTTTATCCCAAGGAGAGGGACCTCGGATGATATATGGTGAGTAATATCGTTGTTTGATGCTACTGTGGGTTGAGAGGAACCCATGGAGGCTGCTCTGTTGGATGTCGAAAAGGCTTCTGACAGGGTGTTATAGGAGTACCTCTGGAAGGTTAAGGAGGTTAGTGGCTTGGGAGGGCCTTTCATCCAGGAAATCTGGGTGATGTATCTCAGGCGTAGCCAGATTACAGATAATGGGAGTTGAGTTGGATTCCTTTCTGTTAGAAAGGGGAACGAGGCAGGGTTGCCTGGCCTCACCTCTGTTATTCGCCCTATATATTGATCCCCTCCTTAGGAGACTGGAAGCCTCCCTGGACAATCTGCCCGTCACCCTACAGGGTTGGGACACGAAAATTCTGGCATATGCCGATGGTGTGGCAATATTTACCAGTGATCCACATAGGGCTGTCCGGGCCACAGAAAGGATAACGGAGGAGTTCAAGACCTACTCAGGGTTCTTGCTAAATAAAGCGAAAACACAGATAGTCATAAATAGATACACACCGGCTAATGCTAGTCGCATAGTAAAGGAGGCTGCCTACCTGGGAGTAAGTATTAAAGCTAATGTAACCATTTAGTCGATTTAAACCTTACCCCTAATATTGAAAAAATTATGAAGGATTTCAGGAGATGGGATCATTTAAACCTCTCAATTCTCAATAATAAAGAAACTGAAGTTGGGAATGCAGGTTTTGTTCCTGCGATGATTTATGAGTTATTGATTGGGGCGGCGTCCAGGGGATGTCTGCTGAAGATTTTTGAGTCGAGTTACTATAAGAGGACACAATTTAAGACCCTGATGGCAGCATTTCGTAACTGGACGGACATACAAAAAACATTGGGGGTTAGTCGGTTTAGCTGGTACACTCCGCTGTTACGGAACAATCAACTGCCTGGAATATTCCATAATAATTATTTAGCCAGATGATCTGCTCATGGGGATTCATTTGGCATCATTTGAAGAGGTTAGAGAGAAATGCAATATTGGGACCCAGATTTTTTTTTAATTTCTACAATTGAGGGATTTCCTGTTGAGAAAGGTTGGGGGACTATCATGCTTTTCACGGATCCCCCTGTTGGAGATTTTAACAAATTGCACTAGTTATTGAGTCTCACAAATATTTGGGTATCTGTTGGAAGGGGTACCAAATGATTTTGGAAAACATGATGAAAAATGGCGGTCGAGGTTAACTTGGTAGAATCTGTTTTTTTGTAAATCGTTGGAGTCGGGTGGATCAATTTTATGTTCATCGAACGTGCAAACGCAACACTATAAAACGATCTTCGATTTATGTACAACACCTGCCAAAATTGCTATATGGGGTGGGCTGGCTGGTTCACATGTTCTCTTCATGCCCTTGCCTAAAGCCAGTCAGTTTAGAAAACGCAGGTTTTTTAGGCAAGGTCCTCAAGGTAAATGTTTCCCTGTCACTGCAGCTTATGTTGTTGGGTTTCGATGAATCAAATATTGGTGTTGGGGTTGAGTTAATTTTTATAGCAATGGTGTTTTTTAGGCTCTGTGCTGCTTCTTCCTAGCTCAATCCTTCACACCCGACATTTCAGCAATGGAAGGGGCGCTTTTTATATGTTTATAATCTAGAAAAATCACTTTATGAGCGAAAGGAGAAGAGGGCGAAAATTAAAGGGAGGAGGGGAAACACTGGTGCACAAACGCTACGTGAACCTGGCGCTTGCCTTTAAGAAGATTTGAAAAAGACGCGCTGTGCTTTAAAATAAACAACCCTTTCGTTAATCTCCGTGCTAATGGGACACTGCAGTCTTCCCACGAGACTCTCGGAAGGCAGTCAATATTATTGCATAAATTAGAGGTGCATAATTCATTCGTTCCTGTATTTTAGGATTCCCAACTTCACACGTTTCTCCGAGAAAAAAGCTGGTCGCGTGCTCACGTTTTTGGATTGTAAAGATGCCATAAACTGATATTTAAATTCGATTTTTCAAAATCATTTGTATTATTTGGTAGCAAGACAATTCTGCCTCTGTTTGCTTTAGTGATAATTTGGGGGCAGTTAAGAGAGCAGTAAAATCAATCATTTTAGAGCCATGTAAGTATATGATTATTGTAATTACATTTCAAACGGGAATAAAATGCATGATATTCTCAATTTATTTAGTGCCCTTGACATAAAAATACCCGTACACCGATACAAGGCTGACTAGGGCGCAACCCTCGAACCACCGCCTCAAGCTTTTAAATTATGAATACAGCACGCCAAATTACCTGTTTTGACCCAGCCAGCCTTTCTCTTTTATTCACTGCATGTTAAAGGTATTTGAGTATCAAGCAGAGATATTCCTCACCCGTGGTCGTGGAAAAACTCTTCCAAGTAGTAAATTCAAAGTATCACCATTTATAAATATGCCCCCCCACACACACGGAATCCCATTAAACAGAAGTCTACTGTTTAAAGATGTCCATTCATCCTGAGGCGCAGCGCCAACTTCCACCAGCAAAATGGACTCGCGATATCGCCGCCAGCTGTCGGACTCTCGGCCATACAAAGACAACTGTGTCCGCCGGGGTCCACACACAATGTATAGTACAAAAAGACCTCAATGTAATTTTTCCCAGTTAACCATGGAAACAGTTAAAAAAAAAAACGTCAACAACTGGGGCTACGTCTTCCGCGGAAACGTCGTGTTTTACCGGAACATTTATAGGTTACAACTGTTATAAAACTATTTCAACAAAGAAACTACACAAAAATATTTTTTTTCAGGATCATTGCTTACTTCACTGTTAGGTAATGAACTTGGAGTTCCGGAAAAAAGAAATCAGATTTATTTGTTTATGCTTTGCAAGACCTACAATCAAATATTATATAGCACATATACATGCACATGTGGACAATGTAATATGCCACCTATTACTGTTGTTGGGTGTGGATATGAATTCTTGAATCTCCCATGATGCATCTTTCACCCCTCAACAGCCATAATAACTAACATATTACACAATGCGGCTCTCCAATCAAGGGCTGGGGCAATCCGTTTTGTCATTTGGTGTAATTATTAACAAAGTTATTTAGCCTGAACCAGAATTTATAAATTCATACATTGAGATAAAAGCACAATTATTAGGCTTTGTAGCTACCAGCGGAATGTTACTTTTGTGAAGTGCCAATAACATCATTCTGTGAGACAATCCATTTTTTTTCTCGCCTTATCTACTCTGTACTCTAATACTAATATGAACTTTGACCTTTTCACTGTTGTAATAATTAATTGAATGTGCAGTTTCTAGCACACGCTCCAAATAGCTTGTTACTGTATCACATTTATTGCCACTATCATGACATAACCTGAAATATCCTTTGTATTTGTATTCATAGCACAAAGTAGAGCTCATGAGGCCATGGGACATACTGAGGTCTCGTGGTCATGCCAATGTCACGGCCCTAGCTTTCTTTCAGAACATTCCCCACTATGTATGTGGAGCAGAAATACCTGTTGGAAGGGAGAGCAGAGCAGGTATGTGCAGGTGGTCTGTGCGAGGTGTGGGAGATAAAAGGCCTGGCTGCTTTTGGATGGAAGGGTGAAGAGTTTATAAAAAAGTTCTATGAACCTGGAGCCAGCCTACTTGTTGCTGTAAGTATATGTGCATTGCTCTAGGTGGGATGACTAGAGATTGGGTTTGTTGGCTTGTTTTTCTTACACCCTGTCATCTTGGAATGGTAAATTAAAATAAATAAAACCAAAAGGGTCGCCGGTTCATGTTGTACGTGTGCGCGTGAGTAGTGGTGCATATGTCATCACCCTGGGGACAACCATTTTAGCTTTTTTTCTGGTTGATGCTATTCGGCATCTGCAACAAGATATGTTTTTTTTTTCTTTTTGCCAGTGCTGTGTGTAGTAATATATACTCATTTTGGATGCTCTTTGAATTTGTAATTGATGTACTTTAATATAACATTTGTCCTCCCCTTGTTCATAGTGTGTCTCTTGTAACACTGAGACTCAGCCCTGGTTTCCACAGGTTCTGCTTCTTGCCTGCTTCGTCCTCCAAGTCCAGTGCTCCTTACTCCTCGTGACATCTGTGACTCATGTAGTGTTTGCTTGAGATTCTTTGTTTCTCTTTACTTGTGACTAGTGCAGTGTTTACTTTAGATTGTAACCGGTTAAGCAGGATTGCTGAATGGCTTGACGGCAAGCAGTGGCAGACTCTCTGTCGGGGACTTTTCCATGACTAAACTTACTTTTGGAGTTCACTTGCCTGCGACCTTCTCGCGCGAGAATTACTACACTTCTCAGAATCGCAGACAAGCAGTGGAGAAGCAAAAAGCAGCTAACGCCTTTTAAAGGCGAGACGTATTGGCTTTGACAATGCTTCCTATTTATGTTGTCTCTCTGTAGTTTATCAAGGGTTGAAGCTTCTCCATCTGCATTTTCTCCCCATTCTTGCATTGCAATAGGAGTGAGAAACTGAACACGAACTGCTATCTTCTGCCTTGGGTTTTCTGTCCCACCACAAGTTCTAGATAGGCTCCATCACATACTCATTTTCTATTGACTAGTTTGGGTTATAACTTATATAGTTGTCATTGGGGAGAGCCCCTTTGAGGGGAGCTTGCGCGGGAACGGTCCCTTTCACATCCATGTGTTGCTACTCTGATATCAAGACCATCAACCATTTCTCTGACAGATCTCTCCAGTCTGCCCTTTGTGTAGGAGTCCAGAGGAAGGGATCAGCTTTCATTTCGGAGTTCTTTCCTATAAAATCAATTACCCTCTCTTGTAGGAGAGGTTTAACTTCCATAAGGACTTCTTTGTTGACAATGAAGTTATATCAATCAGTCAATCAAACAGGATTTATAAAGCGCAAGGGTATCCAGGCGCTTAAAGCCATCTGCTCAGGTGGAATCAGTTGAACAGCCAGGTCTTGAGTTCCTTCCTGAAATCTTGAAAAGAGTGTGAGGTCCGGAAGTGCAGGGGAAGGCCGTTCCAGGACTTTGTGGCAAGGTAGGAGAAGGAACATCCTCCACTGTTGCTTCGGGAGATGCATGGGTGTGAACGAGGTAGAGAGTGGCGTAGCGCATGTGTCTGGAGGGTTGATGGAAGCTCAGGCAGTGACTGAAGTATGCTGGCCCTTGATTGTTCAGGGCTTTATAGTTGTGGGTTAGCATCTTGAATTGGCATATTTTGTGGATGAGGAGAAAGTGGAGGTTCTTGAGGTATGGAGCAGACCCGCCAGCAAGAAAGCCCCATGGTTCAATGACGAACTCAAGAGCTCCAAAAAGAACTGTAGAACCCGTGAGAAAGCCTGGCGCAGAGACCCAACACCGGACAACATGACTGCCCTCAAGCTCGCCACCCGAAAACACCACCGACTGATCCACGCCACCAAGAAAACCGCATTCAAGGAACGACTGGACAACAACGCACACAACAGCAAGGAACTCTTCAACATCGTGAAAGAGATCTTCATCCCCAACGCCGGAAACAACGACATCACCCCTTCGCAAGACCTTTGCAACTCCCTCGCCTCCTACTTCCACAACAAGATCGCGGACATACACAACAGCTTCAGCACTCAACCAATGCACGCCACGACCGAACCACCGCCCCCCACCACCACCCTCCGCGCCTGGACCCCGATCAGCACCGAAGACACCATCCGCACGATGAACTCCATCCACTCCGGATCTCCGACCGAACCCTGCCCTCACCACGTCTTCAACAAAGCCGACGCAATCATCGCACCCCACCTGCGGGACATCATCAACACCTCCCTCGAAACCGCCACTTTCCCAGAGAGCTGGAAGCACGCTGAACTCAGCGCTCTACTCAAGAAACCATCAGCCGACCCCACCGACCTCAAGAACTACCGCCCCATCTCGCTGCTCCCGTTTCCGGCAAAAGTCATCAAGAAGACCGTCAACAAGCAACTGGCCGCCTTCCTCGAGACGAACGGCTCCCTCGACCTCTCGCAGTCGGGCTTCCGAGCCAACCACAGCACCGAGACCGCCCTGATCGCAGCTACCGATGACATCCGAGCCATGCTCGACAACGGAGAAACAGCGGCCCTCATCCTCCTGGACCTCTCCGCGGCCTTCGACACAGTCTGCCACCGCACCCTAGTGCAGCGCCTCAGCAACGTCGGAATCCAGGAGAAGGCACTGGAGTGGATCATCTCCTTCCTCGCCGGAAGGACACAGAGAGTCCGCCTCCCCCCGTTCAGATCGGAGGCCACGGAAGTCATCTGCGGCGTCCCTCGAGGCTCCTCGCTCAGCCCTACACTCTTCAACGTCTACATGAGCCCCCTCGCAGCCATCGCACGCCAGCAGAACCTCAATATCATCTCCTACGCCGACGACACCCAGCTGATTCTCTCCCTCACCAACGACCCCGCCACCGCCAGAGCCAACCTGCATGAAGGGATGACAGAAGTAGCCAAATGGATGTCGAACAGCCGCCTGAAACTGAACTCGGACAAGACGGAAGTCCTCATCCTGGGATCATCACCCTCTGCCTGGGACGACTCCTGGTGGCCCCCCGCCCTGGGCAGCGCACCCAAACCCACAGACCACGCACGCAACCTGGGCTTCGTCCTGGACTCCTCCCTCTCCATGACCAGACAAGTCAACGCCGTCTCCTCGTCGTGCTTCAACATCCTACGCATGCTACGCAAGATCTTCCGATGGATCCCCACCGAGACCAGGAAGACGGTCACCCAGGCCCTCGTCACCAGCCGTCTGGACTACGGCAACGCCCTCTACGCCGGAACCACCGCCAAACTCCAGAAAAGACTCCAGCGGATCCAGAACACCTCAGCGCGACTCATCCTGGACATCCCCCACCGCAGCCACATCTCCGGACACCTGAGAGACCTACACTGGCTGCCGGTCAACAAGAGAATCACCTTCCGGCTCCTCACCCACGCACACAAAGCCCTACACAACCAAGGCCCAGGATACCTCAACAGCCGCCTCAACTTCTACGCTCCCAAACGCCAGCTTCGATCGACCAGCCACGCCCTCGCCGCCGTTCCCCGCATCCGAAGAGCCACCACAGGAGGAAGGTCCTTCTCCTACCTGGCCGCCAAGACCTGGAACTCCCTTCCGACCCGCCTGACCCCGGACCACCTCGCCTTCAGGAAGCAGCTCAAGACCTGGCTGTTCGAGCAATAGCGGACCCCCTCCCCCCAGCGCCTTGAGACCCTCCGGGTGAGTAGTGCGCTATATAAATGCTCTGATTGATTGATTGATTGATGGGGTGATGTGGGTCTGTTTGGTAAGATCAAGGATGAGGCTGTCTGCTGAGTTCTGTATGGTCTTCAGTCTCTTGCAAAAAACACAGTTGATGGACAGAATGTAGAACAATGTCATACATTCACCCCAGTACAAGGATCTGGGCCTAAATCCATCGTTTTTTTGCACTCCACACCACGCTGGGTTAGACACTGGCTATATGCAAATCAGCTCTGACCCTGTGCCTCATGGGAACAGTCCAGTCCGAACTGCCAAGCCATGTCTTTCCCAGACCGGAATCAAGCATCCAAGGACCGGTTTCTGGCTATCAGCCTTCATCAGCCTGGTCTTCAGTCTCTTAAGGAGGTGTGTGGTGATGCCTCTGTAGAGCGTGTTGCCATAATCCAGGTGGCTCGTAATGAGGGCTGGAGTGAGGGTATGTCTGGGGCTGACTGGAAGCCATTTGAAGATCTTTCAGCGTTCTAAAGAGTGAGGAAGCAGGCGGAGGAGACTGCATCGATCTGTTTTTTCATGATGAGTTTGCTGTTCAGGATGAAGCCAAGCTTGTGGGCATGGTCTGTAGGAGTGGGTGAGGGTCCTAGTTCAGCAGGCCACCAGGAGTCATTCTACGGGTAGGTTTTGTTCTTGAAGATCAGTACTTCTGGTTTGTCTGTGTTGAGTTTGAGGCAGTTGTTTTGCATCCACTCTGTGACGCTGGTCATGCACAGGCAGAAGTTGGCCCTCGTGGTAAATGGGTCTTCAGATTTTGATTTGATATGATTTGATTTATATTTATAAAGCACTTTCAAATGCCCAGAGGCGTCTTGGCACTGAACCATCTCCGATTAGAGGGAAAAAGAAGAAAAACTAGAAGTTAATCTTACCAAAACAGCCAGGTTTTTAATGCCTTTTTAAAGCTGATAAGGGAGGTAGCCTTTTTTAAATTCCAGCCGCAGGTGATTCCAGTTTTGAGTCATACATAGGATGCTGCTCGTACCACCCCAAATGGACAGCCTATGCTTGGGGACCATCAAGTCCTTAGCATAGCTGCAACGCAAAGACCTGCAGGGTACATACCATCTGAATTTATCTTTGAGATACCTTGACCAAGACCATGTAGTGCATTATAGGCTGTGCACAGTACCATGAAAGTGATCCCTTTTCTCCCCGGCAGCCAGGGTAAACTGCGAATGGCTGACAAGGCTGAGACAACCCTGCAGACCTTCACCAACACCGCATCACTGCATTTTGCAAGACCTGTAGTTTATTCAGTGATTTTTTTCGGGTAAATTGTGATAGAGCCCAATTCAATAATCTATCCTGGATGGTACCAGTGCAATGACACCCGTTTTGAGCTAGTCAGTGGGAAAAAATGGGTCAATTTTCTTTATCATTTGAAGGGTAAAGAATGCACTGGAAGTAACTTTGTTTACCTGCTCTTTATATGTCAACCGGTCATCAAGAAAAACTCCTAGATTTTGGACCTTCTGAACTGGATTTGGAAGGGGACTTAGTTCCTCAGGCCATCATTTGGGGGGCAAACAAGTTGAGTTATTTCCAAACAAAATGACTTCTGAATAGAGGAATTAAGTTTCAAGCAGCTTTGGTCCATCCAAGAGCCCACTGTACTCATGCAACTGTTGAAAATATTACTCCTATCCGGGTCTTTGTTTGATAGGGACACCATGGTCTGGGTGTCGTCGGCATAGAAAATCATTGACAACCTAAATGATTTGATGAGCACTGCTAAAGGGGTGACATTAAGATTGAATAGAGTCGAGCTTAAGGATGAACCCCTAGGGACCCCGCATGGTAGGGTAAAAGAATCAGAAGTAAAATCTTTTTTAGCGATTGATTGAGACCGTTGTGTCACAAATGAATTCAGTACACTAATGGCTGATCCCTGAATTCCCAAGTTCCGTAAATAATTAATCAGAAGAGCATGATTGAGTGTAGAGAGAGGGTGAGCAGGGTTTAATCTGCGTAGGATATGATGTTCAGTCCATGGGTTCTGACGATGTTGGCCAGGGGGTGTCATGTAGATGTTGAACAGAAGAGGGCTGAGTGATGATGCTTGAGAGATGCCACAGATGATGTCCTTGAGTACCGTGGTGAAAGGTGATAGGTGGATTATCTGAGTTCTTCCAGTGAGGAAGGATGTGATTCCTTTTGAGGATACCTCTTGGAATCAGATCTGATGACGCCTCTTTATCAGGGTGTGGTGGGACCCAGTGCCAAAGGCTTCTGAAAGGTTGAGGAGGATTAGGGCGGCCATTTCTCCCCAGTCGAGAAGGGTTCTGAAATCGTCGGTGGCTGCAATCAGGGTGGGTTTGGTGCTTTGGTTTGTACGGAATCCGGATTGGTATGACTCCAGAGATCATTGTTCTCCAGGTTTTCTGTGAGTTGGCGGTTGTTGGCCTTTTCAAGGACCTTGGTGGGGAAGGGGAGCCCAGATATGGGCTGGTAGTTTTTGAGCTTGTTGGGGTTGGCGGTTCTTGAGAAGGGGTTTGACTTAAGCCTGTTTCCATCTATTGGGAAGGTGGCTGAGGTGATGAATGTGTTGAAGATGGTGGTGAGCTTGTTGCTGATGATCCTGTTTCCGAGGTTAAATATGTGGTGGAAACAGGGGTCCGTGGTAGCTCTTGAGTGGACGGAGTGCATGAGGTCTATGGTGCTCTATGTGGTGAGCTGGTCGTAGACGGTGATCCGGTGGTCGGAGTTACCATCTGTGGGAGAAATTAGACTGAGGATGTTGGAGACAGAGTATTGGGGTTCAAAGTTTTTGTAGATGGTGGCGATCTTATTGTGGAAGACGTCTGCCAGGGTGTCGCAGAGTTCTTAGGAAGGGGTGATGATGGTCTCGGTTGCTGAGGGGTTGGAGAACTCCTTGACTATGCTGAAGAGTTCTTGCTGTGGTTGTAGCTGGTTTTGATGCAGGCAGATAGGGCATTCTTTTTTGTCTCTTTCAGGAGTTGGTGGTAGTGGTTGAGCAATGTCTTGAATGTAGTGCGGTCTTTGGGCTCCTTGTTGGTGTGCCATTTCCTTTCCAGTTGCTTGCAGTTGCGTTTTGTGGTTCTTAGATCCAAGGTGTAGATCTTCTGAGATTGATGGGGGCGACTCAGTTGGTGCAGTCGGTGATCCAGACTGTGAAGTTCTTGTCAGGTTGGTTGTGGTGTTAGGGTGGGAGGAGTTGAGGGCGAGGTCCACTGGCTTTTGGATACTTTGTTCCAGCAGCAGTGTGGGGTGCTGGGTGGCTTGGTGGCAATGCTGGTGGCTGCTGCGATGGTGAAGTGGATGATTGAGTGGTCCATCCGGGTGAGCTCGGTGACATGGCTGTACTTGACTCTGTACCTGTCTGTGAAATTAGGGCCGAGCAAGTGTTCTGCACTGTGGATGAGACCAATGTCGTTCATACTTCCGAGGAGGTTGGCTGTGTTGGCATTGTTAGGGTCGTCAAGGTGAAAGTTGACGTCTCCGAGGAAGATGTAGTGTTCGGTGTCAATGGCTAGTGGTGTAATGAATTTGGGGATGGCGTTGTAGAAAATTCAATTGTTGAATATTACGGGTCCACATACCGAGGAAGGGACCCATTGTATCTATGGACAGGTGGTGGACCTTTTTATTTCCTGAACGCAAGTTGAAACTGCACTCCCTGGTTATCAGTTTACTTGTCCATGTGTTGGTTGCGAAGTAAAAACCAGTAATTTAGAATAGGTCAGGAATTTAGGATACATTAGTTACATTGTTTTGGGGATACATACTTTATGTTAACCTCCGTATTACGAGTAAACTCTGCTTGTGTTTCAGGATTCCCTGCTTCAAATCCCAAGTCATGAGGTTTGCTGCTTTCACTTATTTTGCTTACAGAACATGATATTTAGGACGCTGCTGAATAATTTTGGATTCATTTGTTTTCTGAACTTTATGGCCACTGATAGGATTAGCAATAATCCACTCGAGTCTTCTCAGTGTCAAAGTCTCTCACTGAATGTGTCATTATTCACTCTATCAAACCATACTATTATGTTTTCTTGAATTTCTCACTGTCTAAATCAATATTTTTGTAAGCTGTAGATAACACCCTTTTTAAGGACTGGGGTTTTGGCCTTAAGCACTAAATACTTTTGTGTTCACAAACCCCCCGAAATTAGCAAAATCACAGGATTTGCAAAAACGTTAAATGCAATGCCCTAACCTGAAAAGCCTTTCTGATGCCTCCTCCATTTCGAATCACTATACAAGGGGGAATGAAACTGACATCTCCTATTAATTGCGAATTGCAATGGTAAGTACAATTTGTAGTCACCAACCACTGACCAATTACCAACACCTCAGTGGAGGTAGTAATTGATTCGCCAAGGGGAAGGCCACCCCTTGGAACACCTATCCATTAGTAAATTGTGACATAGGTCTTCGGCAAGGGAACAGGCAGAGAGCCATGGGACTATTGCCTGATCCCCCGGATGTATTCCAAAGTGGAAAACACATTTTTAAGGAGCACATGGTTCCTTTACTGAACCACCATTGCGTTTGTAGCCAATCACGGTGGGTCGCAAATAGTGACATGTCTAATAATTATTCATTAGACGGATTGGTCTTCAGCAGCCTGCGGCTGGAGATATTATGACAGGACCTAGTAGTCTATATATATATTGCATCCCCAAATCAAAGACAGGTCGCAAAAAGCCAGTGTACAATTTGTAATTACTTTTTGAGACCTGTCACTTAGTACACCAGGCCCCTAGTTCCTTTTGGTCTTATCCTCCTGACAGGTGATTATACGCAGCCTTCACGGCATCCTGTGGATTTCTAAAACACAGCCGTGGATCATGCTGGTAAAAGGGGTGGGGCGGTGAGGCCGATGGGGGAGCGGGGGGTGGGGGGGGAATTTCGACGGACTACAACGAGGAAAAATGAAATATTTATTTAATTTTCGCTCATAGTCGTCTGTCGAATCCACCCCAACCCGGCCCCACCACTCTTCCCTGCACGGGCCGCGTCTGCTAAAACAGCTGCATTTCTTATGGATCTTGGGCCTGATCAACATTTTTGAGTGACGTTGACTCACATCCTTGTTCATAGCTAAGGCTGTGCTTAGTGCAAACAACCTTTACCACAGTATCATGAAAGCAGATTTGTAAAGGTGGTATGGTGTGCCACGACTTTTTCTGCATATTGGTTGTTTTGCATTTTGTTGTGGTTTTGATAATGTGTTTTTTGTGCTGTTCTGTTTTTGAGCTCCATCATTGTGTTATTGTTGTTTTGTATTGTGGTTGTATTTTTATTCTGTTATAACAGCATTGTTGGATAGTGCTCTGTTAGGGTTTTGTTGTGTTATCATTTTAATTTGTGTTATGTTGTTTTTCTATATTCTGATCTGCTTTGAAATTTCTTCGGGGATGAAACTTTAGAGATGTCAACAAATAATGTTACATTTCCAGGCAAAAACAGCACATTCCTTTACATTTCTATTGACAAACTATTTTCCATTCCATGTAGTCAGCCCAAAACGGTGGCTGTAGAATGTCTTAAACCGGCACTACTAGGGCTCACTTTATGGAAAGACCAGTAGTCTCTGTACAAAGGCCAAGTTATGTATTTTACAAACTCAAACTCCTAAAATGTCCAAGAGGCATAAAGCATTTTAATTGTTTCAACAAAAAGGTCAAGTAACGCGATTAATTTTCCATACAAATCCATATGATTAAAAACAGAATAAGGAGTGTTCTAATAAATGTAACATATTTAGAAGTATCTCACAGTTGCGAGTCTTTTATTATTATTTGATTTCTTACTATTCACAAGTGTCTGTAAATCTTCATCAGCTTTATCAGAGTGGGCCACCAAACCTTCACTGATGGATTCTCATCATAATGAGATATAATGAAAAGCTTCTGCTTTCTCTCAGGGTAAAGAAAAATCTATGTCATGGGACTTTTTCCAGTGCTCTTTCTTTTGTAAATATTATTCTCCATAACCCTTTTTCCTCTCTCTACCTAAATTAATGGAAATTTCCATTTTACGACTTATGTCATGCTTGGCCCCTCTTCTGAAGTGTTGAGTAAGACTCATGATCATTCATGTTCAGGTTGCTGCCTTTCTCTATGTTCAATGAAGCACCTAAGAGCCATTGAATCATTGGTGTCAGTAAAGTCATATGGGTCTTCCTTGTTTTGGCTAAATCTAAGGGGCATATGTACAAGCCCCTATTGACACCACAACGTCACTTTTATCGACGTTGTGGTGGCGATAGGGGTTTAGCCTTATTTACAAGGCAGCGTTCAACCACAACTTGGCTTAACACTGCCTTGTAAATAAGGCCCCTTTCACGCTATGGTTAGCGTGAAAGGGGTGGGCAGTGGGTGTTGCATTGGGCATTCCACAGCAACACCCATTGATTTTGACGCTGCTCCCTATGTACAAGGGCGGCGTACACTGAAGGCAGTGCCAAAATTAAGACAAGGTAAAACCTGGTCTTAAGTTGGCAAAATGAGGATGAATGCATTATTTCTCTTTGTTTTTGCTTTTTCCATGTGTGTTGTGTATACTGATATCATGATCCCGAACTTTTATTGTCATGGCATACACGGATCATGCATGTGTGCCATGACACAGCCTGTCTCATGGATTGCAGGATTGTTGGATTCGGAGGGGGTGCCCAAAGCGATACCCTCATAGTGGTGAAAGGCTACTGCCTTCACCAAGAGTTAACCCCTTCGATGCAGATGACAAAGCCAGCTCGTCATGGGCGTTACCTGCGCTACGCGGATGACGAGCTGGCTTTGTCACAAACCGCGCATTTTTGAAATTCCAGCGCACAGCGGGAAAACGCGGTAGCGGTTAAGCAGTCCGAGTGTAGTGGTGGTAGCATGCAGAGTAGTAATCAGTAGGGGTGAACAGGTCCTTTTTAACCTGGGACTCTGGAGTGAAGCCTACCAGCTCACTCATTTAAAGTCACTCCTGTGTGCATAACTCACCCTTTGGCCTACATCAGTTTATTGTAAAGTGCTGCGCAGCACACGAGTAGTGTACCTGCTCTGGGTGTGTATATGCCTAAGAAAGTTACAATACAGGGATAATGTGGTACTGTGCAATGTGTGCATGTTAAATGTATGTGCTGGATTTATGTGTGCCTGTGAGTTGCACAATATATGAAGGAGTTAGTGCTGAACCATTTTATGAGACCCAGGGCTGCATGGTGAAACATGGAGAGAGGAGGTAGAGGAATCCTCCCAGCTAGATTTGTGTACTGCTACATTCTTGTAAGTTGAGTGGGACACACTATAGAGGAGTGAGCCAGGCTTCCGCTGTATCTTACAAGGGTGCTCTTTGAATCAGAGCGAGGTCACAAGGAAGGGGCGTTGGCACATTTCAGGAAGGAGATCATAGAGAGTAGGACTTAGACCCTGGGCTAACATCTTTTGATACAGATATCACAGTGCCTGACATCCAGATGTGAACTCAAGTCAATTGTGAACTCTAGTCACTCCCATGGCCTGTGTTGTGGGGTTATCAGATTTGGAGTAGCTTCTGCTGTGAGAGACTGCTTTCAAGAGGAAGAGAGGGCAGAGGGGTAGGCACTTCAAAAGAAACACACCCCCAACACAAATTCAAAGACTCAGACACTAAATCACATTTCGTGTCTGGAAATAGACTACAAGAAGAGTAGTTTGAGACCTCAAAAATTGTGAAAGCTTCAACAGTCAACTGCCAAGCAGCCAGGCAAATTGTGTGATGAAGAGAAGCTCTGCAAGACTTCTGCTTGTGACCAGGGCTGGGGACCAAGGCTTGCAAGTCTCCCGGCAGAGTGAGGGGACATCACCAGGGAATCCAAGACCCCCTGCCATAGATCCTGGAGTACCAGCACTTGCCTGCTTTCCAAGACCAGTGTGTCTTGAGAGAAATGCATTGGAGGAAGTGAGATGCAGTGGGGAATCATGTCAAGCAGAGTGTTTTTGCAAGGTGTGTGTAAATGGTTACATTACTGATCAGGTCGTTTACCACGTGCAGGACAAAGTCGGCGACCCCATATGCCACAGCAAGGATACTATGAAGTGAGCTGTAGTTATTGCTGTGCCAATTGGGCCAGGAGTCATGAGCAACAAGGCGTTGACAATATCCTATGCCCGGAGAGTGTGTCGCAACATGAACTCTAATCAGCCCAATCCCAATCAGGCCAGAGCCCATGTGCAGTGAAGAGCTGGCAAGTCTATGCTGTGCCAGTCGGGTTGGTGTCCGTGTGCAGTAGTGATGTGGTGATCCCGTACATCAGAGAGGGTCACCAGGACTAGAAAGAAGAGGGTTCTGACCTACAGTGTCGTTGGAGGAGTTTAGCTGCAGTGGGAACACCCACACATCTACACCAAGAAGAGAGACCAGCACCTGGAGTGGCCCAGGTGGGAGAGACCAAAATACTTAACCTACAAGGAGGAGCCCCAAGAAACCTCCAGTGGCTAAGGATGCACAACTTTCTGTGAGGAGATCGACGACTGCCTAGTGCAATTGCCCTGGGCCCCGTACAGCAAACTCCCCATAATCAGCCACTGGTGCTCCAGCACCCATGGAGGGGGCAGGCTCAAGGAACTCCAGTCGCTCCAATCCTGCAAGCATGTGAAAGATTGAATTCGGGCCAGTCGACCCCGAGAGAATTTGCTTGCTAGATAGCATGTCTGCGCTGGAACACTTTAGACTTTAAAGCAGAGTTGAAGTGGACTCTTGAGACTCGGACTACTAGTGGGGCTTACCCTGGATGTTACCAACAGTGATTGGGGAATGACCACTATTGCCAGAAGCAAGGATGGATTGGGACAGGGCACCACCTAAGAAACAGAAGAGCCATAGGGAAACAACCTTTACAACGCAGTCATTACATCGCAACATCCTTTACAACACATGTCACTACAACGCAGCCATTACATTGCATGTCACTATGACACTACAACACATGTCAGTACAACATTACATCACATGTCATTACAACACATACCATTACAACGCATAGTACCCCTACACTATCCAACACTTACCCTACTGTTTCACCCACTGGAGTTAGAATAGTAATTTTTACCCCTGCACTATCCAACACATAACCTACTGTTGCACCCCCTGGAGTTAGAATAGTAATTTTTACCCCTACACTATCCAATACTTACCTTAAATGCAATGTAATGGTATGCGTTGTATTTGTATGCGTTATAAAGGTATAATGCGATGTAATGGAATGCGTTGTAAATGTAGTTTTAAAACATTTGTTGTAATGGCAGGTGATGTAAATGTATGCATTGTAAGGGATGTTGCGGTGTAAAAACTGTGTTGTAAAGGCATGCGTTGTAAATGTATGCATTGTACCGTCATACATTCAGAGCCATAACATCAAGGTTACTGTGTAGTTTTTTGTGAATGTCGTATGTTTTTCCTTTGTGTTAGAAGGGGTGGAAATAAAATACTTTGTTTTTCATTAAAGTGAAGACTTGGCTGGGCAATGACTTATGCTGCTGCTTGGCCCAGTTGCTCAGAATCCATAATAGGTTGTGCCCTGCGACATAAGAAGAACCCCCACGGTTGGGTCCAGTAGCTCCTGCTTGCCCAGTGACCCACTGAAAGGGGTTCTGAAAAGTACCTATTGGGTTTGATATACTCTTTTGTGTCCATGTGCCTTCCTATCAAGGGACAAATTCAGACTGGTCCACATTTTCAAATTCATGTGCAATGTGGAGAGAACAGATTCTCTTTGCCTCCACTGCTTTTGCAATTGTTTCTGCATATCATTTTACAAATGAGGTCTTGCTTAATGTAAGCTACCTGCTTTTTTACATTCTCTATCTGATTGTGTTTAGTAGAGGATGTATATCATCCTCTTCTCATCCTTTACTCTGCTCATCCTCTACTTTTTGTCGGGGAGAATGTATAATGTCAGCGAAACAGATCACAATAGGGGACTAAACGTGATCAATGGGTTGACCACTGGTGATGTGCATAATAAGAGGAGATGATTCACAATAGAAGACACTGGAGATGGTACGTTTGTTGATACAGTTACCGCTCCCCCGTGACAGTTTTCCTGTCCAGCTTGCCCACAGAGTTGGCTTTTTGATAGAGACCTTGCACCCCATGCCCAGATACCCCCAGGTTTGACAAAATGCTGATTGATTGATTGACACTGGAGAGATTTTAAGAAAATGTCCTGGTCACATGTATTTAGACATGCCACAAATGCTGAGACCGGACTGAAAGAAGCAGAAGGAAGAAGCAGCTGTAAACGGGTGAGGAGAGGATTGAAAGAATTGTGGAGAGGAGAAGAATTGACAAAGCATTTCCAGTATCTGCTCAACATCAAGATACAAAGGAATCCATGAAGACAAGAGGATCTTGAGGGGAAGAATCAACCAGTGGTGAAATGTACCTTATCGAGAAATCAAGAGAACTTCGGTGCTGTTAAACAGCTACCTGAAAACCCTGCATGACTGTGCTGCTTTTCAAGAGAGGATGCTGCTTTCCCTCTTTCCACATCCTGTGGGTAGAGGTTGGTTACACGCAAGTGATAGGAAACTGGGGAGCCAGGTAAAACTGTCACTCTGATTAACCTTTCGTACAATGATACAGGTGGTGTCACTTGGGAGCATTAAGCGAGGTACACTAGTCGGATACCAACCCCAATGGGAGATCCCTAGTCGTATGTGGTGGTTGGTCTTGCTGACTGGTTTTGAGAATAAAAAGGTTTGCTATACGTATTCAATTACCAATGGATAAACAAAATCACAACATGGTAGTCACAGTGATAAATATCCATTTGTACGTGATACATCTATCATGGGAAGGTGTATTTTCATTTCTTCAAGGGTAACGGCTGGTACATTGCTCCTGGAGAGAGCTGACGATTGGTAGGGAGGAGATTTTTTATTGTAAAACCATTGCCAATTGAGACTTGTTGAAAATCCGATAATAAATATCGAACCTTTAGTCTAAGCATATCAAGTCACAAGCATCATTCCTTGAAAATGATTCTTATCTCTTTTGCTTTCAGCCTCCATGAGCATAATGCACTTGTGTCTTCATGAGATTGTACCCTCCAAGCATCTATTTCCTTGCACAAATCCACTTGACTGTCTTTAGGGTGCACTATTTGACTGCATTCCTCGATCAGAGTAGAACGCCCATGGGCATTCGTTGCGCTTTACAAATCCACAAATCAAATCAAATCAATCAAATCAAATCAAATCGATGTTGCCTTTGGCAAACAATTTACTTCACTATCTTTTTCTATGCCTATAGTGTTTAAATAAGTGGATAGATGTTGGCTACCTCTTTGAAGCATGTTCTTCTATTTTTCTCTTCAAATGTTCTCAGTCTCTTTCAAGTCGCTTAGGATAGTGTCTAATGGTTATTAATAATAATCATATTCCCTGGTACATTGCCTTCAAGATGATCCTCTTCATTTTTACAATTTGCATGTTTATTGTTTATTTAAAAATGATCATAAAATAAAGACTACAAAAGATGTTTACTTTTGGTCAATTTCGGTGTTAATTTAGCCTGACTATCTGTGGCTCATATTACCGCTGAGTATAATACTTTGAATCCATTAGTGCTATGCTCTTTTTGAGGAATGAAAGACTGGCAGTACATTTGGAACAATGGTGCCACTGAGGAAACAATGTATGGGAAATCTCAGAAGTCATTTTGAAGATATTGAGAATAGGTTTTTGCGGATCCATACCGTCCTTGCTAGCCAATCGGGATACTTTGTTGCCACAGCAGGGACCTTGTTAGCAAACCGCGTAAAACATTGGAAATTATTTATTTACTTTTTGGGAATATGTTTGAAGTCAAAGATGAATATAGAGAACTATCCTGGGGAATTTAATTATATTTTGGATGCAAACGTGGTTAGTTTAAAGTAAGATTTCAGAAGTAACCTTAAAGGTATATGCTTATTTTTTTTGTTTCAGTATTGGATACTACCTTACACGAGAAACAGGAAGGATCCTGAACACATTTAGAAAATGTAGATATTGTCACAATCCATATATTGCATTTCAGAGGCCAAATTCATCACTTGTGTCATTAGAGATGTCATCAATGATGTAATTGAACATGTAATGAGTGATGTAATATGTGAGATCATAAGCAGTGCATGGCCAGGGTGCAACTTATAGTTAGCTTAGGAAATTATAACTAGACGATTTCAGTGGTTGTATGGTTTAAAATTGTTTTAACTGACATTTTCACCTAACTATAACGTCACATTAACCTCTGGGTATCCAGTCAATTTCCATGTTACTTTTTAATGTAAAGTTTGATGTTTCCATATGTAACTATAACGAGTCTTTACCCTTTATTTTTTTTCAGTGAATTTCTATGGATTTGTTTCATGTAAAGTAAGAAATAACCATACTTACCTATAAAGTTACTTTTGATTTTTACAGTGAATTTCGAGTTTTTTTTAATGTAAAGTAATAAATTATTGAATAATTATTATCAGATGTTACCTTAATGTTTGTTTCCTTACAGTGGATTTATGGAGAGTTTTTTAATGTAGAGTAAGACAACACTATCACACCTAACTGTCTGTACTATGGGCTTGCCTACATGAAGTGAGTATTTGGTGAAAGTATATTCTCCGTGAAAATATGCAAAGAGTGCTCACGTTCTGTAATCATGCGAAATCTGTAATCAACCGAAAAGTGATACTATACCCTTATAGTGTACTGGTGGTGGATGTACAGCCATACTGTCCTCTCCATTGTTATAGGCCCGAGCCAAAGGTTAAGACCCCCAATCAATCAATTAATCAGGGGGATTATAAGGGCGCTACTCACTCGTGAGGGTCTCAAGGCGCTAGGTGGGAGGGAGGGGTGCGTCTCTGGATCAGTTGAATAGCTAGGTCTTGAGGCACTTCCTGAAGGTGTGCAGAGTGGGGGAGTGTCTGATGTTGACTGGGAGCTAAGTCCAAGTCTTTGCTGCGATGTAGGAGAAGGCTCTTCCACCTGGTTCTGCGAATGTGTGGGGTCTCTGCCAGGGTGAGTTCAGCGGAGCGGAGGTTCCTTTTGGGTGCGTGGAAGACTCTTTCGTTGAGGTATTGGAGTCAGATATTGTGGAGGGATTTGTAGGTGTGGGTGTGTAGCTTGAAGGTCACTCTCTTCTCGATGGGGAGCCAGTGGAGGTCTCGTAGGTGCTGGGTCATGTGCTCGTGTCGTGGGGTTCTGAGGACGAGTCTGGCTGCGGTGTTCTGTATGGTTTGAAGCTTGTGTAGCAGGGTTTTGTTGATTCCAGCGCAGAGGGCGTTGCCGTAGTCTAGTCTGCTGGACTAACAAGGACTAATTTCCCACATCCAATAATGGCAGCCACAACATTTCTGTTTGTGTTGCTGGCAGCCAATCAGACCGTGTGCTCTTGTGGGAGCGGGGTTCCCACGAGTGACCAGAAAGAGCAACATAGCAGATGAGAAAAGGGCCCTCTTGGACGACCGTATCACTCTATTTTTGTTCTTTTAATTGTGTGCACCCATGAGAGACCTGCGAGCAACTCGCGAATGCAACCATTCAGAGTTCTATACATGTTTTATCTGAATTCCTCCAAACATACTGAATGGATTTACACCAATCACAAAAATAAGCTTTGTAAGTAAATATCTAGCTTTCTGGCCAATTGGTTGTGTTAGAAATTGGGTTTCTGGTTGGCAGAGGTATGCATACTGTCCAAGCAGCAACCACAATCCTAGGCAGTGTAAGTCTGATAGACACCCTAAACTAATCCTCTGCTAGTTTGGCACAGAGCAGTAAGGTGTAACTTAAAAGGAAATGTGTAAAGTTTTTGTGTAACACTTAAAACAGTAAAGCAGTGAAAACAGCACACAAAAATAATCCACACCAGGTTAGAGGAATAGAGCTTAATTTAATGAACAAAACAAGACCAAAATGACAAATATCCATTAAGTAGAATCAGAGTTGTGAATTTTTTAAGAATATCGGCAAATATAGTGCTTAAAAGCATAAGGCGCAAACCGGGGCAATATGGTTACGCTTGACCAGGGTAAATCAAAAAGTTCAGGCCGACTGCGATGGAGCACTGGTCGGATACAGGGACCATCCATGTCCCACTGAAAAAAGTACCTTGTTGCGCCGTCGACGACCTGATGCATGGAGCAAAGCAGGTAATGCGTTGTCGTCGACCTGGCTGGATGTAGGCGATGTGTCGGTTTCTAGCCATCAAAAGAATAAAAGATTTTCCCTTTTCCTGGTTGTGGATGATAGAGCGGACTGCAATATACAGCCCTTCTATCACTGCGTTTAATCAGCAGCTGGGGGGTATGATCAGGTTTAAAGCGCACCACACAGTAACAAATTTACAGGGGAACTAATCAGTATGGATCATATTCCTTTCTTACTTAAACATGTATAGTTATAACAAAATTCAGGGATATATTAGTGGTAAGACAAGAGGTAATGCTCAAATAATAGAGTTTAGTTTGATTTAAGTCAGTATATTTATTTATCACAAAATTGATATTATACATTGTATTAACATTTCATAAAAACAAAATATCATCCATTTTATACAAAAGCATAATCATAAAACATTTTCTATTAAAAATTATAATTAAGGAGGAGGAGCCAAGATGGCGATCGGGATGGCTGCATAACCGCTTGGCTCCGTGAGCCCTCCCACCCCGCACATATATCCTGGTGATAAACCTGAGCAGTGTTTGCTAATTTAAGTAGGTGAAGGGAAGCATTCACTTACCATCTGCTTTTGAGGCTCCACCGCGCAGTAGACCCGAAGAACTGTCTCCGTCTCTTTGGCGGCCTTCGAGGTGCTGAGGCCGGGATCTCGAGTGAGGGGAGTGTCTGGCCGTGTTTACAACACCAGCGGTCTCTGGTTGCGATGGGAAGCCGGTCGGAGAGAACCTGAGATCTGCGAGCCGGAAGAGATGATACCAACCCACCCCCAATAGTGGGTTGCCCTGCGGGAGGTGCAGAATAGCTGGGACGGAGAGAGTCCATGATGCCCAGTTCCCCTTCGGTGTGATACCCGGTTATGTTAACAGCCCTCCCTTGGAACCGGTGGGTGACTCCTGGGCAGCAGGGAGCTTGGTTAGCCTTTCGGTGACTCTCCTTTCTGCTGCCTGCCCTGACTATTGAGATCCCGCTGTGAATCCTGCTGATCCCGGGGGTCGGACCCGCTCCTGAGGTGCGGTGGAGGGGAAAGAGAACGTGACGGCTGAAATGGCGGATGATACTTTCCCGTGCACCCCTCACCCGGGCAGAGAAACCGGTGCACAAGAGAATCCCGGGGTCTGGCTATGTGAGAAACCGCCCACGCCCAACCATATACTGGCTGCACTAACAACCCTGCAGACAGCCCTGATCCGGGAGGCCCGAGATTTGGGACAAAGGATGGCCGCCATTGTTGTCCCGCCATCTTGTAACGGCACGGATCGCTCTCAAGGAGGCGCCGATGTGTCTGCCTCTGCTTCATCGACGTATTCCCCGGATGAGTCTACATTCTTAGAGACGTGGATAGATTTGGTTCATGAGCTTACTGTGGATGCATCTGTGGCGCATGTGATTGTCTCACTGGGGCCTTTCCCTGATTGGCAAGTGGAGGAACAGCATCGATACACGGCTTGGGCAGCCCCGTCTGGGTTTTGGCGCTTCCCGCATCGTGTGTTTCCCTTTCCGTGTCTGGCGGGACTGTGTTCGGACTCGAGACTGTTGGCGGTGTTGACATTGTTCCGATCAGACTTCCGCCATGCATCATCGGCGAAATTTCGGTGGCTGGGGTCCTATGGAGCGGCGACACTGCCTGATCCTCCCGGTGTAATCGGACCCTTTGTGCTACTTTGTATCCCGTTTGAGGGATGGTTCAACGTTGGTACTATTGACAAACGAGGCCAGGGGTGAATTTGATTGGAACATGGAGGGACTCATGGCTGGTTAATGGTGATTTGAGGGGCGCTTAGCGGGGTTGTCATTGATTGCGTTATACGTGATTGCTGCTACCTGTACTTCTTTTACCATTACTGTTTATACGATTTTTGCATGCGGAGGTGGGAGGGGCCGGATGACCAGATCGAGGGCCCTTCTCCTGTATTTTTTCTCTTCTTTTTCTCTTTTTCTTCTCTGTATTTCGGGTCTCTTATTTAGGGCGACAGGCACGCTGCTGGGGGGGTAGGCCGTAGCCTTTTGCAGGGGTGCAGGGTTGAGGGTTGGGGGATGGGTTTGTTATTTTGTTCTATCTTTGTTTCTATGGCCCTTTGCCCTTTACCTTTTTCGATGTCGTCGTCTTCCATGTCTCCCATATTGTGTTTCGCCTTGAGGGGTGGGGCTAGTTCGCCATGATTGCTTGGTGTTTATTGCATCTATCCTGACTCATATACCCCCTCCCCCATCTTTTTCATCTATGTACATCACTGGCGTAAAATCTTTTGCTTTAGTTAGCTGTATTAGGGGTGTGTGTGATTATGCGACATTGATTTTCATTTTATTTTTCGTTATTACAAAATGAACCGTCTCAGATCCTTATTATCGCATGGTACTTTAATTATATGATATATCCTGGATGCTACTCAGCTCTTGAACTCCGGACCGCTGTATGTTTTTATACTACATTATTTTTTAATCGATTTGAATAGCGGCCGGCCGGACTGGTTGTAGGCCCATGTTTGTATCTCCGTACTATAACAATAAAGGTTCTTTAAAAAAAAAATCTATATATATATAATTAAAAGAAAAAGCACAATAAACTGTCGAGGCGGCGTTTTGGTGAACAAGTTGAACACCTTCTTCAGGACAATGCTTTCTATGGTTAAAAACAATTTATACAAAAGATGTAAACAGAAAAACTTTGTTACTAAGCATTCTATTCAACAGACCTCTTTATTCCATTTCTTAAAAAACTGTAATTATTCCAGCCAGTATTACCTCTGTCTTCTAAACATCTCTGTTTATAAATGACATGTCATTTCATTCAACAATAAGAATATTCAACTACAAGGGGGATCATCTATACAAATCTATGAACAAAAGATCTATTTTAACTTCTACCATTTGTTGCCCCGTGGTTTCTCATTTCTTGATCAGCTTTAGTATCCAGGTTTAGCATGCTAAACCATAGGATTCTCATTTTAGCTTTATTATATTTAGCTCTATGGTGTATGTCCACCAAATACTACTGGTATAGTTATGTTATGCCATTGTGATGGTCCTCTTGGAGTAATCATCATAAAAACGATTGTTTACTGTAAATCGTAGAATTGACTTACTTTGTATTTATAAGGCAGGGTTTTGTATATCTTCTCTGCTGTTGAAGTTATTTCTCAAGCTGCTGGTTATTCATTACCAAATGTTAGCTATGGGAACAGAGATATCTTCACTGATTATTGATTGCTTGCTTGGTACATTTAAAGCGACAATTGTAAAGAACATTTTTTTGCTGACCTGTGATTAGATAAACTTGGTCCTAGTTGGTATTTTTTCTTTTTTGAGTTTCTAGCCATGCCATCCGAGATGCGTGGGCTTCTTAGCAATGTAGGCGATGTGTTGAGCAGATCGGTCAATGATGCGATGTCTTTGTCCTCAGCGGCGATGAGTTGACTTCAAAGGGAGATGCGTAAATTCCAATTGTTGCAACGACAGCTATGCATGGATTTTCCAGGAAAACAGCCAGAAAACCCACTTCCAGGGGCCCAGGACTGGATTGGTACCACTTGGCAAGGCAGGACTCACAGTTGACAGGGTCCAGAGGCTGTAGAAGATTGTTGAAAGTCTTTGATTTCCCTGATACTTCAGGAGGCAAGCCAGTAAGCCCTTGGAGTCACTTTGGTTCTGGGAATGTAGAGCTGCAGATCCAGTCCTTCTCACTCCCAGGCAAGGAGGGCAGAGGGCAGCTAGGCAGGCACAGCAAAGCAGGAGTCCAGCAAAGTCCAGCACAGTGACAGTCCTTTCAGCAGCACAGAGTCCCTGCCCTTTCTGTCCTGGCTCCAGACTCACTACAGAGAGGGATGCAGCCCTTTGTGTGGTGACAGGCACAGGCTATTCAGGTGTAAGTGAGGCAGTGCTTAGCCCCACTCCCCATCAAGCCAGCTAATGGCCTATTAAGGCCCATCAAGTCACACCTAAGCTCCCATTGTGTGTGGCTGTCTACAGTGATTGCACAAGGCCCAGCTGTCACCCACCCCAGACGTGTATTGGAGACAGGCAGAAGGCACAGGATGGTAAAAGTAAGAAAATGGCAACTTTATAAAAGTGGCCATTTTCAGACTTTATAAAAGGGGCATTATCAGACTTAGACGTTAAACATAACGCTATACTGAAGAATTGGTGACTGTTGAATGTAAAGGCATCTTCTTTCCCCCCAAGTAAGTGGAATCTGTGACAAACCCACATACAACTAATTAAAAGAACGTAAAAATGGACAATGTGTAATTAAATGACCTTGTCCTTTTAGGAGAACAACTTCACAACAGTTCCCCATTTCCTTGAAGGGATGTCCAAGACCAATTTGAGGTAGAAGTAAACCTGAAACTTCTACAAGTGTAATAGAGAGGATTGAGAACGAGGAGCGCTTACTAAAACAATGTATATGTTTATTTTGGTTTTACAGAATCCAGTCACAGCCCTGAAGAGAGTCCCTATGAATCGAGTGGGACTTGATACGTGTTGGCACTTTTAACCAACAGGGGAAGAATTTAAATAAGAATGTGTAGCAACTTAGGGAAATATATGTATTGAATGCTGTAACCCTTTGTTACCTGAAATATACTTTACCCCCGTTGAGTGGTAACCTCAGTGCTTCTTGAAAATTTGATCCGTGGGTTACCTGTTTTTTTCTGTTTTTGGACTGGAAACCATCTAAAAAAATGGTGTGTTATTGTGTTATTTGTTATTTGTCACTATGTCTTAATTTCGTTTGGTTTGATGCAATGTGAACGTTATGTGTATCTGACATCTGCCTTGAGGATTTATAAAACGAAATGATTGAAAATGAATAATTAAATGTAATAGACCAACTAATTTGTGAATTTGGTCTGAGTCTGCCTAAAAGTTAGCAGCCTACAAATGGTCAGCTAGATGTTTTGACTTTTTAGTTTTAGAAAGTTGGCATTTTCTTGTCCTAACCATTTAGAGCCTGCAGCGTGTTCCTATATCACATGAGTAGGTGTAGAAGGCAGGTGGCCTGTGTGTATTCCTCCTAGACCTAGACAGTAACACAGGGTCTGACTGTGGGCAGGATGGGCCATCTCTGAGCTGTCACCTACCACACTTGCACTTGAAAGGCACTGGCTCAGCTTAACACAAAGGACTTCACACTATTATAATGGGCCCCCAGACAGATTGGGACCAAGTCAGGGAATTCCAGATTCCTTTGAAGATGGAAACTCCAGAAGCTTCTCCCACTTCAAAGTGGGCACCAGGTCTAAAAAGGAGACTCTCAGACCTACTCTTCAGTTTAATCCTGTTCCTGTGAATACTACATAAGATGGATACCCAGCTGCCCTGCTGCTTGGGGCCTGCCCTACTTGTTGAAAATGAAGACTGTACCTGCACCCTTCATCGCAAGTTGAAATGACTCCAAGGGTCAGCAGACCGACCTCTTGTATGAGCTACATGGACATAAGAAACTCCAGAGGAGTTCCTGCAACTGTCCAGTTGGCCTGCTGCACTGGACCTGCCTATACCTGCAACTGGACCTGCCTGAATTCTTGATCCCCAAGAGGTGCCCCTCAAATCCTGGACCCTTGGCGTGGCATCAGTTGAACTCCTCATTGAAGAAAAATCCTGATGTTTTGTCCTGTTCCCGATTGGAAATGGGACCATTGGTGCCAAAATGTTGTCGCACATAGCAACCGCAAAAGGAAAGCTCAAGTGAACCTGACTCTTCGTGCTACGGCAACCACTTGCGACAACCAGCAACTTGAGGTATGCCCTTTGAGCTACTGCATCAACAGCCCACTGTGACCAACATCGCAAATATACAGCGACGACCGTCTGTGATGCTGGGCTGCTCTACGCGCTACAGCGATAGCCACCCGCGACAGTCTCCCAGCTCCTCGAGGCCTCCTCCAATGCGAACAGAACTCTTTGCGCTGGACTTTAGAAAGTAATTTTTCAGCAGGACTAACCTGGTGCCTTTGTCCAGCTGCACACCATCACGGTCGGCCTGAACTTGAGACTTTCAACTGGTCTTGCACGAACAGATAGCCCCGGGTGGTGCTTTGTGTTTTTAAGTGCTATACTTACCTTAAACCTTTAAAATTACATGTCTCCGGTTCAACGGATTATATTTTTGTTTTTATTGGTGTCAAATAATATATTAAATTGGTTTGGAATGTTTCTTGTGTTGTGTTTTCACTTTATTACTGTTTGTGTGCTGCATAGTTTACAAATTGTCTCTAAGTTAAGCCTGACTGCTTTTGTGCCAAGCTGACTGGGGATTAAGCACAAGTTAAGTTAGTGACTTTTTATGGTTTACCCTGACAAGGTTTGTGGCTGTTGCCTGAGTATGGTTTCACCACTCTCGGTCAACAACCCAATTTCTCACGGCAATGATACCCAGTGTCTCTGTCTTCTTACTTACACCATTCCCCGTTCCCGTGTATACTGCTAACCAAAATTTCTTTACTGTATACAGCTGGCTTTAAAGGCAGAGGAATGCGGAACAGTTCATCGCTACCCCTGGATCCAGAATTCAGGCTAGTGCATTCTGAAAGGCTGCCTAACCCACAGTACCATCCAACCTGAATGATGTATTCCGACACTACTTCAGCTCAAATTGTAGGTAGCCTTAAAATCAGATGTAATTGAGGTCAAACAAAAAACAAGTGTTGTGAAAACAAAACTAAAAAGAAAGAAGCTAACCAAATATCGTTACCTTCACATTCTGTAAGCACAGATGCCTGCGGCTTACAAGATCTGTTTATCAGATTTTAAGCCTCATTTTATTGCCTATCCAATAGTAACACCCATCATACCTCTAGCACCTTCCACAAGTTTTACAGGGGAGCCAAACAAATTTCACTATTTCTTAGGCAGCAGAAATTGTATTTTTTGCAACCAATGACATTTCCAGATATCCAACTAAAGTGCCTTTTGTTTTGGCAGATTTAAGCGGAAATGCTGAAAAAGGGAGGGTTTTATAAGTGGAGATAAATGTTGTGTTGTTGTATATTTTTTGTTACTTTTTTTAAGCAAATAAGGATGGTGTTTCATCGAATGTTGCAAGCCTTTTCTCTAGATAATGAGTTCTCAAATTTAAAACAGGGCTACCCAACATTTGCTGAGTTATAGTGTGCATTTAATCATTTTGGTGTAAGGACTGATTGATATGAAGCGAAAATAGAGTTTTTGGTTTATCAAGGGTTTTGAAGTTGACTGAAATATGTACTGGAATAGGTGCTAAATCCTAATCCAACTAAGTGTGCAAAGCTTCTAGATTTATTGATGTTATGTTAAAGAGTCTTGTAAAGCACACATACACCAATCGGTTTCATGGCGCTGGGGTCAGAAGGGGACTACGGCTGCTTGAGATGCTCAATCAGTTGCCTGACGAAACAGCCAGGTCTTCGTGAGTTTACTGAACTGGGCATAAGAGATAGGTGATCTGATGTCCAGAGGGAGAGAATTCCAGAATCGGGAGGCCAGGACCGAAAATCTTAGGCCCCCGAATTTCTTGTGTTTGAAGAATGGAATAAAAAGAAGATTCTGGTGGGAGGATCTAAGCTCCCGAGAGGGGGCGTAGCGCTGCACCCGAGAGGAAACAAACTCAGGACTGTTGCTAAGCAGAGCTTTAAAGATGATACAGCCCAGCTTAAAATTGCTGAGTTTGGCTACCGGTAGTCAGTGTAATTCTTTAATTAATGGGGTAATGTGATGCCATTTGGGCTGGTGGTAGATTAGTCTGGCCGCCTGGCTCTGCACCAGTTACAATCGTTTTAACTGATATGCCGGGATGCCGTCATAGAGTTAGTTGGCATAATCAATATGAGAGATGACAAGGGCCAATCCCACTTGGGTCAGAGCTTCAGTAGTAAGGAATCTGCTGATTTTCCTAATCCTTCGGAACTGGAAGAAGCATGAGGAGACGACTGTCCCGTTCTGGGCTTTCATAGAGAGATCACTATCAATAGTGATGCCCAGACTTTTGGTTGAACTCGGGGACAGAGGGAGGTTTTCCAATTCGGATGGCCAGAATTTGGATTCCAGGGGTTAGATGACCCACCGATTAGACTCATCTCCGTTTTATCCAGGTTCAATTTCAAATTTGCTGTTCATCCAGTTGGTTATGAATTGCAAGGTGGACTGGAAATTGAGGACAGAGGAGAACGACTCATCAATATCAAATATTAATTGAAGATCATCAGCATAGTTGAAGGTGCAGACCTTCCGTTCTTTGAGGGACCGAATGAAGCGCTGTATGTACAGATTGAAGAGGAGCGGTGAGAGGGAAGAGCCCTGCGGCACCCCACAGGTCTGCTTAACCTTGGGGGAGGAAAGGTGGGCAAGACATACAGCTTGGGAGCAGTCATCCAGAAAGGACGATAGCAACTTAAGGGTCAGGCCCTGGATTCCGGCGGTACGGACATAGTCAATCAAAAGATCGTGGTTGACCATGTCAAATGCTGCAGATAGATCAAGGAGTACCAGGGTCTAAGTTATGCCCTTGTAGGCCCCCTTTCTGAGTTAATCTAGGACCGTAAGAATGATGGCCTCATTGGAATGGGCCGGACGAAAGCCCGCCTGGTGGGGATCAAGGTAGTGAGAGTGTTCAATAAAGGTACTGAGACAACTAGCTACATGTGTTTCCAGAACCTTGGCTAAAAAGGAGAGGAGGGAGATGGGGCGATAGTTCGTCAGAGCTAAAGGGTCTGCCCCAGTTAACTTTAATTTAGGGACGATATCCACTTCTTTAAATACATTGGGCACAATGCCCTGCTATAGGAAGTTATTCCGAAGCGCCAGAGGAGGATCTGGAATCGTGAGGAAGGCTTCCCTTAATATATGTGGAGGGCAACTGTCAGTAGGGAAGCTGGATCTCACCTTCCTTGGAAGGCTAGAGAAGGCTACCCTAGTGATGGGAGGGATCTGTTCCAGCAAGTGGGTAATCCAGCAATTGATACCATTGGATTATCAATCAGCTGAACTCCGTTGAGAGAAAGCAAAAGCAGAGTAAGTACTACAGTAGTTCTGAAGTTAGAAGAGATTAGAAACATCTGAACCTATGCATTAAGGTATCGTAAAAAGGCCCTATCTCAAAAGAATAAAGAGTAAGAAGGCGTGCACATTCACAGATGTACTGTAGAATAAGTCATTTTGTTAAAGACTGTCAGAGTAAATCTATAATACCTAAGAATCTTGCATCAGTCATTTCATACGGAATGGCAATAGCCGACGAAAAAAATAAATCCCTTGGCAATGAAAGGCGTTGCATTGTCGAGTGAATGATTTCAGTAAGTACTGGATAGGCAGTGAATACTATGACAAAGAAGACTTTTAGATTTGAGAGTTTCAAGAAAACACATGGAAACCATATGGACATTAAGTATGCTCAATCTCTACAAACACCTGCGATTACGATTTCAGAGACTGTGAAGGCAATTTGTGGTTCCATTTTGTCTCCAGGTTCAATACATTTTCACATGTTCATATATACCTTGAAAAGAATTGTTTTGAGCTACGAGATACACCTCTGTTTAAATTGAAGCACCTCTGTTTAAATTGATTCTGGCCATGTTTGGCTGACTTTGCGTAATCTCTGCACCGACTATGTGGCTAGACCAGTCCTTTTGCATTTCATAGCAGTTGTCTGAGATCCTGAGAACTATCCAAGAGCTGTCTTCCCAAAGCATTAGCAAGAATTGCAACCCCTCATGTTATTCAGTGCACGAGTACTTTACCGACTGTTATGAAAGTTTAAGTGATGTGTTTGACAAAAGTGAAAGTTGTTTGACGAAAGTGAAAGTATAATGCCTCCACAACAGAGTTGATTTAGACTGAGAAAGAATGGTCATTCTCTAAGAATTCACATTTGAAAAACCCCTCTGAGAGGGAAGCAAAAGTTATTGGCCCATTACATCTATTGAACACATTCTGAATCCTGTTACTTTAGAGCAAAGTTTGACCAAGTTTATGAGTATTCATCCTGTATTCAATGTACCTTTGTCAACACCCTGTAAAGAGGTAGATATGGGTATATACTGAGGAAACATTGAGCCACCCCAACAGTCACCCATAAAAGGGTTACAGAAGAAGGACACTCCCATGGTCGGTAGAGTGGATCCGAATGGGTAGAAACAAAGTCCCCGTCTATGCATGCTAAAAGTTCAGATATAGCCCATACACAAGAGGAATGACAGGACCACAGATAGCGGTATTCTTTGCCTGCAGGAGGGAAGATGGCAAGTTCCAGGCAAGGAGTCGGGAGTAGCAGACAAGGATGCCATGCCCAGCCAACAAAGTGCAGATGGTAGAGTCAGGAGTTTGTAGGGGGAGAAGTCTAAAATCACAGGGACTAGTGGAGAAGGGAATGAGGGGATGATGTGCAAAGCAGATGAGGTAACTGCAGGGGGAGGAGAAGAAGGGCAAACTAACCCCTATCAAAGACAGGTCAGATATGGTCAGGCAAGAATGCAGGCTGGGAGGCTGGACCCGTCCTTACTAGCGGAACCTCTGCATTACAGGTGAGAGAATCGCAGCACTGAGATTAGAGAGGGAGAAACCAGGAATGTAGCCTGTCCAGAAGAGATTGCATGAAAGAGGCATGACACACTGAAATTAGACAGCGGCTCTTAAATCTTATACCTTAGGGGTTATATAGAACTTTGACTGAAGAACTTTAATTGTAGTGATTGGAACTATAAAAATCAATATTCCATAATTGAAGTGTCAATTAACAGAGAGATATATACATGGATATTTACCTGAGAAATTAATAAAGGAATAGTGCAATTGGAAAAGGCAGTTAGTGTGTTTCATGCTTCCTAGATACCCAATTCTGCACAAACACATGTTGTTCTAAATCCTTTGGGCCCGATTACAAAAGTAACCTGAGACAAAATCCTAACTTTACTCCTTTCGGTATTCACAAAGGGCATTTAGGAGTACTAAAGTTAGGATTTTGTCTGAGATTACTTTTGTGAATCAGGCCCTGTGCCACTTCAGGCTAATGCCAGAAAAGAACACAAATTACATACGATTGAAGATACATGGATTGTTAGAAAAGAATTTACATTCTCTGGTACACAGGAAGTGGCTTATCCCTGAAGAGCAATCATGGGAACAGCTTCCAATCTTCATGCTCCATGTTTGTATGTATATTCTATGTCAAAAACCCAGGAAAACCAAGACCACCATTGCTGAGAAGGTAGTCTGTAGCGGATGGGCACCATCATGATTTGTGATTAAGACTCACCTTTTGATGCTTGCGCATCAGAGGAGATCAGTATTCTGAACTCATTAGTGCTATGCTCCTTCAAGTGAAAAAAAGGCTAGGAATACACTTACAACATCGGCGCCACTTGACAACAGGACACACTATGCGTAGGCAGCGGACTGCAAATTCAGGAACTACATTTCCTACCATACTAAATACTAAATTTCTCATGATTGTTGGCTAATGTCAGTCGTCATTTTCAAAAATATCAAGTGTAAGTATCTCAGTGGTCCACAGTGTCCTAGTAAGGCAATTGAGATATATTAATCGCTGTGGGAAGGACCTTGTTATCAGGCCTTGTTAAAACCTTGGAGATTATTTGTTTAATTTCTGGAAGCATATTTGAATTCAAAGCTGAATACTGAGTTTTCTGAGGAATTTATCCAAAGAATGGAATTGTATTTTAGAAACAAACTTGAATAGTTTAAAGTACTGTTTCAGAGCTAACCTTGCAGGAGTATAACATTGTATTTTTGTTCTACCTTTGTGTGGTATGCAGGTAAGGGAAGGATCCTCTTAACCCTTAAAGACTGTAGATATTTTCTCAATGTATATAAGGTATTGGTATCTGCTTAGAACAGTGATTTATTGGTATTATTGTGAACTGTACAATCCTGATGAATGTTTGTTTGTTTAAAAGTTTAAGAAGCAATCTCGAATTTATATCAGAACCACAGACAGCATTCATAAAGCTGAAGGTGGTTGTCCTTATCAGTGAAGAAAGTGAGGCTATGTCTAAATCCAAGTAACCTTATAGATCAGTGGTTCTTAATCTGTGGTCTGGAGGTCCACGAAACCTGTTCAGGGGGTCTGCAACTGCTTAGAAAATGTGTATGTAAATAAAGTAGCAAAATGTACAAATAACATTTTTTTAACATTCTGTAAATGTGAAGGAATTTGATAATTAGAGACTACAAATTAAGTTAGTGTCCTCAGATTGATTTGTAGGAACAGCATAAGTGCATCAGAGTATAGTATGTTCTCAATTGAATTTGAAAAACACTGCAAGCCTCCTATTAAAAATAAAATGTGGATTTTTAAAATATTTGTTTGTGAATTAATAAAATATTTCATAATAAGTGTATTTGTTTGATGAATGCTTGTGTCTGTATTTTTTGTATGTTATTTTGCGGTTCACAAATTCGAAAATGCAGTAATAACTGACTGGGTGGGAGTCCCCGGGTTTCATTAATGATTAAGCAGGGGTCCACAGTGGTTAAAAGGTTAAGAACCACCGTTATAGATGTTATTTATGTTTCAGTTCCAGGAATGTCTGGGTTCCACCAAAACGACAGGAAGTCTCAAGCACAGAGATATTCTGGAGGTTTATCGTTTATTATAGCAAGTGATGGACAAGTCTATACATAGATAAGGTGTTAAGGTAAAGGTAAAAGGTATCAGTCTTGTTTTAAGAGATCTAGTACAACCCAATAGAATTCCACATCCTGGTAGTGTGACGAGTCAGAATGGTGATATCCAGTGTTTACATTTTCTCTTCATCCCATGCCCCTTTTCCTAGGTCTTCTGCTGACCAACACATTCATATTGTGTGGGGTTGGAGCAGTTCAGTGCTAACATTTGATCCGGAAATCAGGTTAGTGCATTCTGACACAACTTATGTTGTTCACTTATAGCTTCCAGTTCTTATATCCTCCCCTTAACTGAATACTCTGTGCAGTCACAAGGCCAGATTTACGACCCTGTCCCACGGTGCAGCGCAGCACCCAAAGATGTGGCGCTGCACTGCGTAAAAGGGAGCGAGCAGGAAAGTGCCTTATCTACAGAGATATGGCTCTGTTCTCTCCTCTCCCTAGCGCTGGCGCACAATCAGGCTGCCGAGCACCATGCACGCATCTTTGCAGCATAGTCCAAGGGTATTTGCATGATTCTAGCATAGGTTTTGTACTGGAAGGGTGGTCTTTCAGTACAAAATACTATATCTAGATAGACTGTAAAAATGATCCTTCTTTGTATGTGTGCTGTACAGTGCAGCACACATGCAAACTCGGAAAAGGGAAAAGAAAGGAAAAATAAAAGTATTTCCCCTTTTATCGCCTGCTTCCAAAGAGCAGGTTATTTTGCCGCAAAACACTGTCTGCTATTGTTAGTAGTAGATAGGGTTTTGCTTCAAAAGCATGGATGGTAGCACAAGAACGGCCATGTACCACCCATGCACCACCCCTCTGATGCAAAGTTTCACAAAGCAGCACTGTGAGATGCTTTGTGTTACTTTTAGGCAACTTTACAGCGCAAAAATATTCTGCCCTGGAAATTAAAGACAACAAAAAAAATTTGCAGCACTTTTGTGATGCAAACCCAGTGCAAAATGTTTGTAAATCGGCCCATAGTTTGGGCCTGTAAACCATATTCTCTAATTTTATCTTACCGCTTTGCCACTTTAAAGCTAAATCATTTGTGCCAAATCTTTCCTGTAACAAATCCAATGGCAAAACATACTTCCGAACTTACATTTACTAAATATGATTTTATTCTCTTTTTGTCGTTTCCTGCAATTGTTCAGTTCTGAACAAATGTGCCTATTGTCTGAAAAAATGTTGGGCCTACTTGTGCCATTTCCTGATTAAATAAAGCTAACCAGTGCTACTCTGCCGTGGAATGCCAATATACCATCGAGTAGGAATGATGCAGTGCACATGCTACAAGTTCAATATATGTAGACATAATTTAATAACAAGGTTTCTATACACTATTTTACTATGATAATTTCAAGCAAGTCCTGGAAACTACGACGTAACTGCTCCCCATAGTCTACTAATCCTAAACAATTAAGCAACTCAACCATTCCTGAAACCATCAATTTGTAACAATCTGTTTAAATTTAGAATTCTAATGAGGAAGTAATGGAGTTTCAGAGAGCTGATATTAAAATATGCCTTATCAGTAACATAAATTACAGATGACAGTTATTTCCCATTACTAAATATTCCAATAACTAGTCCCCAGCTATTTGTCGGCTTAATTATATTGTACCCACATTTGCAAGTCAAAACTTAATTAGATGTGGTTTACATTTTGTCCCAAAACTTTCCTCTAGACTAGAGGATCATTGATCCTGACAGGCCGCAGAAACATCACAGTCAACACCAACAAATAGTAACTTATTTCAAAGATGTGGAAATACAAATGTATCTGTATTTCAAATTTCAAATGTATTTTATTCATGCATAATTAGTCATAATCTTTGCATGCCATTCCATAATAATTATAAAAAATTCTAATTAAACACTACATTTTCACGCAATAATTAAAAACAACTCAAAAGGTTTAAAAACTCAGAGTAGGAAGTCTGCTCTGTTTCAGAAATGTAGTTTCTTATTAAACAGGGCTTTCAGTGAATACATTCATTCGTTTTTCTGCAAGTGTCCAACACTTTACACATCGGGTATTTCTAATATGGCAACTTGGATTAAACAAACTAATGATTCAATTAATTATCTGTAATCTTCATCACTCCGATTACTCTTTTTCTCATACCAATACTTACTATTATGAGGTGTGTCCCTACTACCCAGGCACCACATGACCTCGCTAGAACCAATCAGAAAGTTCAACGCAAACCACCCCCTCCTACCAGTCTAGTGATAAAGAGAGATGGAGCCCACAACACTTCCTGTATGTCCCCAAGCTAATAGGAGGATTCAGGTTGTGTCTCAGGGATTGGGAGGGAGGGTTGTAAGTATTGGCACAAGAAAAAGGGTATTTGGAGTAATAAAGATTACTGGTAAGTAATTGAGTCCTTACCTCCTCAACTTCTTTTATCGTACAAATACTTACTATTATGAGGACATACCAAAGCCAAGTAAGAACAACCTGAATCCCAAGAGATCAGATGATCTCTTGTGATGTATTCCTATAGGTTCTGTATCGATCCCCCTATTCCTGACCCTATTCTGGTTAACAAGTTAACTAGCAGCCATCCCATGAGGCAGAAAACCCCCATGATGCAGGAACCGTTATCTGATAAAGCCACACTGCGGCACAGGAACGTGTTATCTGATTAGGTCATAACGCTTGCCATCTAATTAGACAAGCGATATTCGTCCAGCCCCTGATAAGGCATACGGAGTTCTCAAAACAAATCAAACCTATGACAGACCTGGGAAAAACCCTGCGGCCATTGTTTTGATTTCACCGAGAACTTCAGCAAAAGAATGTGCTAACGACCTGGTCGTATGACATCCTTATTGACGTATCTATGTCCATCCTTACGTCAATCTCGGCACCTTAAAAGTATAAATATTACCGATATTGCCCTATGCAAACACACGCGGTGGTGACGAGATCGGAGCAGCCAGACTTGCCGAAGCCCAGAGCAGAGCAGACCCCGCTGGCGCAGCCCCGCCTTCCTGACGCGCTGAGAACGAGAAGCTGCTTTTTCTCCTGCCGAGAAAATCCAGCTCCGGCGCTTCCGGGTAGCCCTCGCAGGCAGCCTGGAATATCGAGACCAGAGACGAGAGATACCATCCCTCATTCATCCTAGATTCCAGGTACAGAACTGAATAACCCCTTGCAGAGAATTCTTTAGTCAGTCACTTGGCAAAACAAACTTAACTTAAACTGTAACTTTCTATTCCCGCCCACGTATTAGGCTTAGGTCAGGTACACGGGGTAGGCGTAGTTAGAAACACCAGTTGAGTACGATTAGTCAAATGTATATGTGTATGTAGATATTTTATTCATTTTAAACCTTCATATGGCTTAGAAACCATATAAATGTTTTTACAGTATTATTTTATACTTCTGCTTTTAATGTATGCACTTTACTTAACCATAAGTATTGCAATAATATCGATCCATTTCTCTTGTATGAGAAAAGAGACTGATCAATAAATAACATATTTTATTGAACACGCCCGTCTCTTCCTTTTCTCTACAATCTGGTGAGACTAAGAATGCACGTACTGACTGAGTAAAATAAATTGCCTTTTGTTCACACGACTCTGGAGATACACTCTTGATTAGGGGAGAGCAAAGCTGTCATGTTCTATGGTTGTCAGAAACTAAATCCCTTCTTGTCTATCCAGGGAGGTTCAACTCCTCCTTGCCTATTCGAGAAAGTTTCTAGTGAACTCTGAGCTAGCTGGCAAACCCAAAACTTTAAGTCTAATATCGACAGTAGTAGACCTAGTTAACGTCTGGTCTAGGCCTATTCTATTGAAGGTATTATTCCAATGCGCAGAGCCTATTGGGATAATAGGAACTACACTACATGGCGCCCAACGCGTTTGGAAGGGCGATAAAACTAACGTAAGACATTTAGAGTAACTCAGTCGTGCTTTTTCACTCAGACCCCTTTTTTCCCATAATACTCCAAAGACGTCTGGAGTGGGTAAAAGGTAATATCCGCCAAACCTCGCAGGAGGAAACTCCTATTTATGGTACTTGGTTTAGTCAACGTTGAAGGATACACCGTTCCAAAATATTGTGCATCTAATCTTTGTTTCCATAAGAAACCTGATCTGCAAACAAACAAAACAACCTTCCTGTCGGTAAAATGGTAGACAGTGATGAAGAAAGAGAGGCAGTTAGATTAGCAACTGAACTTGCAGCAGCTGATAATGCACTGCAAGACGCTGACCAGGATATAATACTCATCCCGGTCATCAAAAGGAAATCTATAACTTTAAAACTTATAGAAAATGGACTGACACCTAGAGGTGGCACAGTCATATTCGTAATTGAGGCACACGAATATCGGCAGACAGAGGTATACTATTCATGGATACATTTTCCAGCAGCAAATGCTGTAACAAAGTACTTCCACTATTACAAAACAGAGGAACCTCCTAATGAGTATACTCCTTTCGAGGAGGTGGAAGTACCACTTAAATTTCAAGAGCACCTGCTCTTATTTAATGGCGCCCTAAAACATAATAATCACATCACCAGGCTCGGTCCCTTAGGTAGACCAGGAGCAACGTCGCCGGTCCTAGCCGGATACACACCGCATCCAGACTTCGAAAGAATGCCTGCAGCAGATCTTTTAGTACTACTAAAACAATTAATAAAAATACATAGACAATTAGTCCAATATGTGATGCGGACTTCAACAATACAACCAGCAATTAAAATTCCACAGCTGACCCCTCACCAGGGGAACACAAATAAAATTACACCACAGAACATACAATCCTGCCTAGGTAAAGTACCAGCTAAACGGGAACAAATACAATTCTGGTTAGCACAAAAAATCACCCAAATAGAGGCTGTGTTTTCAGACACCACCCCGTTAGAAAAACACAGGATTCTGACTATCTGTCTTCCAATGGGAATCGCACCACACGTGGAGGACTGTGACACTTGGGGTACAGTCTTTGCTTCCATCTACACAAAAACGCACGGTGTTCCATCCATTTCAGTAATACCACATGTGCTAAAACAAATTCAAGACGAATACGGTCCAGAACCCGCTTTAACTCTTGGTATGAAATTACTAAAAGACTTCAAGCAGGTCTCGGCTATATTATTAGCCAACATAAAGGGAGAAGCAGCAAACGTGGCGATCCGCCAGAGGTTAAAGGAGACAGATATAGCAGACCAACCAGCTGAGATTGCCAGAATCATAGAAAAATCCTATGAGGAACTAGGTAGAGATAGTTTAGGTGGAATACCAGTAAAACCACAACTGATTGAAAGTCCTGAAAAAATATTTTTTAATAATAATTCAACATCACAAAAAAAGAGCTGGGATGGAAACAAACAATCCAATCCTAAAGAAAATAAATTCCAGTCCAGAGGAAGGTCTCCTCGGCGAAGAGACAAAATCTCCGAACCAAAGACACAGGTCACCCCAGAGTGACCCCTCTGGGAAAAGATATAACCTTAGAAATAGGGATAATATAAAGAAGCCTGATAGATATCAAGACATTGATACACGTCCCTCTCAATCTTTTCAGACTTCCTCGCAGAAATCGGAAAGAAGAGGACGATCAGAACAAAGAGAAGAGCATGCCAAGTCCAAAGACAAGGAACCTGCTCATCTAAAAAAGAAACTACAATTTCCAAAAAAGAAGGTAGTCAGTATCAAGGTAGTTAACAATGCCGAGAATACTGAGGACACAACTGAAAAACGGAGAATGGGCTCAGACAATGCTAGACAGCGCAGCAGAAGTGAGCATAGCTCGCAAAGTCCTTATGAATCATCTGGAGACAGTGGACACAAATGAATATCTTCAAGTGGAAACTGCAGACACCAGAGTTAGCAAACCTCACAAAATATATGAAATAACTTTACGTATAGAGGGGGATAAGACTAGAAAGATAAGGGGACTATTTTGGGATAATCTCTCCAAGGGCTATGACATCCTTCTAGCTGAAAAAGACTGGCCACCAGAGTTTGTCAGGGAGTGCCCTCATGGCGAAGAAATAATTATGCCTGCCTTCTCAAATCAAATCCCAATTCATAAAAAATATACACTTGCTAGAAAGTGGGCAGTAGCTCTAGCTCCTGCTTTATATAAAAATCACGTAGGATGGGATGAGGACTCTCCTCCTCACAAAATCCAGTTAAAATCACAACCTACTGCACAGAGACAGTACCCAATTAAGCAAGAAGCTAAAAAACAGGTAAAAGAAATCCTAGATCAATTAGAATACCAGGGGGTGATTGAAACTTGCACCTCACAAATGAACAACCCTTTGTTTCCGGTCTCCAAACCAGACAATTCATATCGTCTAGTTTTGGATTACCGACACCTTAACTCATGTTGCAAAACTTTTGCAGTACAAAACTCGCATAGTGCTGCACTAATGAATAACATAGTGCGCAAAAAATACAAAACAACATTAGACATCTCTAATGGATTCTTTTGTCAAAACATAGCACCAGAGAGCAGATATTTGTCTGCGTTCTCAATAAATGGCACTCAAAAACAATTCTGTTGGTTAGCCCAGGGGTACAAGAATAGCCCAGGGGTATTCTCAGCGAGAGTAACAGAATTACTACAAACATATGATGACGAAGCATTATCGTATGTCGACGACATATACTTAACAGATGATGACTTGGATACTCACTTGAAGCGAGTGAACACCATAATACTTGGGTTCGCAGCAGAGGGTTACAAATTCAACTTTAAAAAATCCAGAATTGCCCATCTAACAGTCCTGTTCTTAGGATATGAATTATCAAGTGAAGGCAAAAGCCTGGCTGACAATTTCCTAGAGAAATGTGCCGTACTTCAAGCACCTAGAACACTAAAAAACCTACAGTCAATTCTAGGCTTCCTAAATTTCGGAAGAACATACATTGCAAATTACGCAGAAAGGGTCAAACCCCTTTATGATCTAATAAAACCAGATTTTAAAAGAACCAATTGGACTCAAATACACACAGAAATTCTGAGATCCTTACAAACAGACATGTTAATTAAAACAAAATTAGATACACGTGATAACACACGCAATCTTGTGATTCGAGTCATCCCAGGAAGATGCGGATTCACATACCTGACCTCTAATGAGGGAGAAAAGGTACCAATTGCATTCAAATCACACTTGTACACAGAAGCTGAAAAGAAATTCAGCATTAAAGAAAAAATTGTTCATGCAGTTCAAACCGCAATAGCTAGAGAAAAAGATCAAGCTGACGGTAGACGTATCACAGTCAGAACAGCAGAATCAGCCTTTGAGGCATTAACAACACCGTGTAATTTACCAACAACAACATTGAATCCGGAATGGATACAATGGGTGAATTCAATTACAACGGACAAAGTATACTACTACTTTGATCCAGAACTAGAGGAACTGAAAAATCTAGAATATGAAAGAACATTCCCTCTGCCAATCGACATTCTGCCCTTACGACAATACGCTTGTGTAATCTATACAGACGGACATGCTCAACCCTCCATTTGGGGAGAACAAGCATACAACCCGACATGTGGGATTACAAAAGAAGTGTGGCGCGGAGGTAAACTAAGACCTCTATTAACAAAAACACACTCAGTAGAAACTAATTCAGAACAACAGACTGAAATAATAGCATTGAAAATGGCGCTAGATAATGCGGATCGCGAATTCCCGACACTTATAGTGTCCGATTCATATTACTGCGTCAAATCATATAGCAACGATTTGCAGACATGGATTCAAAACGGTTACAAAGATGACACAGATGCAACAATAAAGCAGAAACTGCTTTGGGAACAAATAGCTCTTTTACAAAAAGAACTACCAAAGACTCACGTGACACACTCACTGAGTCATCAGCGTGATGGCGTTCACGTTGCAGGGAATTCATTGGCTGAGACAGCCACAGCGGTAGCAACTAAATCGGCTTCCGTAGCTAGAAAAAAGCGTACAGTGAAGTATATTGACGGTGAAACAGTGCTGGCGGTGAAAACGTCATCAAAAGGCGACTGCTCAGCGCTACCGATCAACTATCCACTCAATTATACATACATAATCAATGCAAACTCCGTCCCTTTTGCTCGAATCCCTGGAGTGGGGGATAGAGTGATTCCAAACATGGACAGGAGAAACTTGTTAATTGCAGACGCGCATATGGGTGAGGGTCTCAGACACCTCAAACTAAAAGATTCTCTGGAAGAATTACAATCAAGGTACTGGTGGCCAGGCATGAGCCTGCATCATACCATGTTTGTAAAGAACTGCCCAAACTGTAACAGAAATCGCAGTGGTGAGAGAAACGGTGTAATACCGTGTCGTTTCACTCCAGAAAGAATCAACAGTAAAAAGCAAAGCGTCCGATTAACATATACAGGCTAGTTTCCACTTATAATGTAGATCACCAGCACTCGGCTGACGTCTGGACTGTTATACAAAGATTTGCGAGTCTAAATGGCATATACGCTAAGAGCATGCTACGTTTGACCATCGTTTTCACTCTAGCCCTCCAGCCTGAGGGGAAACATGGCCAAATGAGCATAGCACAGCGGGAATCTTCTCACTTCCTTCCTGAGGGATACGGGATGGTGTAAAGAAAAAACCAAGGCATAAAGCTATCTATAACAGAAAGGATATTAGGTTCGGGAGCTGGGTGGGTCAAACATCTAATAAGTGTCCAACGTAGTCTAAATAACTTGCCAAGAAATTCTCTGAAGGGATTCAGTCCGTACGAATTATTATTTGGAACTAGGATGTTAGTCTTAGACCTCGACAGTCAGACTTCAGTGGTGAAGGAAAAAAGCTTTGATATCAAAGATCGTTTGGCTATTTTGCAGGACTTAAACGAAACAAGAAAAGACCTGAGCAACATAAAGTTGAAACAGCAGCCAACAACCACTGAAGAACCACCACCTGTCCCAGCAAGACCTGTCTGGATTCCAAAAGTCGGGGATCTAGTCAGAGAAAAGATCGCGGTAAAGAAGGAATTTGGGCCTTCTTACAGAAAAGCAGTTCCTGTCTTGTCTATCAACGGGACAAGATCAGTTGTACTACCGCCGCTTGCTGGTAAAAAGGAGAACCGAGTTGTATCCATCGACCTGGTAAAACCACAATCATGTGGCCGATAACAAATAGTAGGCCAAGTGGACTCCCGATAACTAGTAGAACACCAAGATTTGCTACAAACACAGAGGTTCAATCTAAGAGGCTAATCACATTCGAAACGCCTACAGAACTACAACAAGGACTATGCAACAATGCAATGGAACTTAGACCTCTGAAAACCCAAATAAAAACATTTAGCAGAGACACACCATCCTACAATGAAGTAACAAACGACTATGCAAGAAACAGTAATCCTGAAGCAATTGGAACTATTGACAGAACTGCATCCGGCTACTTCATAAACTTCGATGATTCCTCTGAAGGCTTCACTGAATCAAAAACACAGCCATCAACAAAAACCTTTAAAGATAAAGTTAAAGTACTTTTGAAACAACTGAAAGAAACATATCTGATTTCTCCATGGATTGAATTTTGGGTGGGTTTTGGTGCATTTATCCTCATACTTTGGCTCATCATGATACTAACTTTGGGACGCTTCATTGAGGGAAAATATGCTAAAATGGACACAGCAAGTCAGAAAATCAACTTGATCCTCAAACCACACACATCTTCACACGTCGAGAAACGAGAACTTTCTTCAGTCAACTTCACAGCCAATCCTATACCGGGTGGGGTAGCATGGGACAACACTGACTACGAAATTTATGGTCCGGTTGAAATCCTGAAATATCCACACCAAATTAAGATCTCGTTGAGTGACTTTGTAAAACCAAGCTCATTTGCTGATGATTGGGACTTTGAAAGTATAAACAATATGATGTCTGACTTAGTGATGTCTGCTAAATTTACCAAACATGATTATTTGCAGGGTTCTACAAATTATGATAGTATGTACTGTTATAACCACTATGGTAACCATTTTCTACATAGATCTGCACAACCTAGAAATGTTTTAAATTATAATCAATGGGAACATTGTGCAACACCTCCAAAAGGAAGCTCAAGAACCGTTTACGACAAATATTCATACTTTTCAGCTTTTAACATAAGTAATGCTGAAACATTTTATTTCAAATTGTCAAATAAGACAGGGACAAAGACCATGATAACAAACACGAAATTGATATATTCAGACTCATTCTTTGAACAAATGAATACTTTTGGTTTTGATTATTGGGACAAAAATGTTGAAGTAAAGAGTGTTTGGGGTACAAAAGAATGGCAAGTACAGGGTATAGAATCTTTGTTTAGAGCCTGCATGATCCCAGAACAAATTATATTTTTAAATGACGCTGTTCAACAAACTACCTGTCTTGGCTTAGCCAAAATCAAAGACTTAAATAAACCGTCTATTCCAAAACCAACAATGAACAGCAATAGCTCTACAGATGAAGAGATAGACGTAAATTATGTATTAAACCAAAACAGAACACATCCAGATTGGAAACAGTGGTTGATCTGGCCCACAGATACTAATAACTGTCAAGACAGATTCCTGAACAAAACACAGGGGTTCAAAATGACCAGGCCAGACCCTAGATATTCCCAAAGACAACACCCAGGAATAATAACCACCTACAGTGTGGGCAAATTATGCCTTCAATGGCTACAAACTTCCACACTGGCAGAAATTAAGCAACACCTAACTTTACTTACTGATGGTGCTGACTTGCGTGATTTCATTATGGGACCGCACAAACAGCGTCAAAAACGTTTCATAGCAGCCTCTGTATACGCAGCATACAACGAGGCCTGGAAGGTTACTCAAATTGAGACAGCAGAAAGTATACGGGAAATTGACCGTATTAATTTGGAAAAATCACTTTCTGTAGTGGACAATGGGTTAATGACTCTGTCCTCCAGAATTTTTTCTCTGGACAGCATTGTGTCTTCAGCAATCGACATATTATCGCAAGACTTACTGTTGTTACAACACGGTCAGTCCCAATTGCGTTCTATTGTACAGCTTGGCTGGACGTTACAAAATCTGCGTTCAGGCTATGTGCCTTGGCGTTTAATCAACACAACGTCACTATTCAATATCTTTAACCTTACTGATAAACAAATCAGTATGGCACAAAAGGGTGCTGATTATACAATCCTGAGCATTGAGAAACTCGAGAGATTACCAGTGACAATGTCAGAACGACCTGTCAGTGAATGGATAATACATGGGATAATTAATATTCCAATATCAACCTTCAGGTTTCAATACTGCCAAAAATATATACAGGCTGGCATGTACGAAAAATTGGGAAAAGGGTACATTAAAACAACATGGAACTTGCCCTATTCACATGCATGTGTCAGTAATAAAGGACAGAAAGTGTTTCTTAGTGGCAATAATTGTGCGATGTCACTAAGCGGTACACTTCTGTGTAATGGAATTAGTTTGCATGGAGCCTGTGAAGGGAACTCAAATAACCTTTCATGTCACCAGCTAGGCACACCTGCTACAGAGATAGAACCATTCTTTCAAAGACTCTATAATGGGAGTTACATTCTAATTGTGGACCGCAGATGCTGTAGTCTTATGCCCGGGACTCCTTATCTCGTAACTACGACTGCGAAGGTCAAGTGCTGTGGGCGCTTATTGTTCCCCAGCTCCCTTCCAGACAGGGAGGCAAGGGCATGGCCCAACTTGAAAATTACTTCTATTCGAATAGATACTTTAAGCAGAATGAAAACAGTGCTTCTTCAGACGCCGACAAGGCTCACGTCATCAAAAGAAACGTATGATCTCCTAGTCGCAAGGACGACTGCAGAGATACATTCATTGTTATCAACTAATTCCCCCATACATTTCGCAGAAATCCTGAATGAAATCTTAAATATTTCTGATACCAGTGGAGTCTCAAAAGTATTTAAGACAGTATTTTCGATGGCATTAACACCATTCAAAGCCATACTGGGTATTTTTCCAGATTTCGTCCATTCGATTTTTGGCGGACTTCCCCTCATTTTGGGACTAATTGCAGGAATCCTATTCTTAGTCCTTATATTTCGTTATGGCAAACCATGTCACAGACAAAACACCTGCGACAAGGGAAGAAACAATCCTAGCCATTGGATACCGGGACCGGATATCAAAAATCCTGGGACTATCCCGGCTTAGAGACCTGAACATGACTTGGTTTCTTTCATTTCGACCAATGTGGCAGCGATGTGTTTTACCTGTATTAAAGTGCCTGCTATGCGGAGAAGAATGCGTGTTAGACACCTGTCTGACGCTACAATCGGATGCGCCAATGGATGCAGAAACATTGTTGAGTCCAACAAAGGCTCATGCTTTGTGCTGCCCTCAAAGGCTACCAATCCTGATGACGGCATTCGTGGAAGCTTCACCACTACGATTAAGGGGTAGTGAAGTTCAAGATGAAAGCGGCATCGATCAGGTACGACCTTCTGTCAGCAATATTAATCATAATGTCAATGGAGACAATCATGCGCATGAATGCATGGTTACACCTATTTCCGAGTTAGTGGAACTCTCCCAGAAAGCTGTTGACAACTTTTTCGAGAGTTTAAATGATATGATGTTCTCACCAGAGCAGAAATAGAGACTTTTGAGCAAGCTCGTACACGGCGTTCCCTGAATTTGGCCTTCAACTAGAAAAGCAAAATACCATGAACAATTTTCCCTCCAGTTCACGGACAGCAATTTTTTTCAGCAGCCCCAAAATATTTTTCGCATTTTTCGGGACACTATCTTCTGCTTAAAGTAAGAACTATTCTTAGAGAACTAAAATTTCTAATTTTAGATAGTTTATAGACATTAGCTGCCCGCTGGTATGTTCATAGTTATTTTATTCTGTGATGGAATGGTCTCGAACCTTTTTTCTGTATTAAGAGCCATTTCATGTGTAAATTCTCATATACAAATTAGTGATAATGTATAGATATGCGTGATTACTTTAGCATTATTCTACAGCTTGAGTGCATATATTACATATGACTTTGTTTTTTCCGTATATTTGATAATTTCAAAATGCATTTATGTATTTTGGGGTGGTAAGGTATACACGATACTCTACAGTATGTTTTACTATGCATAGATTCGTAAATATGTCCATAGTTAGCGTGGAGTGGGTGTGATGTATTCCTATAGGTTCTGTATCGATCCCCCTATTCCTGACCCTATTCTGGTTAACAAGTTAACTAGCAGCCATCCCATGAGGCAGAAAACCCCCATGATGCAGGAACCGTTATCTGATAAAGCCACACTACGGCACAGGAACGTGTTATCTGATTAGGTCATAACGCTTGCCATCTAATTAGACAAGCGATATTTCTCCAGCCCCTGATAAGGCATACGGAGTTCTCAAAACAAATCAAACCTATGACAGACCTGGGAAAAACCCTGCGGCCATTGTTTTGATTTCACCGAGAACTTCAGCAAACGAATGTGCTAACGACCTGGTCGTATGACATCCTTATTGACGTATCTATGTCCATCCTTACGTCAATCTCGGCACCTTAAAGGTATAAATATTACCGATATTGCCCTATGCAAACACATGCGGTGGTGACGAGATCGGAGCAGCCAGACTTGCCGAAGCCCAGAGCAGAGCAGACCCCGCTGGCGCAGCCCCGCCTTCCTGACGCGCTGAGAACGAGAAGCTGCTTTTTCTCCTGCCGAGAAAATCCAGCTCCGGCGCTTCCGGGTAGCCCTCGCAGGCAGCCTGGAATATCGAGACCAGAGACGAGAGATACCATCCCTCATTCATCCTAGATTCCAGGTACAGAACTGAATAACCCCTTGCAGAGAATTCTTTAGTCAGTCACTTGGCAAAACAAACTTAACTTAAACTGTAACTTTCTATTCCCGCCCACGTATTAGACTTAGGTCAGGTACACGGGGTAGGCGTAGTTAGAAACACCAGTTGAGTACGATTAGTCAAATGTATATGTGTATGTAGATATTTTATTCATTTTAAACCTTCATATGGCTTAGAAACCATATAAATGTTTTTACAGTATTATTTTATACTTCTGCTTTTAATGTATGCACTTTACTTAACCATAAGTATTGCAATAATATCGATCCATTTCTCTTGTATGAGAAAAGAGACTGATCAATAAATAACATCTTTTATTGAACACGCCCGTCTCTTCCTTTTCTCTACAATCTGGTGAGACTAAGAATGCACGTACTGACTGAGTAAAATAAATTGCCTTTTGTTCACACGACTCTGGAGATACACTCTTGATTAGGGGAGAGCAAAGTTGTCATGTTCTATGGTTGTCAGAAACTAAATCCCTTCTTGTCTATCCAGGGAGGTTCAACTCCTCCTTGCCTATTCGAGAAAGTTTCTAGTGAACTCTGAGCTAGCTGGCAAACCCAAAACTTTAAGTCTAATATCGACAGTAGTAGACCTAGTTAACGTCTGGTCTAGGCCTATACTATTGAAGGTATTATTCCAATGCGCAGAGCCTATTGGGATAATAGGAACTACACTACACTCTCAGCTAATGCAAAAAACCCTGTATTTATTACAAACCAAGAAAGGAAATACAAAACATGACCAGATTGCTCAAGGCTTAACTGCAGCCTGAACCTTTGTACCAAAATACAAAGAATCCCCTACATCCAACCTATATAAGAAAAAAAGGTAGAGGAAGAAGCCCAAGTGGCTGCTCTACAAATGTCCACAACATAAACACCACCAACCTCAGCCCAAGGGGCTACTATTCGTCCTGTAGATGTCCTCTGGACTCCACTTAGCATCTGTGTATTTTGTGAGACATGAGCAAGAGAAATCAAAGACTTAGTTCATCTACTCAAGGTAGGTGTGAATGCCTTATTGCAATCACGTAGAATACCAAAATGTATAAACAAGTTGTCAAATTGTCTAAAATCCTGTGTTCTGGACAAATAGATTTTCACCACCCTTAATACATCCTTGGTGTGCCATGCTTCTTTTTCTGGAGTAGAGGGAACTGGAAAAAAAGAGGGTAGTGTTATTTCCTGTTTCTGATAAAAAGGAGAGACAACTTTAGGGAGAAACCCTGGTTCTAGTTTAAGGATCAATTTATCAGCAAACATATATAGATAGGGAGGTCAAATAAAAAGAGACGCCAACTTCCCCAGTCTAAGGGCTGATGTAATAGCCAACAGAAAAAAAACCTTCAAAGTTTTGCTTCAGAGTTATATTCTCTAATGGTTCAAAAGGAGGGGATTGTAAGGCTTTGAAAATTATAGGCAGATCCCAGGCAGGAGTAGTAGTCCTAACAGGTGGCTTAATTAAGGAAAAACCCTTCAGAAGGCGAGAACCAAAGGAATTAATCTCCTGAACACCCTAAGGGGCCCTAACTGCCTTAATTGCTGACCATTGCATTTTCAAAGTAGAGATGGCTGAACCCTTTTGAAACCCATCCTGCGTACACACCAAATCACCCAAGAGGGTTGACAAGTAGTGGGGTTCAGAGACCAGTCTGTGCACCATCTGAAGAAGGATGACCAATGATGATCGTACAGCCTCCTAGAATGTGGTATGGAGTCTGCTATAGGGGATGACAGACCCTACAACCACAAACCCTCATTCCATAGCTATACCATCAGAAACAGTCTCCTGCATGTGTTTGAGGGAAGAATCGGAGACCGGAGGGGACAGAGATTTGTTGGTAGAATCCACTCATGTGCTTTCGCCATCAATTTCAGTGAGAGAAACTACCACATCCCAGAAGGGTCAGAAGGGAGCTACCATAATGAGGAACACCTCTTCTATCCGTAACTGGGCCAGAAGTTTGGGAATCAAGGGGAAGGCGGAGGGAAAGCATACAACATAAGGGGAGGCCAAGGGTGGGTGAGAGCATCTACTTCCTAGCAACCCGTATTTGGGAACCTGGATAGAAACAATAGCAGAAGAGTATTCTCTGAAGTGGCAACAGATCTACCTGAGGGGTGCTGAAACTTTGACACAACTGGTTGAAAACACAAGGATCCAGACAGAAGTCGTGGGAAGAAGGAAAAGCTCTGCTGAGTCTATCGGCCTGAACATTGTCTTTCTCTTGAATGTACATTGCAGAGCGAGAGAGAGCAGATGACCGTTTGCCCAACTGACTATCTGAAAAGCGAGAGAGGCTAGAAACTGGAGCCCTGTAGCAGACTGCTTGTTGATGTAAGATTTTGCAACTGTGTTGTCTGTCCTCACTAACACGACTTGATTGCAGAGGAGATGAGAGAAGTGCAGCACACCCAGATAAACGGCTGTCAACTCTCTCCAGTCCGAGGAGTGAATTGTTTCCTGTGTCAACCACCTCCCCTGAACTGAGAGACTGCCCAGTATGACACCCCACTCCAGTTTGCTTGCATCTGTAGTCGAGTCCTGGGGATGGGGTAGAGCTAGTGGAAAACCTCTGGCCAGGTTCACAGGATCCAACCACCATTGCATCAATTGGCAGACATCGGTTGAGATAGGCACTATATGTTCCAAGGGCTGAGATCCTGGCTTCCAATGTGATAAGAGGTGCCAAACCAGCAGCACCATGAAAACACAGGCAGCATATAAAGAAGAAACAGGGAAATAAGAAACAGGAAGGTGAGAGCAATCACAAATGTAACCAAGTACAGAAAAAAGTCTTAACCAATCTTTCGCTTATGATGCAGGTCTGCTCCCCAGAGATAGTAGTACATATTTAGGGTTTGTGCCCGAGCTCTGGGGAGACTGACCACTCCCCGATCCGTTAGAGAATGTGCACTGATGAACTGAAGATTCTCAGTTTGCTTGAGATGAGATTTCTCCCAATTAAGAAGAAGACAATAGTCCTTCAGAACTTGGTATACCAGATGTATCTGAGATTGATGAATGGACTGTGATGGGTAATGGAGAAGCCAATCATCCAGGTAAAGGTGAAGTAAAACACTGAGTTTGTGGAGATGGGCAACAACAGGATCCATAACTTTGGTGAAACCCCTTGGAGATGTTGAGAGACCGAAGGGAAGCACCCTAACTTGCCAGTGACATTGTCCACTCAGAAGCAAAGATACAGATGATGAGGTGGATAGACTGGGATGTGAAGGTAGGCCTCTCTCAGGTCCAAAGAAGCCATCCTTTCTCCCGGGTGAATGAGAGGAATTATCTTCGGAAGAGTGTCCATATCGAACTGGGCTTTGTCCAGAAACATGTTTAGGTTCTTCAAGTTGATTATCAATCTGAATTTCCCTCCCGGATGGCTTCTGGACCAGAAACACAGTGGAATAGAAACCCTCTCCCTTTGGTCTTCTGAAACAGGTACAATAGCATTTTTCTGTAGCATCTCTGCAATTTCCTGTGCATGGACAGAAACTCTAGATGAGTTCCCTGGGAAGAAAGAATGCACTGGACCCAATCGAGGCAGTGTGTTTGCAAAATCCAGCTTGCAGCTCCTTTTTTATGTTATGAGGAGCCAGGCATCGGAAACATCTTGTTGCCACTTTTGAAGAAAAAATGAAAGACGCTCTCCAACTGGGAGGTCGGCATAGTTAGGAGTGCTTCCCAGGCTGCACAGGAGGGGGAGGCTGAGGTTTGGAGAATTGTCTGTTGGCAAAGGATTGAGGTTGCCTGTTTCTGCCCTGTAGCTCAAAGGGAGAGCCTAGCTGATGTCTCTTCCTGGGAGTCTTGCAAGAGAGATCTGTTTTTGGCTGAAACCTGAAAAGCTGAGCATGTTTCTGATTTTTAACAGCCTTATGGAGCATAGTTTCCAACTCCTCGTCTAAGAGTTTACTACCAGTAAAAGTCCTGTGGAGAAAGCCAGACTTTTCAGCACTATCAACCTTCCAGGGTCTCAGGTAAATGTGGCACCAAGCTGAAATAGAGGATGCAACAGAGGAGGCTAAAGCTTGTAAAATGTCACATGAAACGTGTGCGAGAAACTTGGCCGGAGTTTCCATATTTGCACACGATTCTGAACACCCAACTCCTTTCTGAATGGCAGAAGTGAGTGATTACGAATCTTTGCCAAGGGATTGAGAGGCATAAACTACATAAATGGCTGCGCATTGAGCCAAATTTAACCCTGAGAAGCCTCTCTTCAATGAAGCCTCTACTTTGTGGTCCACAAAATCTGAAATCAAAACCTCACAAGTCATAATGGTAGGATGGCCTGCCAGATTAGACAGTGTTATCATACTCATGAGAAGGCCAAGAGGAAGGCGAGGGGGGAGGTGACACCTCTAAGGAAGAAAAAGATGTGGGAGTAGAAGGGGAATACCAGGCACTATAATTATCCATTGACGTATGAAAGGCCTCTGATAAAGAAGAACTAAGAAGATGAAACTGGTCCTCAGAAAGTCCATAACCCTCTGAAGTCGTCACTGGGATATCCCCCTCCTGTTTACGCCTCTTCTTTTTATCATGGTCACTGCTGGAACAATGATGCCTTTTAGTTGCGTGCTTTTTGTGCTCGATCTCGAATGATTGGCGTAAAAGGGAAGAGCCACTCATTAAATAGCCCCGTAAGGAGCTCAAGGCGGGCTATGTCAATACCAGAATAGGGGAATTAAAAGCAACTTTGGGTTAAATACAAAACTATAAAAAATAATGACAGATATGTATCCAATCCTGCTTAAGTGTCCCATTTTGTCTCAATTTTCCCGCTTTCTATTTGTTTTATTTTTTAATGACTTTCCCATAAAACCACACAAGAGCGCCAGAGCAAACCAAAACCTGTGTCACAGGAAGACCTTCTGTAAGCAGAACCAGGATCAGGTCGCGAGAGAACACCGACGCCCCAGGACATAAGGTAAGGGCGTGATCGGTAAAAAGGGAATGTCAGTTGCACTTACAAGCACCTATTCCTAGCCGCCGTAACAGCCGCCAAGCAGCTGATGCTAGTGTGGTGAAGCGTCCTCCTGAATCAGCAAGTCTGAGAGGCGTGGTGCAAAATGGCCGAATCTGAGGGAAAAAACGCCAGTAGCATGCCGGCACTCAGCATTGCTGTTTGTTGAATTAAATACTAACCAGGGCACAAGTCCTATAAAAAGAAGTGGGGGGACTGACCAAGTAAGACAATATGCAAATGACCTCTAGACGTCACGAAGTAGTGCTGTAAAAGAAATAAAATAGTTCTAGTTAGATTATTTGTGCAAATACTGGGACAGACTAACCCATCTGACAGTCTTACAGGGTCTGCATTTCATATGCAGAACGTGTCCCGGTGTCTGAAAATGACACCAGACAAGTTCAGCATATTTCTGTGGGGCCCAACTTCTTGGCAGGGGTGATGGCGTCCACCCTGTGTAAAGAGTGCGGGGACGCTGTGTACCTGCGTGTACACCCGACTCGAGCCCTGCAACTAACTGACTCACGCACGGACCCAAAGACAGTGACTGTGCTGGGGGAAAAATGTACCGAGCCTTCTGCATGCTGAAGCTATCAAAAAAGGATATCCTGTCAAGAAACTTCAAAGTTGCCCAATGCAACCTGAATTAAAAAGAGAAATTCTGCCCCCCCCCCAAAAAAGGACTACCTTGGGTCCAGGACATCAAAAGGACCTGCCTTTTAGCAAAAATTGGGAAAATCAATGCAGGTGAAAGGGAGAAAGAAGCCCCCATACTCCTGTTACTGTGCCCTGCACCGTATCCTACTTACAAGGGGTAACAGGGGGAACAAAGCGTGGAACCCCATACTCAGAGAGGTCCCATCTCCCAAGGCTTGCCTGATAAAAACGGTTCCACAGGTTTTAATATCCCTAAGGTAACGATGAGCAGATGAAAAAAACAGGAAGTGTTGTGGGATACAGCCATCTTTATCAGCAGATTGGTGGTAGAGGCTTGGAGATGGGGGTTGAGGGGTGGGGTTGCATTCAACTTTCTGATTGGTTTTAGCTATATCACGTGGCGCCTGGGTAGAGGTTGGATACCTCATAATAGTAAGTATTGGTGCGAGAAAAGGGGTTGAGGCGGTAATGAGTGCCTGCCTGCCTGTCGTCAAAACCCTTTGATTAAAGGGTTGTCACAACAATGTTTTTCTCTCATTTGAGAGGACAGGACAAGTGCAGACCAATTGAATAACTGATTCTACTGCTTTATCAAACAGTCTGCACATATTGCTATTTCCTTGGTTCACCCATTTTAGTATGAAATTCAGTGTCTGAAGACCTCCAAAATGGTAGATCGCACATTTTTGTTTTTGATGTTTTGAATATCCTTACTCGAGGTACAATTGACTGTGCAGAACTGTATAGATTTTTAGATTCATCCATGCTTTGGACAGTTTTGCCAGAGAATTTTGTCCTGCCAATAAAATAGTTTCCTCATACTTATGTTCAGATTTGTTTTGAAATTTTGTAAGTGATAGGTGCATTCAACAGTTTTCTTATTTGAAGGCTGTTTATTGATTTGATTACTCAATATAACGTTGAGCTGGAGTTTTAGCACTGGTATTTATTTCTATCCAGAAAAATTGATCTAACGACTCCTCTATAGTTGACCTCAGGGTATGACAGTCTTATAAAAGCCACTTGTCTTGCAATGGCTTGTTAAGTTAATCCAAATACCAATCAGATATCTGCCTGAGATGCAAGTCTTGGGAGACTAAACAATTGTTTGAAGATGTTAGCAACAATTACATTCAGGAATTTAGATTCTTTACCATGCAGTGCCTCGCAAGCATCTGTAATGGTTGGTAGAAGTTTGGCATTAATAATTTTCAGCATGGAATTTAAAGTTTTTCTACATCTTTGTATCTATTACCAAGATTTCCATGTTACTAAGGTTGATTTCTAATTTATTTGCCATTAGTATAATTATATAGTCTGTTGTGGAGTCTCTGTATGGCTATTTTAGTGTTGATTGCCAGCACAACATTGTCCGCATACAGTAAATTTCACATTAATTGTCCACCAATCTTAAAGGGATGCACGTTGAGTTTTTCGAAATCAGCAGATAGGTCTGCTGTGTGCTGCTTGAACAGCTGTGGTTCAAGCATACAACCATGTTTCAGACAGGTAGCAGTGAGGACTTCTCCTACATTGCACCCAAAACATGAAACGACCACCCTCAACACACCAGAGCCTCCTCCTCACTACTTGAGTTCTGAAAGAAGCTCAATACCTTGCTTTCCGAACAGCTCCCCGGGGATTGTACACTACACACCTGTTCAAGCATCCGGATACCCTTACAGGTGATAAGTGTACCCTACAAATCGCCAAAACATACCCTGCTAACTGTATTCGTCAGTTGCCATCTTTTTCTTTCGGGACAACCTGCCTTGGGCCTAGCCCTCAGTCACTAGAATTATTTCTTTAAAAAATGCATTGCAAGTTCATATTATTCTTTCCTCTGCAGGTGCCTTATTGAGGAGTGCTCATTAGTAAGAGTAAGATCATTGTTTATTGTAGAGAACTGTGAGATTTAGCTTGCCTAACAAAATGTTGGCCATGGATATATAGCATGTAGGGATAAGAAAGAGCCTTTTGTACCAGGCAGATCGAACTGTTACTAACCTCAAAGCTGCACAGCTGTACATTCTGTGGCCGCCGTTGTGAACCTGGGAAGCTTACCTGCTCCTAGAGAATCTCACCTTCTCATTAGACTGTCCAGAGGAAGTCGGAGGGACGGAGCTTCTAGAACCTTCTACTGTTTATTAAGCCTGTCTCTCTTACAGTAGTTCAGCAGATTCTGTCCTGACCTCGCTGAAAGAAGAGCTTTCTCAACTCTGCAGATTACCCTTGCCAAGGAAGTTGAGCTTCATGCTTGAATGCCTCTTTCATCCCCTGAAAACCTTTAAATTGTTTTTTCTGATTCTGACACCTTCCTCTTCTAAATCCCCCTTGCCACTTTTGAAGCTTTATATAGATTACGGCAGTTCCTTTATGGAACGAATTTTCTGTATATTCTATGCTTTGTTTCTTCCTATATTGTTATTCTTTGTTATAATATACAAATTCAGATTGCACAATTATATGGATATTTACTTCTTTTGGATACATTTATTTTACTAAATCATGGTTGTTTGTAACCTGACAACATTCTGCTGATAAACTTTTATGGTTTAGACAGCGTCCTATCTGTTGTTATTGTGGAGACAAATTGGTTTCACTGTTATTGAAATGTATTAATGATGCTAGCTCCTTTCATTCGCTCTCGCTCTGGACAATAAAGGTCCATATGAACAGTGGAGGAACCTGCACGATGACTACATGAGGAAATTTAGATGCAGGAAAATTGTATTCAGACAAAATATTGAGTATTTATTATCGGGAGACAGAAATGTCAGGAACAAAATCGTGAAATAAAAATAATGTGTTGCAGAAATACCGCTGTGACTAATATAGTTTTTTTTAGGTAAGTAGTATTGTTGCTAAGAATATCATTGTTTTTAAGATCATTTTCAATAATAGAATTGGTAAAAATATAATTTTGGATTATTTTAATGTGTATATATTAATTGTATGTGTTATTGTTTGCATAATTGTTAATATTTTTTCAATATAGTTTGTAATTTTAAGTGATTCATTTTTTTTAATTTAATTGCTAATAGTAATTTATAGTATCATAGTGGGTTGTTGGGTTTGTAGGGGATAGGGTAGGAAGTTAATTAGATAATTAATGAATTAATTTTTAAGTAAGTATGTGATTGACATTGTGGAAGAGGTGTGGCACAATGGCCAGGGCGGCTGACTCTGGAACACGGGGCTCACGGTTCTATCCGCGCCGGTGGCAGATTAGCCCAGTGCCATGTGACTCTGGGCAATAGCTTGCTTAATCTTACCGTCGGCCCCCAGCGCCGGGACACCTCGCTTGAGGTAGGTGCGTACTGTACAAATGCTGGTTATTATTATATTAATTTTGTACATTGTGTCATAGTGATTTATTTTTGTTTTATTTTAGGTGTGACTTGCTAGGTTTGTAGGGGTATAGGGTGGGAAGGTAATTAATTGATAATTAACTATAATAATTTAATATATTATTGATTAATAATTGTTTATATTGTGTAATAATTATATATTTTAGGGATATTGTAGGTGTCGGATGCTGGGTTTGTTGGGGAATAAGGTAGGAAGTTTATTAAGTATCAACCAATTAACAATGAAATATGAATTTTTTATTATGCAGCAGCAGTGCAGGGGAGAGCAGGAACAGCCACAATGAGGCAAAGAGGGTGTGCGTGGTTTCTTTAGTGTGTTTCCACACACCATACTTCCAGAGTATACCAATCAAACAAAGGTTTACTAAACCATTTGGTCTTGGCTCTCTAATTATACAATGGCTAGGACACTATGATCAACTTACATTCACAAACAATGCAAATCTATATTTTTGTGGCATCTATTCCTGAAGTACAGTTACAATAGCATTTCTTTTATTCGACAAGATGAACAACCCAACAATAAAGTCAGTCACGCGGTGAATTCAGAGAAAATAGGTCATACACCCATATACAATTTTAAATCAATCTGTAAGAATGCTGCATGTGAAGTCATAACAAGTAGAAATACATTAATATTCTTAATGCAGTAAATAGAGAACACTAGTTAAAACAAGCATAAATGTAGAGTTTTTTAAAATGAAACTGTACTTTCAAAGCTGAGACGTTTGTGAACCTCTGGTAACCTAATTTTAGTTTTCTAGCATTCGGATTGATTGAGGAAGAAGTATGAATCGATATGTGGAATTTTATTTTAGTGAGCAAATCTCATTTTTTTGCAAATAATGTCTAATTAATTGTACATGCAGACGTCATGTGCTTACAATGGAAGCACTGTTTTTGTAATCTTCTTGTGCTGGACACACCAAAAGATCACAGGAGTGCCAGTCTGCTCACTCACTGATGAACCAGACCTTCGTGAATAACACTCTCCAATCCAGTGGTTGATAATATCCTGAAAACAATGCTCCCCAAAGAGAAATTCAGAAAACAAACAGAGGGGATGAAACATGAAATGTACAGATTGGTATTATCACCAGAACCAAGGGGTCAGAAGGATGACAGGCGGACATAGTCCGCCCGCCATCCCATCGGGGGAAGGGACCACCCGCCATAAGGGCGGGGGTCCCGTGGGGGGTATTAGGATGCGCCCGCCACAGCAGCAGGCGCATCATGCATGTTTAACATTGTGGGAGCAGTGCCCGCCACAATGCTAAAAATGCTTGTGATGCATTTGCATACACAAAGCGGCAGGCACCGCGCGGTGCCTGCCGCATTGTGTATGCAAATGCAGGGGGGTACCACAGGTACCCCCCATGTGCACCCCCCACCGCGCTTTCACCATGGGGGCCTGCAGGGGGCCCCCAAAGTGAAGACCGCCTGCCTTTCCATGGCGGCATTGCAGCCACGGAAAAGCATCTCCCACAGCCCATGGTAATATGGCTGGCGGTGTCTGATAGACCAAAAACACAAGGATAAGAGAGGGTCTAAAGGGGAGAGAAGTTTACCGACCAAAGTGCACCCTATCCCCAAATCCAACTAGTAAAAAATACAAATGGGGTGCTCCTGGTCTCAGTGGACTAGAGAGTGTCTGCTTTCTCCTGAATAGTGTGTGTATAGATTGAAGAGTAGTGAGAGGAGATAAGAAAAGAAGATAAGAAAACCCATCAGCCCACCCATTGGCGGAGCTTCATCATCTGGGATTTTTTTAATCTAAGCTGGTATCCACTAGGTTACTCACTGTTGTTATTGTGAGTAGGTTCTAGTAACGGATCCACCAGTGATGGAAAAGGCCAAAAAAAAGAGTAGTGGTATAAAGAGCTGTGGGCAGAGAGGTTGCAGTGCTCGAGAAATATGTGCTAGTGAACAAGTGGTGTGTTAAAATTGACTAACATGGTGCCTAAGGGTAATTTTTATTCTGGTGGTCTCATGATGACAAGGTTAAAAAACAAAGTGTGGATAGAGTTTCAGCAAATACTTCTATCCTGGTGGTAAGTTAACTGGTCGACATGTTTCAGCCGGGAATGGCAACCTTATATCCCCCATCATGTCAGCGACATATCCCATTATTTGTTTGTCAAAGAACAAAAATGGATTTTTAGAATGAAATGCGACACTATGGGGTTAAATGACGAGATCCCTTGGGTTCAAATCTGATGACCAACCAGCCCATTATTATTCGGGTTTTCTCAACCATATGTTCATACTATACACACACTATTTAGTAGAAAGCAGACACTCTCTAGTCCACTGAGACCAGGAGCACCCCATTTGTTTTTTTTACTAGGTGTCTGATAGACACCACCACCATATAAACTCTTTTCTGCCCCGGCCGCAAGGGGGTCATTACGGGACGGATGGTGGGCGGTTTGCCCCCACCAGGCTGGTGGTGGCTACCACCGGCCTGGCGGGGGCGAACCGCCCGCCATCCTAATAGGCCCCCAAGTGTTTTGCGCTCAAAGTGCCATTTTAAATCAGCAGCCTTCCTCTTTTGATTTCAACCAGTTTTATTGAAGTTTGAATAATACAGAGAACACACAGTGCAATTCCTGAAGGCTTGCAAAGGCTTGAGAGTAAAATCATAGAGTGAAAAGAGCCATGATAAACATAAAAAATTAGAGTCATATGCAAATTCCAAAAATGTATAACCGAAATGAGTGAATACAATCATGTGAGAAGTAAAAACAATCTTGAAAAGAGCACTCAATCAAAGCTCTTGAAAGGTAGTCAATCTAATCTCAGTAGTAAGTGCACTGTGTTACAACTAACAAGAAAGAAAGAGAAGGAAAAGATGCATAGTGCGAAATCAAAAGAAGTAAAAGGGGTAGAGGATTCGGGGAAAGCAATAGACAAAGGGCCTAGCGAAGCCCCCGCTTTGCCAGCTTAAGCGGTACTGACTGGGACAGTTTTGATTGATTTGTGGCCCTTCTAAACTGCATCTCTTGCTGGCAGGTCATTGGAAGGCAGATGGAAAGATCTATAAATTCTGGAAGAATTAATAAGCACAACTGAGGGATGGATCAGTGGTGGAGGTAAAAAAAAAAGCTTAAAATAGTGACAGAATGGAAAAATGCTTTGAATATAAAAGAAAAATAAGTTATGGGCACATACAACGAAATAGCTTGAAGGAAGGAAAGACGAATGCAAATAAGAAAAGAAAGAAGGAGCGTTAAAAGGAACTAGGATGCAATGTAGGCACAAAAGAAGAATAAAAAGAAGGCGAGAAGGCTGGAAACTAAAAAAAATCAGAGGCAGAAAAAAAGAATGAAACTTGGAAAAAGGGGTAGAAATAAGGAAAAAGGAAAAAACTGAAATAAAAATGGGAGGAGAGAAAGAAAGGAAAGCAGAAAAGAGAATGACATAATGCAAATAAGAAATGAGAGACTGGTGGTAGTGCAGTGGAAGGAAAGTAAATAAAGAATTAGTATAAGGAGGTAGTGGGTTGACAGAAGGGGCAATGGCAAGAGGATGATAGGAAAAAAGGAAGGAACACGAAAACAGAAAGCTCAAGTCGCCTGTTAGACATGGCATCTTTTAGCGTGTTTCCCCTGAGTTTTTGCTTTCTGACCTCCCGCTTTTTACTCTGTTTTGCTGGCATAGTGTTTCTGCGCACTTGTCTCACTGCTGATCAGTGGTAAAGTGCAAGTGCTCCTGTGGTAAATTGTGTTTCCATGAATGTATATTTGATTTACTTGTTAGTCCCTAGTAAAGTGCACTGAGTGTGCCAGATCCTGTGAATCAAATGCTACTAGTGGGCCTGCAGCACTGATTGTGCCACCCACGTGAGTAGCCCTAAAAAGGTAACTCAGACCTGCCATTGAGGAGTCTGCGCACAGTTTGTAACTGCCATGTCGACTTGGCCAGTGAGCACACTTGCCAGTCCCTCACCTTCCCTTTTCTTACATGTCAGCCTTCCCTAAGGTAGGCCCAAGGTACTCCTGTGGGCCGGCTGCAGTGTATGTGAAAGGTAGGACATGCCCTGGTGTGTACAGCATGTCCTGATAGCGAATTACGGCCAATTTCATTGTACACTATTGCAAGGCTACCTGTTCCCCATAGGAGAGAATGGGGAGTTTGATTATAACCTCTTATAGACATAACTGGCCTGGGGAATTAGGGAGGAAAATAAAGTTTAGTATGCCTGAACTCAGAATCTAAAGATGCATCTTTTAGTGAAGGTGATTTTTACATTCTGTGTTTGAAAATACCACTTTTAGAAAGTAGCTATTTTCTTGCTCCGTCATCCCGTGTGCCACTGCTGGAATGTGGATTGCCTGTCTGGGTTTTGGATGAGGGTGCAGGAGTGGCTCCAGATAGTCTAGGTGGGTCAGGAAAGGGCTGAATAGGCCTGGGATGCAAATGGGAAAGGGGGAGGACATGTCCTTGCACCTCAAAGGACCATGCCGTCTCCACCTCCTGCCAGGAAGTTAAACCAGAGAAGGCAGAGCTAGCTCTGGCTGGGCACAGACACTCTCTGCCTAAGAGATCAAAGGTTTTTGGACTATACATAATGGGGCCCAGACCCCTGAACTTTAGAACTCTTTTGGATCAAGAAGACTGCCAAGAAGAAGAGCTGGAGAAGCTGTGAGGAGGAGCCACCACTTTCCTGTGTGCTTTGCTGTGTTGGCCTGCAGTGGCTGCTTCTGTCTTGGACAGTGAAAGGACTGGACTGAACTTTCTGCAATCTACTTTTGTGAGCTTCTCCAAGGGCTTGAGGTAGAGCTTGACTTCCATTCAAGAAGTCTCAGGAACAACAAAGACTTCAAGCTCTTCTGCCCTCATCACTGGGGACTGTGTGTTTTGTGCTGCAACAGAGGAAAAAGCAACCCAACACCGTCTACGATGCCACTGCCTACTATGTGTCCTGAAGGCACTACAGAGGGCACCACCGCAACGACGCACCACGCCCTGGTCTCATCGACGACGCCTGCTGAGGCTGCCACCGAGCCGCTGCTTGCACTGCAACCTGTGGGCACTGCACTCCGCACCTCCTTGCTTCATGACGACACCTTGGCCTCCCCGATGACAACGCTCCACACCGAAATCGACGCCGCTGCTTGCACCATGGTTCGAGGGCACCACATGTAAAGTTACATGATGCACCACCCTCATCCTGCATCGCAGCCTTGGCCTACCAACGCTGGCACCATCGACTCCAGACGACAGCGCTCCAGCAACGACGACGACGCTGCTTGCACCGCGACCTGCCAGCACCGTGACAAGCAGCGCATTCACTTCGCACCGTGACCCTGGTCTCATCAGTTCATCTAACGCTGTCACCAAGCCGCTGCTAGCACCACGACCTGAGGGCACCGCACGCCGCACCGCTGCACTTCGCCCCACAGCACCTGATGACTGCCGACGCCAGCTCTCCTGACTTCAACAGAGAGGAGTTCGATTTGCAACACATGTGACTTTGAAGACCCCGACGACTGCTGCACCGACCTCCGGAACCTATGCCTGCAGACGCCTTGCTTCAGAAGCTCAACAAGAGGTTGCTGACGCCCTGCATTTCTAAAAGGTACTGTTTCCGGGTCTTCCCGACATATAGCTGGCCCGCGACGCCATGATCAGCCAGAACTGTTTGGATTTGTTTGTTCTCAACACCGTGATAGCCCTGGATGGAGCTATCGAGAAACTGTTTTTTCAAGGTTATTTTGATAACTTAAGATTTCTAAGTACTGCATTGTGGATTTTTATCGTTTTTGGTCTTGTCCTAAGTATATAAAAATATTGGATAATTTTATAAACTTGTGTGGTGTCCTTTTGTAGTGCTTATACCATATTACTGTTGGTTATGTGTAAATGTTTTACACACTGTCTCTAAGATAAGCCTGACTGCTCGTGTCAAGCTACCAAGGGGGTGAGCAGGGGTTATTTTAGGCGTGTAACTCCCTTATAGTGGTGGTTTCTGCCTGGCTTTGGCACATGCCCTAGCCTATCACAAATTCCATTTCTAACATTGATTGTCAGCGGTGTGGATAGGACTTGCATTTGGACTTGACTTACAGTGATTGGTGTGCACTCTTACCATATCGCAGACCATTACGTGCCACATACTGGCTCTTTTTCTTTTTGGCCTATTTTTAATCTTGCCAGTTTGAACTTGCTACTTCGTCATGCCTGAATCAAGAGCATCATCTGCTTCATCCTTGGAAATTGTCTTTGAGGAGGATAGGTTGGAATCCTACAATGTTAGGGAATTGAAATCAATTTGCAAAAAAGTCCAAGTCAGAGGCCTCGCAAGGAAGGAGGAGCTACAAATGGCGGGAAGGGCCTGAGTAGCAGCCAGACATGCCAGCGAGCAGTCTGGTGATCTCAGTGGAGAGGCGGAGGAGCCTATTCCTAGGGTGGATATGCTTTTGGGAGGGGGGAACCCTCCAGGCCAGGCAGCAGTGGCCTGTCCCCAGAAGAGCTGGAGGACAGTGGGGAAGCAAGCAGAGTTGCAGTAGAACTGGAGAAGCTTAAGTTAGCCGTGGAGGAGAAAAGGATGAGGCTAGAGCATGAGTTCAGGATAAAGGAGCTGGATCAGAGGAGTAGAGCCAGCTCAGATGGTGGCAGCAACCCATCAAGACAGACAGGCAGTCAGGATTGTGCACATCCCTAAGAATGTGGGCAAAGAATTCAAGAAGGGGGATGACATACAAAGGTGGTTTCAGGGTTACGAGGCAGTTATACACATGAGTGGGGTCCCTGAGGAGAATTGGGGAGCAGGATTGTGGCCTCTCTTCCCAGAAGAAGCAAGGGATACTTTAATAGCTTTGGGTAAGGGGTATCACCTCATCTATCCAGATATGAAGGACGTCCTTCTCACTAAGTATGGTCTCACTCCTGAAAAGTACAGGGATCAGTTCAGGCCCAGTAAGAAGTCCGATGCCAACACTTGGTTGGAATGTGTAGATATGTTTTGCAGGTCACTTGATGGCTGGGTGAAAGGCAGTAATGTGACAGATTTTCAGGGGCTCTACAATTTGATTGCATGGGAGCACTTGTCTAGTCTATGTTTTGCAAATCTGCGCCAGTACCTAGTGGATAGTAAGCTGACTGACCCCAGGAAGCTTGTTATGGAGGCAGACCGCTGGGTGAGTACCATGGTCCACAGGAAAGCGTATGGGGAGACTCAGCCAAAAGTGGGAAGGGTCCCCAGCAGAAAAGTGGGGGGGGTACAAGGGGAACACACATGAGTTTTCTAAAGGGCCCCAAACTAACAATAGGGTAAAGGTTCCCATTCCCCAGGAGGTAAGAAACAAGGGGTCTCATCAGGAAAACCTGCTGAGACCAGCCCCTGCAAGTGCTTTGCATGTGACCAGGTGGGTCACATAAAGGGGGACCCCAATTGCCCTAAGGGGGTGGACAGTCCAAAGTGTTGGCTAGTGTAGTGCTTGGGAGGAGGAGTAGCCACAGGAGGATGGGGACCCCGCAGAAATGACCCTCATCTCACTAGGGGACAGTGAGTTGGTCTCAGGAAACCTGGTGCTCCCTAACACAAAGAAATACAGCACCTGGGTGACCATCAATGGGAAAAGGATAGACGTTCTCAGAGATACTGGAGTCAGTGTGACCTCAGTTCGGTGTCACCTGCTCTTTGAGAAGCAGGCAGTCCCAGGGGCATTCCACCAAGTAATTGCGGAGGACAATTCAGAGCGCCAGTGTCTGCTGGCGCAGGTTCCCTTCGAGTGGGGGATGCTCACAGGTCCCTTGAGGGTGGTTGTGAGCCCTTCCATGCCTGTAGATTGTCTGCTAGGTAACGACCTGGAGCAGTCCTTATGGAAGGATGTTGAGCTCAGGTCTCACATGGAGATGCTTGGGTTGCCAGAGTGGGCATGCGTGTCCACTCGGTCAATGACGGCCAGAAAGGGTGATCAAGAGGACTTGGAGCCTGAAACAGTGACCAAGTCCCCGCCAACAGAAAGGGCAAGGGGTGAGGTAAACTGGCCACTGATGGTCCAATGGACCGGGAGGAGGTGGACCTTGAGGGGGACGCCCCAGTGCCCACAGGGGAGCAGGTAACTGAACTGGGAGACCTCTCTGAGCTGACCCATTGGCAGCAAGAAGGAGGTCCTACCAGGAAGGAATTCTACAAGGAGCAGAAAGAGTGCCCTTCTCTAGAGAGTCTGCAGCAGCAAGCTGCAGACCAGGCAGCTGGTGATCAGTCTGGCTCACATTGGATCTACAGGGAGAATGATCTCCAGTACAGTGTAAGGTCGCTGAGCCTGGGTCAGCCCGTGTGCTGGTGGTGCCCCAGCGCTTCAGTACCTTCCTACTGAGTCTGGCTCATGACGTGCCTTTGGCAGGACATTTGGGGCAGGACAAGACCTTTGTCAGGCTTGTCACAAACTTCTTCTGGCCCCAACTGCGAAGGCAGTCAGATGGACATTGCAGGTCTTGACAAACTTGCCAGGCAAGTAGTAAGAATGGGAGGAAGGTCAAAGCTCCTCTCCAACCTTTTCCAGTGGTTGGAACACCCTTTCAAAGGGTATGGATGGACATTGTGGGGTCACTGGATCCCAAGACAGCCATGGGCAACAGGTACATCCTGGTCTTGGTGGACCATGCCACCCGGTACCCGGGTCAATCCCTCTCAGGTGCCAGTATTGGGCTGGGCATTAATGGGGATCTTTTCCCAAGTGGTGTTCCCCAGAGAGGTGGTTTCTAACAGGGTTACCAATTTCATATCCAAGTATATGGCATCCCTGTGGAAGGAGTGTGGTATAGCCTACAAGTTCACCACCCCTTACCACCCACAATGTAACGGTCTGGTGGAGAGATTCAACCAGACCTTGAAGGGCATGATTAAAGGTCTAACAGAACCCATGAGGCGTGCCTTCTCTTTGCATACAGGAAGGTACCACAGAAGTCTCTTGGGTTCAGTCCCTTTGAGCTTCTGTATGTTCACCCTGTGAGAGGACCTCTGAGTTTAGTGAAGGAAGGCTGGGAGGCAGCTCCCAGGAAAACTCCCCGGGATGTGTTCAGTTACATGCTGGCCTTCGTAAACCAAACTGCCCGCTTCAGGAAACTCGCTCAGGCGAACCTAGAAGCAAGCCAGCAAGAAATGAGGAAGTGGAATGACTAGAATGCCACTCTGGTCGAATTTCCACCTGGGCCAAAGGTGTGGGCCATGGCCCCAGTGGAACCTTGTGCCTTGCAGGACAAGTGGACTGGGCCATTTGAGGTGGTGGAGCGCAAAAGTGATGTCACCTACCTGGTGGATTTGCGGGCTCCAAGAACCCCTTTGAGGGTCCTCCACGTGAACCGCCTCAAGCCCACTTCGAGAGGTCCGAGGTGAACATGCTCTTGGCGACAGATGATGGGGTGGAAGAGAAGAGTGAACCTCTCCCTGACCTCCTGTCTACCAAGGAGTGCAATGGGTCAGTGGAAGGTGTGATCCTCTCCCCTACACTGACTCCAGATCAGCAGAGCGACTGTCACCAGTTGTTTGGACAGTTTGCCCCAATGTTCTCCCTGACCCCAGGTGTTACTCACTGGTGTACCCATGATGTGGACACCGGTGATAGCCCTCCTGTGAAGCACAAGATTTGCAGGTTGACTGACCAGGTCAAGGCCAGCATTAAAGAGGAGGTCTGTAAGATGTTGGCGTTAGGGGTGATCGAACCTTCCAACATTCTTTGGGCCAGCCCAGTGGTCTTGGTCCCAAAGGCTGCTACACCAGGTGCCACTCCGGAACTGCGATTTTGTGTGGACTATCATGGGCTCAATGCCGTCACCAGGACTGATGCACACCCCATCCCCAGAGCTGATGAGCTCATTGATCGGTTCGGAGCTGCCAAGTTCCTCAGCAAGTTTGATTTAACATCTGGGTACTGGCAGATCTTTAACCGATGGGGCCAAGGAGAGGTCATCATTACCAGTTCCGGGTGATGCCCTTTGGGTTGAAGAACGCCCCTGCCACGTTTCAGAGGTTTGTCAACCAGGTGTTGGCTGGGCTGGAGAATTTCAGTGCCTCCTACCATAATGACATTGCAGTGTTCAGTTCCAGCTGGGAAGAACACTTGCAACACCTCGGTGAAGAGTTGAAGGCGCTGCAGAGGGCAGGCCTCACGATCAAGGCCAGTAAGTGCCAGATCGGGCAGGGTTCCGTGGTGTACTTGGGACACCAGGTAGGAAGCAGCCAGGTGGCACCCCTACAACCCAAGGTTGACGCCATATTCTGGCTCGGGAGCCCCCCCAAGACCCAGACAGAGGTGATGGCCTTCTTAGGACTCACCGGGTACTACAAGAGGTTTGTTAAGGGGTATGGCACCATTCTTGCCCCCTTAACAGAGCTGACTTCCAGGAAGCAGCCCAAGAAGGTGATCTGGACTGAGTCCTGCCGGAAGGCTTTTGATGGCAGGCTTCTGGCAGCGGTGTCGTAGACGGCGTCGGGTTGCTTTTTCCTCAGTTGCAGCACAAAACACACAGTCCCCAGGACTGAGGGCAGAAGAGCTTGAAATTGTTGCTGTTCCTGAGATGTCTTGGACAGGGGGCAATCTCTACCACAAGCCCTTGGAGAAACTCACAAAAGTAGATTGCAGAAAGTTCAGTCCAGTCATGTAACTGTCCAAGACAGATGCAGCCACTGCAGGCCAACACAGCAAAGCACACAGCAAAGTGGTAGTTCCTCCTCACAGCTTCACCAGCTCTTCTTGTAGGCAGTCTTCTTGATCCAAAAGAGTTCTAAAGTTCAGGGGTCTGGGCCCCAATATTTATATCCCAAAATCCTTTGATCTCTTCGATATTGCATTCTTCTGGCTACTCATTGGCAATAGACCGGTGTGGCTGAGACGGCAGGTCAATCGACCCAAGCACAATAAATATGATAGACTTCACCAAGTAATCACACTGCATATAGGAACTATATAGCCGGACCTTTAAGGTAGTTTATATTTCTACAGATAAACATCAAAAGAAGGGAATAAACGCTAGCAATGGTTTGTGGTTTTTTATACAACTTGTTTCCAGCACTCCTGGTGACACATAACATATTCCATCCTTTATTAAATGGGATTTCTAAAGTGGATTTTCACTCCGATAAAACAGTTTTTGCTCTAAGTGAAATCAACAAATCTAGCAATAGCACATCATTTGCAGGCAATGCTAAAGGGTGTGGGTGGGCCATTAGTCCTAAGTTTATCGTAAGGAAATCAATTGTAAATGGGATCTTAGAAATGTGACCTATTATGCTTATTATTTTTCTGGTCCAGAAGGGTTGATTTTTGTATATGTAAACTAAATCAGCAGCCTTCTTACCAATAAATTCCAGTTCTCCAGAAGAAGTTGTGCTGTTTCTGTCTTGCATGTGCTCCGCTCTGGAATGCTGTTGTTGCTTACAAGAGTTAATCCCCTCTGCACACCATTTCTATGATTTACCACCCCTTTTAAATAATAGCTTGTGCCCCTTAAAAGTGATTGCAGTATCTCCAAATACCTTTAACCCTGAAATGTAAACTGAGGCAGGAACCTACTATTAAACCCTCCTACAAAATGGAGTTTGCATATCTCAATGTGACTTCTACGGGGCTTCTACGAGGCCACTTCACTTTTCCACCTCTACCCTGATTAGCTATTTAGAAAGATTCCTAAATTTAACAGTAGCTTAGAATTATATTTTTCATAATCTAATTTCGAAATATATATAATTTAATTTTGGATTCCCACCTCAGAGGGTTAGATATTTCCATCTTGAAAAATAAACAGGTCAGGATACCCAAAAACATGAACAAAATACTACATTATTATGCCAATGCCTTATTATTTTATAGAATATATCTTCATTTCAATTTTTCTGGAGTTGGCAGTTGCTCTCTGGCTCTCATAATCCATTAATTGTGGCAACGCTGTCTAGTTGAAGATTAACTCACCTGCCCTACTGAGCCAAGGGGGGCGTAGAAGGTAAAGGCCCTTATGACTTCTCCTCACATACAATTTTAAAAAAATGCTTCAATAATACCGTGACTTTTTAAATAAGAAGGCATATATTTAATGTCCTGAAGATGAACCTTGAATAATTAATAGGTTCGAAACGTCGTCGACCTTGTCACACTATATGTGTAAGAACTGTGCTAAATAACGCTAGCAATAGTGTGCAATTCATATTGTCTGATTGTGAATTTTAATACACAGACTGGTTAAATTGCCTCAAATATTCTTGTTTGTCCCCTTCCTAAGTGTGCTAGTTAGACATCGGCTGGTGTCCTGCTGTTATCACACTGGATCTTTTGTATATTTTATTCATCTGAAATTAAAACTGTCCGGCTGGACAATGAATATAGTGTCTATTTAGCGCCTATATTTATTTTTGAAAATTTAAATTTGTCTAGGGACCACTGTCCTGTGTAAAAAAGATTAAAAAAGAAAAATTAAAAAGAAAATCAATAATAAATAAGGTCACAATGAGCCTATGTTGGAGAGGAACATGTATGTCTTTATTTTAGGTGAAAACATTTCGATTTACTGTATTCATCATTCTTAAAAATGTAATTACAGGACCTTCAGGCTAGATACTCCCTGCATCACTCACAGTTTTATAGATATTTGCAGCTACGCCACTCCCTTCAGATGCACCTCATGACTGGTACTCGCCTCCCGGATCACAGCCCGCCTGAGGCACAAATCCTGCTGGGGGACCTGGGGAGGGGAGGTATCTCCCGCATCTACCGGACACTCATTAACAATACCCCTACCTCACTTGATCAGCTGCGGACTCAATGGGAGGAATGGGTGGCCCCCCTGGAAGAGGAAGACTGGCGTGATGTCCTTATGGCACCCAGGACAGTCACTTCCTCCACCAGATTGCGTTTGATACAGCTTTACTCCTTATATGCCGCCTATTTGACACCGGTACGCTTGCACCGCGCTGGGTTTCGACCGATCCCTGCCTGCACGAGGTGTGGTTTCGAACCAGCTGATTTTCTCCATATGGTATGGTTGTGCCCACGCTTGGCACGATTTTGGGAAGACATTGAGGAGGAACTCACCGAGGTACTGGGGTGGGAGATCCCACACGACCTGAAGCATGCAATCTTGGGTATCACGGATGGGTTGGACGGGTCCTGGAATGAAAAATTATTTTATACTATAGCGATGGTGGTGGCGAAGAGAGACGTAGCCTCTGTCTGGAAAAGTCCTGCCCCTCCTACTGTGGGGAAATGGCGGGCGGGGGTTGACTGGTATGCCACGAAAGAGAAAACGATGTATGCAGCACGTGGCTGCCCCAGAAAGTATCGTAGGGTTTGGGGGAAGTGTTTGGGGGGCCTGGCTTAGTTTCGTAGGGAATGCTCTAAAATTGTCTTTTTGATTCTATATGTCGTCGGACTGTCCGGATCGTTGCACGCATCCTTCTGTTATTATGGCATCTTGATGATTGACTGGTATTTTTGTTAAAATCAATACAAATTTGTTTATAAAAAAAAATTTATTTACATTTACATGAAAGCATTGACACATATCTTTGGAAAAATACCAGCTGCTCCACAAGAATCAGACAAGCTCCTGTAACTCATCAGGTCAGAAGGCATTTTCGAAAATAGAACCTAACAGGGACGTGACTTTTACCATTGTCAATGTGCTAAAAGGGAAACTAGGGGCCTAATCCAGGAGTTTTAATACCAATAGTGCAAAGCCATGCATTGGTGAATGGCTGTGTGCCAGCTTGTAAGTTATTTTCAAAGCCACGGGTTCTAAGATGTGACGGGCGAAGATTAGAGCATTGTTGGAATATTGTTGGAGTAATGGAGGCTTGGACAGCCAAAAGTGGAGATTATGTCATGAAAGGAGACAGTGTTCAGGAAAAAGCAGATAGGTCCAAATGATCCATGAGATGCAAATTGGCACTGGGGTCGCTACCTAATCAGCTGACCATCAGCAGGGTTGGACTAGTGTGCAGTTCAATCACACTTATCGGGCAACAAGGCAATCAGGCAGTCTGACAGACTGGCGTGTGGGACGTTTTTTTAGCAATTTGTGGACCTGTGTTATGGCCAGCCGGGATGTGAGAGATCAACTCAGGCAGCGCTATTCATGTTTTGAACCTCATCCAATGTCTATGATGGATTCTTTACATTTTAGTGTTAAAGTGCGTTTTGGTCACTTTGGTAATACACTCTGCCTGCTTCACCAAAAGGTCTTATTCTCATCCTGCGCCTTGAGAGCCCCACGGGTGAGTAGTGCGCTATATAAACCCCTGATTGATTGATCCTGGATTACAGATGCATCCAATAGAATAACCATCCTCTCACTGGTTTGAATGCACAGTTACAACACCAGTAATCTCTGGCTGATGATACTAGAATAACCCTGCCCTGCCATGAAAACGTACCCAACTTGCTTGTGATTGTGAGGCAAGCCTTAGTAGGTTGACTGGTCCAGTCTTATAAGCAGGATGCCTGGTCACAGTCCCCTGCTTGTTAAATCTACTTCGAAGTTGCTAAATGAAATAGTGTTTGATACTCCTTTGATTGTGGGTCTTTTTGCCCCAATTTCTTGGTGTCTCCTGTATACATTTTCTGTCCTGTTGATGACCCTGTTCTAAATCACTATGCTTAGGGGTCGAAACGTCGACAATAACTTATGTGGACTGTATTCCTTTAAAGTATGTTGGTGGATTTCAAAACTCGTATTACAGGAATTGGCTACGTACTTGTTATTGTCCCTATCAGCCACATGTATATATTCTTGTACATAGCACAAGCACACCTTTTATTCACTATATATCTCTTTCACTGCATCGTCACCTTTAAGGAGCATTTTGTTTCTAGAAAAGTAAAAATATTGTTTTATACTGGTAAAAGACATTCTTGCAGTATGAGATGTGTTTATTTTTTTTAAATAATTGCATTAAATTCAAAACAAAAACGTACTCACTTGAGAAGTTTTCTATTCTTTTGAACACTATTGCCGAATAAAAGTCAAGGGCAACACTTCCCATGTAGGTACCAGTTTGCTGATAATAAATGGCCAGGGGAGCAGGTTTTTATGGTTGATTTCTCTGAGGTTACCACAAACATTGTCTGTAACAAACACAGATGCATGCAGTTTCTAGTACCTTGCAAAATACCCATACAGCGTGTCTTTACAAGTTTAAAACTGCCTTGATTTGCAAATGTTGGACACTTTTTGAGCTTTCTGATCACTATTGACGTCCAGTTTTATTTTGGTGCCTGTGCCTGTTTCTGTCCCTGTCCAAACCTGGCCATCAAGTCAAGAAGAACGAATAAGTGGTTCGAAAGAAGGATTTACTTTTTTTGATTGAATCTATAGAGCTGGGAGAGAAGGATGCCTTTCTGCCTTATTCTTCATTTTCTACAAAATGTTGCCCACAATCAAGATCACATATTTGACTATTGTTCCGCAGACAAATTGTCTGGCCTTTAAATGAACCTAGCAATAAGCTTTTCCTTCAACTAGGGCGATCATTTTGGACACTCCTTCTTTAATAAGAGCTGTTTTACCCTGATGAAAACCCTTGTATTTTGTACTCCAGTGGGTCACACTCACAACGTCAACTTACGTCGCTGGACTATGCACAAATTGTTCATTCATTTGTTGGGAGTAGGCTTGCCAGTCGACTTTATGTTTTGTAAAATCAGCTGTAGCCAGTTTTGTTTTTTATTACATTTCACGTTGTTCACGTCATCATGTGCTCATATTTCTCACTTTAGGTGCACTGCACCACCCCCTTAATTACTCAGTAGCACACAAAATGTGCACCATGTGAAGATTTTAAATGTGCTTTGTAACAATGAGCTATAGTCGCATATTTATTTTGTTAACTGTTGAATGTTCATCAACTGGACGAACATTGCTTCTTTATCCATGTACCAGTTGAAAGACATTCCTATCTAAATTCCATTTCAGTATGTTCTGTAGGACCCATTATTTCTTTTCATGTAGGTGTTCACTCTGGTTCCGAAGAACACATGGAAGTCACTTTTGTCTATGCGTGGCATTTACATTAGCAGCGTTGACACGTCCAATGATCTTTTGCAGCAAGTAATTTAGCTATTGCATACTGGAAAACCATATAGAACTGTCTGTCTGTCTTATAAATTACCATATTTATTGGATCTTTAAATAGGAGAAGAAAGAAAGACTAAGAACAACAAAAATAATAACCCTGTGAGGTTTATGCACCGAGGCCAATACATTTTATCTTCATACCAGACCCAATATAATAGCCTTTCTAAACATTTGTCCTTTATTCACCTTGAGATTATTTAAGATAGTTTATTTTCAGACTCTGGAGTAGTCCCACTAGCTAATTAATCTTCCCAAACACCTCAAACCCATCATAAGCCATGCCGTATGACTGACTACTATCTCTGGCTGATGTATATCTGTTTATGTATACATCACTGGGAAATATAAGACACACACTGTATAAATATGTTTACCACAATGTCAAATCCCATCCCTATACCTCCTGTCTCTAAACGTTTAGGTCAGATGGGACACAATGTCTCGGACAGAATATTGAAATTAAAATAGCAGCAGGGAAGCTGTACATATATCTTCATCCTATGTAGCTGTGTAGTTGGGAATAGTAAATCTATCCTTCCCAGTGTGCACTTACCTTTCGATATTCTGTCCTCGATATTCTTCTACCACTATTGTTGGTATCTATATTCAGTGGTGCAACCCTTTGCTATATATGTGGGAACAATTCTACAAGAGTACATTTCTGATATTTAAACAGTGTTTTTTTTAAATATAGTGAATAAAAAGTAAATTCCTTTGGGCGTAATTATATTATCCCCACGTCATACAATCTGCACACTACATACAAGCCGGGTATCGCACTTATCTAACTCACTCACCCATATTACAGAAGATTGAACCATATGAAGCCGGAAAGTGAACGATATAAGCAAAATTATAAAAATGTCGAATTCATTTATTGGTCATAAAAGGTCACAAGTAAAATAAAACAGACAATCAGTTAACGTTGATCCCTCACAATGAATAAAAACAACAATGTTTGCTAGAAAGCTGTTACATAAAACAAACACAATAAAAAGAGAGTAAAAATGACATAGAGAAACACAATGTGTCTTTGGACTTCACACATCCATCGTATATATATGTTTGGAATATATGGCTAATATAGACTAACAATACACATTTTTCAGTATAGCAATAGGGCTAATATAGTCAACATAAACACAAGAGGCTTAACAAAAACATCAAACTTGGTCCTCCATGTGTGAACCGGTTCTAAATAACTCCCCAACTCAATATGGCACAATCTTCTCTCCATACATTCAAACTGCCATGTAGTGCCCACAACTGCTGGCATTCAAATGGAACTCATCACGACAGTCTTCCATATTCTTCAAAAGAACACAAATGCACCTCATCTATTTATGTTATTGGATCACGCGATCCATGCTCTGGTCCGACGTTAACTCTAATAGTCGGGGAAAGCCTCCCACAATCAATTTGAATATCCCTGCAGTGGATCTGTAGGCATATTAGAATATAGTCATTATAAATTTTCCGACCTCAGTAGATTCCTAATGCTGACTAGGATTAAAACGGGGCAAAATGGACCTCATCTTCGTACTTTACTTTTAATCGTATGTATATATACTGGTCGATTTGTAGCAATTCCAGAGAACCAGTATATCCGGTGTAAATCCAGCCAGAGAATGATGAAGCAGTATTTTCACCCCTGTAAGTCACACGTAATATACATAACTGTAAATAACTTGTACGATTGGTTTAGGTTAAAGAACACAATATTTTCCGGAAGTTTACCTTCAATGAGAGCACTAGTTATATGCAGATAAGCTCAAGGCTTCCTACAGTCGGGCCACAGTTGCTGTTGAGGTTGGCTCCGAGAAGATTGGCCTTCTTGTCTTCCCTTTAATAATCAGGGTTGAACTTCCTAGTAGGGAAAGAATATGACACAACCGTCACTATTGTGCCTAAGATCGAGTGTAGACAGACATCCCTCTGTCGATATACACTGATCACTACGTCTAAACTTATCCTATTAGTAGGTCGAAAAATCAACCTGCCGTTACGTGTTTGGCTGTGCATTGAATGAATGCCTCACTTGATACTTTGCAGTGTGTTGAGCTTCATATCGAAATACTCTGTAAAAGCAAATCCCTCTTATCTAGACCTGTACGCTAACTAACCTATTGTACATACTCTTATTGGCTACTCCCAAAATTCCCTGTTGCATTAGCGGTCTCTCCTGCCCCATACGTCTGCCACTTACTTGGATAGATGCACGTGAAGATTGAACCATATGAGGCCGGATAGTGAACGATATGACAAAATTATAAAAATTACAAATTCATTTATTGGTCATAAAAGGTCAGAAGTACAATAAAACAGAAAATCAGTTAGTGTTGATCCCTCACAATGAATAAAAACAACAATGTTTGCTAGAAAGCTGTTACATAAAACAAACAATAAAAAGAGAGTAAAAATGACATAGAAAAACACAGTATGTCTTTGGACTTCACCCATCCGTCGTATAGCAAACGTCTCTCACACTCATAAAAGCAAAGACCTGGCTCGTGAAGTGAGCACCTGGGAGCCGGAGCCATTCCCTGGTGGAAGGCCGTGGAAAAAGAAGTTCACAAAACAATCCTTGAAGTCTTCTTGCTCCAAGAACAAAGGAGCACACAGGGGCCCAAAGGGAAGAGTGAGGTCTACCAAACTTTTCAGCAAAGCATCATCAGAAATGAGGAGAGATGACCAGAGAGCAGAACATGGAAAGTTCATAGCTCTAGAAACTGGCAAGCAGATGAGCTTGGTTCAAATGAGGCAATAAGCCCATAGCAAAGAACAGACAGTTATAGATAAAGGCCCTCCTTTCCGCATTTAGGGATGAGTGCTCCACTTTGAGGAAATGTAATCTTCTCCCACTTCACAGCATTATTTCAGGGCTTGCCTCACCGTCCAAGTCAGCTGTAGCTTAGAGTGTAAGAAAACCACAAGTGAAGGGACTGCATTGTGTCTGCCGAAGCATTTAGAAATTCCTGGATTCCTGCAGGAAGTATGGTGTCACAAGAAGAGATGACAGTACCAGGCGTGACTGGAATGAGGCCATGTCTGGCTCCAAGGGCAGAGACCAAGCAGCAGTGACCGTAAAGGAGAAGGCAGCAGGAGCACCAGTCCAGTGCCGTAACGTAGACGCCCATAGCACCTGTGGTGTTGGGGGGAGGGGCAATCTCTAAGAGCCCGCTCAGCACAATACTCTGGATGGAGAGCTCCTGATTGAGTCTGGAGGGGCCCCCTCCACGTATCTTGCAGGGGGGGGGCCCTCAAGTTTCGTTATGCCACTGGAGACAGGCTTCCCTTTAACTTGTCACAGAGAGACAAAACGCTTTGACGCCCAATCTAATACACAATCTGTCTACACAGGCATGGTTTATGAGTACCAACTATAAAATACTAAGTTCCATGCTTTAGACATTGTTGTACGATTGATGTGTGATATCCAAAGACATATTGTGTTTGTCTATGCCATTTTTACTCTCTTTTTATTGTGTTTGTTTTATGTAACAGCTTTCTAGCAAACGTTGTTTTTATTCATTGTGAGGGATCAACGTTAACTGATTGTCTGTTTTATTTTACTTGTGACCTTTTATGACCAATAAATGAATTTGTAATTTTTATAATTTTGCTTAGATCGTTTACTTTCTGGCTTCATATGGTTCAATCTTCTGTGATATGGGTGAGTGAGTTGGATACGTGAGATACCCGGCTTGTATGTAGTGTGCAGATTGTATGACGTGGGGATAATATAATTATGCCCAAAGGAATTTACTTTTTATTCACTGTGCAGTGCCCTACTCCTTTGGCGTAAAGGGGCCCCTCTCTCTTTGCTTTTGTAAATATAGCCACCACCCTTTAATAGTGCTTCATTTGCTTCCACATAAATACTCTTACATATGAGGAAATGCCCGTTTTTTCAGGGATTCACAAATTCCAGGAGTGCTCCAGTTCATCCACATCCATCAATTATAGAAGTCTTTAATCACTCCAGTGTGTTGGTTACATTTACTCACACACAATATTCACGAAATGAAATATTCTAAATGTGTAATTGCGAAACCAATGCATTTTTGCACAAGTGCATTTTTTTCTACAGTAAAATAATTTCCTCCCTGGAAAAGCCCCTTCCTCTACACTTCCATGAAACATAGGGGGTCTATTCCCTAGTTCCAACATGTAAATACATTAACTTCTGTATGAGTAAATTTGCAGACATCTCCAGGGTGCAAAACGATTATGCGAATACCCAGAAACTTACAGGGTTGTGGGTTTTCAGCTAAATTCCTGATGGTCCTCAACCCCGCCCTAAATGCATTAATGTGGTAATTCTGCAACATTGGTGGTATTTTCATATTCATAAGTGCACTTTACGAGCATCAAATTCTACCAGTCTCGGTGTTTGAATCAGGATTTATATATAGTTCCAGTTCTCAAAACGCTTATTTGTGCATCAGAGTTCAACAAAGGTGCAAGCAAAACTTTGTGACTCGGGCCTCAAGTGTGCTTTACAGAGGGGGAAGGGGACAGAATGCTGCCATCTTGAAGGGGAATGTATTATAATGGGTTTCTTTGCAGGGAACCACAACCTTGCATTAAATCTGTACAAGTACCCTCACAGTGGCAAATCCTGACATGCTACAGTATCCCAACCATTAACATGATATGAGCCTTGTAAAAATACCAACAAATTAACCTATTGTATTTTTGTTCTTACCGTTTCTGATGTCATATTCTGGTCACAGACGACGACAGCTTAAAAGTTACAAAATTGTCTTGTCTAAACTTTATATATTATCTCTGCCATGTTTGCTTAGGCATGTTCATATCCATCAAAAGAAAGGCAGCTAAGGAAGGCTGCAGGAAACCAGTACCTCAACATTTCATAGAGCTGAAACCTGTAGATCAGGTCTATTGGAACTTGAAAGCTACAAGTGTAAGAACATTTCAGCGTGTCAAAATTGATTTGTATGAATTCGTGCGTTTGGCATGAAGCTATGAGATTTAGCAAGGCCTATTAAATCCAGGGTGATCAGAATGAAGCGGGGCCACTGCTGTGCCATCCTCCAGGTGGGAACAGTGGCCTAGACAGGGACAAGTGTCCTGTATGATAGAAATGTGGAGCATGCCAGCCGCAGCTGTAACAGCTGTGGGGCCGGGATTGGGGGGTGGGGAGGCCCAAAGACGACCACGAGGGGAAATTAAATAAATAATTCATTTTTCCTCGTCATTGTCTGTCGAAATTCCCCCCGACCACCATTCTTACCTGCACGGGCTGCAGCTGCAGCATGCATGGGAGTTTGAACTGATTGCTTTACCATGGAGCAGGGTGAGACGCACATTCCTCACAAAGGAAAACATAAGTAATTAAAGAGGTAAATGCCCGCTTGAGGAGATGATTTACAGACACATGTCCGCACCGAAAAACACCTGGCATTGTACACTCTCATGAGTCGAAGTGACATCACAAGGTATTGTGGGCGCAGGAAACCACTACATTTATAAAACCCTTAAATATTTCCTCAATGACTCGCCCATTGATCGATTAATGGGAGCTGGTGTTAAACCTCAATTTCTTGAGGCAATGTGTCCCCGAGATAAGACATCCCACAACATATCAAAAATATAGTCAATTAAGTAGCAGCCCGCTCAGTGATTGCATTCGAGGTCAGGAATAAAATGTAAAAGATTAATTACAAAACTTCAAAATATATGGTACAGAAGTTATAAATGCAAGAGCATGAAGTCATTGTCATGAAGGCTTTTAGAAAAGGGCGTTACAAAATAATGTGCAAATCAGAAAAAATCTAAGTCCCAAGTGAGCAGCAAAATCAAAAGAGTAAAGACAGCATTTCTGGTAGCATCCGAAAGTCTTCTGACTCACCCCCAAATAAGGAGTATATATAGAAAATCTTCTCATAGACAAACATTAATTCTGCAGAATCATCGTGGTGGGAGCAAAAATATTATATTCTTAGCAAATCAGAGCACAATTTTATGAAACGTCACATTGCTTTAGCCCATAAGAATCTTCACACTACAAGAATATCGATTCTGCCCACTCGGTCCTAATGTCATCCAGAGATGGCAGCACAAACTAGTTACATGAACAACAGGGAACTATCATGAATCAATAGGGTGGTTAGCGGAAGGTCCTTGAAAAAGAAACATTATTGTGACCACACCGGAAAGTTTTCATCGAGCACAGCAAGAACAACGTCAATGGAAATAAACAAACATGACTCAGTATGACTGTGTGCTGCAGAAATAATAAACAGTGTACATGCAGAAAGAGACATCCATTTTCGACAAGATAGCATTTAGGCCTACATTGAGACCTAGTTAACAGGAGCCAGGAAAACACAGTTTTCTATTTCATAAGAATTTTGCTATAGCATCAGGTCACTGTGCACACAGAAACTCATTCTGCACCTTATTAATAATGCACAAAAATATATAGTACACAAAAACCTCAAAGCGAATAAACCAAAATCTGGCTTCATTAGCTCTACCTGAAAGAAGGTAAATATTAGCGTAACTGTAAGTATTTCTAACTCCAGACTCGCAAAGTAGAATGGGTATCATTTAGACTTTGACTTTGTATAAGCAAACCCATAAATTGGCATTTCTCTCTTCCCACCAGATTCTCAGTTCCATATATCATTTAAAATTGGGGAAATGGGGGGCGTGGCTTGAGCCCGCGGAAGATGGCAGTGTTCCCGTAGCTCTTCCGGGAGGCGGAGATGAGAGGCGGCCTGGCGTGACTCCTTACTTCGTGCTATGCTGCCGGATTGCGGGAAAGGCTGTGGGAAGCCTTGCTGATTTGACTAGCTCCCGTTTCAGGAACTTTTGAAATAGCTGCAGGCATATTATGTCAGAAGTGAGTGGCGCGTAGGTCCGTGAGGGCGCGGCCGCCATTTTTAATTGTCCCGCTGACGGAGCTTTGCTCTAAGTGGCAACTTGGTTTTCACGTGTGCTGAGCTTCGTGTTTATTCAATGCTGTTTTCCCCTCACTCCTGCACCCTCCCTTGAGGTTTCTCTTCAATGTGCCTGTGCAATGGGGTAATTTACTTGCATTGACTCTACTCACTGGATGTTCCCGCCATTTCCGGTTTTGTCACCACAAAAGCTCATATTCCAGTGTGGCTCTTCACATGTTGCTGTAGACGCCAGTGAGTTAATTATTATTCACTATCTCCATGCACTACCTTATTCATTTGGAGATGCTTTGCTGGGCACATCATTATTAATACTTGCCGCAGGAGACTCTCTGTCATTCATTTTCAATTGGTGCATACCCCTGGTGTTATTCTTCATATTTTGACACCTCATGACTTTCTTCACTTCTGGGTGGCGCTAAATTCACGTCTCCTGCCTAAGCGACCTTCAGTTGACAGGACTATTTTTTCCATATTTACTATAAGCTGCGTCATGCATTGTTTTCTTCTGCTGTGGCTCTATATTTTTGGTGTTTCTTTTTTCCATTTCATGCATGTTTATCTCATTTTTATATAATTTTGTTTAGGTATAGATACTGTATATCTTTGCCGCTTTTTTCCACTTCATGCATGTTTGACTCATTTTTCTACAGCTTTGCCTAGATATTGCCATTATATATTTAGACACAGTGTTCTGTCATGCTCTACGTTCATCTAACTATGTGTATATTATATGTTTGAATTCACTAACTCTGTACGAATGGCACTTATATCATAATTTTGAAAAGTTTCTGCAAGCATTTTCTCCTCAAGTTGACGCAGTTTATCATCCAATTCTTGTGAGGGTATATCTTCTCATGAACTAAATGCTTGCTCTACATTTGCTTTTTATTAATAGTGCTCATACTACTATGCATTTATGTGTCTGTAAGTAACTTTTTTGTTATAGTGGTCAGACTGATGCTATAATATAGTGCGTATTGGGTTTTGAAGTTAGGCATACAAATGTTTCTACCTTAATGTTTTTGTAAACTTCACACAATAACTTGTTCCACTATATGCATTTTTGGTGTAGTGCTTCCCTTATTTTTACCAGCTAGCAATTCTTTAATTGATCTTTCAATGTGGTTCACTTAGCACCATTTCTACTTTACAGCATTCAGTTATATTGCACTTCAATGTATGAGATTTTGTTCTTCATTTTGAAGATATTTGCTTCCTTTTGACTTATATGAGCATTCACTTGTTTCTTTGTCTTTTTAAATTCACTAGCTCTGTTCTGATATCACCTTTGCCTTAATTCATTCACATTATTGTATGTAGTCAGTTCTACTCATACTTGCATTTTTCTCAGCAGCAGGTGATTTCAATTGCACACATACTTATTCTAATGTATTCTAGTTGCATGTGTTATTTCTTTTATGGGTAGATTATCTAAAGATCTTCGTAAGCCTTCTCCAATTCCACGTAAATTCCTCCCTCATACAAGTTCTAGGTATAAGTGTCTCGAGATGGATGACTCCCTCGTCGCCTCTTCTAAAGGTTCCTCCGCTCCTTCAGCTCCACCAACAAGTGGTACCACCAAAGGTTCCATTAAAAGATTAAAAAAAGACCCACTTTCTCCTCCCAAACAATCCTCATCAGTAACAATTGACATTCTTTTAGAGGAAATCAGGGCCCTGCGCCCTTTTATTGAAGGGACTAGAAATAATCTTGAGGAAACCAAGACTACCCTTCAGGTGCTATCTGACAAATGGTCGAATATTGATGAATGGGTAACCCTTCTGGAACAAAATGTTGATACTCTCACATCTTCTGTTGCCAAAGTGGATCCGCTGTATGTACAAGTTTCTGCACTCCACAAACAAATTGAGAACTTGGAAAACAGGAATAGGAGAAATAATCTCCGCATCTATGGCCCTGCAGAAAATTCAGAAGGGTCTGATGCCCTTACTTTTTTCAAATCTTTTTTGCCGAAAATTCTTCAGCTACCGGATGGCACCAGCCTCAACATACAGAGAGCTCATCGCTTAGGCCCTCCTCCTACTGGGTTATCCACTTCTACTGCTAAAAGCCCGAAGGGTGTCATCATCTACTTCCTCGAGTATACAGATTTACTCACAGTTCTATCTGCAGCCAAAGCTCTTCCTCGGATCACTTGGTATGGAAATCGTCTTTTCTTCTCACAGGACTATGCAAAATCCACTGCTGACCGGCGTAAAGAATTTCTTTCACTTAGACCACAGCTGCGTTCTATGGGAGTGAGATATGGGCTTTTTCATCCCTGCCTTTTTAAGGTCACTTTCAACAACACAACTACTACTTACGATGATCCGCTAAAATTAAAGAGTTTTCTGTACTCCCATAGTGATAACAAAATGGATACTGCTGCTTCATCTAGTTCTCAATAATTGTTTTTCATATGCCTATCTTGTATTATTGCATTTAAGATATGTTTTTATTGTTCTTCATGATTGTTATGTTCAGATAGTTTTTCTAGTTGCTTGTTTACACTAACTTTATACTATTACTGTTGAGCCTTATCCTTTTTCCCCTTATTCGCAGATCTCCTCCTCCACGTTATCACCCACCCTCATGTCCTTGGAGTCCGTTGTGGTCGTCTTCCTTTCCTGCCTTCCCTTCGGAGCTTAAGACCCGTCATTGTTCTATGTGGCCTCCACCCTCCCTCCCCTTTGTTTGTTCTCAACGATATGTACGTTTTTTGTCCCTCTCATTCTGCTACTTTGTTCTCATATTTCTTTCTTTCTCCTATTCATGTTCCTCAGGATCTCAACTCTTCTTTTGCTATTTATATTTTCATTTACATCTTCTTCTATTTATCACTTTATTGATCCAGTTTTCTCATTTTCCTTCTGTTTCGCTTACTTCTTTTCTATACTTTTTCTTTTCTCTTCTTAATTTTTTCATCCATTATTTAAATGACTTTTACTATGCTATTTCCAATGCATTTCTTCTTTTTCTCTTCTGGTGTTTCTTCTTATTATGCTTATATGCCTTGATTATTTTTCTGCTTCATAATTGTCCCTCAACTGGTTTTTTTATATGCTTTTCTAAAATTATGTTATGCCTTTGAAAATATTTTCTTGGAATGTTAGAGGTTTACATTCACCAATCAAAAGACAGAGAGTATTATCCCACCTGGCCAAGCTCAACGCAGATATAGCCTGTATACAGGAATCACATTTGTCGGCTGATAAATCTGCTAAATTGAAGAGGGGTTGGGTGGGTGAAGTTTATTTTTCCCCAGGTGATGGTAAGCGTAATGGAGTCTTGATTTTGTTTCGAAAATCTCTCCCAATTAAAGCAGTAACGCATTTTGCAGACACTTCAGGTAGATGGGTGCTAGTGAATCTCAGTCTAGACAACGTCCCTATTTCTATTTTAAATGTTTATGCTCCTACGAATGGCGATGCCACTTTTTGGACCTCCCTCGCACCGCTTATCACTCAATACTACGTTGATAATTTCATCCTTGTGGGTGACCGCAATGAAGTTTTTGATCCATTTTTGGATAGACACTCAGTTAGTGCATACATTCCTCATAAGTCACAAAAATCTTTTACACAACTCATTACACAATACAAACTTACTAACGCATGGAGACTCTGCAATCCCACTTTGCGAGAATACTCCTTCTTTTCACCCCCTCATCAAACTCAATCACGCTTGGATTATTTTTTTTATCTCTCATCAACTTACCCAATCCCTTATTTCTTCTGACATTGGCTCCATCTTAATTTCTGATCATGCCCCAGTCTCCATTGTTTTAAATGTATTACAAAAACCTACTTCTATTAAAAAATGGCGTTTCAATAATGCTCTCCTTCTCGATGCACAGTTTGTTTCTTCTTTCACATCCTTTTTTCGTGAATATTTTTTGTTGAAGCACACAGATGAAGTTCCATTCCCTGTAGTTTGGGACGCTTTCAAAGCATCAGCTAGAGACTTCATCATTCACTATGTTTCCCACAAACGGAAAAAAGCCCAACAAGCCACCAATGACCTCCTTTCTAAAATGAAAAAATTAGAGCACTTATATTACACTTCCAAATCAAAAGGATTGTTTAAATGATCTTATCGCCACCAAAATTCAATTTAATAAAGATTCCACGTACAATGCCTCCAATTTCCTCTTAAAATCTAGTGCCAAGTTCTACGGTGGACAGAATGAGGTTGGGAAATTGCTGGCCAACTATCTAAAGGTAAAGCAGAACAAGGTCAATATTGAATCTATTTATGGTTGTGATGGGTCACTAAAACACAAAAGTGAAGATATCCTACAGGAGATTTTGCATTTTTATAAAACATTGTATTTGTCTGAATCCTCTTCTTCTGAACAAGACATTTCCCAATTTTTGTCCAAAATTTCCTCTCCTTTCGACACTCTTCCGTACCTTGCCTCTTTAGAATCGGACCTCACGCAAAAAGATCTCCTTCAAGCTCTTAACACTCTCAAACATGGTAAAGCTCCAGGTCCTGACGGTTTCACTGTTGAATTATTCTCCTGTTTCTCAAAACTACTTATTCCCAAATTACATACTCTTCTTTTCACTTTCCTTCAAACTGGTTCCGCTTCTGTCTCCATCTCTGATGCCCTTTTTTGCATTATCCCGAAACCAGGTAAAGATCCACAACATTGTAAAAACTATCGCCCTATTTCTTTAGTAAATATCGACTATAAAATGTTTTCAAAGGCTTTTGCATTGCATTTAGAATCTTTTTTACCCGAGCTTTTAGGGAAAGAGCAATCTGATTTCGTTAAAGGTAGACTGCTGACGGATAATACTCAATTGTTTTTTTTACATTCTCTCTAAGACCTCGCATAGCTCTCATCCGCTTGCAGCTATAGCCCTAGATGCAGAGAAAGCTTTTGATCGAGTTGAATGGCAATACCTATTTAGTACTATGAAGTGGTTTGGTTTTGGTCCAAAGATTTCCACCCTGATTTCGTTCCTTTATTCTCGCCCTAGAGCAGCAATTTCGGCAAACGGTACATTATCTTCTTACTTTTCTCTTAAAAGAGGAGTTAGACAGGGATGCCCACTTTCACCTTTTTTGTTTAATCTTGCTTTAGAACCTTTCCTTTTGAGAATTCATCAGAATGCTAATATACATGGTTTTAATTTCCACGACTCTGATATTAAGATGGCAGCATACGCTGACGATGTATTATTATTTCTCTCCCAACCAGACGCGTCCCTCCCTGCTTTTTTGGATGAAGTTAACTCATTTGCGCAAGTATCTGGCTACAAATTAAACAAAGATAAGTGTGAAATTTTGCCACTTACTAAACTCACTCTCAAGGACGATTTCTCTGCTTCGGGCTTTACTTGGAGCCCTAACTCTATTAAATATTGGGTCTCCATTTTACTTCTTCTCTTTCGGGCACAGTTACTAAGTGTATGGATGATTGTTTACAAAAATTAACTACTCTCACTAGCAAATGGCATCCTCTATATCTATTGTGGTGGGGGAGATTAGATACAATCAAGATGATGCTCTCTCCCATTGTCCTATTTACAATATCTAACATACCGTTTTCTATCCCTTTCAAATATTTCAAGAAAATTAACTCTATTTTATCTTCCTTTTTGTGGGGACATAAAAAGTCTTGTATGTCTTTGTCCAAATTAATGCGTTCTAAAAGAGAGGGTGGGGTAAACTTTCCGAATTTTTCCTTATATCATAAATCCTTTTTATTGAATCAAGTGTCGAACTGGATTACGGATTCCACATCATCCTCTCCTCTCTGGTTGGCCTTAGAAAAGTCTTTTATATCTCCCTTTTCTTTCAAAGAATTTCTTATGTTTTCTCGTAAACCTCAGTCTTTATCTACTCCTATTCTTAAGTATACCTCCAAAATCCTTCCTTCCTTTCCCGTTTCATCCTTTTTTGATCAACCTATTTGGCACAATACATCTATATTAATTAACAATAAGCCGATTTTTGGGAAATCCTGGAGATCACGTGGCCTTATCTGGGTGCATCAATTGTTTCACCAACATCAGATCATCCCATTTGCATTAGCTGCTACTTCTTTCAATGTACCTCCCGCTTTTCGAGTTAAATATTCGTTATTGTTACACGCATTACAACTTGCCTACGATGCTTCCCTTGCTGCACCTCCTCCATCAAATCCCGCATCCTTCGATATGTCTTCACTGAGTTCTTTACTTCCTAAACAACCTAAAGCTTCAAAAATCTACGCTTTTCTTCAAACTCAGTCTTCACCTCGCACGAAAACCACAACTGAAGAAACCTGGGAAAAAGACCTAGAAGTCTCTTGGCCGATTGAGCTATGGGATAAATTAAGGCTTAAGATTCGTAGATCTTCCAGAGCTGCTAATACTACTCAAACACTATTTTCTATTTATAATCGTTTATTATTTTCACCATTAGTTCTTAGTAAACAATACCCAGATGCTTCTGATAAGTGTTGGTCCTGCTCCTTACCATGTGCAGATCTTTTCCACATGCTTTTCAGTTGTCCCCATGTTCATAATTTTTGGCGGCAAGTTTGGTCTCAAATTAACAAGATTCTTTCCTCTAATCACTCCTTCTCTTTCTCTCACATTTTCTTAGGAAGTGTTTCCCCCATTTGGGATCATTGCACCTTCAGGGTTAGAATAATTGACTTATTGTTGGCAGTAGCTTTCCAGCAAATAACTAAAAATTGGAAGGATTTTACCAAAATATCTTATCAGGCTTGGTGGTATGCTGTTTGCTATAATCACAGGTTAGACACGACTTTTGTCTACCCCTTGGCTTTAGCTGCCAAGCGAAAAGAATTGTGGAGTCCAGTTACACTATTTTTTTATTTAAGTGCTCAGGGTTCTCTGCCTTTGTCCCCGTTACAACAAGAAGTTCCTAAACCTCCCTGAATTCCTGTATTTTGTTAAACATATTAATATTATTTTCGCTTTTCTTGTACTTACAATGTATATTTAGTATATCTTTTATTACCTTATATCATACCAGTTGCCAATTTTGCTTATATTTATTCTCAATTTTTTATGTTTCTTTTTGTAGCTTATATTAATACCTCTAATTATCTTGATGTATACTTTTGCTTGTTATTTTCTTTGTCTTACTTTGTAAGCTCATGTCATATTCTTTCAATAAAAAAAAATTCTGAACTTAAAATTGGGGAAATGCTGAGCCAAGCCTCAGAGGGCTCCATCATTCGAAACCTTTCCCCCAGGGGCCGATCTGCCACAGTCGTTGAGTAACCCTTTTTAGGGGACATCAACCGCCACTGCGTTTTCCTGCCCGGTTCAATCATGCGAGGGCAGGGAAAAGAATAATGGTACTGACAGGCGGGAAGAAAACTCGCTCTGCATGAGAAATGTTCATTAATAATTTTTCTTAAAAATACTACCACTTTGGGAATTTATTTTAAAAAAACAAAACAAATCCGTGTGGGCCACAAAATATTCTGTTTAGCTTCTTCATGCCTACAGTGAATTCATGCCCCAGGGGATGCACTGTAAGCACATGGATCCTTGCCAGAAAGGCAGATTTCTAATTATGGCCCTATATGTTCTGTCTGCAGAAGTGCATTCCCTCTCCCACTGACTTGGCATGCTGGTGATAACTTGAAAGTTAAAGGAAATGTAGAATGCTGATAGGTGGGAATCGTGCTTGGATCTGCCAGAAAAATGTGCTCAAAAAGGGAATTGAGGGGGTACTTGGCAATGGCCTGGGCTATGTCAAATTAAGTTGAAGGGCAACATAGGGGCCTATGGTACTGGGTAAAGACATGGAACCACTGTTGTTCGGTAAACACAGTTGATGAGGAGCATTTTGGCAATCACTGAGGTCACATGTATGCTAAATAACCAGCAGTATTAAGACAATGTTTGAAAGAAAAGATCGAAGGATAGATTGGTGAATGAGGCCAAACATTGCCTAACTCTTTTTTATACTTTAGCCTTTATCAGTATCTCTCAATTCCCCTTTTCTGTTTATCACTTTTTGGTTATTCCAAAGTTCTGTGAGATTGGGCTTCGATAGAGTCACTGCTGCAGAGAAGAGGCTGTTGATGCCCTTGGTACTGACGGTGAAGTTAAACAAAGGATTGTCAAAGGAGTACAGTCTGTAGAACATGTAAGGTATGCAGTAGTGTCATCTCATCTGCGCCTTCACTGGTGCAACTGAAGGAATAGAGAAATTAGCCATTGAAGCTAGCTCTGCTAGGCCTGCAAGGGGACTATAGTCTATAGGGTATGGTGGGAAGTTAGAAGAATTCCTTGAAATCTGCAATGCTCCATTTTGTGATTGAAACAGAGTTAGACAAGGGTGCTTGAAATGGCTCAACTTGCTAGGAAGATGTGGGGTTTGAGGGCAGGTTTGTATATAGAGTTAGCAGCCTCCGTCAAGTGCCCATGTATAATGTAATTATAAAAGTTAATGCTCAACTAGTTACTGTTGTAATTTTCCTCAAGTGGTCACAAAATGCATTCTGACTAGGCATGGAAGTGAATTTAGGTGGTCTAGTGAACAAATATATAGATCCAGGTACATTAGAGGGACACTCTGTACTGGATAAGCAAACCACAAACACTTGAAACATAATCTGAATGAGAATTTTGTCACTACCTACCTTCCAGGGTCATCATTTGGATGGGTGGAGCATCTTAACTTCTCTGCCAGTGGGGAGTTCCCAGGGGTTGCAATAAATCTGGACTCTGGTTCTACAGGGGTGTCTGTGAATGTTTCTAGGTAACTCCCTGTGGTCTAGGAATGTCCATCAGGATGCTCTTTGCTATGCTCTGTGCCTGGCACACACATGAATCACAGCCTTATTTGGGAAGCTATGAGACCTCTTAACTCTCTTGTTGTACTCAACACAGTGAACAAAGAACAAGAAGATCAGGGAAGCAACATCTGACAAGTGCCTATCTGTGTTCCACATTCTGAAAAGCCGCAATACAGGAGTCTCACCACACGTTCAGTACCTAGGTAAGTGCTCTGAGAGATTCTGATTGTGTGGGGCAGAAGGGAGACTGTGGGGGTCGCATATTGGATCCAACCTGGGCTACTTGATGACTTGGTCTACTTGGGGCCTGACATACGACTTCAGATGGCAAGAGCTCTATTAGACATATAACCTGGCAATCCAAATTTGGTTTAATGTTGTCAAATACATAAAAAAGGAAGAGCAAATGAGGTGCTGGACTGAACTTGTATCGGTCGAAATAGAGAATAAATCCAAGCCACAGTATTTTTTTTTTTTAATTTTTATTGAAACAAACAATTATACAAAAAAGGGAACAAAACTCACAAGGCAAAAGTACATTGATATATGATCATGGGTCCATGCAGGCAAAGCTCCAGTGATAGATACATATAGTGCAAATGATGAGCATGGGGTTAAAGGGGCGGTCAAGGAGACAAGCAAAGAGTTATTGGCAATATGGAAAGGCTGAATGCCAATTAGGGGGACGTGGAAACATCAGGGTTTACATCATGTGGGGGGGTACATATATTCCCACGATAAGCGTTCCATTGGGACCAGATCCTACCCCATTTCCTGGGCCGGCCCCGGGAAAGGTACACCGTCTTTTCCCGAAACATGCACCAGTCCATGTTCTCCTTCCATTTAGATACAGTGGGAGGCCTATGCGATCCCCAAAGCTGAGCAATGTCCCTTTTTGCAACCATATTCCCAAGGGTCGCCCATGTAATCTGTGCTGTGCTGTAATCGTTAGGCTCCCAGACATTCAACAGACAACGCCTGGCCTCGGGCAATAGCGACACACCCGTGACATTCTTCATCACAACATGTATTCAGGACCAAAATTCAACCACCTCCGGGCATTCCCACAATATATGGAGGAAGGTGCCAGACATTCCACATCCACGCTTACACAGCCCATCCAAAGAGTAGCCCATCCGTACCAGACACGGCCCAGTAACATACACTCGATGGAGTACCTTAAGCTGAACGAACCTCAGGCGAGCGGGAATAGCAACTTCCTTGGGCGAGGACAAAGCAGATTGCCAGTCCTCATCTTTCAGTTCCAGTCCGTCAGCACTCCACCAGGCCCTAAGGCGCACCAGCAAGTCAGCTCTATTGTAAATAAGTTTCTTGTAAATCAAGGAGATCGTGCTGTTGGGTACATGACCATCCAGAATGCGATCCTCCAGAGGGAAGGATTCAGGAATCTCATCACCCGCAGCAAACACGGACAACAGAGCGTGACGGACCTGGACATACCTGAAGAATCCCGTATCACGAAGGTCATACTCCACTTTCAACACGTCAAATAACTTGACGGCACCCTTCGACCACAGATCACCCACTCTACTTATACCAATCATGTCCCATTTATCAAAGCCTTTCGTTCTCCACAGATGTCCCAAGCATTCGGAATCATACAAAGGGGTAGCCCGAGTAAATCTGCCACGCCAACCCAATGCCGCATTCGCATCACGCCACACCCTCACAGCAATTTTAGTGGGACCAGTCAGTGTTCCATGGAGTCCCTCGGAGTACAACGCTCTGTTAAAGGTCCCTCCTGGCAAAAGAAATGTATCCATGGAAAAAGCCGGTGCAGGGCCCGGGGCGTAGGTTGCGTGGTTAATAGCACTCAGCTGAGACGCCCAGTAATAACGCCTGATGTCTGGGAGGGCGATACCGCCATCATACCACGGAAGTGTGAGTTTGGAAAGAGCGATACGGGCACGCCCATCCCAGACCAGTTGTCTCTGTAGGCTCTCCACTTCACGAAAATAGCCCGAGGCAATCGGGTCAAAGGAATTCAGAAGTGCGTATAAAAATCGAGGCAGCGACATCATCTTAAAGAGTGCCGCTCTACCAAGGGGCGATAAGGGCAACCTACGCCAGCGCGCAACATCCAGCTTGAGCCGTTGAAGGGGGTAGCAGGTTACGCTCATACCGCATAGAAGGGTCCAAAGAAACATAAATCCCCAAATACTTAAACCCGGTCTCAGTCACTTGAATCGGAAATCTACGAGGCAGTGGAGGGAATTCTCCAGCCAAAACGTAGAGCAGGATTTAGCCCAATTAATAACGACACCCGAGTTCTTCCCAAAGGAGTTAAGAACATCAAAAAGCACATTCAGGGACTTCTGAGGAGAGGTGAGATAAAGGAGGATGTCATCTGCATAAAGCGAGACTCGATCCTCAAAGTCGGGAGTCCATCGGATACCTCGCATGGAAGGCTCCCAACGGAGCCACTCCGCAAGAGGATCCAGGGCAAGAGCGAAGAGTAATGGAGACAGCGGACAGCCCTGCCGGGTACCACGCCCAAGCGTAAAAACGCAAGACACCTTCCCATTGACCACCACCTGAGCCAGGGGCATCTCGTAAAGGAGTTTCACCCAAGCGATGAATACCGGCCCAAACCCGAACTTCGAGAGGGCCGCCCAAAGGTAAGGCCACTCGATGGTGTCGAATGCCATGGTAGCGTCAAGGGAAGCCAAAATGGCCGGTTCAGTGAGCGTCTCAGCTCTCGCGAGAACACCATGGAGTCTGCGAAGATTCAGAGCGGTATTGCGATGCGGGATAAAACCGGACTGATCTGGATGGATCAAGTCCCCGACCACAGTGACCAAGCGATTAGCCAATAATTTAGCCAAGATTTTGGGTTCGGCATTAAGTAAAGAGATAGGTCTGTACGAAGTACAACAATCCCGTGGCTTACCCTCCTTATGGATAACTACAATGGTAGCGAGTCGTTGGTCTGCGGGGAGGGAGCCAGACTCCAAGGCCTCGAGGAACATGTCCTTCAAGTAGGGCGCCATCTTGTCGGGTCGCAGCTTGTACAGTTCAATGGGCAAACCATTGGGGCCCATCGCCTTACCGGATCAGAGGGAACGTATAGCAACAGCAACCTCATCATCCATGAGCGGAGCATCCATGAGGTCCCTGTCAGTGTCAGAAAGGCTAGGCAGAGCGATATCTCGCAGCAACAAACGAGAGTCCTCCTCATCCCTACCACAAACCGAGGTGTACACAGTCCTAAAGTGGTCCACGAAACACTGAACGATCCCAACTGGATCCACAGCACATTCTCCATCAGGCAGTTCAATCACGGGGACAACACGATTCACTCTCTCTTTCTTGTCCAACCATGCTAGCAATTTACCCGCCTTGTCTCCCACATCATACAACCTGCCCTGCTGCTCCCTGTACATCATTCTCGCAGCGTCAGTCACGAGAGCCCTGTAATCAGCTCGTTTCAAGGCAAGGGAATGCAACTATGCACTGGAGGCGCCCGTCTCGAGATCGTCTTCAAGCACAGTTATCTCAGACTCCAATCGCACAATCTCCATGTTGGAAGCCCTCTTAGCGGCGGCAATCAGGGAAAGGGACTGCCCACGCACAACAGTCTTAAAAGCCTCCCACAACAAAACAGCAGATGAAACAGACCCCACATTTTCGTCAAAATAATTGTCAATAGCCTTCACAAGCTTGGAGCGGGTTTTAGGGTTCCGGAAATACCAGGGATTGATAGGGGCGACCCTACCCTCACTGCCCGCCCCGACCTCATAATGAAGCCACAAGGGGGAATGATCGGAAATACCCCTAGGGAGATGACGAATCTCTCTGATGGAGGAGGACTGGACCGCTGGCATTAAGAAGTAATCCAGTCTTGAAAGACTACCATGTACCCCAGAGTGGAAAGTATACTGTAGTTGTGTGGGGTGCAGTAATCTCCAGCCGTCTACCAGCCCAAAGGTTTCAAGCAGATCATTCAGCCACATGTGGGCCCTGGGCAAATCCCTGGGAGGATAACGATCAAAAGTGCCAGAGATGACCGAATTAAAATCCCCACCCAAGATCAGAAGGCCCTCAGGAAGCTCCAAAATGACCCTGCTGAGATGAGCGTAGGTCGAGGTCTGTAGACCCGGGGGGACATACACAGAGAGAATGGATAATGTCTTTCCCTCCCATCTACCAGTGAGCACCGCGTAGCGCCCCCTGTCATCAATCCTCACGTCATCAACTTCGAGAGGGAGAGAGGACCGGATAAGAATACCAGCCCCCCTGCAACCAGTAGTAAACCCAGAGTGGGTCACCAGTCGGTATCCGCGCCTATTCAAGGCCTGACATGCATTACCTATTAAATGCGTCTCTTGCAGAAGGACTATATCGGGCGTATGACGCCTAAGGAAGCGCAACACGATCCCTCGCTTTATCCTGTCACCCAGGCCATTGACATTCCAGGATAGCAGTCTCAACTCGCCACCCCCCATCTCCAGGAGATATGCAAAGCAGAACCCACACAAAACCCAACGATGAGAGACAAGGAAGAAAACAATACGATGCCTTGTGTACAAAAGGAAACAAATACACACCCCTCCGCCAACCCCCAACTTGATCCCGTTACAAACCCCCCACCCTGCACCCCTGCGTACGACTCATAAGCCACCCCAACTTGCAGTGTGCCTGTCGCCCCATTATCAAACTAAGCTACGCAAAGAACCCAGGAGGAGGAAGAGTCCCAGTCACCCCCCACCACCCCCAGGCCAATCTAGACTGAAAAAACAGAAAGATCAAAGTCCAGACTCAGCTGAAGAGCGGCAAAAGTTCAGACGCCAGAATCCACGACACAGCTTTCACACTGGCGCACCGCCGACGGCACCCCAGGGGTGCCCAGTACGTTCGTCTCTTCTAGGCAGGGAGTCAAGCCAGTCACTAACATTTTCAGGGCGATCAAAGAAAAATGTACGGTCCCCATATTCAATCCGAAGCCTGGTCGGGAACAACATGGCGTATTTGAGGCCCAAGTCCCGCAATTGTCTTTACTCCCTGGAAACTCTGTCTTTGTCTCTGAACAAGCGGTGAAAAGTCAGGATAAAAGGAAACAGAGGCATTTTCAAAGTTCACTGGGCCCTTATCCCGTGAGGCTTGAAGAATAGCATCCCGATCTCTAAAGTGGAACAATCTGACAATAATGGGCCTCGGAGGAGCGCCCAACTTCGCCTTCCCGCCTGGGACTCGATGAGCGTGTTCAATCGCGAAGAAATTGCTAAGTCCTGCAGGAGCAAGATAGTTCGTGACCAGATCCTCAACCAAAAGATCAACCGCTAGTATCTCGGGATTCTCCGGAACACCGATAAGGCGAACATTATTGCGGCGAGCCCTGTTTTCGTAATCCTCGAGACGACGAGCCATCAGGTCGTGGGATGTACGCAGATTACCAATTTCCGTCTGGGCCTCCGAAACATCCGTAATGAGACTAGAGGTCTTCAGATCCAATGACTGGACCCTCTAATTAGTCTTCGCCAGATCCGCTCTAATCAGCGTGATGTCAACGGCCACCGTGTCGATCTTAGAGGCAAGGGCCTCGTATTGCTGTCCCATTGAGGCCTGCATGTTGGTAATGGCGCCCATGACGTCTTGTAAGGATATGTCCGAAGGCGTTGAAGAAACAACCTTGGGGTTATCGGAAGTGCGAGTAGAACCGCCAGGGGACCCCTTTAACTGCGAATAGTGATCCATAATGTTCGTCTGGGTCTGGTCCCCACGATGAGGTGTTTTGATCTTGCGCCTCTCGGGAGCTGGTCCGGTGGCCATATTAGAAAAGGGACCCCAGAGGGGTCCTCGCGACCTGGTGTAAATGGCCGGCCGTGAAGTGTCCAAACAGACGACAAGGCAGGATCAGACATGCAGCGGCACCAACAAGCTGGAGTGTGGGCACTCAGTAGGGGCAGCACAAACAGCAAAGAGACACCAGGCCAGCCGAAATTAGATAAGGGCTGCCCTTCTGTCAATCCGAGCCGGGAGTAGGAAACAAAACCGAAAGTCAGGAGGGGGGTCGACCCGAGGGGACCACTTCCACCGCTGTTGTTCAACTACTCCATGGCCTGCCAGGAAACTGAGCCCCCGGTCTGCCTCGGGGCGGGCAGCAAAAGGCAGCAACGAAGTAAAAGTGGACCCCAGCGTCCGAATTCAATTTTTCCAAGGACAAAGTGATCAGCAAGGATATACGAACAAAAGCCCGTCGTTAAAATCAGGATGTAGTCAGGATATCCATGAAGGGCGGCGCGGGTCCGGGGAGCTCTGTGCTCACGCGACCATCTTCGATGCCCGCGGAGCTCCTCCCAAGCCACAGTATTTTGATTCTTTAAAACACCAGCAGCTAAACATGACCACATGGTGAAACACCTACATGCTCTTGACACAGAAAGAGAAGAGAACAAAGCTCTACTTTAGAATAAAGAGGCCTGAGTGACACTGGGTTACGCAAATAGGAGGAAGTATATCCTTCTGATTGAGACACAGGTCTTGAATGGCAGAGTCAGGGAAAGTGAAGGGTTACAACAGCTTTATCAAGGTGATGCTTCGAAGTTTAACTTGAATATCAGAGAACCCTTTCCTGGCGCTGGACACACACAGGATGAGACTAGAAGTAACTAACATCTCCCTGTGTTTGCTTTGTTTGCCCTAAATTGGCAGGGGGTGCCCAGACGTGGGTCCCTTGCTCACTTTGCCACTGGATTCAAGCTAGCCTGCTTGGTGTGGGGTGTTACCCCGAAGCTGGTCCCAGGAGGCTTGTTTCCTGTTCAGGAAAGACCTGGCTTTGCAGTTCAGGCTGGACTGTTTCCATGAGGCACAGGGTCAAGATTGATTTGCATATAGCTGGATCTGAACTGAGATGGGGAAGTGAGCTAAAGAATGATGATGGATTCAACCCAGATCTGTGACTGGGGGTGAGTGTCTGAAAAGTTTCAGCACTCCATCCATCATCTCCTTGTACTTGCTTTGTTCGCCCTAAGTTGACAGGGTATGCCCAGATGTAGGTCCCTTGCTCACGTTGCCACTGGATTCAAGCAGGGCATGGCCAGACTTGGGCCCCCTGCTCACTTTGCCACTGGATTCAAGCTATCCTGGCTGATGAGGGGTGTTACCCCAAAACCGGTCCCAGGATGCTTGTTTACGGTTCAGGAATTACCTGCTTTGGCAGTTCAGGCTGGGCTGTTCCCATGAGGCACAGGGTCAAAACTGATTTGCATATACCTGAGTCTGAACTGAGGTGGTGAAGTGTACTAAAGAACGATGATGAATTCAACCCAGATCTGTGACTGGGGGTGAGTGTCTGAAAAGTTTCAGCACTCCGTCCATCATCTCCTTGTGTTTGCATTATTCTTGTGGTCACAGACAAGTACAACCTGATTGAATATATGCTTTAAGCATTTCTTTGGACCAACTATTTCTCTAAAGCAGTTCTGAATAAGCAGATGTAAGTACATTTATCATGGATAATCAACTAAGAGCATCGTCAAAATCTTTATCTTCTGGCTGCAGCGTACATTCTAGTGAATTGGCCATTACACAAAAGTGCCAGCAGCAAAATATAGATCAATGACTATTATATCAAGCTTCTAACGCATTCCTTTTGCCCCATTTCCCCATAAAGTAATATTTCACCAAAAATGTCAACTATGCCCTAAAAAAGTTGTAAAGTGTTTTGAAGGAGGATACCTGAATTCTTTGGGAGACATCATCAGTTATATCATAGAATGTGGCTGTTTTTCAGCAAACAACAAGTGACCTAGATTGGTGGAAATTTTTACTTACTTATGAAATTCTAGCCCTGCAGGCAACTTGATCTAGCTAGCTAATTCCAGAAGAAACGTTAATCTGTGGGTATTGACTAACTTCAGGCAGTCACATCCATATCCCTGTATATGGTCAGATTTTGTTCTATAAAATGTATGAGTAATACATGGTGTTAGAGCTGGAATAGACGTCCCCCAAAGTGTTGGAGGTGCAGAGTACAGGATTTCACCTAGGGAAAAGTAGTTTCCAAAAGTTATCAGGGAAGGTACACATTAATCCATGCACATAGTAAATGGTTTTCTCATATAAAACAATGGAATTCACAAAAGATTTCTATAACTACTATACATGCAAGAAGTATATTTCTCACTTTTATGTGAATTGGGCCTAATGTGATTTACTATAAAAACCGTTTCTGCAGAAAACATGGCCCTTAAGTACCTGTACCTGCATTTTCACCCAGTAGTCTAAACTAGAAAACGGGGGCATACAATCTATGACTCATCTCCCAACATTCAATTGGAAGCTGCCTATGTCCATTACCATCCAAAACACAGTCCCTAGTTCCATTTCATTCCCACCGTCTACTTCCTCCAGCAGAGACGTTTTGTGGCATGTGCAAAGTGCCCAAGCCTTACAGGGGTCCACTGATACAGCCAGCTCTGTTCTGCAAAGAGTCTTGCACTGATGACCTTAAATAATTCTTAAACAGATTGTTTCAAATACCTTTTTCCTTTAATTTATTTTTAATGTGAGTGATGTGTGAGTCTATAACAGACGTTTTGCACAGAAAGGATGCGTTTGTGTTTCATTCTTTTAGATCAAAACAAGACATCACATATTCATATGTCACAGAGAATATTTGTAGTAAAATTAGTGAGCTACTGCTCTGTTACAATATTGAAAACACACCTCACTATACCCAAATATTAGATGTAAACACATTTAGAATTCAGACCAGTGTGTCTGTGCTCAGCTAGTGACTTGACCAAAGAATGCAATAAAGAGTGGAAACTGGATCGTATATTCAAAGCTGTTCCAAACAGGGGTCCCCGAAATACTTTTGGCCCGGTCTCCAAAAACCTTAAGATGTCCCTTTCCCCCAGGCCAAGATAGTTCAGTTAGTTAACAATTTGTAAATGTATGTAACACAACATTTGTTCCATAAAGAATGCAAAGATTTTGGGTCTGATAACGACTTTGGCGGTCCTATAGCGGATAGTGCAATGCGCCATCTGCTGTAGTACCACCATGGTGCTGCCGCCCGCCAGATCAGGAGTTAAATCCAGGTCTGGCGGGTGGTGCTGTGGCGGTTTGACAGCAGTGGTCTGTCAGGCTCATAGAAAAGCCTAACATGCAGACCGCCACTGTCAGAGCGCTGACTGCCCCATCCTGCACAGTGTGGCATACATGACACACTGTGTAGGAGCTGGGGGTGCAATTCTAGGGGGGCACTAAATGTGCCCCCCTGCATGCACCCCTGGCCCAGAAGTGTCAGGAGGTCCAATTTGGGTCCCCTTAATTGCCTCGCCACCACTCTTTTTATGGTGGGCTCAACGCCATGGAAAGGGTGGTGGTTTGACTACGCAGAATGTGCTTGGCGGTGCCGCTGTGGCACCCAGGGCCGGACTGGCTACCAGGCAGTTTGGAATGCTGCTGAGCTGGGGCCTGATTTCGTTCATGGAGACCTGCGTGTGCTGAACGAAAATCGTTTTGCTTTAATTATTTCGAAGCACACGCATGTCTCCAGGAACGAAATCAGCCCCCACTGCAATGAAAGCAGCCCCCCAACTCGGCAGCATTCCAAACTGCCCGGTAGTCAGTCTGGGCCTGGTGGCACCACCAGCATATTCCTGCCTCAAACAGCCATGTTGCAGCTTCCTGGAACATGGCAGAGATGGCTATCCTGTGGCGGTCCGTTTGCCACATTCAGAATCAACATTTAAATCCTCCATCCAGTAAAGTGATAAGCGTGGCTCAAATCCACCCGAGTGACTTACCGCACTCACCTATAATTACCCAATAATAAGTCAGCCGGACAGTGGAGAAGAATAAGCAAGGTAATTTTATTAGGCCACAAACTCCCATATGAGAGGGCCCTGTCCGACCTCACCCCTAGGAGTGCGCCGAGAGGACTGACTCATCTCATTACAGCAATACATTATAACATGGTACAGCAGAGTAAAACACGCCCATACTGGAAAAGTACTGGACCCCGAGGAGGGTGAACAATGGCCTCACACAAGAGGCATCTGCACCTGTAATAGCAACATTTTGGTTATCTGCATCCAAGGCCGCGGAGCTAGGCCTCAGCATCTCCAGCGCATGAGAACAGTTCTGATAAGAAGTTTTGCTATTAGTTTCGATCACAGTTAGCCAAGAAACGAAAACTGCTGCCTTCAGGGTTTTTCCTATTCCTACGGGAGGGGGGTGAGCAAGTGCGACTCGCACACAGAGAGAAGCGCTTCAAAATGGTGGCACACAAGCTAAGCTAAGAGAACTGAATAATATCACACGCATAATGAATAACGAAGTGGAGAATATAAACGTAAATGCATAAATGAGAATATTATTAGTTAGACACATTATGCTAACTCATAAACGTAAGTGTAAGTGGGCGGGGCATCGGAAAATGAAACCTATCAGACCCTCCTTTTAGCATCATGTGGCTAACATGGGCGCAGCCTTTATTAGCCAAATGGTAGGGTCTTTACACAGATATCTAGGGACGGGACAACACATTACTCAAAAATGTCATCATCAATGAGCATTAACCAGTGAATATCATGGAGTTCAATATCGTTAGAAACAGGGTACTGGCGTGTTTGTCTTTTAGGAACTCGCAAATTGCTGGCACACATGGAGCAACAAGGGGGAAGGCAATAAACACATAGGCAACAGGTCAGCAATATACCAACAACTCCTACAACACCCATTAGAATCTTCCAGCCCCAAGAGGAGAAAACACCCCAAAACCATGCCCGTAGTGACCAGGTACCAGTGTCCTGATGAAGTTCAGTCGCCAATCTATGGCGCTTCTGGACCGCTAAATTAACAGTCGGAGCCGAGTCAGGAATATACACGCAACAAGACGTCCCGATGACGCGACAAGCTCCACCCCTATCAGCTAGGATGACGTCAAGCACCATCCGATTTTGAATCGTAAATAATCTCATAGCTTGCATCTCAACAGACATATTGGCTGCAATGTCAGCCTCAGTAGTCACCACTTTCTCCATCACCCTTGACAGTCTCCTAATAGCCCTACTATTAAATATGGGACCCCAGAACGGCAATAAACCCTTAGAAAAATCCGTCCACTGCTGCAAAGAAGTATCAGTTTGATCAACATCCTCAACTTGGAGTGCCCTCCTTTCACGCTGTCCAGGCATTATAGCAAACTGACGATGAGTCTTATGATAATCTGAGGGTGCTACATAGACTGGAGGAAGTAAATAGGCCAGATAACAGACTCCACCCCAACCCTCAGGCAACCACAAATAGCCATTGTCTCCGCAAACAAAGTAAATATTCGGGGGAGTGACTAAAGAAGCGCTAAGGGGTAGACGAATCGAAGCAGTCACATTGCAGGAGCTGTTCCCAACCTTAATAGGACCCCTCCCTAGGATACAGAAAAATGGTGAGGGCCCAACAACTGCCAGGGGTACCAAAGAATAGCCACTACTATTTGTCGAAGGAGGGTGTCTGTAAGCTAGAGAAGAGTTCAACTGCAGAAAACTCTCCCTCACTTTGTCAGTGTCGTTAGGGGTCACAAATCGTCCTACTTTCCTCGAGCATGTTTCCAGAAATGTCTGATCGAAACGTCCGTCAGTAAACAACCGTCCAAGGGAAGAGGTGGGTATAGGGCGTACTCGCATCGTCAAAATCAACCCTGTACTAGGCAATCGAGGGTTCCGAAAATCAGGTTGTTGAAAGAACTTCACCATGCCAATCAAGGTGTACCAACCCACACAACTATTCACAGGTGTTAAGGGAAGTGCCAGCAATCTATCCTTTTTATATGCAGCAGAAGGGAGCAACCCACAAACCCAACAATCTGTCACATTATACACGGCATGGGCATGATTTAGAGTCTTGATAAAAACATTATCGCGATAGCCTTTTCGGAGACATTGTTCGCCATAATCAACAGTAACCAGATTATGCTCGGGAAGGGCAGTAGGGGTAGGGATAAACGTATGAACAGGGTAGGCTTCATCTAGAAAAACAGTATTCCAAGAATTATTAGAAATACAATGATGAATATCACAATGACCACATTTTTGCTTTTTCGTGACAGAGCGAGCCATGGAGAATCGGGTTCTTGTCTACGAGGAGCTGCAAAAGGATGCTCCTCCTCAGGAATGGGACGGCCAAAAGAGTACATGTTCCCTAACTAAGAATCCAAAACGAAACGAAAAAATGTATTCAAAATCACAGTCACTCCAAAGCCGGCCAGAGGGGTTCTTCACCCTCAATAGGGATCTTCTCCCTGTGTCCGTTAAAGCCTCACAGGCAGGCTTCTATTGTTCGTTCCCTAATCCCACGACGGAGTCGCACAACTTTTGCAACTCAGGAGCACTTAATCCGGGCCCAGGCGCAGTCCTAGTGTCCCATTTGACAATGTCTCGACAGTGCACCAGGGCTCTTACTAGCAATCCATCCCTACCACTTAACTATTCCTTGGCACTGTTCTTACGTATTCCCTATCTCAGCCCTTCTTCCAGTGCTCAGTTCTCCTTCTTCTTCTTTCTGGGCCGCAGATTATAACGAGTGCTCCCTCGCACCTCGAGATCTGTGAACAGAATGGAGGGCTCAATGGCAGGGGACTTATTCGCTGATGAATGCTCACTGTGATCAGGAGAGGCCTCACCATTTGGAATCAGAGTTGGCCTCCGTGCTCTTTGATCCAGTTCCTCACCCTTCAACAAAGCATCCGAGAAGGGTATGTACCGAGGAACCGCTTCGCATTCTTGATCAGCAACACCTTCTCTCACCCATTCATCATACGGCAGCGGCAGGGGGACGCGCTTCACTTGAGATGCATGCGTCCATGCTTTTCTGCCCTGGATCCGAAGTGCGGTGCGGGTGGTAAGGAAAACTTGACGTGGCTCTGACCACCTGGGTCCCAAGCACGACTTCCGTTGGTACTTCTTCACGACAACCCAGTCCCCGGGTTGTATGGTGTGGTCTGGCCCCTCCGGCAGCGGCTTCAGGGTGTCTGCTACCTGCTGATGAACAGAACGGAGATCTGTAGTCAAAGCATACAGGTAATCTATCAACAAAGGATATTCTATTTCTGAGAAACATTTAGGTCTAGGAACACCCCACACGTTGGCCGGGCGGCCAAAATGACCTCGTGAGGTGAAACACCTGTCTCGGAATTGACTGTCACTCTAGTGGAAAGCAAAGCCAGGGGGAGTGCATCTGGCCAGCGTAATCCTGTACTCTCTTGTATCTTGGCCATTTTCAGCTTTAATGTTCCGTTGAACCTCTCTACCAAACCCGCAGCCTGGGGGTGCTGTGCTGCGTGGAACTTTTGAGAAATCTGCAATCCCTTACATATCTGTTTCATCAATTCAGCATTAAAAGACGTGCCGTTATCGCTCCAGATCACCCGGGGCAAGCCATAACGGGAGAAATAGTCCTTAGCTGTTGAGATAGCTGTACAATCCTTAGTTGGGTAAGCCTCCACCCACCTACTAAAGGAGCATACCACCACCAGGACATATTTGAGGTTGTTGACCCTTTCCATTTCAATATAATCCATCTGAATCACTTCAAAAGGGAAAGAAGGAGAAGCAAAATTGCCAACTGGAACAGGTGTTCCCTTTCCAGGATTATGTCTTAAACAAACCATGCATTGCTGCACTAAATGAGTTGCCACCTTGGAAATGTTCTTATTGCTCCACACTGGGTCTAGCAATTTACATATCCCCTTTGCACTAATGTGAGCTGGCCCATGAGCCATTGTCACCACTGGGAGGACATATGCATCCGGGAGTAACCATCGTCTTTTGTCTGTCACATCTGTCCAACACTCATCCGAGTCCAACCGCCCCCCACCATCCTTCCATGTCCTCAACTCATCGTCAGTCGCTTTTTCTTGTATGTTCCGCACACTTTGGACAGTATTCTCAAACATAATAACGTCCGGTACCCACCTAGCTGGCCCTGCCACAAACATTCATGGGAGTTTTGTCCTAGCCGTCTCCTTAGCTGTTTGATCTGCAAATGCATTTCCCCGTCCTACATCATCCACCACCGCTTTGTGTGCACTACATTTGATCACAGCCAGTCGTCTAGGAAGCGTCAATGCTGTCAATAGTCGTAATATCAATGGACCCCCTTTCTGCCCACAGTCGCCCGTAGCTATGAGCCACGCCGAAGGCGTATTGGCTGTCAGTGTAAATATTCACATCCAATCCTTCACTCAGTTCACACGCTCCCATCAATGCTATTATTTCTGCAGCTTGGGCTGAGTGGTACGGGACACTAGAAGTCTCCACCACTGTTTTCAATGTTGTGACTGCATATGCTGCAGTTGAGGTACCATCCGCAAGTTTAAAACAGGAACCATCAACATACAGCTCCCCGTCGGGATCATCAAGGGGGGTGTCCGTTAAATCTATCCTTCCCTTCGTCTCCTCCTCTGTCCGAAACAAACAATCATGGACTTCATCGTCCTTTTCATCTGAAGGGATGGATAGTAACGTAGCCGGATCAAAGTGGCGCATCTTTTGATCGTAAAATGGGGTGCAAATAATGTCATCTCATAACCGGTAAGGAGAGCACTAGTTAAATGCTGCGTCTGCGTCCTGTTCAATAAAATGTCCACAGCATGCGGTACCATTACTGTGAGATCTGAAGCCAGCACGAGCCCCGCCGATTGTCTAATTGAGACCGCAGCAGCCGCTGTAGCCCTTAGACAGCTCGGCAACGCTCTTGCCACATTATCAAGCATAGCAGAAAAATAAGCGCAAGGTCTCTGTTTCCCTCCAAAACATTGAGTTAGGACAGACAGCACGCAACCTTCCGCCTCGTGTACATAAAGAACAAAAGGCTTCTGGTAATCAGGAGTTCCCAAAACAGGTGCAGAGCATAAAGCAGTCTTTAGTAACTCAAACGCTTCTTGGCATGCTGGAGTCCAAGGTAGGGGTTCGCGCACCTCCTTAGTAGTCAGATACAGAAGGGGTTTTGTTAGTAAGGCGTAATTAGGTATCCACTGGCGACAATACGATGTTGTGCCCAGAAATGCGCGCACCTCTCGCTGCGTGTTAGGTACAGCCATGTTAGTTATCGCCTTGATGCGCTCCGGTGTCAACCTCCTCCCCTCCTTCGATAGGAGATGATCTAAGTAGGTAACCTCCTGTTGACAGTATTGGAATTTAGGAAGGGACACCTTGTGTCCCTTGTGAGCCAAATGGTGCAACAATTTAACTGTGGCCTCCCGACACCCATCCTCAGTGTCTGATGCTATGAGAATATCATCTACATATTGCAATAAAACATTGCCCTTTGGGAGTTCCAAATCATCCAATTGTGCCTTCAAAACCTGACTATAAATGCTGGGGCTCTCTGTATAACCTTGGGGAATTCTACAAAATCTGAAGCTTCGTCCAGCCAATGAGAATCCGAAAAGGTAACGGCTATCAGGGTGTACAGGGATACTAAAGAATGCGTTTTTTAAATCTAAAACAGAAAAATATTTAGCTGTGGGAGGGATCATCGTCAAAATCGTGGTGATATCTGAGACCACCGGATATTGGGGCTCAAACACCTTATTAATGTGGCGTAAATCAATCACAAATCGATAGACATCCGGTGCACCATTACTAGCATCGGCAGAGGGTCTTTTAAGGATCGGGAGAATAGGACTATTACAAATATTAGAGTCTGTCTCTTCCACTACACCTGACCGTATCAAATCCTGTATTATTTGTAGCAAAGCCTTCTCACCATCCCTAGATATCATGTACTGGGGTATTCGTGGTAATGGTGCTCCCACCTTGACCTTGATGGACACGGGGGCAATATCCATCTTTCCCACATCCGTATCACTACTGGCCCACAGAGTCTCTGGGATCCCCACAAACTCAGCTGGAAGAGGCTTGTCTTTCGAGAAACACTGTTGCGCATGCGCGACAGTAGGACCCAAAGTGAGGTACACACCGTCTGGAGAACAGTAAATGGTAGCATTTAATCTCTTCAACAAATCCAAACCCAGCAAATTTTCGCCACAGTTCGAGGTCAAAAGAAAAGGAGAGTCAACAGTGAAAGGACCAATCGTAAGAGCAAGAGGCTTAGAAATGGGGCTAATTACCAGAGTACCTGAGAACCCAACGGAAACATTATTCTTACCAGACAGAGTCGCCCCTTGGTCCTGAGAACGTGCTACAGAACTTTTCATAGCACCTGTGTCCACCAAAAATTTTCGAGGAGACCCCAACAAATCCGCAGTCACATAGGGTCCTCGTTGATCAACGTTCACAGAAACTGGTCCCCTGCTCTGTCCTACGCTGTCCTAGTTATGGGAGAAGCCAGTCAAGTCATCCAGAGTGTATGCATCGTTGTAGTACTGTCTGTCTCTACCATGGTCACCCTCACTTTAAAAATGTTGTCTGTCCTTCTCTCCATCAAAATAATTTCTTCCCGGTCGCCTGCCTTCATCAAACTGTCTATCATCCCTACGAAATTCACCACAACCTCTACCTCTGCCTGGTCCAGCATTAGACCGAAGCTCCGGGCAATCTTTCCACCAGTGTCCCTCCTTTTTGCAGTTCGCACACTGATTCGGCCCCAGACGCTCCCTCTTCTCTCCCCTTCCGTAACTACTTCCACCTCGACCCGCTATCATAGGCGGGGCTCCACGTCCCCGACCCTTCGACACCTGCTGCAACAGCACCCTTGTCTTCAAATCTTTAGCTTTCTTTTCCTGTCTGTCCTTATTCTCGTTCTCTCTATGTTCATAATACTGAGCCATACTCAGAATACCAGAGGGGGTGGACATCGTCCACATACTCTCCAATGCCTGTAATCGAGCCAAAATTTCTGGTAACAAATTAGTTACAAATCTGTTAACAAAAAGTCGTAAGCCCCCATCCTGAGAGAGATCCTGACCACTGAAATCCATAAAGGCTTCCTCGAAACGAGTGAAGAAATCTGAAACTGCTTCATCCTCTTTCTGCCTGCATGCAGTCAACTTATCCCAATCCACCTTCTTTGGAGGAATAAGAGAGTGCATATATTTTATTATTCGCCCCGGTAATGCTAGGATCTCGGCTTTCGGCTTCTCCCCTGGCTTCCGTTCCTTGTCCCAGTCCTTAATTTCCTCCCAAGTACCACCCAATTCCTCCACATGATCTGTACCCTTAACCTGTCCCCATACGTCCACCGGAACCAACAATTAAAAAAACAATTCTATTTCAGCTAAGGTCATGACTGTCGAGGAAGCTGCTTCCGTCAGTTCTTTGTAATAGGCAGTCGGGTTCTTTCTAGAGTCGGGCAACTGCCCTTTCAGCGCCAGCACCTCACTCCTCTTCCAAGGCGTGTATACCCACTGTTCCTGGAAGTGAGCCGCTACACGAGCTCTAGTCACATCGTGAGTTACTGGGTCTACCACTTCGGGCACTTCAGGACGGAAAATAGGGTGGACTTCACGCATTGGATGCACTCCAGGAAAATGAGACCCCCCCTGCTGACGGCAATTCCTTTCTATATTCCAACATAGCCCTACACTCTATAACACATCCCTTATCCCAGTGTTAGCCCTATAAGCTCTGTCCTTAATGTCATAAAGGATCTGGGGTGCCGTACCACCATAGCCCTTCTCCCACAACGCTATTAATGTCGTCGACATATGCCATAAAGCATGCTGCTGCATCAGGGGCTCATAATCCTTCATCATGGACCAGTTGTCTTCCAGTGCGTAAATATTATTCCTAGCCCACTGACAAGCCTGGTTAGCCACAATCGTTTTTTCATCCAACCCAACAGTAGAACGCGTAAGCAATTTTCGTACCTGGGTAAGTAGACCACTTCCCGCACCTCGAGTCGGGGTTGGTAACCCACCCTGGGGAGTAGTGCTAGCAGAAACAGTGGGAAGTGCAGAAGAGATCACAGAGGGGGCAGGTGAGCTTGCCGCAAGGATGGAGACCAAAGGCGTAGACAAGGAAGAGGTGACAGAAGACAAAGCTTGTACAACATCTCTCAACAAAGTAGGGGCCGAAACAGAAGAGGCGGGTGTGCCGGACAAGGGAAGAGCAACCGTTTGTGGAACTGAAACCACCGCAGGGGAAGCAGAACCCATCAACACAGGGTACAATGATTGCGGAGCATACGGGGGAGGGGGACGAGCATTCAAAATGTCCTCCATCTCATCTTGATCTTCCTCTCTTGCTACATAACTTTTATTGTCCTGTAACCTATAAAGTCTGTCTGCGCGTTCAATCTGCTTCTCATTCTCTTTCTTAGTATGTTCCCTCGTCTTCTGCGCCATCGTCTGCGCCGCTCTCTTCTGAGCCACCTTCTCCTCTCTTAGCTGTCGTTCCCTTACTTCCTTTTGCCACATCCTCAGGGAATCGAACATGCTCTGGCGACTGCGCCTAGCAAATAATCTGTCTTGTAAATAGTCTAGTTTTGCATCGAAAGAACCAGTCAAGGGCCACTGCAAATCCACGTTTCCCTTGGTATATCTGTGCCACAAAGTATTAAACAAAATCGGAGTCAATCCATGTTTAACATACATCTCGAAATTAGGTGAGCCCTCCACTGGGGCCGGTTGGCTCTCGGCCAATCTAGTGTCCGAGGCGCCGCAGCAGCACCCGAGGCACCGTAGCTTACTGAAACACGGCATCTCCACTCACTCAATCACGCGCCAACACAAAAATTTTCTCACACCCTCTCACCGACTCACAGACCGCACAATCACTACTAAACATACACACATATATTCACACTTCTTATACGTCAAATCCATGCCAAACACGTGTTATCAAAATGGGACAAGGCCCGTCGACCAAGTCCTGGGGAACCTGGACCCTACCGCAGACTGAACAGTACACACCGTTCCGAAATTGGGGAACACATCCGCCTCCCGGGCGGCACTACAGACCGCTGCGCACTTCACCACGTGGGACCCGGGACCCGTTCCCAGCGAACCACACACACTAGGGGTTCGAGTAAGTCCCAGAATCCACCCGCAGCGAGCCACGCCTTGACCGCAGTACCACCCGGTCGGATGACCATAAACAAACGTCCACCCAATCTCCACCAAGTCTGTCAGAGCACCACTCGCACTCTGAGTTCCCCGGAGCACCCTAGCCCCAGGAGCACACCGGCTCCTCCAACCACTAGAGACACACCGGTCTCGGAGACACACCGGTCTCTTAGAGCATCCCAGCTCCCTTAATCAACAGTCGGACCACTCACCTTCTATACGCGGTACCTGTAGGAGAGTGGGGTCTGCAATCCCATGGCCACCCCAGATTTTTGCTTTTTGCTTCACTGATTTACGACTTTCCCTGGCTGTGGGCCTGCTAATCAGACCCACAGCCTAGCTGTTCTCTCTCTAAATTACAACCATGTACCTTAGGTGCATTTTACCAATTGGTACTGGGCCACCTTATCAGTCCCTGTACAGCATACCTTAGGTATCCAGGGCATAGGTGTACCCAGGGCCTACCAGGGGCTGCAGCATGTATTATGCCACCCCTGGCTGGCCACTCAAACAGACACAACTGGCTGCACGACAGCTGGGGCAAGGTGGTGTAAACACCCTTTGCTTTAGATATAGTATGCCTATATCTAACCCTAAAATGGACACATATATTCCTATCAGTCACTCCTATGGCAGGCCTTATCGATCCTGAAGGCAGAGTGCTTGGAATTATGTGAAATGGTGCTCTGGCATGAGCTGAGCCCGTTTGCAGCTTGCGGAACCAAGTCCAAATAGCTGTTCCATGATAACGCTATACCATATACTCTTAAGTGAATTATAATCCTCGCGGTTAAATGCTAACTTTGGTATAGCTTTATCAAAACATGTCGAGTAAGGTGTCATACGAATTGGAATACTAACCCTTCGCCAATTCTGGCGACGGGGTTAGCATTCCACCCTTCTAGAGGGACACGACATGTATGTAACTGCGAACCCCGGTTAAAGTCAGACATAGCCTCAGCTCCACAAAATGGATGCTGCCACCGAGACACCAGTCTGCCCTCCTGCTGCTGGGAGTCCTTCCAGCAACGGAGGCCTGGACAAAGGGTTTCCTGTCAGGGGCGGTGATAGCACCATCCCAGACAGGATTTTGTGCATCACAGGTAGGCAGGGCTGAAAGGAAGGTGACTGCAAAGTGGCACCCCGGTGCTCACTGTGCATAGGCCGGCTCAAACCAGTTCCTGGGGCACCCCAGCCCCTGAGCTGGGGAGAGACCGGACAAAGGAGAGGGGTGTAACCACCCCCCTCCTGGTCCCACCCATAGGGCAGGACCTAGTCGTGTGCCAGCCCCTTTTTCTTAGAATAAAGGTAGGAGCAGGCCCCCTCCCAAATTAGATCATTCTGAATCTTGAAACTACTTTCCACGAAAGGAACTCTTGACTCTTCTGAAGACTCTCCCTTGTGGCTAAGGAGTAGCCACCCTGCACCAGCAGGCACCATCGAAGCTCTTGCGGTTTGCTGTAAGTCCATCCTCCGGATCAAGACTGCCCAGCTCGACAAGACCCAGTCTTCCCGCCATCTCTGACCTCTACCTACATCATCCAGCCCAGCTGAGATTCGTGGGTGTGACGAGACCCGTGGGACCGGCCATCTTCAAGACCTGCACGACGCTTCACCAGCACGACCCCCGAGTGACCCTCGAGTAAGTGCACTGGGGTTTGAGAAGCCCTAACCCTGAGCAGCTCCAGCACCGAAGTCCAGCCCCCCAGCCTCCACGAGATCTGCGTGGGGCCCTTCTGCTCTTTGCTGCTCACCGCGTTGTCCGGCTACTTGCCTGATGGCTTGTGGCCCTCCTGACGACGAACGACGACACTTTCATCGCTGGTCTGGTTGCTCCAGACTGGCCCTTGCTCCCCTCCAACAGAGGAGCACCCTGGACCCTCCTGGTCCACTCCAGACGCCATCTTGAGTCCACCGCGTGGGCTTGACTTTGCCAAGGCTTGTTGCTCCAATCCTGGTTTCAGCAGCGCCGACAGCAGACACCCTCGTGGGACAGCTCGCCCCTCGATCCTGGTCGCCGACAACGCCTCCTGGTCCGAGAGACTGCAGAGCCCAGCGTCACCCACCCACCTGGTCGAGGTGATTTCATCCGGTGCCATCCTGGTGCCCATCTGATCACTGGCTAGTGATCAAGAACTGAGTCCCCTCTGCTTTCAGGTCATCTTCAACTCCGATCCAGGCTTGGATCCCATCGAACTTCATCACTGGTCGCCTGCCAGCAACTTCTTCTTTCAGGCTCCATAGACTTCAACGAGGATTCCCGACGTCCCTTGAACCCTATGCAGCCGCGGCCCCTGGGCTAGGTAACTTGAGTATCTCGGTACTCCAGCACAGGTTCACTATCCAAGTGTCCAGATCCTTTTTCGTTTTCAGTCTACCTAGTCGGATTTGTCCGATAACACTAACTTTACGAAATCTAGCATCCATAGACTTCTTCCCGCATCCTGCGTGAGAGTGCACACTCTGCACCCGATCTCCCTAGGCCTCCTGCTCGTAATCTGAAGGTTCAGTAGTGTATCCCTAGCGATCCTGAAGCCTCTGGATCTTGTTACTTACCTGCTAGTATTTCGCATTCCACTTTTAGAGTATATGGTTTTTCGTGCCCCTCGGGCATTTGTGTAAATTGTGTAACTTATAGTATTTTCATAAGAGTTTTGTATTGTGCTTAGCTCCCTGACTCATACAGAGTTCAGGGTAGACTTGTTATAAATAAATATCCTTTATTTTCATAACAACTTGTGTGGTGTCCTTTCACTTGGTGTTCAAGGGGTATATGTGACGGTAAAACAGCTGGCTTAACACGCCCTCTAGAGTTTAGCCTGAAGACTGCTCGTGTCCATGCTACTAGGATAGCTGGTCTAAAAGGTTGACTTACAACCAATCATCAATAAGGGTTGTTTGGTATGAAACAAAGTGATCACTAGAATAGTGAGCACTATATATCAGGCCAACTTCTCACATTGGTGTGCAGCGGTTGGGATTTGAGCTTGCTGTTGTTTTACCTCGCACGTATCCTAAGAATATCGATTGAAAGATCACATAAGTACCCAGGTACATATAACTTAACTTAGAATACTCTGAGTTCTACTGAACCAGCTGTTGTAGTGCAACAGGGCTTAGCACACTCTGACTACAACTCTTAGCAAGGGATCAGTAGGTAAACCCATAGTGTAGGTAGGTGCATCACTTACACCACACTAGAAGCATGTCTACCCATGGAGAGTCTTCTGAGACTCCCCTTGTGGCTGTTGACCCTCCACAGGTCACTTCCAGATATGCAGGCCTTAGCTTCCAGGAGAGGAGACAAGTGTGTACCTCCAGGAAACTAAAACAGGGTTCTAACCCTACCACTCCTTTTCTGTTAGGTCTCTTAGAGACTTATGATGCTAGAAAGGCTTCTCATACAGATGGGAGCATGCCCCCCTTAGAAGGTACCCAGGGTGATCCTGACCTCCCTGAAACTGAGGAAGTAGAGGAGGAAGAGGATGAAGAGGTTATTTCTGGGGATGAGGCAGACAATGGTCCTGAGCTAGTCAGCAGACTTACTAGGGCCAACGTAGACTTACATAGGGAAGGATCTGGGGGACCCCCAGTACTGACCCTAAGCAGGCCTAACTTTGGAGTTAGAAGAGATAGGTCTCATTCTAGGGACTCCAATAGATCTGTGCACTCTCATGCCTCTCCTCAGAGGAGAATTATCTCTCCCCAGAGGAGACTGACTTCCTCTCAGAGAAGAGAACATGAAGCAAGGATGAAACAGGCTAATCTGAGGATTCAGAGGGAAGAACTTGCCCTTGCCAAAGAAAAGCTTGCCTTTGCTAGAGAGCAACAGTTAGGTGGGGTAGTCCCCACTGGTGGCAGCAATATCCCTAAGGATAAATACAGGAGTTTTGATACTAGACACCTGAGTAAAATAGTGCCCCCCTTTAAACAAGGGGATGACATCCACAAATGGATGACTGCTTTGGAGAGGGCCTGCACTGTCCAGTGCATCCCCCAGAGTCAGTGGGCAGCTATTTTGTGGCTCTCCTTTGAAGGTAAAGGTAGAGATAAGCTCCTCACTACTAGAGCTGAGGATGCTAATAATTACCAAGTCTTGAAAAATACACTGATTGATGGGTTTGGCTTAACCACTGAACAGTACAGGTTGCTGTTCAGGGATACCCAGAAAACTCAGTCTCAAGATTGGACTGACTTTGTAGATTGTGCCACTAAGGCTTTTGAAGGCTGGTTACTGGGAAGTAAAGTTACTGATTACACAGGATTGTATTATCTAATTATGAGAGAACAAATCTTAAGTAATTGTCAAAATCAGTTGTTGCATCAGCACCTTATTGACTCAGATCTGACCTCTCCCCAAGAATTGGGAAAGAAGGCAGACAGATGGGTCAGGACAAGGGTCAAGCAGCAGAACCAGAACCAGGGTGGTGGCCAGAAGAAAGCAGATCCCAAGGGTAATGAAAACAAGCAAAATGACCAGAAGTCTTCAACAGGGCCCCAACAATCTAAAGAGGGTGGGTCCCAGAATTCCCAGAAGAAGAAGAATGATCAGAAGAAACCATGGTGCCAGTACTGCAAAAGTAATACTCACTGGTTTAGTGAGTGCACCAAGAAAGGCCCAACTCCTACCACTACTGCCCCTAAGGCATCTGCACCCCCTAGTACAGTTAGTAGTGGTAGTAATCCTCCTAAGGCTATAGTGGGGTTAACCCTGGGAACTGAGGCGGGCTCTGACTTAGTCAGAACACCTACTCAGGCTGTTCTTGTTTGTACTGGGGACATGAATATGACCCCTACAATAAGTCCCAGTACTCTGGGCAAGTACAGGCAGACGCCTTTGATTAATGGAAAAATGGCTCAGGCCTACAGGGACACTTGTGCCAGTGTCACCATGGTGACACCTAACTTTGTGGACCCTGACCAGGTAATACTGGGAGCAGACTACCTGGTGACCAATGCTAGCAATGCCACTACCTCCCATAGTATGACACTTGTTAACTTCTCCTGGGGAGGGGTAAATGGCCTCAAAAGGGTTGTTGTTAGTTCAGACCTCCCTGTGGACTGTCTTTTGGGCAATGATTTGGAATCCTCCTTATGGTCAGATGTGGAGTATAGGACTCATGTGGAAATGTTAGGTTTGTCAGCACATGTCCTTGCTGTGACTAGGTCACAGGCCAAGAAATGCCCAGCTGAACTAGTGCTGGATCCTGGAACAATGGACCAGACACTAACCAAGAGAAAGAGCAGTAGGGGTAAGGTTGACTCTTCCCCCCTGCCTCAGGTGATGGATCAGCTCTCTCAGGAGACTGACCCCAAGACCCCAGAAGGAACTGTCCTAGAAGAGCTTGAGCCTGAACAGGTTGAGTTTCTTGGGACAGGGGGCCCTTCCAGGGCAGACTTGAGGCAGGCACAGTTAGACTGCCCATCTCTTGAACCCCTCAGACAGCAGGCGGCTGCTGAGGCTGCAGGGAATGCCACAGGTGCCCATAAAGTGTACTGGGATGATGGACTCCTTTACTCTGAGGCAAAAGACCCCAAGCCTGGTTCTACCAGGAGGCTGGTCATCCCCTTGTCTCTGAGAGGTTTCCTTCTCACATTGGCCCATGAAATTCCCCTTGCAGGTCACTTAGGCCAGAATAAGACTTGGGACAGGCTTGCCCCACACTTTCACTGGCCCCATATGTCTGAGGACACCAAGAACTTTTGTCGTTCATGTGTCACCTGCCAAGCCAGTGGCAAATCAGGTGGCACAACAAAGGCCCCCCTTATACCACTACCTGTGGTGGGGGTTCCCTTTGAAAGAGTGGGGATTGACATTGTTGGACCAATGGACCCACCAACAGCATCTGGGCATAGATTTATACTGGTGGTAGTGGATCATGCCACCAGGTATCCAGAAGCTATTCCCCTTAGAACCACTACAGCTCCTGTTGTGGCAAGGGCCCTGGTTGGAGTTTTCTCCAGAGTGGGGTTCCCTGAGGAGGTGATCTCTGACAGAGGTGCAAACTTCATGTCAGGATACTTGACTGCTATGTGGATGGAATGTGGTGTCAAATACAAATTCACCACACCCTATCACCCACAATGCAATGGGCTTGTTGAAAGGTTCAACAAGACCCTCAAAGGGATGATAAAAGGGTTACCAGAAAAGCTTAGGCGAAGATGGGACATCCTTTTACCCTGCCTTCTGTTTGCTTACAGAGAGGTCCCACAGAAGGGGGTTGGTTACAGCCCTTTTGAGCTTTTGTTTGGACATCCTGTAAGAGGACCCCTATGTCTGGTGAAGGAAGGATGGGAGTTACCTCTCAAAAAGCCTAAGCTAGACATAGTGGACTATGTACTTGGTCTCCGCTCCAGGATGGCAGAGTACATGGAGAAGGCATCTAAAAACCTTGCGGCCAGCCAGAAACTTCAAAAAGCTTGGCATGACCAAAAGGCTGTCCTAACTGTTTACCATGCAGGACAGAAGGTGTGGGTGTTGGAGCCAGTGGCCCCAGCAGCTCTCCAAGACAAATGGTCTGGACCCCACATCATCATTGAACAAAAGGGAGAAGTCACCTACTTGGTTGACATGGGAACTCCCAGGAGCCCTCACAGAGTACTTCATGTGAACAGGCTCAAAGCATTTGTTGACAGGGAGGACATGGGCTTGCTCATGGCCACAGATGAGGGACAGGAGGAAGAGAGTGACCCTCTCCCAGACCTGCTCACTCAGAACCCTGATGATGGGTCAGTAGATGGTGTAGTCTTTTCTGACAGCCTCTCTGAGCATCAGCAACAGGATTGTAGGCAAGTCCTTCAATCCTACAGACAAATGTTTTCTCTGACCCCCAGTCAGACAAACTGGTGCACACATGAGGTGGACACTGGAGACAGTCTGCCTATAAAGAGTAAAATCTACAGGCAACCTGACCACGTCAGGGACTGCATAAAAACTGAAGTACAAAAGATGTTGGAATTGGGAGTCATTGAACCCTCAGAGAGTCCTTGGGCTAGTCCTGTAGTTCTAGTGCCTAAACCTCACACCCAGGATGGTAAGAGAGAGATGAGGTTTTGCGTAGACTACAGGGGTCTCAATGCTGTCACTAAGACAGATGCCCATCCAATACCCAGGGCAGATGAACTGATAGATAAGTTGGCTTCTGCAACTTTCTTAAGTACATTTGACCTAACAGCTGGTTATTGGCAAATCAGGTTAGCTGAGGATGCCAAGGCCAAGACAGCATTTTCTACCCCAGGAGGTCATTACCAATTTGTGGTGATGCCCTTTGGTTTGAAAAATGCACCTGCCACTTTTCAAAGGTTGGTGAACCAAGTTCTCACTGGGTTGGATGACTTCTGTGCAGCATATCTAGATGATATTGCTGTCTTTAGCTCCACCTGGGAGGATCACCTGATCCACCTGAGGAAAGTTTTAGAGGCCCTGCAAAAGGCAGGCCTCACTATCAAGGCTACTAAGTGCCAGATAGGGCAGAGTCAAGTTGTATACTTGGGCCACCTTGTAGGTGGAGGCCAAGTTCAACCTCTGGAGAGCAAGATACAGGCCATAAAGGACTGGGCTCCTCCAACCACCCAGACACAGGTCAGAGCTTTCTTGGGCCTGTCTGGTTATTACAGGAAATTTGTCAGAAATTATGGAACCATTGTGACTCCACTTAATGACCTGACAAGTAAGAAAATGTCAAAGAAAGTTCAGTGGACAGTTAGCTGTCAGAAGGCATTCGATTACCTAAAGCAGGCCATGTGCACTGCACCTATTCTCAAGAGTCCAGACTACTCCAAACCATTCATTGTCCAAACAGATGCTTCTGAGTTGGGTGTGGGAGCTGTTCTATCTCAGCTGAATATTGATGGTCATGACCAGCCCATTGCTTTTATAAGCAGAAGGCTGACCCCTAGAGAGAAACGTTGGTCAGCTATTGAGAGGGAGGCCTTTGCCGTGGTTTGGGCCCTGAAGAAGTTGAGGCCATACTTGTTTGGTACTCACTTCAAAGTTCAGGCCGACCATAAGCCCCTCTTATGGCTAAATCAAATGAAGGGTGAAAACCCCAACCTTCTTAGGTGGTCCATTTCCCTACAGGGGATGGACTTTACAGTGGAGCACCGCCCAGGAACTGACCATGGTAATGCAGATGGTCTCTCCAGGCACTTCCACTTAGAGCAAGAAGACTCACCTGGTCAAGGTTAGTTTAATGTCCCTAAGTTTGGGGGGGAGGTTATGTAGGAGAGTGGGGTCTGCAATCCCATGGCCACCCCAGATTTTTGCTTTTTGCTTCACTGATTTACGACTTTCCCTGGCTGTGGGCCTGCTAATCAGACCCACAGCCTAGCTGTTCTCTCTCTAAATTACAACCATGTACCTTAGGTGCATTTTACCAATTGGTACTGGGCCACCTTATCAGTCCCTGTACAGCATACCTTAGGTATCCAGGGCGCAGGTGTACCCAGGGCCTACCAGGGGCTGCAGCATGTATTATGCCACCCCTGGCTGGCCACTCAAACAGACACAACTGGCTGCACGACAGCTGGGGCAAGGTGGTGTAAACACCCTTTGCTTTAGATATAGTATGCCTATATCTAACCCTAAAATGGACACATATATTCCTATCAGTCACTCCTATGGCAGGCCTTATCGATCCTGAAGGCAGAGTGCTTGGAATTATGTGAAATGGTGCTCTGGCATGAGCTGAGCCCGTTTGAAGCTTGCGGAACCACGTCCAAATAGCTGTTCCATGATAACGCTATACCATATACTCTTAAGTGCATTATAATCCTCGCGGTTAAATGCGAACTTTGGTATAGCTTCATCAAAACAAGTCGAGTAAGGTGTCATACGAATTGGAATACTAACCTCTCGCCAATTCTGGCGACGGGGTTAGCATTCCACCCTTCTAGAGGGACACGACATGTATGTAACTGCGAACCCCGGTTAAAGTCAGACATAGCCTCAGCTCCACAAAATGGATGCTGCCACCGAGACACCAGTCTGCCCTCCTGCTGCTGGGAGTCCTTCCAGCAACGGAGGCCTGGACAAAGGGTTTCCTGTCAGGGGCGGTGATAGCACCATCCCAGACAGGATTTTGTGTATCCCAGGTAGGCAGGGCTGAAAGGAAGGTGACTGCAAAGTGGCACCCCGGTGCTCACTGTGCATAGGCCGGCTCAAACCAGTTTCTGGGGCACCCCAGCCCCTGAGCTGGGGAGAGACCGGACAAAGGAAAGGGGTGTAACCACCCCCCTCCTGGTCCCACCCATAGGGCAGGACCTAGTCGCGTGCCAGCCCCTTTTTCTTAGAATAAAGGTAGGAGCAGGCCCCCTCCCAAATTAGATCATTCTGAATCTTGAAACTACTTTCCACGAAAGGAACTCTTGACTCTTCTGAAGACTCTCCCTTGTGGCTAAGGAGTAGCCACCCTGCACCAGCAGGCACCATCGAAGCTCTTGCGGTTTGCTGTAAGTCCATCCTCCGGATCAAGACTGCCCAGCTCGACGAGACCCGGTCTTGCCGCCATCTCTTACCTCTACCTACATCATCCAGCCCAGCTGAGATTCGTGGGTGTGACGAGACCCGTGGGACCGGCCATCTTCAAGACCTGCACGACGCTTCACCAGCACGACCCCCGAGTGACCCTCGAGTAAGTGCACTGGGGTTTGAGAAGCCCTAACCCTGAGCAGCTCTTGCACCGAAGTCCAGCCCCCCAGCCTCCACGAGATCTGCGTGGGGCCCTTCTGCTCTTTGCTGCTCACCGCGTTGTCCGGCTACTTGCCTGCTGGCTTGTGGCCCTCCTGATGACGAAGGACGACACTTTCATCGCTGGTCTGGTTGCTCCAGACTCGCCCTTGCTCCCCTCCAACAGAGGAGCACCCTGGACCCTCCTGGTCCACTCCAGACGCCATCTTGAGTCCACCGCGTGGGCTTGACTTTGCCAAGGCTTGTTGCCCCAATCCTGGTTTCAGCAGCGCCGACAGCAGACACCCTCGTGGGACAGCTCGCCCCTCCATCCTGGTCGCCGACAACGCCTCCTGGTCCGAGAGACTGCAGAGCCCGGCGTCACCCACCCACCTGGTCGAGGTGATTTCATCTGGTGCCATCCTGGTGCCCATCTGATCACTGGCTAGTGATCAAGAACTGAGTCCCCTCTGCTTTCAGGTCATCTTCAACTCCGATCCAGGCTTGGATCCCATCGAACTTCATCACTGGTCGCCTGCCAGCAACTTCTTCTTTCAGGCTCCATAGACTTCAACGAGGATTCCCGACGTCACTTGAACCCTATGCAGCCGCGGCCCCTGGGCTAGGTAACTTGAGTAACTCGGTACTCCAGCACAGGTTCACTATCCAAGTGTCCAGATCCTTTTTCGTTTTCAGTCTACCTAGTCGGATTCGTCCGATAACACTAACTTTACGAAATCTAGCATCCATAGACTTCTTCCCGCATCCCGCGTGAGAGTGCACACTCTGCACCCGATCTCCCTAGGCCTCCTGCTCGTAATCTGAAGGTTCAGTAGTGTATCCCTAGCGATCCTGAAGCCTCTGGATCTTGTTACTTACCTGCTAGTATTTCGCATTCCACTTTTAGAGTATATGGTTTTTCGTGCCCCTCGGGCATTTGTGTAAATTGTGTAACTTATAGTATTTTCATAAGAGTTTTGTATTGTGCTTAGCTCCCTGACTCATAAAGAGTTCAGGGTAGACTTGTTATAAATAAATACCCTTTATTTTCATAACAACTTGTGTGGTGTCCTTTCACTTGGTGTTCAAGGGGTATATGTGACAGTAAAACAGCTGGCTTAACACGCCCTCTAGAGTTTAGCCTGAAGACTGCTCGTGTCCATGCTACTAGGATAGCTGGTCTAAAAGGTTGACTTACAACCAATCATCAATAAGGGTTGTTTGGTATGATACAAAGTGATCACTAGAATAGTGAGCACTATATATCAGGCCAACTTCTCACAGTACCGACCTCTACCGTTCTCAACCGCCGGCTGCCGGGACCAACACGGTCAGTTCCAAAGTTCCGCCTTCCGGACCCCGGCGCAGGATCATGAACCGGGACCTCTCCCGATCAGCAGGGTGGGGCAGCGCTGCGAGAACCAAGCTCGGCATCAAAGTGGGTACCCAGACCCACCGTGCCGACCAGAGGGTCCCCGGCCTTCTGCTACCCACTTACGGGTGAGAAAGATCCTTATCGCGGGGTTCCTGTTCGGGCGCCATCTGATAAGCGTGCCTCAAATCCACTCGAGTGACTTACCACACTCACCTATAATTACCCAATAATAAGTCAGCCGGACAGTGGATAAGAATAAGCAAGGTAATTTTATTAGGCCACAAACTCCCATATGAGAGGGCCCTGTCCGACCTCACCCCTAGGAGTGCGCCGAGAGGACTGACTCATCTCATCACAGCAATACATTATAACATGGTACAGCAGAGTAAAACATGCCCATACTGGAAAAGTACTGGACCCCGAGGAGGGTGAACAATGGCCTCACACAAGAGGCATCTGCACCTGTAATAGCAACATTTTGGTTATCTGCATCCAAGGCCGCGGAGCCAGGCCTCAGCATCTCCAGCGCATGAGAATAGTTCTGATAAGAAGTTTTGCTATTGGTTTCGATCACAGTTAGCCAAGAAACGAAAACTGCTGCCTTCAGGGTTTTTCCTATTCCTACGGGAGGGGGGTGAGCAAGTGCGACTCGCACACAGAGAGAAGCGCTTCAAAATGGTGGCACACAAGCTAAGCTAAGAGAACTGAATAATATCACATGCATAATGAATAACGAAGTGGAGAATATAAACGTAAATGCATAAATGAGAATATTATTAGTTAGACACATTATGCTAACTCATAAACGTAAGTGTAAGTGGGCGGGGCATCGGAAAATGAAACCTATCAAAAGGGTGGACTCTGGTAAATGTATTTTTGTTTTTAACTTTTTAATCTTTCACCACTGCACGGGTTAGTACATTACACACTAAGACCCTTTCCTGTTAATTTCTCAGGTGCGCCCTGCTTAGTCCTGAGGAAGACCCCGGCATAAGGACCCAAACAGTCTACTTACCTTTTGGGGCCGAAACGTGGACTACATCACCGCCCTATGCCAGTTCGATCAACAGTGCTTGCTTCATTGTGATAGTGTATTGCAAACAATGGACTTTTACATGTCTTCATGATTATTGTATAGCCAAGTGAAGCCGGCTCTAATTGTAATGTATTTGATGTCACCACCTCTTTCACTCCCCCAATCCTCACAAAGCGCACCCTACTATTGCCCCTTTCTTTCCCGTACTTCGCGGGGCACTTGATATAATACGCTGTCCCAGATTTATTCTGATGCTCAATATGATTAAATAATATTGAACGCTTTATTGTGTTGTGTAATTTGAATTAATGCTAGCTGGCATTTAATTACATGTTTGTTTTTAATTGTAAGACTGGGACCACTCCCTTTCTGTACTACATTCAGAATGCGGCGCATGGTGCCGCAGTGTGGTGGCAGTCGGACCGCCACCATGAGTACGGTAGTACTGTGGACCGCCATACTCGTAATCAGGCCCTTACAGCATTTATATGCTGGGGATGCTTAGTGAGTGTGTTGCATGTGTTTAAAAACAGTTACATTGAAGGAAATATTTAAACATTCATTTCAATATAAACATACAGAGCATCCATTTTACGATATAGACAATTGTGAAAAACATAGCCCGGCTTGTTAGGCAGGGCATGGTTGTCGCTCAGAATACTAGGACAACTACAGATTCTGTTTTACTATAAAGTATGGGCTGACTAAATTCTGAGTCACGAAAAGGAAATTATGAAGCAAAGCGGCACATTTTGTGATAGTACTACCTCATTATTTCGGCAACTTTACATGTTAACAGTATTTGAGCAAAGGTTTTGCCTCATTAGAATAAGTTTGACACCAAAATACTGCAAAATGCAACTGAGAGGTGACCATTCAATCTTTCATAAAGGATTTCTACTGCGCAGAAACATTTGTCGTCACGTTTTTAGTGACGTTTGAGTCTATGAGATAGCAACAATTAATAAAAAAATGCTGCAGTTATATAGAAGAATTATCCTTAAAGATACAAATCCTGGTGTGATTACCCACTCCCCTAGTAGTGCAAAATAAGCACCGCTATGTCATTCTTCTCATTTCACTACAGTCTGTAAAGCATATATTGCAATGATCCTTCCCCACATGGAATCAGTATATAATTCCTCAGGTCTCACCCTATTAATATGGAAAGTACCACTGTCCGAAAGGTTTCCTCATTTCCACTGATAGTCAAAACTTGATTGCTATGCTTGGTATTGTCCAGCTCCTGATGTTCCTCGTTGTCCTCTTTTTGTTCATCCTGCTCCTCCATACACACACTTAAGGCCAGAAGTATATGGTAAAACAGGTTGCAAATTGTGCACCTACTTTTACAGGATCCATTTTTTTCAAGATTCAAAAAGGGGAAGGGGTCTCTTGTTGACCCCTTTCTGTTTGCAAAGTCTTACCACTAAGTTTCAGTAGTCAGGAAAACATTATTGTTTTGCAGCCTGGTTTTGGTTGAAAACATTAATGCATCCCACTGCAATTTGGTATTTGAAGTGCTGACCTGAACATGTCGCGGCCAAAAATCCAATTGGTATGTAGTCACAAACCCAAATTGTGATTCAGTAATGTGTTACCGAATCACAATTTGGGTTTCTTACATACTAAAATGGAACTCAAAGCTGGTGGGCTGTGTCCCTTTTTACTGCTGACCTAGGAGATGGGGCTTAACCTAGAGCACAGAGAGGCCTCATTTAACCAGCCCTGCACATCCACAGTGTGGGACTCGAACCAGGTGAACGGAGGATTGTTACAAAGTTCCTATAAGGAACTGTTTTGAGCCACTTGAGATGTTGAAGGCTAATGAATTACTCTTATCCTCTGAAAAGACTGTTCAGTGCACCCTCGTTAGAAAATAATGCTGATGGTTTGCTTAGAGACACTCATTTAACCATGATTACAACAGAGTCTCCTTTGGACCAAAGGGCACGTATATTCGGTGGGGGCCTTCAGTCTTGTTGCATGGAATATTGTGGGTGCATTTAATAAAATCACAAATGCCAACTGGCTGTCATTCATTAGTGGTTTTGACATTATAGGTTGCCAAGAAACTCGGATGAATGAGAAATGTTATATTGATGTTTTTTTATGTTTTTAACCAGCAAGCCACTCCTTCAATTGCTGGTAGAGCCAAGGGGAGTCAGGCTACATTTCTATCTGTTAAAATTCCTAAACTGCAAGTAACAGAAGTTTGGTTCTCATCACACTTCTTGATTACATCATTCTCCTTCTCTGAAAGATTTGGTGTATTGCGTGATTAATTTCTATCATAATATTTTCAACCACAGAATCAGCAATGTGATAAATCAATTCAATTCGGAAAGTCTTTTAGAAAGCTTTGAGCTGAAAAGTTTTTGCATTGTTTTCTTAATTTGGGTGGGGAGTTTTAATGTTTTTACTTGTGAGTTCAGAGGTCTGTCGGCTTGTGGTTTTAAACATTGTTTATGGCCTTACGTTGAAATATAAATTTGGTTTTTACAAGTTTTACAAGACATAATTTACTATTGGCTTCATTATGATTCATTATGATTTTGATTGATCTATCCCTTTTGCTTAAGGATTTTAAAATTATTAGTATATGTTCTAGTGATCACAATCCTCCTGTTGTTTCCTGGAACCTAAATCTGAAATCTGGGGGGTTATCAAAAAAAAAACTTGTGGGATAGGGTATTTCAAGGACAAAAGGTTAAGGATAAAATGGGATAAGATTGACCCAGATGTTTTTACACGAAAAGTAATCATAGAGGATATGGGTTCTATCCTAGATTGTTTTTCCTGTGAGTTAGATCCTTGAATTCTACAAAATGGATTTAAAGGTATATGTTCGTCAGTAGCACACATGCTAATTCCCAGTTCTGTACCACCGAGGCACCACCTTGCAGATGGTTTAATGCAGCAGCTCGGCCGCTCATAAACAGCTGAAAGCAACTCTCACAATTAGTCCATTATCTATCCAGAGAGTTAAACATGCTTGGCGGTAATATAAAACTAACTTAGAGATAAGAAAAAGGGAGATAAGACGTAAGGCATGGGACAATCTATTAGAGACAGAGAGAGTAGGGAGTAGGGATTTTGGGAGGTAGACCAATTTCTCCAGTTGATTCGACTGTCAAGATTCCTGGTCGAGTATTATTGTCCAACTTGGAGACCTGGAAAAAATATTTTAACAGAAGTACAATTTGGTTTCCAATCTGAACTTTATCTTTTAATCTGAGAATATGTTATGGCTAGGGATGCCGCTTTACATCTAGCTTTTATGGATCTCTCCAGCACTCTCGATTTGGTAAACTGCTAGAGGCTCTGGTTTTTAATGGAACAGATGGGGTAGAAAAGGAAATGCTCACCTTAATAAGATGCCTGCATTACCATACAATGGTTAAGGTACGTTTGGCATATCAGGTGAGTGTACCTCCCAAATTAGATCCACTCACAGCATGAGACAGGGGTATATTCTGGCCCCATTTTTATTTTTATTTATAAAAATTGTATTAAATAACCATTTATGTAAGGGAAATTATATGCTGCGGATGGGGAATGAGTCCATTCCAATCTTTCTATATGCGAACGATGCAGTCCGAATCGCCAGAACAGCTAATTTCCTGCAAGTTTGGTTGGACTCATTTTTGATTTTTATGACGGACCTATATTTAAAAGTAAATTTTTAAATATAATTTATTATTACCTGTGGGCATTCTGATACTAAGTCTATGAATGAGGGGTATACAGCTTTAAACAACAAAGAGGTTTAATTACTTTGGTATTATTTTAACTCATCTTCAATATGGACTCCCCTTTGAACTTTGAGACTACAACAATTTAGTAGAACTAATGAGGCAGTCTTTAGGTTTGCACATTGACTAGGTCATAAGCAGTAAAACAAATATTAAACATTTATCAGAATAAATGTATTCCGGTAGGGAAGTATGGAGAGGGTGTGTGGGGTTATAGTAATTTGAGAATTCTCCAACATGCATAAAATAGTTTTATTTGTAGACTATTATTGGTACAACAGAGTATAGCTACATTCATTACAATGAGGAGTCAGGCCTAACCTATCTGGAAGATGTGATTGGGTTAGCACTTCTGATTTTATGGATTAACTGCTGGGGCAAACCGGAGGTGGATTTGGTTAGAACTTTCCCTATGGAGAGAGAGAAACTCTGATTATTTAGACCGTAATCTTTGAACACAATGGGAACCCAGAACAATGGTGACAATATAAATTATTTAGCAAATATGTTAACAATAATACACTTGACAAAAATATGCGGCACCTAAAAAACTTTTATATTAGAGGGAAAAGGAAGGCTAAAACAGATTAAAATCGCTACCCCTCCTTCAGTTTCACCCATACAAAGCTTTTAATGGTTTTTATATATTTTCCCAGAGCAATAACAACATCAAGATATGGCATTTCTGTAAGTAGGAGTACTGCCTGAGCGGATAATCTTATCTCATATTTTTATAAATATTGGGCATAAGAACAATTTCCGCAAGGCTAAAACTGAGATGCAATCAAGCAATATGTTCAAAATATCATTTCTAGTTCCTAACCCACATATACAGCCTCCATCTGTCTGTAGCATTTCTGCTTTTTTTTTTTCTTCCCTCAGACAAGGATTAATACCAACTCGTACTTTTACAATGTCATGCCTTAGCCCTTGATTAGGCAGGGTGTCCAAGTACAGGTACCAGGCTTCGTTCACCGATGAGTTTCTTATACCTTGATCAGATTTTTTTGAACTCAGGTATTCCAGATCCGTCATTCTTGAAAATTCCTGTCCTTGGAGCCTGAGAATACTCTTAGTAAAGTCTACTTCCATGGACTGCTGTGATAGTCTCACCTTAAAGCGCTCACCTGTTATCAGGAGTTTCCTTCTTACTTCCTTGGTCCATTTTAGGCTATTAAATTGAATCTCCTCTCTGCACTATTGTGAGACCTTCTGCACACTACCTGGATCCTGGCGTTTCCAAAATCTTAGCAAGGACATTTCAATCTGAATTCTCCATGCTATTGTACCTAACTCCATTTTAATTGCCTGAATCATTGTGGAACTCGGTAATGACAGTAACATTTTTAAGATCTTCCCTTCTTCTCTGTCCCATCCGCATTCACCACTTAAGTAAAGAACTACTGTCCCGTACAATACTTGCAGGGGGATCATTGCTTCATATGCCTTTAGCATGGGTCTGTGCCACATATCTCCAAATTCTTTATAAAAAAAATTCAGCCCACAGATTGATGAGAAGGTTTTTGCTTTTTGAGCTTCTAAGTGGATATGCCACTTTAGAGCGCTATCAAACCAAAGTACTAGGTATCTATATTCCTTATCAATCTCCAATTTCATTCGCCTTAAAAACCAGCTAAAATTCTTAATGCTTTTCCCAAAGAATAAAACCTTTGTTTTTTCCAAATTTACAATTAAAAACTTTGCCTCACAATAGTCCTTAAAAAACATTTAATTTCCTTTGGAGTCCTAGTTCCGTTTGATCAAGTATCACTAGGTTGTCTGCATATAGAAGGCATGACACTTTATTACCACTCATTCTGGGACTTGCACTTCTCTCCACCTCTAGTGCCGCAGGTAGATCTGCTACCCTAGAGACTGCCTTGCTGTTGATAAATTGGAGTGGATCCTTTGGTTTTGTTTATACAAGGAAAACGTTTGAGTCAATAGGTATCCCTGATTTTTAAAAAAACCCACAATCGTTAACCCTCAACTGGAAAGATACAGTTAAACAGCAGTATTTTAACCACAGTATGAAACAGTAGTTATGTAAACTTCTGAGTCAACTACAAGAGGGATGGACCCTATTTTGATTTGACACTGAATCCCACCTACCGTTTTTCGCAGCTTGTTTAAAATGAAGCACAGTGCACTTTATGCTAGCTTTTCCTTTGCAGGGAACCTGCCAACCAGATCTGCCACATTATTGTCTGACACCATTTCTACTCAAAGCACGACCCACTTTATGGTGTTTGTCCCCTGCATTCAGCTCCCCAGATTTCTTTTCTGGCTCCTATTCTATGTTGTGCTAATATTAAACAATATAAAGAAGGCCTGGTGTCCTTACAGCAATTACATACACCAGATATTTGTCAGGCAATTAATAACTTTAGAATAATTCCCCTTCCAATTAGCAAATGTTATGAGGACTTAAATGTTTAATTCCAGTATGAGTTTTTATGAGCAACCACTTTATTGAACCATTTTATATGTATTTGAGATTATTACATGCAATCATTCTTAATTGATGTTTTAATATATTTTAAATGGCAATGTTTGGGTATATAGGTTGTATAAATTATGCTTTCACTTTTATAGCTTTTGACCGAATGAAGATTTTTGACTGACTGACATACCAAAATGCCTTTTTGTGGGGTCAAACTGTCTGATTCCGAGAATCAGGCTGTTTGTGAATGCAAAAATGCATGGTACATTTGGCTCAAAATGAGCAGGGCTGCTCTTTCTTACAATCATGCCAATTTTTATTCACTTTCCCTGTAAATGACAGCTCTTTTCCTTGGCCCCTTCATGAATCGGTTGAGAAAGAAGGCCAAAGGCAGTTTGTGCAATGAATGCTTAATGGTCATGGCCAAACAGACCAGCAGACGCTGCAGACCTATTTAAATTTTTAAACATTCCTAATCAACTTTTTCTGTGCATGGTAATAAATTGATATAATTGATATACTTCTTCCTACAAAAATAACTGTTAAACATTCTTTGATGGCCTTATCTTTTCCCAGCTACTCCTCCTGAGTTTAAATAACATGAACTATATTCCTGATTTTGAATTTAAATTGGTATTAGTAATGATATTAACAAGTAACACATTGAAACATTTAACAATCGTATACTTTTTAAATAATTCAATAATATGATTTTTTTGCTAATCAGCATGCTAACAGTAGGCATTACTTTCTCTGTATTGTACTTCCTGCTTTTGCTTTAAGAGAACCGCTAAGGTCCAACCTTACTAGGTGGAGGGTAGTTAGCAGGATGCCTGCTATGCCAGGCCAAAGTAGAATGTATTTAAATTAGGAGGGTGAGAGTGTTGTACCGCATTAGGTGTCAGTATACATAATCTAGGGCAGTTAGGATTAAAGCAAGGATACCTCCAAGCAACAGGAGAATGACAACCCGGGCTGGACTAGTTGTGATTTAGCAGGAAAGGGCAGGAGAGAGGACAAAGACGGCCACAGTCAACAGGATGGTTTTTTAAGCAAAGGCAAACAAACACCGATTAAAGTTGCTCCTCCTCGCAGCCAAGAGCAAAGAAAACAAAGTATTTAGACGTAGTAGGCCAACCGCTTCTTTTACTTCAAGTAAACAGTCAACGAGGACATGAGTACAACAGAGACCTGGGGGATTTGTTTTGTGAGAGAAGTTTACAAACTCCGTCACAAATAAGAAACACAATTTATTAGTCAGCAATAGGACTGTTATAGGCAGTGCTGGAATTGGAAAACATTTACTCCAGAAACTCATACATTTGGGGTCATGATGTGGGAGAGGAACAGGGTGGAGTCATGAGGGGCAAAGCCATGAAAGCAGAGCCTGAAAGTCAACTTTACAATATTTTTTTAATTTGCCACAAAGAAATTGGCAACAAGGGCAAATGTGACAGTAAATCTGTTCTATCTTACTTAATCAGACACAAAGAGGCTGCATTTAAAATATCTTACAGGGTTGAAGCACCTGCTGCACAGTGGTTAAAATGGAAATAAAGAAAGGCAGGTATTAAAGCATTGGAGCAGTGCCTGAAGTGCTGGTACTATCCCTTCCAAATTAAGAAGTGCAGGTACTGAGTATCTAATAGTACCTGCCCATTTAAAGCTCTGCTAATGCAGAGATCTTTATATGCCTCGCAATTTTCAGGGGATTAAAATAATGGTAACATAAATGTAGTGGTTAATTTGCTCCAGAAGGTTCTGTGTTTTATCCAGTCAGAATTTTGATTAATAAAGTAGCATAGAGGATTAGTGTACCTACTACAAAGCACTTTGTGTAACATGCATGTCACACATTTGTATTTTATATAGATAGCTAAGTGGGTTACTGCTTTTGAAACAGAGATTCTATTAGTACTTCTAGTCCATAATGCTAATATAGCACAATGAGCTAAAACCAGCATCAAGGAGCTACATGCAAAGTGTAAGTCACACGTTTAGATACATATTGTTTTTTTTTCTCAATCTGTTGATTAGTAATAAAGTCTGTTAGTACAGACAAAGCCAATCACTACATTATGTTTTAAAATCCTGACTTTGTGTTTCTCTCGACCATGCACTATTAAAATGTAATCTTTACAAGCTTGGTCGATATGTGACTACTACACTTTATAACCTCATTGTCTTCTGTATCATATCTTGTATATTGGTTTACACATTTGTATGATTTGTTGTCTCTTTGTGTGAGATGTAAAGCGCTGTGACACCCTAGACTGGGATGAGTAGTGCTATAAAAGAATTAAATACAAATAAATTAGCAAGTGCCATTTCAATTGTTATCTGTGTAATTATAGTGCATGCACATCTCTTACATAGTGGGGTTGAACAAAATCAAAAACTTGCTTCCAAATCATAGTTTCTCTAAAGTACCAGTAACGTGATGAGCTGTGAGCCTGTGTATCCTTCTATTGCATTGGCGTCAAGCTGTTAGGCTCAAGATGGCTCCCAGACAGGTTCATACTTGATTAAAGAAGGGCAGCTGGCCCTTTAAATGAAGCCTTTGTTTTAGATCCAGCTGGACATGCTGCTTCTAACGGAAAGCAGACAACGTCTGGGTACTGCTGAATTGGGTCCCAATGTCAAAAAATGTCACCACAACAAATTCAGCATACAGTACTGGGATGGCTGGATCCAAGCTTATTTTCATAAATAGCTGTCGGAACCCAGATCCGGCAGGATCCCCTAACTTTCTTGCACTGGTTATAGGACAAAAGAATTTTGCTAAGATACAATAGAAGGAGATTTGAGAATAGAGTTAGTCACGTTAACATTATTCAAATGGCTAGAAATAGCTGCCGGAACTCAGATCCGGCAGGAACCCCTACTTTTCCTGAACTGCTTGTAGGGCAAAAGCAACTTTGCTAAGAAGCAATAGAAGTAGTTTTGAGAATAGATTTAGTCACGTTAATATTATGCAAATATTTAGAATTAGGGTAAAATTCAGTTAATGGATAACCTGAATTTTACTCTAATTCTAACCATTTGCATAATGTTAATTTAATTTTAATTGTACTACATTTCATTATTTCAGTAATTAATACTAACACTTACAATTACCTAAATCTAACCGATAATAAACACGTTTTTTTTAAATTAATTAAATTACTGTTACATTTTTTACCCCTATCCTGCATTAAATTAAATTAATATCTCTGTAGCCTATATAATAACAAATTCATTTAAACTCAAAATGTATTTTTTATTAAATCAAATGAAAGTAAATTGTAAGCCTAGTAACTATGTTGTAATCCTTATTCATAACTGGCGGCTAGAGCTCTTGGCTTTGGAACCAGTGAACCAAGGTTCATGTCCCAGCCTCTACTCTTGACTCAATATCGTGTGATTCTGGGCAAATCACTTAATCTCCCTGTATTTACAAATGTATAATGTAATGTGTGATTTCCATTTCTGTAATCCCCAGTTGGTGTACACAGTCCTGTAGACTGTCTCCCATTCTCCCCAAGCAATGTACAGCTACATCAACGTTGTGCCAATCGCTCTGGTCTGAGCCTGGTCATAGTTTTAGCTGTGACCTGCTAGCCACTGCAAAGCAATGTGCAGTGAAGGGTGAGTTGAAAGAAGCATTGGCAAAACCACCCGTACACACCATGTGGCCATATTTAATGGAAACTTATTGTGTTGTGCTCGTTCTTTCTCCCGATATAGAAAAAGTACTAGAACAATGACCGTGGCACAGAACACAAAGTTGAAGTGCTTTAGGCACCTCTTGCACACACCTGGCAGGAGCACAGTCCCTGCTTTATGTTTAAATAAGAATGGCACAGAAGTATAAATCAATGCTTAGCTATCCTCGTGATGGATTTCAAATAAGCTCACAATCCCACAGGCATGGCCCTACAATGGAAAATAAACTTCATTCACAGTGTGATCTGCACAGGCAAATAGCCCAAGGTATCTTACAGGTCATTAAGCTTTTTTATTACCACATCTGTTTCTTCAGACACCAGCAGTGTTTGCTGTCACTAAAGACCCTGAAGCTAAAATTATGTATATTTATTCCTTAGCAGAATTCTCCCTTGTGATCAGATAGATCAAGAATAGGCCAAGAATAGGAGCTTTGACCACATTTATCAGCCCAGTCACTTCTTGGCATCTTGAGACGAATAATAAAGTAGTGCGACAGGGCTTGCTTGAAATATCAGAGCACCATGCGCCCACAATTCATAGCTCTTGTTCTTAGTAGAAAAACGTAATTGGGTCAATCTTCGTAATTTATGTGAAGAAATGAGAAGTAGGAAGATGTGTTCAAAGCTATCCATAAACATTTTATGTGTTGCAATCAAATCTTAATGGAGCATAAACGTATCTACATCCATGCACATCCTGGGGATGTATGGAAGTTTACTACTGGAAAGAGGAGCTTTTATGTTGGAAAATTAGTCAAGCAGGGAAGGGAAGGATATAATTAAAGTTAACTTGTAAGAGCAAATTCAAGGACAAGGTAGAGGGAAGCAATTTAGAAGTAGGAAAGAAGGTAGGAATAATGGACAATTGGCATGAGAGAGGGAAGGAAGGGCATTAAAACAGAGTTCATTATAAGGATTGAAAAAACAACATGCCCATGATTTTTTGCAAGCTCCAAAAGTGTTAACATTGATAACCACTGGTTTGCAGAATCCTTGAAAACATTGGAAAACACTGAAACCCCCACCTAATTCAAAACAAACAGAATTTCAAAACAGGAAAGCCTCCGCATAATGCAAAGCAAATTTATGTGTGGATTCTCTTACTCTTTTTTATTTAATAATCCAATAATACTGCACACTAATCCACTTAAAAGCTAGAGTCTTTATTATTTAAAACAAGAAAATTAGCATATTGAATGACCATGCCACAGCAGATGGAACACTCTGAACTACCAGTAGAAGACTGGTCTATATCCTAAGTAACTGTGCTGACTGCCTGTCTTCTCCATGGTTTTGAATCAGGAAATTGTTCTCTTTGCAAACATATGATGTCCAATGAAATTGGTAGGTAAGACGATCAATCTGGTTCCCAGCTCCCACCTGTTACAAACCTGTTATGTTGTCTCTAACCACCCTAGACAACTAGTTGGTCAACAATATGCATATAATGCATGGGTGACTGTTACACCTACACCTAACCTGCAAGCAGTTTCCCTATTACAGGCTACACATGTACTACGTTGCCGGGACAAGAATGTCCTCTGCATGGCTTTGAGAGAGTGTGCCCATGCCATGAGTTACACAAATATAAGTATTTATGGAATGTTTGACTTTTAATTCCCAGCGTGTGCAACAATTGTGCATACATGCTGAGGTCTGGTATGTGTAAAGTTATTGGGAATCCTTAGTAGGGCTCTGTGGTCTGGAGGGGTGCAGTATGTGCACCTGCCTGTTTACATGCGATTACAGTACATGTACCGATTCACAGATGCTTATGATGGTTCCATCATGTGGTTCTTGAATCTCTAATACTAGACAAGACTTTTTTCCTGTCCCTAGCAGAGAGCAAGAAACCTAAGAGCCTTGATCTCCAAAGTTCCACTAAAGTGCCACAATCAGGCCCTGTGCTGACATTCTGAGTATGTGGTATGTGTGCAATGAGTATCAGCAGACTGGGTTATTAATCTGTGCATCATATGGGTATGTGCTTATGAGGCCATTGGGATCAATTTTGTGTTTCTTCTGGTAAAGCTTGGCACAAGATGGAGACTGGGTAAATGCCTCCCAGGTGAGCACCAGACCTTCATATAAGCCTGTGGGAGGACGGAGACAGGGCTCTCTATCGAAACATTGTGATGACCGTTCAACAGTCGCTACTTGATTGTTCCTTCCTGAGCTCTCCCTTAGTATAGATGGAGGTGGTGGGGTGGTGTAGATAGCTGTCTTGTTTGTAAGTGCACGGTGAACCATCCTGTCAGGGCCTGCCTGTTTGTCTCTCCCACAAGGGGCACTACAAAAGGATGATGCCTCTTTGGTGCGAGAACTTCACTCCTCATTGTGCTCTTCTTTTGGGTGCTTTTCCTGTAGACACCAATCATCACTCGCCGCTGGGAGCCATCACCTAACTGTGTATGCTCTGAAGAGGGGGATGCACATACTCAGCGAACTGTCTCAAACCAGTTCTAGAACTGAGACATTGCTATCAACATTATCTGTCTAGAAAAGGAATACAAGAGATAGTTTGAAATTTCCTCAGGTAGTTTAAGAACTTCTCACTGACCTCACTCCTTAGAATATCAAGGAATTTCTTGAGCATTAGGGCTCTGTTATTGGCAGCCATTCTCTCTGACGTGAGGGGTCATCACCTGAAAGGAGTTGGAATCTCTTTCTCCCCGGGGCTCCTGGTTTGTTGTGCCTACTAAGATGTGACCGCCACTCACGGCCTGTCTGGTGCTATGTCCCCGAGAATTGTGAAGTATGCAAGGCCCCCGACTAACTCACCATGACCTTTCAGTGACCTTCCATCACCCTTTGGATGGATGTTTGTGTTTGGGGCTGAATTACATCACCATTGTTGGCAGCTGCCCTTGCTGAATCTCTGTGGCATCTGAGGCTTTGTTTGCCAGCACCGAGAAAGAGGTCAGACCTCAAGCATGCAGGGCATCTAGTGAGGAGCAGTGCATCCAGTGAGGGTGGACCTTGTGCTTGGTTCTGCTGCACTGGAGTAGGTAAACACTAACAGAACACTGCTCAGGAGACACAGGGGGCATAGAATTGACACTGATCGTCTAATTTCTAACCGCTAAGAAACTGTTCATCAAGTGACCTGTAGGACTTGGGCATAGAAACTAACCAGAAAAAATAAGAATCCAATGTATAGGATTCAGAGACCTAGTTTGTATGATGGTAACTGATCAATTGTTCTCAGTATAAACCAAGGAAGAAAGAAAAATTTCTTTCTAGTGTCCCCTCACTCACCGGGGTTTCCCCACGGTGACATGCTTCATCATTGGGGCCATCCCAGTTCTCTACGAAAAGAGGCGTGCTGCGACTAGCGGACTACGCAGGAGCACTTTTATTGTGAATGACTATGTGTGGTGTGAAGTGAAAATAGTGGCAGAGTGGGTGTGAGTGACTATTAAAAATACTGTGCTAGTGGGCCTCAACAAATTTTATTTCGCTCCTAGATTGGTATATTAAAAGGGGTTAACACTGCTCTTTAACCATTAATCAGGGTTAAGTCAGTGTGTGGTCAACATGTTTCAAGCTCCCCAGGCTTTTCGTCAGGACCATACAGGGACCAGCCCTGTATTTACCACTCCGATGCGTCCCAAATGTGGTGTAAAAATGATTGAGAGAATATTAAACGCTGTTAACTATAAAACATGCGCGTTATACATACGATTGTACGTTTTCGTTGTTCATATAGTGGTGCTTAATAGCACTTCATGGTCTTAGGTAGGGGGCAGGATCACCTCATGGAAACATTGTTCCTTACTGGTGAAACCGCACTTTGTTACCTACTCATTCCCCTCCGGATGCGGTCTGGAGGGGAACGAGTAGGTAACACAGGATGAGGACGAGGCAGAAGCGCGGTTGCTAAATAAATGAGAGCGTATCAAGGTGACTCACGGAACCAACCTGACATATGCCCGTCCATTGAAAACTACCTCATTGCTTTTAAGTTACATAGAGAAACAAACAAGAAGAGTGGAAGCGCCCCAAAAATACCACAGACAAGTGGAAAGGCTACCATTACCTATGACTCACCCTAATAAGAAGGAAGAACTCCACCATGAGCGATAAGCGACGGACCAAGGAGATAAACTAAAGAAAACATCAGTGGGTGCCTGTTTGTTTAACAACCAATAGCGAGGGTGATGAGCAATAGTCTTTGATGCCGGGGACCCCAATGAAACGCCAGTCCTGAAGAAGGTGCTACAATATCAAATGTCAACAGCACCGAAACGCGTCGACCCATTTATATTTCTTTGTAGAATCCAAGTAGGGTCTGAGGAGCAGTAGATATTCATATATATATGATACTATTGACTATACCTTTGTATATATAGAGAGGACCATTGGATCTAGTTACTATTGTGGCAAAGGAATTCAAAGGCCATAGGATACGGGGTTTTTCTTTTGTTATATCTCTGATTGTTATATTTGTTTTAAATGTTTTTTTCTCACATGTATTAAGTTAGATAATGGAAATGGTATTTGTCTAAATGTCTACAATGAAAATGTTTAATGAATTTTTATGAATATTTGTTGTTTTTTATGGTATACACTCAAGGATTATTCTTTGAAATCTTAAGTCATCTTCATGTAAGTTTTTTATTAAAAAGAATGTGAACGTTCAATTTTAGTGTGGAATTTAACTATTTACTGGTACCGTGAGTGACTGGCTTGCAGAAGCAGGAACGTATGAATGCATGGACTGATATTGTTTGAAAAGATAGCCAATCTCTACGATAGTGTCTTACCCAGGGATTTCCCTTTGACGGATTACTGCACAGTGGCCATATTTTTTAAACATTTAATACTAATGTATCCAGAACTACACACATTGTAACTACTACATCTCTTCGATTCTCTAATGCTAAATGCATAAAAGGAGGAACTGTGTTAGACACTGAGTTATTGTGGATTAAAATTGTGGTGACAAATGTCTTTGCTATTTTAAATCGCATTGTGTATTACTTGAATTAATAAATTAACCATTGGGATCATCCCACCCATGAGATACTTACTTTAATTCTAATTTCCCAATTCTGATTGCCTTGTATAGGTCACGGTGCCTAAGAAGTTGTAATAAAGTAGATTGTGTTAATCTTTTACCGCACTTATACTTTCTAGATCAGCAGCTTCATGCCTCTGTCACTATATGAAGGACAATTCTTTTTACAGCACTTTGCAAAGTAGGGACTGACACAATAAGCACGTTGTCTATTGACACTGATCTATGCATCTCACCGCCTATATCATTGGAAATAAAGTACCCCAACCCATACCATTGTGATATAGGAAGCAATGTAGGGTTCATCAACAATCACCTACAATACGGTCTCCGGAATGTCCCTTTGAGGATGACAATTAGGGATAGTGGCCGTGCACTGCAATAAGTTCTTCTTAGTATTAAGGCGTGAGTCGTGCTCCTATGGATACTCCCCGCTCGGGAGTATTAAAATATCACAGATTAGCGCTGGCACTGACTAGTGCAAGTGTCTCCTAGGGCACTGACTACTGTGTGCTGAATTTGTCAGCAAAGATTGAGGATGACGTCAGTTTGGGTTTGAAAACCTATTGTGACATCATTCACTAGAAGGCCCATCCTCTTAGAGCCACGTGATGAAATAGTCGCACCATTTGGTTTACCGTTTACACTTTGCCTTTCAATTGCTGCTCATCTGCCGTGTTTATATACTGTGCACTCCTCCATATTTCGTAGCCTCTGAAAATTGCAGTAAAGATTACACCAGCGGTTTAAGGATGCAGCAAAGTTAGCTGTGTATGTTAAATCAGCTTTTGCATAATTCACCCGTTTCCTATTCTTGACTTACGTGGGGGCTTCTGGTTTAAGGCATTTTTACATTTACATTTTTATTATTTATGCATACGTATTTTAGACATATTTTATTAATATTCATTCATTTTTATTTTTCATTAGGAAATTGCAAGTAGTGTATTTCCATATTTATTTAAATGACACATTTACAGTTGTGAACCTATCGTATTTCGAATAGCCAAATCATTGGACAATTTTAGCATTGTCGTACACAAACAGTCATATAAACAGCTATTTAAAGATGCTTTATTAGGAAATCTAATCTATTGTTAACTCCTCATGCTGTGTTAATCTGCACCCTTGGTTTGGCAATCACGATTGACGTCATTGAATGTCAATTAAAGTCTTCCTTGTTTCCATTTGAAAGAAAACATCCATAAAGGAAAACTGGTTATTTTTTGCCTGTATATGTAAAAATAAAAACTGAAAACTCGAAGTCTTTGTTAATATGAATAGGAACTCGCAGCATTCCGCTTTTTGTCGTGATTGGGTGAGAGGTTTTAGAGAAAGGTAAGAATGAAATCACAGAAGTCACTGCCTGTGGGACATAAAGCGAAGTGTCAAACGATGTGTCGAAAGCAATAGATACCACAACATTAAAATACCAACACTCATATTTATTGATATGAGAGCCAGCCAGAGAGCAGTAATCCAGGGTCGGGCTGGCCTATAGGGCAATCTAGCAGTGCCCGATGTGTTGGTCTGACAGGTCAGCATATGGGTTGTCTTTTTGACTGTTTATGGGCCTTTTTATGATCTGGTGGGCTGGTTCTTACGGTTAATTTGCTGAAAAGAGCTTTGACGTCAGGGGTAGTGAGTTCTTTATAAATGCAATTACAATTAACTGCTCTTATGTTACCAGCAGCAAGCAAAATGTATTCAGCCTCCCATACCTTGCAAAACTCCTATACAGCTTGTCCTTACACCTGCCATGCTTTGCAAACGTAGTCCACATTCTTTTAGCTTTATATGAAAGAAAACCAAAGAACTCATATAGTTTCACATAACAGTATAAATGCCAACAGCAAGGATTGAGTTTAAATTAAAATGCACTTTATTCGCAGAAGTAGGTGTCTTGCATTCTTCTTTACATTCCACTCTGACAGGGTCTCTTTTAAGTTTATTCCACTCACTCTGAGGAGGAGGCATATCCCTAACCCTATTAGCTAGAGTCCTCTAAAACAATATGGAGAATTCTGAAAGGAGGGGGTCACTTCAGCTTGAGGCACCTAAGGGGTGGCCCTGGTTGATGGCGGACATTCCTCTCTTGCTTACTCATTTTTTCGCTAACCTTGCTGCCAAAAATAGGGCTTGGTCAGGGGGGCGGGCATCTCCACTAGCTGGAGAGACCCTGATCAGCAGAACAAAGGACAGGAAGTTTTTGAGGCTCACCACTTTTCTATGCCGTTGTACTTGGGGGTAGGTGTGAAGCACCTCCGCCTAGAGCAGGCTTTGTTTCGATCCACAAGAGCAAAAGGCTCCCACCTCTGGGGGTAAAAATTGTATCTAGAGGTAGAAGGCTGACGGGGACCAGTCAGGCACACACTAGCAGGTTAGTTGGATTTCAGGGGGCACCTCGGAGGTGCCCTCTGGGTGCATTTCTTAATACACCCAACCCTGGCATCAGTGTGGGTTTATTAAGCTTAGATGATTGGTACCAAAAATCTGGGAATTCAGTGAAGCCACCATGGAGCTGTGAAACTTGTAATGACAAACTCCCAACCCATGTACTCAGTATGGCTTCACTGTGCACTTATAATGTCTAAAAATAGACTTAGACACTATAGGGGCATATCTGCTCATGCAGTTACTCTTACTCATACTCTTACTGCCCAGGAAGAGCAATCCAAATGTAGATGAATGCAGATGCGTTCTCTGTCACACCCACCCTTCCTGTGTTTGTGGATGTCTAGAGGGCATGCACAAGGTGTAGCTGTCACCTACCGAATACTTGTATTGGAGACAGGTTGAAAGGCACACAGAGTGGTAAGAGCAGAGAAATATCAACTTTCTAAAAGTATGCACAATAAACCCCTTACTCCATGGATTTCTCAACTGTTTGCATAGACTGGGTAATTATTTTGCGCCTGTCAATACCAACATTTGTTAGAAATCTTATCCTGCCTTGTCTTTATAAATATCCTCTAACTAGTATACATCAAGTGCTGATATTACATATAAGTACCAACATTCCAGCAAACACGGAATGCTCAATTTAAAAGAATAAAGGAAAAAGAAAACAGTAGTACACAGAAAAGCTGTTTCTTGTGGATTTGTCTGCCGCCAAATACAGGACAAAGATCACATGAATGATAACTTGAAACCACAAAGGTAAACATAAAAACTCACATAGATGACATTACTTGTCATTACATGAATTGATACTTTTTAATGAATTATTAACAAAAACAACATACATAAGTGTCCAACTTATACAGTGCTCTTTTCATATAACAAAAGAAAATCATCTAGGCAAAGTGTCCCATATACAGTGGACTTTATTGTCACATTGTGAATTAATGTCCCTGGGGGTATATATTATTACCCTCCAGGTGTATAGTTCTTGCGTTATCAAGGGACCGTATGGGATTGAGTCATCGAATACTTTAAACGTTTTTAGGCCTGGGAGGTATGAATCCTCTTATTCTGTTCTGTGGTTGTTATTCACCTTGTGTAGCTGTTGTGTGCCCTCAGACCCTTAGATACGCCAATGTGTTTCAACCTTCTGGGCGGGCATGATTTTTTTATGAAGGTATTCCTCAGGGCTTTGTGTTGTTGGGGACACTGTATGTAGCATAAAAAGTGTTATGAAGATCTATAAAAAAGTGTATAACAAGGTATTTAATAGCCAATGTTGGCCCTACAGCTGAAACATACCATATCTCTGTTCAGTTTTGAATCAATGCATACCACCTCATGGGTGATCGTAAACTACAGAGGGTACTGCAGAACGTTCAACCTCTGGGTCAGGTGGAGAAAAAAGGAGTCTGTGTTAGGCATCCAGTTATTTTTACAGTGCACAGTATTTATGAAAACAGAGTAGAAGTGGGGTCTTACGTTTGTATACTGGAGGCTTGTGTCCTCCTGCAGGAAGGTCATCCCTGGGTGGAGATACCATGGAGTGGGGATCAATCAGCACCCGGTGACAATGAGGAGAGAATAGTGTGTGGATAAATCTCAGTCTGTAGCCCATCTATATGACCCATCATAATGTGCCAAGGATTTAACATTTTAAACTGTAAGGAAATGCCTTCCTACATGGCGTCTATATTTCTGTAGATTGTGGGACCCAGCACTGGATTAGTCGCTTCAATAAATGCTCTGTGGTCCTTTTCTGATACTACTTCCATAATACTAGTGAAGGAAAGTGTTAAAAAGATGTAACACTGAGTAGATGAGGAAGAATCTTTAATACGTCTTACACCACCAACAGGTTCCGGTCAGCTGGAGGCAGCTGTGGAATCTTCACTCTCCAACTGTCAGAACATTCCGAAGGAAGAAAGAGGGATGGGGAAGAGCAAGGTAAGGTAGAACCAAGTGGATTACAACACACCTCCCTGGGCAGGGAAGCGAGAAAAGAAAAGACAAGGAGAAGAAGGAAAAGAGAAAGGAAGGAGAGGAAGAGGAAACCGCATAACTGCAACAAAGATAAAATTCCAGTATATCCAAGGTATGAAAACGAATAACTGAAAGGATTACAGTTTATACCAATAATCAGATTTTAACCAACATTACAGTCCTTGTGCCACATGGGACAAACACTGTTCCTCTGTGACCTACGAGGGAAATCAATTAACTTTTCCAACCGCATAACACCGGTACTGGATTCATTTAGAAACAACTGGGGAGAGTTGCACGTTACCACTTTGTCCATTCCCCATGTTTTCCATTTTGTAACTGGACCACGTTTCTTCCCACGCTTATTATCTTGAGAGGTTCGGAAAACCGGGAGTAGTTTCTCCTCGCCGTGGGACGGTCAATTCGTACCCATTCACCTGGTTTGAACATCTGTGTTTTAACCCATTTTATGTTGTCATATCTGGTTTTGTATTTGTTTTGGTGCAGTTCGATTCATTTGGCAATATCCGATCTGTTTACAAAACATGTCCTGTCTTTTCATAACCATTAAGCATGGGCGTAAAATCCGTTCCGCTCGCGGATTTTGCGGATTTGCGGCAAATTCGCAATCGGCGAACTCTCGCAAACTTGCCGAAAATCCGTAAATCCGTGCGAAGCGGATTTTTTGCTTGGTCGCGCTTGCCAACTAGAATACTATACAATTTCGCGGGAGTAAACACTTGCGAACACATAGATGCGGCTGGCAGCGACAAGAAATCCACCAGCAGGCAGCATAAACCTTTAAAATTATGATTTTTATCAGAATAACTCCTCAGGTTGACATTTGCCTGCACTTATTTTTTGCAAGGAGTCCATTTTTGGGGGGGGGGATGGGAGGAAGGAAGTGCCCCACAGTCTCCAACTTCCTGATCCGGTCCAGCAGGCTCCTCCCAGTGCTTTCTTCATGTGCTGGTCACTTTGATTTGGATCTTGACCTGGAAGGATTACTTTTTGTGGATGCTGCTGGATATTTGGAATTTTACAAAACTGAAAGCACTCAGCAGGTGCAAAAGTTCAATCTTATCATTAGTAACCATTCCCTGTAGTGCTTCCTGAGGGGCCCCTTCAGAGTTCAGTTGCCTACTTGCAACTATTCTATGACCCTGCCCTGACCCTCAACAGAAAGCAATTACAGATAAGGAAGCAGGTACCAGCCTGGAAGTTCAAATTCAGTGACACATTAATCAGCCCCTAATTCATTTATGTCAGTTGAGGCAGGGCAAGTGTGCTTTTCCCCCCATAAACACAGTGATGAACTAGAGGGTGGCATGGGTGAGACCAGAGGGTGGCATGGGTGAGCGAGAGGGTGGCAGTGGTGAAACAGAGGGTGGCAGTGGTGAAACAGAGGGTGCTGTGATGAACCAGACGTAGAAACAACATGGTCGCGACCGTTGCTACCCGACAAGTAAGTTCGCGTTTGCGAACTGGTAAAAAACTCTTGCAAAATGGCAGAAACACTTGCGAACACAAAAAAAAAGGAATCCGCAAAATTCGCGAGAGTTCGCGGATTTTGCGGATTGCGAATCCGTAAATACGCAATTTCGCGGATTGCCAATTCGCAAAATCCGCCCATGCTTAATAACCATCCAGCAGTGAGGTTGGTCTTTGGTTTTCTCCCTTTTAAGGAGATGAAAGGTGACACCCCTGTGACGCTATTGGGTGCAATTCTGTAGCCCCATATGATTTCTTGCAAAGCAAACTTGGCAGGAACATTAGACACTTCCGCTCTTTGTTATCACTCCTTGATGACTCTGTTCATGCATTCCACCAGCCCATTACCACGGGGGCAATACAAAGCAGTCTTTTGGTGAGAATGAATGGATTTCCGATCTGTGTACAAAACATGTCCTGTCTTTTCATACCCATCCAGCAGTGAGGTTGGTCTTGGGTTTTCTACCTTTTATGGAGATGAAAGGTGACACCCCTGTGACGCTATTAGGTGCAATTCTGTAGCCCCATATGATTTCTTGCATAGCAAACTTGGCAATAACATTAGACACTTCTGCTCTTTGTAAACACTCCTTGATGACTCTGTTCATGCATTCCACCAGCCCATTAGCACGGGGGCAATACAAAGCAGTCTTATGGTGAGAAATGTGAAGATCAGAAAGAAATGTTTTCATGAGATCAGATGTTAATTGAACCCCATTGTCTGTTACAAGTGTGTCTGGTATGCCTTCTTCATAAAATGTATCTTTTAAAATTGAATGAGAGATTTGGTATCAATTTTTTTTTATACATTTGGTGATTACCCAACGAGTTTGGTAGTCTATGAGGACTAAAATGTTAATTTAGATATTTGTGGTTGAGAGGGCCAATAATGTCCAATGCAAGCTTAGATCCTGGTTATGCTGGGACTTAGACAGGGGACAACGGGGCTTTCCTGACAGCAAGCGTTATATCATTTTTAGCACATTCACTACAATCTTTGACAGATTCTTCTTCCATGGCATCCATGCCTGGCCACCTATACTCTTCACGTACCTTGCCCTTGGTAAGGCAACAACCCAAATGTCATACATATGCTAAGTCTACAACTTTGTTTCTGATGTCCTTTGGAAGTACAATTTTCTCCTCGATAAATTATATCCTCAATTATGCACAACTCCAATCTTGCTTCCTAATATTTCCTAAGAACTTCAGGTAGAGCACTGTGGTAAATAAATAATTAATTACCGGTACTATTTTTGAATACAGTGAATAAAACAGATAGCTCAATAAATAAGAGACAGGATTCGAGGTATCGAAGTCTGACAGGCTTTAATCAGGCATAAGGGAAGGGACAGGAACGGGATAGCCTGCATGGGAATAGACTGATGGCAGCTGCCATGCTTCATCGACATTGCAGCATATTTATAGTATAATACATTTCATTACATTACATACAATAGGCGTAGCAGTAGGCGTAACTCGTAGCAGTTGCGAAAGATAAGACAAAATGGGAGTAACAAGAAGGCGTGTACAGGGCGTATACATAGACATGTGATGTAAACGTCACAGAAGTGTCATAAATGGGGCGGAAACATGGAGGGGGCTACCTGAGCAGCTGGGACCTTTAACCTAGTGGTGCGCGCAAACGGGCAATGACGTGTTACCAGGGGGAACTGGGGGCTATGACTTCTGCGCTAGAAGAGGAGACTACAGTCTACAGTGTCAGAACGACATGTACCCATAGTATATCTAGTATCTGGTGTTTGGAGTACATGTTGATAGAATCCAAAAGTTATCAGGGCAAAGGCTACTTGACACTAAGACTGGTGCGTGCATAATTCTACATGTATTGCGTGTGGAATATTTTATGAATATTAATACAGTATTTCTCTTACATGGAGACAGTAAGGCTAGACCATGGCTGAAACTGTTGATGCGATTCAGTAGCTTAGGAATGCAGAGAAGGAGGGCTGGACTGATAACTAGAGGCATAACATACTCTTGGCAGACTGGCAGGCAGAGCCGGGCCGGGCACGGCGAGGCAGGAAGTAAGTGAAGGGTCAGGGATGCAGGTGGGGGCCGTATCGCTCCTCGGAGAGGGTTCAGGAGACAGGAGCTGAATCTGATGTCCGGGCCCTTTTGAGGCCTAGAAACGGGGACAATTCAATGAATTAACGTGCACACTGTAAAATGTGGCAACATAGGCCTAATACTCGTTGTTTTCACGAGAACTGGAAACTGGCATACTGGAGTTGGATATAACTATAATTGCGTCTTTAATCGACCATAGGGGAATACATGCATATCGATCATGCACATATAGCATAATATGGGGAACACGTAGGCACATATAACATGGCAAAATTTACTTTTCCACAGCACGCTTGTTGTCTGGCCAGCCATCCGTTATGTATTTCTTTAGTAAAAGTACTGTTTCATCATGTACACTACAATTATCTCAATTCTTCTTTTCCAGAACTGCTACTTCCAAAACTATGTCCCCTTCCTCCTCCTTTTGGGTTTCAGCACATACATTAAGAGGAGCCCGAGAAAGGAAATCAGCCACCACATTCTGTTTACCTGGTACATATTCCGCCTTAAAATTGTAACTTTCTAACCCCAAAATCCATCTTGAGATCCTAGGTGTGGTCCTATTTGAGCCTTTGGTTGTGAAGGCATAGATGAGGGTTTATGATCAGTCATAACAGTGAAAGGTATGCGCCGTAAGAAAAACTTGAATTGTCTGATAGCCCAGAAACAAGCATGGGCTTCTTTCTCTACCACAGAGTAATGATGTTCAGCTCTCTTCAATGTCATTGATGCAAAAGCAACAACTTGCTCCTTATACCCTACCTGTTGAGTGAGACTGGCTCCCAACCCTCTATTACTGGCATCAGTAGACAAGTATGTAGCTTTCGTAGGATCGAACCTGCCTAAAAAAGGTGCGTTTGTGATACAGGACTTGATGGCAACAAATGCTTCTTAACAGTCTTCATTCCATACAAAGGTTATTTTAGCCCTGAGTAAATTCTGCAGGGGTTCCACCATGCTGGCATACTTTTTATTAACTTGAAATAGTATTCTGAGAGGCCTAAGAAAGACTTAAGTTCTTCAACACTGGTGGGAGCAACAGTATTTAGGATGGCATCAACTAAATTCATTTTTGGCTTGATGCCATCTCGGGAAAAAGTATGTCCTAGATATTCCACAGAACCTACTCCAATTTGGCATTTCTATTTCTTTAGTGTAAGACCTGCCTTACGCAATTTGTGTAGTACTTGTCTCAGCATGTCATTGTGTTCTTTTATGTATTTCCCATGTATACGAATGTTTATCAGGACTTACTTCAGTCATGCAGAAGAACCGGGATCGACGGGAGCGAAGATGTATCCCAGCTCTCCAGTAAGGTATAGTCACCCCATGCAGAGCTGTCACAAGGGTAATGCCTAATACCTCCTAGAGAAGAGACAAAAAGAAAGGACCACCAGGGGACGACAATCAGCAGGACAGGATTGTTGAAGCAGGAACGTTTCTTATGTGTTTGCCCCAATACTGCATGAACAAAAAATAATAAAGAAAGAAGAAAAAAGTATAATCAGTGTCACTTAAATTACTTCAAAGAAACCTTTCCTAGCTAATGATAATTATCTAGGCAATTATCCTATACTGTTGATCATCTACTATCACATACTCACAGTTACAAGTGAAGGTTTAGCTCAAAACAAGATGTCTCTTCATGAAATGTAGAAAAATTAAATAAAGTGTCCGCTATATCTTTGAAGAGCTGAAGGTACTTCTTTATTGCCTTCCAGTATTTTCAGAGGCATACGTCTGCCTTCCGATGTGTTAGAGACCTGGTGATTCAGGCGAACAAAAACCAAGCACTCTTTACGAGTAGAGAGTCCATGAAATGAATGTCCTGCTACTTAGTCGTCGATTCAGTATTTTATAACCAATACAAAGATTGGCAGCCTCTGCTCACCGCAATTTCTTTCGAGGCAATCATAAAAAACAGAAAGTCACAGCCTGTATACGTACGTAAACTAAGAAAGGCAGGCAGCCACTAAGTTCCGTGTTTTTAAACAACAAAAAGGAAACAGCTGACCTGAAAGCCGTGGAAGCGATACAAAATAGCGAGCCAGGCTTTTCTCGAACATCAGCGCGTCCACACGTTGGAAAAGGGAATCTGGCTTTGGCGTGTGAAGTCAGCCTCCCTCGGTAGCACGAGTGCGCGCTTTCACGAAACTCGATGTCAAAGCCTTGTTAATGGAAAATAAATCAGGATCATAGCGCAGAGTAGACGAGACTCTGGCAAGCGTGTCAGAATAATCCTCACAAGTCTCTTAGAGATATCTACAGACGCCGTGCTGCTACACACAAGGCTCTCAAGGAGAAACAGGAAGTCCAAATGAGAGGATCCAGGTCAGGGGGCGTGGTCCAATACCACTGAAGAAGTAAACCAAGCATTGTGGTTAGTGGGAAGTCCTCCTTTATACCAAGCTAGTCACCTGACAAGATGATACAGGTATGGTTCAGTGATAATACACAATCAAGGTTATTAGATGTTAGAGAGGGTGCATTATGGGAGTTGTAGTGGGGTTGTTTTCATCCAAGCCAGGGCTCATGATGCTTTACACTTAACAATGTCATCTTGGAAGCACAACGTGCCAGGGACATCCTTGAGAATATGCTGCATTATTCTTTGAGAGGCAGCAGCAGCAGATGCCAGCTCGAAAGGCATACGTAAATATTGAAATGCACCTAAGGGCGTGATGAATGAAGTGAGGTGACGGGACTCGGGTGCAGTTCCACCTGGTGGTATGCCGAGGATAAATCAAGGACACTGAAATAATTGGCGTCCTTGATGAGGGCTAAAATCTCATGACTCCTTGGAAGCGGGTGTCTGTCTACCCATATATTTCTATTTAAATCTCTGAGGTCCAAGCATAACCTCACTTCCTTGCTAGCTGATTTAGCCGTGATAACGATAAGAGCCAACCATTGAGAACTCTCTATAGGTTCGATAACACCCAATTCCAATAACTGTTCTAACTCTTTTTAAAGGGGAATCTGCATGAGGTGTGGAATGGGTCTGACTTTATGTGCTACAGCTTGAGCCTTGTCTTTGAGTTTGGTATGGTGTTGGGAGTCTTTTAGTAGACCTAGTTTAATTGTAAAGACCTCTGGGAATTCCTCACAAATGTCTTGACCACATTCAGAGCAATCAACTAAAAGTACTTGATCTGGGCTGTTTGGGTCAAGTTTGATGCGGAGTTCCTTTTAGTGTTTCCAACCGAAAAGATTTGAACCCTTCTAGGTAATATACATTTTACCTACAGTGCTCCTAACCTTGTAACTGAACAGCTTGGTGGTTATCCCCACCAAAGGAATATGATCACCATTATATCCTCCAAGTTTAATATCTGCTGCCTGGAGTTCACTTAGTCTATTGAGAAACATTTCTTTAAAAACTCCAGCATAGTCTAGGGGGAACATGAATCTGCAAATACCTTGACTTGTTTGTTTTCTAGAGTAATAGAACACTTTGGAAAGCTGACACTATCATCCTTGTTCTCAAGTTGGAACACCAGTTTGGTTTCTACTGGTGTTGTCGGTTCTATCAAAGATACAGTTTTTTCATGCACGTCATGACAAACTCTGGCCAAATGTCCTTTCCGTCCACACTTGTGACGCATCACATTCTTGGCAGGACAGGATGGGCTATTGGCTAAGACTGCTGGGTTACCGCACCTGTAGCATTTAGACTTAATACTTATACTCTCTTGGTTTTTGAACCTGCTGTCCTTATCTGGCTTGTGAATACTTTCTTGCTTCTTGATAACATTGACTTCATGGCAGGAGTCCATGCTCACTCTCATTTCTTTTATGCATTCTGCGGTGTGTTCTACTCCCAACACTATTTCTAGGGCTTGTTTAAGATCAGGGTTACCTGTTAATAATTTATCTTGTATTTTACGGTTATTAATGCATCTCACTAATTGGTCAGTCAAGCCCTCAAATTCACAGGTGTTGGACAAACCCTTAAGCAATGCAATATAAGATCTGATCTTTTCATCTTTGCCTTGGACTTTTGAGAAAAAATTGTGTCTCTCTAATACTACATTAATGGCCTGACCACAATCTTTCTCTAACTTGTTCATAGTAGCTAAATATACATTGAAATCACCACCCCCCTCATCAACTTCCTGTTCAGAATCTTTTAGGTTGTTGAAGGTTTTACAACCTTCAATATCTAAATTGTGCAACAATATGTGTTGTTTCCTGGAGTGAGAGAATTTGTCCCCCCCAATAGCTATGAGGTACGACTCAAATAAATCTTTTCATTATTTCCAAGGGCTATTTGGTTCACCAACTTCATTTAAAAATGGAGGTGGTAAGGACATATTAAAAGCAACCATGTAATAAGACTAAGCCTGACAGAAATAGATAACCAGGATAAAGAAAAGTGCAAAGGAAGGCTTAGAAAGGTTACATTTACCTAAGCTTCTTATGAAGTTCAAAATAGAGACCAATGCTGTAGAGAGAGTATGTCCAGTACCCTGCTGTGCTGGTCAGCGTGAATAAAGAGTGATAAGTCCACCTTCTATTATTGACTAGTTAGCTGTGCTTGTCAGCGAAATGACGCGGATATAGTAATTGACGAGCTTGCTGTGCCAATCAGCGAAATTAAGAGGATCAAGCAACGGATGGGCAGGCTGTCATGGGTGGAAAGAATGTGGGCGGACTGCTGTGCCTGTCAGCATCAAATGAAGGCGGAGCAACAAAGCCATCCCTGCCTCGCACATGCCCCGACCTCCAATGCAGAAATGCGTAAGTCGGTGCCTCAGTCAGGCGCGGACGAAGGAAAGGCAACACTGCTTGCCCAATTCTCAGCATTCTCCAATGCCGGGAAGCCACTCGGAGTGGAACGACAGACTAAAAGTCTGGAAAGCGGAAAACCTGTCCTCCGAATGGTCTTGAAGGGATCCCGGACAGTGTGACGTGCTCACAGGGGGATCAAGGCAAAATGACAGGTCTCTAATCAGCCACAACTCCGGAGAGCAAAAAGCCTCTTTGGGTGGACTCATTGGAAACAGATGGATCAACCAGGAGAACAGCAGGGCACAGAGACCCCCTTGTGATCACTGAGACGGCCCTCTTCACTCGGACGATGCAGTAACCCATGCACTGCATAACCACCCAAACGAAGAGAACAACTGCTGCACATAGGCAAAAGTTCTTGAGATCCGATGGAGATATATTTAGTAGTAGACACAACTCCCTTTAAGAAAACTAAAAGTTACAGTACCTCAGGGATTGTCTGAGACGTACAGTGAAGTGGCCTTCAAACGTAATTACCGCTGTCACTGGAGTACAGCTGTACACAGTAGCTAGGATACAGCTGGGGATGGTGGCGTGGCTGCCCCCACACAGCTGGTCATCGCCAGTGTTAAAAAGACATAACACTGAGTAGATGAGGATGAATCTTTAATACGTCTTACACCACCAACAGTTTCCAGACAGTTGGAGGCAGCTGTGGATTCTTCACTCACCAAGTGCCTGAAAATTCAGAGGGAAGAAAGAGGGAGGGGGGAAGAACAAGGTACGGTAGAACCAAGTGGATTACAACTGAATGGTATACAGGAAATCAGTACATGCTCATGGCTCACGCTGCAAGTCTACGATGCGTGGCTCATGTAGAGCCGTAAGAGCCATTATTAGAGTGCCTGTGGGGCAGTAGACCTACCACCTACTTGTCTGGTGGCCTCCCTCCAGGTGCAGCTGGTCCCATAAAACTCAGCCGCATCAGATCTTGTCGTTCATTAAGTGCTGGCCCGGAGGGACGTTCAGAGGATCATGGGAGCTGTAGTTTATGCACACCTCTGCAGTCCGTTCGGGTCCTTAGTGTCGGTGCTGTGCAATGGACATTAACATGATTGAAGAAGAACCTGATTTGAAGACACATCTATGTATTGACCATGAAGAGGTGCATATAAGCCACACTGGGTTTCCTAATTGACCAGAGGAGCTTATGTGGCCATCCCAAGGCTTCATGAGGCGTGTAGTTTTTTACATGCACCATGGGATTCCTGGTGTCAGAAAGTATGTGTTTAGCATTGCTGTTTCTTGAAAGTAGGGCCTAATATTAGTTTACTACAAGACAGGTGACGGATGTGTGTTATAAACTGCTGACATTGTATACACAAGCCACAGCAGTCTATTCTTTTGAAAGTAATGTGTGTTGTCAATACTTCAATGAAGAGTTATTATGGGTAATGTAGTCCTAGTAGTTTTACAGAGTGGCCAGCTTTGACATATTGGAGATACATGGTTGGTAAACGCTGTCACACAGGTTTGACATTAAATTGGCATGTCATCATTTTATTTTTATTTTGAACATAATTAATCATGCATATGTTGAGTAAAGGAGTCCTAGTTTTACCACATTATTGATTTCTAACATACTGGTGTTACATATGGTTTAACGTGTTTCTTTAGTAATTTACATCTCATTAAGCATGCATCAGGTTCATATGATAAAGCGCATTCCTAAGATTATACATATCTATTAAATGGCATGGCCATTTATAGCCAGTTATAGATCATCACCCATAGTGAATCATATGTTTATGGACTAATAGGAGAGTTTCCTATCTGACTTGTGGGTGCATTGTCTGCCTCTTACACTGTATGGTTGTTTTGCCCCGTTTGCAGTGTTACTGCACAAACAAAATGTCCTATCTCTGACAGTTCCTTTAAACCATTCTCTGTCCAACGCAAGTAGAGTATCATTTGATGGACACTTATGTATGTTGTTTTTGTTAATAATTCATAAACAGTCTCAATACATGTAAAGACAAGTCACGTCATCTATGTGAGTTTTTATCTGTACCTTTACGGTTTCAAGTTATCCTTTATGTGATCTTTGTCTTGTATTCATTCATTAATACACTTGTGGGGACAGACAATTCCACAAAAAAAAGCTTTTCTGTTTACTTTATTTTTCATGTCAGTTATTGTTGTATACTAGTGGTAGGATTAGTATAAAGCAAAAGCGGAGTAAAATTTCCAACAAATGTTGGTATTGAGAGGTGTAAAATAATTATGCAGCCTATGCAAACAGTTGATAAATCCATGGTGTAAGGGGTTTCTTGTGCTTACTTATATTGATTGATCCCGCCCCTTACTGCCTCAACAGGATCCCTCCCGCCACAATATTCACTTTCTAAAAGTGGCATTTCTAAAACAGTAATGTTAAATCCACCTTTGCCAAGGAAAACATCTCCTAACCTTCACTGACAATTTACCAAATTATAATATAATTTCACATTATCAATGCATAAACACATCTCTCAGACCCATTAGACCCACATTAAAAATTAGAATTTAGAGCCTACTGTGCCTCGCTCTGACCAAGCAGTACACAGCCGGTCAGCTGTGTTAGGCGTAGCAGCTCTACCACTGCAGTCTGTACTGGCACTACGATTGAAGTAATTTCTAGCGGGCGTGTGGGGAAGGCTTAAGAAATCCAGAACCTAGGGTGCTCGTTACTCGCACACAGACACTCACTCCCAGGGATGTCCTCCCCTTCCCTGTCGCTGCTGTCTCCTGTTTTGTTCCTGTTCCTTGGCCCCAGGGAAGGGAGGCAGGCGTTTTGTGTAGACTGCCAAAGGTTGTGCTGGGGATGCTGCTACTGTCGGTGCTGGCAGTTGCCATTTTCCTCACCAGCGCCTAAGGGCCACCAGGCATAAACATAGGAGGGGAGAGGAAGGGAAGAAGGAGGTCTCACTGGCACTGACCGGAGAGGGTGCAAGGGTGAGGAGAAGGAGACGTCACGTCAGGAGGGTCAGAAGTCGAAACAGGACCCTAACAATTACAAACTGGGGCAAGAGAGGAAGAGCAGTAAAGGGCTCAAAACGAGGCTATCAACCTCCGGACTCCATGACTGGACGGGAGTGAGTGGAAGCGGGCACCGTGTTCTGTTGTGATTGGGCAGTCAGCGTCAGTTTTCTTTTTTCTATTGTGATCCTCCAAGCCCATTTGTTTCACAGCCTCTGGTAAACTCTGCTCTGTCTGCACTTGCAGAGTTGTTGCCAAACTCCACGTTCCAAGTAGAGCGCGGAGTGGTAAGAACTCCATCGGCGGAGCGGAGTTTACCATCCACGGTTAGATTAAGGATTGGCAAGTGGTTTTAAATACCAAGTCGAAGTGCCAGTAAACTGTACACACAGGCCTTGCAATGGAAGGACTGAGACAGGTTTGAAAGGCTACTTGTTTGGGTGGCACAATCAGTGTTGCAGGCCCATTAGTAGGATTAATTTTACAGGCCTTAGGTATAAGGTATACCACTTTAGACGGGATTTATAAGTAAACTAAATATGGCAATAAACCAATGTCACCATGTTTAGGGGAAAAGCAAATGTATTTAGCACTGGTCAGCAGTGGTAAAGTGCTCAGAGTCCTAATGCCAACATAAAGATACAGAACAAAGTGGAGGTAAGCAGGCAAAACGTTTGGGGAAGAGACCCTATGGATGACAAGTCTAACACCCTAGTCAACCAACAACATAATTTCTAACAAGATGACAGTAGAACTCGGCATACACCTATGCAGCGAAATGTAAGCACAAGGGTGGTAGCAGGATCATCAATGTATATGGCGAAGCAAAAAGTTTTATCCTTGCTTTATAGCCCATTGATTAACATTGATTATTTGACACATAAAACTTTCAAAAAAAGGTCAACAATTAAGCAGTTAACCAAGCCATGCGCATACACAAAGCATAGAAGGTGCACAACATTTACATCAAGGAACTTAGCGTGGAAGCTCCCTATAAACTCCTCCATAACCTTACTGCATCAGAAACTATTTTTTAAAAATTAAATGCCAACAGAAGATCCCAGTCCCTTTAGAGAGCAAAACAGTGAAAAGTGCCAACCCTTCAATCCTCCAAGCAAAACAGTAGATAGTTGTGCTAGGAACAGTCATTGTTTAATATTATGATTAAATGTTCATAGCGCATGGGTCCCCAAATAGGACTTCCCAGTGCTAGCATGTACAGACTAAATAGAGCAGGCCAGTTCTAAAATAGCCATGTCTTTAACTGCCCCAGAAAGCTCCCCAAAGAGGTACAACAACTTAACCTGAGAGGCAATGCAATCCACATTTTCAGCCAAAGGTATTTGAAAGAATGCCCTCCTTATCTAACCAACCTGACCCAAGGGGTTGCAGTAAGTCCCTGGCCGCCAGAACACAGAGGGCATTTACGAACATACAGAGGCACAACACTATCCAGCTATTTAGGGGCAGTTTGAGTCGTGGCTTTGTACATGAAGCACAATGCTTTAAACTTAATGTGCAGCCAAACACTGAAACACAGCAGACAAATAATTGTTCAAACATAGAAATCCTACACTCCCAGCCTCAGTTGTATCAATCTACAGCAAATAAGATTCTTAGAATAAAATCTGAAGGCAATGTTGTATTGGATGCCATGTTAATCTTCACTTCAGATTAAAAATCAAGAGGAACACAAGATGTTTTGATCAGAAGAAAAATATTGTCTTTACTAGCATACATAAATATCTATTGGCATTGGCACTAAAAACACAAGTCAGCGTATTCATTTTTTTTCACAGTTGGGGCATGAACGCAGGAAAAAAGAATATAGAAAAATACCCAGACTACCTGCTGCCTAGTAAACAACCTCGCTCTCTACGTTATCCGCAACAAACAATCTTAAAAGGACGCGTAGGTTGGAGGGATTCCTCCCATGACATCAAAGGGGCCAGTCAGATAAGGCATGACATTGGCCGTCACTGCCAGATTCACTCCTCAAGTCACTCCAAGGACAGAACCGATTGGAGCTGGTTAACATCTGCCCTGGCACACAGCACCAGCTGGCATTCCCAGCAAACATCCAGCATGTACAAAGCCAAGTCTGCCCTTGGCTCCCAAATCGCTTACAATTATCTCCTGGAATGCTGCAGCCCTGATAGACTTCTGAAGAACACTGACAGCTCTGCATTCATAAAACAATGGGATATTATCGGCCTCCAAGAAACCCGGAGCGTAGGTCCCATCCCTTTAAACTTTTCCAAGAATTCACAAAGCCTGCTACAACAAGCAGTTCTCACAGCAGACCAACAGGAGGCTGAGCAGGATACAAGTCAAGTGCCATTAAGGTTAAAACAACATCTGTGGAAATCACTTCTAATCTCCTGCAATTAAGTGTTCAGTAAAGTGTTAGCAACACGAACTAATAATCACAGGAGACTTCAATCTGATCATAATAGACGACAGGTGGATTTCACCTCAAAACAACCACTTACAGCATGAAGGCAAATTCTCCAAGCTAAAAAAGCAAGAACTACTCCGAAAACTATGAGACAAGGTCTTCAAAAGGGTACAATTAATTCCTCTCACAAAATGTTGTAAATTTAACTCTGCACTAAATATCACTCCCGTGAAAGATGGGGCCTACTTGATTATACATATCTATCATGGTATTTATCATCATATGCACTGAATTTTTAATTACAGAAAGAATAGACCGTGATCATCATTTTGCAATATTAACCTTGTACTCTATAATATCATGAGCTAAACAACTATCATTAATCGGGGGAAACGCTGACCTCTCTTTTCCAAAGAGAATAATATGGAATGTGCTGGATACCGAAAAGTTCATACGGTGGCAACCAGTTCTGAGATTCAGAAATCAAAGGATTTTTTTAACAAACACAACAGGTGCTCTCTTACTATAAATATGGCCAGAGGTGATAACATCCCTGCAGGATAGAATGTTCTGTGGCAATATTAAACCAAGAATGATCAAAACCTCCCAAGAGCATCAAAAATGGTTAACAGCAGAACTGTAACAATTAAAATCAGAAATTAAAGTTCAAGTACAACACAAAGGACGAAAACGCCACTATTGGTCTGAAAAAAGGAAACAAATCTAGGAAGGAAAAAAAAGGAAGTACTCCGAAATACAATGGCATTTCCAATTCAAAATATGTAAATTAAAAGATCAAAGTAAGGTCTGTAACTCTATCAACAGACCGGATAACTGCCAAAATACCCAATCTGCCGAGGTATGGGAACCCCATGTACTGCAACTGTACTCTGATGCCAATTACCCATTTGCGAACATAAAGGATTTTGTTCAACTTATACAAGGAGCAAACAACAATTACAATAGAGAACAAATTAGTAGTCTTTGTAAGAAGGTTGGGTATTTGTCAGGCAACAACCACGAACCTTGTATGGGTGAACCACAAAAGTCCCTAAATAAACCTGTGCCTAACTGTCTGGTAACATGGCACAAAGCCGTAAGGCTTAACTTAGAGGCAACGTATAAAGGGATTATGCAACACACAACCAATAATAAGGTGAAAACACAACACAAGAAAAATTTCAAACTAATTTAGAAGAACAGAATAAATGTTAATAAATAAAATGATATCAGAATGACAAGGCACAAATCAGTAGAACAGGAGATATTCAATTTTAAGGTTTTAAGGGAAAATAGTGCCGAAAAGCACTATCTGCAACTCACAGTCTGCTGGTCGCACCAGACGGGGCAAAGTGGCAAGTTGAGTCCATCTGCGTTAAAGGGTGAGTCGGATACAGAGACCAGTATAGGCCCCTGAAAAGTTACCTTCTAAGTCTGGTGTGAAGAATTCCATTCGGGTTGGAGGACAGCTCGAGGAGGAGGCTGAGTGTCATGGAAAGTTATCACTGTAGCGCAAATAACAGGTCGGTGTCACATAGGGTCATCTCTGTAGCGCGAAGAACAGGTCGGGCATTGTGGACAGTTGTTGCAGATGCTTTGCATTGGTGGCCATTGTGGGCTTTCACTGTGGTAGCAAGAAGTACGGGTCTTGTGTTGCCGTTCGTCACTGTTGGTGTGAAGAGCAGGTTTCACCAGAAATTGGCATTGGCTGTCATCATCGACAGCAGAGTCTTGGCGCGAAAAGGCCCATTTGTGATGACGAGGAGCCCAAACTTCAGGATTGTCATCTTTTCTTGTGGAGCACTCTGAAACCAGCCAAGGGTCCCGGACTTGATGGGGCACCTCTTGGAGATTAGGAACTCACTCCAGCAGGGCTCAGGTCAGCCGGGCAGTTTCAGGGAGGCCTCCTAAGCGTGTTGTGTTCCTGTGATCCACACAGAAGGTCAGACTACTGACTCTCTTAGTCACTCTGGTTAGCCTGGGATGAAGGCAAGCAGGTCCAGTCTTCCTTCTCAGACAGCAAGGCAGTCCTTCAAGCAGCAGAGCAGTCCTCTGGAAGCATGGCAGTCCTTCTGTAACTTCCACAGATTCAGGAGAGTTCTGATGAGTGTCTCAGGACGTCCAGTATGTATACCTGGTGCCAGCTTTTGTATGGGAGACTCCCAGTCCTACCCCAAAATCAGACTTCTTCTTCCCCTGTCAAGGCTCTAAACTGTCTGGGCTGACAACAGGCAGGGCTGGCATGGTGTTAGATTCCTTGGTGTGCAGGAGGCAAAGTACTTTGAAGTGTAAGTGGGGCTGGGTACATTGCCTCCACAGCCACCCTGCCAGCATGGCTCATCCTGCCGACACCAAAGACCACTTTGTGTTACTGTCTGGACGCAATATACAAACACCGAAAGCAGAAGCACAAATGGTTGGGTCGAGAAAATGCCATCTTTTTAAAAGTGGTATTTCAGAATTTTAACCTAAAATCCGACTTTACAATTAAAGATGGTTTTAAATTCAAATTCATTTGAGTGTAAATAGCAAATCTCTATATGCTTCCAATCTAAAGTAAGCACTTGTTAAATGTAATAAGGTAACCCAGTGTTAAGCCAATGGGAGAAATAGGCCTTGCAGTAGTGAGAAACGACTTTAGAAGTTTTCACTGTCAAGATATGTAAAGAAAAAAGCTGTTGTCAAAGGAAATCCCTTCCATGGTTGTCCCAATATTAGGAATCAATATATGCATATAATGGCAAAGTCGCCTGTATTAGTTGCAATGTTTTTCCCAGTGTATCACGCTGTACCAAATATCTTTATCTCAAAAGGAGAACACAGAGGTTCTATAGGGCCCGCGTCAGCCTCTAAGAACATAACAAATCACAAAATGACATGTTGACCTGCCAATGTATGAAAGTGTCTCCCTGCCCTAGATCAAAGCTCTAAATCTGAGCATTTTTAGACATTGGATGAGGTTGGTCTCTCCCACATCATGTGACATGCTTTATCATCGGCCAACGCACCTCACCCTGGTAAGATAGTGCTACCAGGACAGACTCAACCTCAAGCGGTTATTTGAGGTAGCTCTTAGAAATTATTTTTGCGGATTATCTTCCAGGCATCCAGCTTTTATCTGCTAAAAATACCTCTGGGTAAGCCACAAAGAATACTTTAATAGGTGGTACCCTTAGTATGTATAAAAATATCAAAAAAGTATCCTTGGAGGATGTTGCTGGGTACCATGACCATTACATACTTCTCTTGTGTCAACATGGTTCTGCCCCTAAGTAGACTTACCTGGTCTTGGGCATTCATCAGGGCTTTTATAAGGGTCCCTAAGCTATACTATGTGGTGATATAAATAGAAATAAAGGAGAGGACCTACTTCCCCTCAACCATTTCAAGGACATTTTACCTGGTAGAAAGCAAAAATATTAGGACATTAGAGTAGACAAACTTCATCATGAGCTGCTACATGTTTTGCGGTAAACATTTAAGGTAAGACAGCTGAATCAGCACCGAAACGAAGCATGATTGCCTCCACCTGTGTACAGAACAGCTACATAAATCAGCAGCCGAGAAAATACTTAATATGAGATTCATGCTGTTCCCAATCAAAGAATTTATATAATCCTGGGCTTCGGAAATGTATATAAATCCAAGATGCAGGCTTTGTGATGATAAACACAAGTTGTTTATTCATCGCCTATGTTGCAAGCAAGAAAGAGCAGAAAATGTGCATAAAAAATATCATGTTCTCTAGCACATTGACAAACTGCAAAGAGGCAGCTTACTGCCTCTTTGCAGTTTGTCAATGTGCTAGAGTTTGGATATGTTCTTGTTTTTAGGCAGTGTCTTAACACTGCCTAAAAACAACAACATATACAAACTCTGTCACTATGCAACACCTTTAGAAATTGTTTTAAAAAAAATGTTTATAATTTTCTTAACATATTTATGCTATTGTTATCCTTTTGATACTTTTAAGAAATACTTAAATATTAATAGTTTACCATGATTGTGCATACTATTAAATAAAATGTTTATCCTCTTGTAATAAATACAATAAATGTACTTACTTGCTTAGATTGTTTACTCAAAAACAACAGTTGATGGACAGAATTCAGAACAATGTCATACATTCACCCCAGTACAGAGATCTGGGCATAAATCCACCGTGTTTTTGCACTCCACACCACCCCAGTTCAGACATGGCCATATGCAAATCAGCCTTGACCCTGTGCCTCATGGGAACAGTCCCCCGAACTGCCAAGCCATGTCTTCCCTGGACCGGAATCAAGCATCCTAGGACTGGTTTCTGGTTATCAGCCGTCATCAGCCAGGATAGCTTGACTCCAGTGGTGTGGAGAGCAAGGGACTCACGTCTGAGCATACCCATCCCACTCGGGGTGACAAATAGAAAAACAACAGTTGATGGACAGAATGCAGAACAATGTCATACATTCACCCCAGTACAGAGATCTGGGCCTAAATCCATCGTTTTTTTGCACTCCACACCACCCCAGTTCAGACATGGCCATATGCAAATCAGCCTTGACCCTGTGCCTCATGGGAACAGTCGAGCCCGAACTGCCAAGATTGTTTACTAAACATGTTTCTCTTTAAGATTTTTGTTAATGACCTGCATTATCCAAAGCAAAATAGCTGCCTGGACATCGAACTCGTTGGGCTGACCAGTGTACTCATTGGGCTGACCAGTGAACTAATTGGTCCCTAACTAGAAATGAGGTATAGAGTGACTTGTTTTTTTCTTGGCACTAAAAATCTTGTCTGTAATGTCTCCATTAATTGACGGACTATAAGCTCAGGTTTCTGAGAGAGACCATAGACATATTAAGTGCTGCCTACCTAACGGAGTTAAGTCACACTGATGGGAATTTGCAATGAGTTGAGCTACCTATAATTGTGAGCCCCCTTGATGTAAGCTCCCTAAGAGAGATCATACTTTCTTACCCCATTTATACTGCCCATCTGATTTCACATGTTCTTGTCCCTGTATAAGGAATTAGTGTATCCCAGAGAGCCCTCCCAGTCTTACTTTACGCCGACGATGCAGTGTTTATGGCCCGCACACCCCGGGAACTACAGGTTTTAATAGACAGCTTTGTCGCTTTTATGGACAGGCTGGACCTGTCAGTTAATTTTTACCAAGTCCTACGTACTTGTAGCTGGCCCCAGGGGCCTCCCTAGTAAAACCTTTGAAGCTGGTCACCGCATTCTCGCTAAGTTTCCAGCGTTCCCCTGTCTAGTAGTGTCACTTGGCGACTGCCTTCAGTGGGGTACCCTCTTAGAGGGGCAGCTGAGCAAGTTCAGTAAATTAGTGGGGGCCATCACTAGCTTTGCCAACAGACTGGGCTCTTTTGGCATCCCTGGCTGTTTTTTTGCCATCAACCCAACCCTGCGATCTTAGATCCCCACAGGACACACTACAAATTATTTTACTCTGCAACTTGTTCTCATTGCCAAGAAAAAGATTCCTTTGGCCCATGTTAAAGACCTTGAAGTTCAGGCAAGCTAAAGTGGCACTTTTGCACCTGAAGCTGCCATCAAACCCTTATAACCTCTGCGTAGTAATAAGCTTTTTGCTGGCGGCCTATAGATCTAGGTTCTCTAGGTTGGCCTAATCTATGAATAGCCTGCACCCAATATGCCACTCCAAGCTTGATGGTGAGAATAGCCCTAGACTTTTAGAATTTTAATTATTTGTATTGTTTCTAAAAGAGGGTGATGTTTTAACCTGTGTGCAACAACGTTGTTTTAAGACATGTATTTTGTTTTATTGTGTGACTGTATCCCTGTATCTTTTAAGGACGCTTTTGCATCTGAATAAAGAAATAATTATTATTAATATTATATCTCATAGAGGAATTGTGATGATGCTGCAGGGGGAATGACGTGAAGGGACCCTTGACAGCGGAGACACTTCTCTAGAGAACCTTAGCTAGTCACAACGAGCCAGCCACAATTGATTAGCAGGACAGTAGTGGTAAGGGCTGGCTTTAGAGCTGGTGGCGCCCGGTGCGACAATCATTTTTGGCGCCCCTACCCCATGACCACCTCCTCGGATTTTCTCACTACCACTGGTCAAAAGTGCCCCTCATCGCTCCAATCATCAATTAATCAATCAATCAATCAGAGAATGTGTAAAGCGCGCTGCATACCCGTGAGGGTCTCAAGGCGCTGAGGGGAGGGGGGTGCTGCTACTGTTCGGAGGAGTCTTCTGAAGGCGAGTAGGTCTTGGGTCTGCCGTATGTGGGTAGGGTGGGTGTTCCAGGTCTTGGCGGCGAGGTAGGAGAAGGATCTGCCGCCGGAGATCATTCGTTGGATGCGGGGAATGGTTGCAAGGGCGAGGCTGGCGGAGCGGAGCTGGCGGGTGGGGTGTGGAAGCTGAATCTGCTGTTCACGTAGGCTGGTCCGGTGTTTTGGAGTGCTTTGTGTGCGTGGGTGAGGAGCTTGAAGGTGATCCTCTTGTCGACGGGGAGCCAGTGTAGGTTTCTCAGGTGGGGGGTGATGTGGCTGCAGCGGGGGACGTTGACGATCAGTCGGGCGGAGGCGTTTTGGATGCGTTGTAGTCATCGTAGGTGTTTGGCTGGAATTCCTGCGTAGAGTGCATTGCCGTAGTCCAGTCTGCTGCTGACGAGGGCCGGTGTCACCGTTTTTCTTGTTTCGGTTGGGATCCATTTGTAAATCCTGCGGAGCATGCGGAGGGTGTTGTAGCAGGAGGAGGAGACGGCGTTGACCTGTTTAGACATGGAGAGGGATGAATCGAGGATGAATCCTAGGTTGCGTGCATGGTCGGTGGTTGTTGGTGCTGTTCCCAGTGTCGTCGGCCACCAGGAGTTGTCCCAGGCTGAGGGGGTGGGTCCGAGAATGAGGACCTCCGTCTTGTCTGAGTTCAGCTTCAGACGGCTGCTCCTAATCCAGTCGGCGACGGCTTTTATTCCCTCGTGGAGGTTGGTTTTGGTGGTGTGTGGGTCCTTGGTGAGGGAGAGGATGAGCTGGGTGTCGTCGGCGTAGGAGATGATGTTGAGGTCGTGATGGCGGGCCACTTGTGCGAGTGGGGCCATGTAGACGTTGAACAGCGTTGGGCAGAGGGATGAGCCCTGGGTGATGCCGCAGATGATGTCGGTGGCTTCGGATCGGAAGAGTGGGAGGCGGACGCTCTGGGTTCTGCCGGAGAGGAAGGAAGTGGCTCAGTCAAGGGCCTTCTCTTGGATCCCGGCTTCTAAGAGGCGTGTCTTTAGGGTGTGATGGCAGACCGTGTCGAAGGTGGCTGACAGGTCCAGGAGGATGAGGGCTGATGTTTCGCCGTTGTCAAGTTGGCGCCTGATGTCGTCTGTGGCGGCGATGAGGGCCGTCTCGGTGTTGTGGTTACGTCTGAATCCGGACTGGGATGGGTCCAAGATGTTGTTGTCTTCCAGGTGGCGGGTCTATTGCAGGTTGACGATTTTCTCGATGACCTTTGCCGGGAACAGGAGCAAGGAGATGAGCCAGAAGTTCTTGAGGTCATTTGGGTCCGCTTTGGGCTTCTTGAGGAGGCGTAGATTTCGGCGTGCTTCCAGCTTTCCGGGAAAGTCGCTGTTTCGAAGATGTTGATGACCTTCCGTAGTTGGGCTGAGATGGCTGCGTCTGCTTTGTTGTATATGTGGTGTGGGCACGGGTCTGACGGAGATCCTGAGTGGATGGAGTTCATGACCTTGCATGTCTCGTCGTCACTGACGTTGGACCAGGAGGTCAGGCGGTTGACGCTGGTGGTGTTCACAAGGGGGGTGGGGTCTGGCGTAGTCGGGGCGGTTGTGGCATTGAAGCTGTCGTGGATGTCGGCGATCTTGCGGTGGAAGAAGATGGCTGGTGAGTTGCATAGTTCTTGTGAGGGCGGGATGTCGTTGGCGTTGGTGCTGGGGTTGGAGAGTTTCTTAACGATGCTGAAGAGTTCTTTGCTGTTGTGTGCGTTGTTATCCAAGCGGTCTTTGAAGGAGGATCTCTTAGCTAGGCTGATGAGGCGGTGATGTCTGCGGGTGGCATCCTTGTGGGCTGCGTGGTTGTCTGGTGTGCGTTCGTGGAGCCATATCTTCTCCAGTTTCCGGCATGTGCGTTTGGAGGTCTGGAGTTTGTCGGTGAACCAGGTGGCTCTCTTGCTGGTGTGGCTGTTTGAGGGTTTCTTGAGCGGGGCGAGGGTGTTGGCTCAGTCGTCGATCCACTTTCTGAGGTTGCGGGCTGCGGTGTCTGGGTTTGTGGGGTCGGTGGGTGGGTTCTGGGTGAGAGTAGTGATCAGCTGGTCTTCTGTGACTTTGCTCCAGCAGCGGCGAGGCAGCTGTTGGGTGCGGTGGTGCGTGGTTGGTTTCTTGAAGGTGAAATGGATGCAGTGGTGGTCGGTCCAGTGGAGTTCGGTGGAGTGGTCGAAGGCGATGTGGGGGCCTGTGGAGAAGATGGGGTCCAGTGTGTGGCCGGCGGCATGGGTGGGAGTGGTGACGAGTTGTCTGAGGCCGAGGTAGGCAAGGTTGTCGATCAGGGTGGCAGAGTTGGCGTTGTTGTTGTTCTCAAGGTGGAAATTCAGGTCCCCGGGGAGGATGTAGTCCGTGGAGGCGAGTGCGTGGGTGCTGGCGAGGTCAGCTGTACTGAGCCTGGGGTCTGGGGGTCTGTGGATGAGTGTTCCTCTGAGGGTGGTGTTGGGGTCGGTGTGGATCCGGAAGTGCAGGTGTTCGGCGGTGTTGAGGGTGTCGTCTGTGTGGGTGGTGACTTTGAGGGTGGACTTGTGGACGATGGCTATTCCCCCTCCGGTTCCGTTGGCGCGATCCTTGCGGGTGATCTTGTAGCCGTCCGGGATGGCTATGGCGATGTCGGGCGCCGAGGAGTCGTTCCACCAGGTCTCGGTCAGGAAGGCCACGTCTGGGGCGGAGGTGTCGAGCAGATCCCAAAGTTCGACGGCGTGTTTGCGTGCGAAACGGGTGTTGAGGAGTATGCAGCAGAGGTGGTTGGGTCCAGTCCTTGGAGGTTTGGTGGTTCTATCGCAGGTGAAGCTGCAGGTGTGGCAGGAGAAGGGTCCTTGGGTCAGTTTCGGGGTGGCCTGGAAGCAGGTGTGGTTTCGGCCACGTTGAGTGCGTGGAGGCTGCTGGCATCGTAGTGAAGTCTGGTGTTGTGTCAATTGTGGGGTCCAGGGGTTCTGGGGCTGGGCGCGGTCCAGGCGCAGACGGCGCAGACGGGCTTGCCTTAAGCGCACCTTCGGCGCGCCAGCGGCGCGGCCACCATTATGAGGGGAGGTGGGAGGGAGGAGCAGCTGGGAGGCGGAAGGCGGTTGGCAGGGGGCAGAGAATGGGCACGGGGGGGGCGGGCCGCAGGGGCAGCAGCGGTGGGAAACTGCGAGGAAGGGTAATGGGCACGGAGAGAAAGGCAAAAACTGATACAAACGGCAAAAAGGGACGCAAAGAGGCAAAAGGGAACAACCAGTACACAAACACAGCAAAAGGGACACAAAGAGGCAAAAGGGAACGAACAGACCACAAAACGGCAAGAAGGACACAAAGAGGAGACTGAGAAAACAGTGATCAGTGGGCCCAGACCACAGACGGCAAGAGCGCTGGTGGAGCTGCAGCGGGGGGGCGGGAGCGCCCTACCTGGCAAGGTCAAGGGTCGCTCATAAGTTATTCCTACACACAGCACACCCCCTGAGGTTAGCGCCCCCTGTAACAGGTCAGCGTCCTGTGCGGCCACACCGTTTGCACTGCCCTAAAGCTGTCCCTAGTAGGGGGTCTCTGTTCGGGGGTCTATCCACAATCACATACGCATGTAAACAATATGCAGCAATGAAGAGACACAACTGACTGCTTGGAAAATGGAGGGATTTTTTTTTATTGGTAGCCATATACAAAGTGCACGTTATAAAATGTTATCTTTTTAAGGAAAACTGTTTGGATCCATAAGCAGAACATGCTGTAAAATAAAGCATCTACCGATGTTCACCAAGGCAATGACTGTATACAAACTAGAATTGAATTGTCGAACTCTGTACCATGATGCAGCAAGCAGTGCAATGAACTAGTGGATGATTTATATAATTAACAGCAATTTACACTATCACTACTAAAAGTGTATGTATCGTATATGTGTGCAATACTATTTGGAAAACAATAAAACAGATTTAAACAAAAGAATGTGAATATCTCAGAGAGATTGTGCTTATCCCTGGATTTGGTAATAAGCCATTTTTAAAGGGTACAGATGGCGACTAGCCACTGCTCTTATCCTTGCATGGGGGTCCAGTGGCGCACCTGATAGTATCGAAAGCTTTCTCACCACTCTCTCCGGAACGTCATAGTAGAGCTTGACCTGCTCAAAGGATTTAAGGCCCTCCAAGTCAAACAAATATCCAATTCTCCATCAGCCTGCTTTCTGATATTCGAGAAACTCATCTTGTTTAAGGACTGGGGTGAAGTCATTGTTGCCAGTTATCAGAGTCATAGGGGAGGGGATAGTGACTAGGCCCTGTTGTAATGCACCTCTGTGCCACGCTGCTATTGTCACCCTCATGAGTGGGGAGGACTTCAAACCTCATGACCTATGCCATTTAGGAAGCAACAGGGCTTCCAAATATGGGTACCAGAAAAGGACTGATACATCGGGCACCAGTATTTTTTGCTCTACCCCCTGTGCCAGTCTACAATATAGCAAAGCAGACCTGCATGGTAGTGTGAGGTAATATTTGCAATACCTAGTCCTCCCTCTTCCAAGGGGCAGAACGTTTGTCTAGCTGCAATTCTAGGTCACTTACCAGCCCAGATGAACAGCTTCTGCATAAGGCAGCATGTGCCCTTAAGAGGAAACAGAGATGTCGACTGTGACAGGAAGCTGTTAGACCTGTCAGGCTTAGGGCGATCTTTCCACATTTTTGCCTTCCTCCTCCATTTTTTTCTGATCTCTTTTTTGCTGGAATTCGGAGTCTGCATACTTTAGAACTGCACATCAGTGCCAAAGTTCTTGTGCTCACTCCTTTAAATATGGTAATATTAGCTTATCCTCAATTGGCATATTAAATTTACTTATAAGTTCCTAGTAAAGTGATTCTACATATACCCAGGGCCTGAAAATTAAATGTTCCTAGTGGTGATGCAGAACTGATTGTGCCACACTCTTACGTAGCCCTTTAAACATGTTTCTGGTCTGCCAAAACAGAGCCTGTGTGTGCAGTTTTAATCTGACATTTTGACCTGGCAACCTAAACCTTTCGCTAGGCGCAAACCTTCCTTTTTAATACATACATATAAGTAACCCCTAGGGTAGGCCCTGGACAGCCCAGAGGGCAGGGTGCAATGTATTTAAAAAGTAGTACATGCACTTTTAAGTTTTACATGTCCTGGTAGTGAAAACTCTTACATTTGCTTTTCACTTCTGCAAGGCCTATCTCATTTTATAAGTGTAATTTCCATATGGGAAGAGATAACCAGTTCATGTTTGCTGTCTCTATAATCACAATTTAAACTCCTAACTTATGGTGAAGTAAGAGTTTAAATTGCAATCCTGAAAATGCTACATTTAAAAAGTTGGAATTTTTTTGTGCCTTAGCCATTTAGTGCCTCTAGCCTGTCTATGGTAATATCACTTGGTGCAGCTGACAGTTGAGCTTTGATTGTTTCTCGTAGATAGCCACACACAATAGGGAGCTTAAGTGTGCCTGGATGGGCCATCGCTTGCAGGATGGGAGCGAGAAGCTGGGCACAGCCCCACTTACACCTTAATTGTCTATGTCCTGTTTCCATACAAAGGACTGCATACCCCCTGTAGTCAGTCAGGAGCCAAGGCAGGGAACGCAGGATGCCTGGGAATGCAAAAGTGAAACCTCTAGAAGCTTCTCTGCCACTTCAAAGGCACAACTGGGCATAAATACTGGACCTCAGACACCAGCACTTAAGTGCACTTTTGTACCTGTGGATACTCTGCCAGGAAGAAGGACCGCTGGGCTGCTGAAGGAGTGCCGCTCTCCTGGGCTGCACTCTGCTGGACTCCTGTTTTTCTGAGCTGACCTGCTGCCTGCTGTCCTGTTACCTGGGTGAGATGGACTGGACATGCATCTCTTGAACCCAGAATCCAGATGGTCTCCAAGGGTTAGTTGACTGGCCTCCTGATCTGAAGACTCAGGGACATAACAGTCTTCCAACAACCTTGACCCTGCACTTGGACTCTGCCATCTGTATGTCTACCCTGCAAAGAGTGGTGCCACCCCAGGCTTGTACCCTTGAAAGTAGACTTAAGGTGCTTTGCCAGCCTCTATGGACCCAGTAGAATCAACACATCTCCTCTGCTACACAGCACAACCCCGAGGGGAAACAACGCATCTCCACTGCTGCGTGCATTAGACCAGTTGCAAAGACTCATTTCGCCTCCACATCGCCTTCAGAACTGCTACTGAGCTAAGCATCCTCGCCGCTGACCCTTGCATCTCTCGATGACTTCAGCCTTGTTAATGACACCAAATTCGGCATTGCAGTCTTGCAGCTCCTCGGTACCAGCACATCACCTTGACTGCACGACTCATCCTTGACTCTGGACTTCACTTCACAAGCCCTCATCAAGGGGATCCTCGATGTCAATGCAACAGGACCTCCCATCGCACCCTCCTCACATCTCGGAAGTGACGGATTGCTTCGGCTGTACAACGCATCTTCGTTGAGGATCTACACAATGCTCTGCAAACCAGGATTGAAGGTACTTATGTTCAGCGGGCCTACTAGGTCCCTGTAGCTGGCTCACGCTCCTCCACGGTCAGCCTGAAGCTTGTCCCGGTCCAGCGCTAACAGATATCTAAAAGCTTTAAAATTCAATAGCTCCTGTTTTACTAATTGGATATTTGTCATTTTGGTCTTGTTTTATTGATTCAAAACTACTCTAATTGTCTAAGTCTGTGGTGGGCTCTTTTTGTGGTGTCTTTTCACTGTGTCACTGTTTGAAGTGTTGAACAAACACTTTACACATTGCCCCTGAGTTAAGCCTGACTGCTCTGTGCTAAGCAATCCGAGGGTTGAGCACAGGTTAATTGAGGATTTGCTTGTGACTTCACCCTGAGAAGAATTGTGATTGCTGCTTGAGAAGAATTTAACCCCCCTCAACCAGTAACTCAAATACTTACACAGGTGGTGAAAGTTCTGTTCACCACAGATATGTAAGACTGTAAGAATATCCTTTGCTCATTGAAGAGGAAGTTGAGATTGTATTCATGATCGCACTTCAGTTTTATATTTTTCCTAGCGGGCATCATTGAAGATTGGGTAATATGCCATCATATCATTTACAAAAATATTATCTGACATAAATGTTATGTCCTCAATATAGTTTACAAACATATTATCTGATGGGTGGAGATTGTATACTATTAACTCCATTGTGGCGATACTTTTGTAAACGTTATTTAGGACACAATATTTATGTCAGATGATATTCTGACAATGATATTCTGGTACCACATCTAGTAATGCTATTCTGCTACATCTGAAATCATCCTCACCATATGTTACCGTTGACCCCAAGCCCATGAGAGACAAATAGATTGGGACATCATTTCTAAGCATATTAGTTCACGTTGTCCCCAATTCAATTCCAATTCCATCTGCATTAAAAAAAATCCCTGGTAGTAATGGATAACTTGTCTGTTGGATGTATTACAGTGGTATTGGCACCATTTATTACCCTCACCATTTGGAGTAATACCTATGTCGTGGTGTTGCAAGCAGTACATATCAGCTGTCCCTGCTGACTGTGGAAAAGTGCAACAACTTACAGTAAATAGTTACAGTCTGTGGAGAAGACACATCACTACCGACTTAATATATCAACAGACCTTGTTACTGCTAGCAGAAAGTATTAACGCAGTGGAAAACCAGTTTCATTTCCGGTAAACTGCTTCTCCTGGCCGTAAATTATGTCATCTTTAAGGAGAAGCCAGAAAAACCTACAAAAAGGAGAAAACTTCCACTAATCCACCATAAGGGCACGGCAGACAGCATGTGCTGCATTATGCTACATAATTTCCCTTTTATCTTGCTGCAGAGTTTAGACATCTCTGCCGCGTAATTTAATACTTCACAGCCTAATAATTCCAGTGGGCAGGTCTCTACACTCCCCTCTTACCACCGCAGTCACTTCCTCTCTGCGCTGGTAATTCCACAGCTAAGTATAAAGTACATGTGTGTACTCTCTGTTTGAAACATCCGAATCAGGACGCAGTGAAATATGATGTGCGATTACACAATTTTTTATATCAAAGAACGGCATTTCTTATACGCTAAGTGGCCTGCAAAGCAGTGCCTAAATGTTGAAAGTTTGGCTGTTATCACTCTGTTGGACCTGGCCCTTTTCGCAGGATTACTCTCAAACATTTTGCCTTCCTCTGCTTGTTTTTCTGACCTTCTTTTGTTGGCTTTAGGACCCTGGGCACAGCTAATCAGTGCTAAAGTGAATGTGTTCCCCATGATTGCCATATTTCATTTATTAATAAGTGCCTAGTACAGTGCACTACAGGTGCCATGGGCCTGTACATCAAATTCTACTGTTGAGCCTGCAGCACTGATTGTGCCACCCACATGAGTAGCTCTTCAAACATGTCTAAGCTCTGCCAATGCAGAGTCTGTGTGTGTGGTTTTAATTTGCTATGTTGACCTGGCAAGTTCACCTACTTGTCAGGCCCAAACCTTCCCTTTTATGACGTGTAAGTCACTCCTAAGGTAGGCCCTAGGTAGCCCCATGGGCATGGGGAAGTGTATTCAAAAGGTAAGACATGTACTTTTGAGTTTTACATGTCCTGGTATTGAAAGACGTTTACATTCGTTTTTCACTACATCAAGGCCTATCTCTCACAGGTTAGCATTGGAGCTGCTTTGTAACACTTTACAAGTGTAACTTTCAATTGGGAGCAGATAGACAACTGGAGTTTGGTATCTCTGGACTCATAATTAAAAAAACACATCTTTTAGTAAAGTTGTTTTTCAAATTGCAGGACTGAAAATGCCACTTTTAGAAACTTGACATTTTCTTACTTTAACCATTCTGTACCTCGGCCTGTCCCTAAAATACACGTCTGGGTCAGGGTTCCAGATCGGCTTTGTGAATTTACTCAAGACAGTCACACACAAAGAGAGCTGAGGGGTGCCCTGCATATCCTGATGGCCTATCACCAGGCTGATGGGTCTTCCTGAGTTAGAGTGAGAGGGCGGATCTGACACTTACACCTGAATAGGTGTGTGCCTGTCCTGACACAAAGAGCTGCATACCCCCATGTAGTGTGCCTTGTAGCCAGGGCCAGGAAGGGCAGGGTATTGTTCATTACAAACCTTTCTTTGAAGTCTCCCTACCTCAAAGGCTGAAAGGGGTATAAGTGCTGGACCTCTGACACCCTATACTAAGAACACCCCTGGACGGAGGACATTCTGCCATGAAGAAAAGCTGTTGTGCTGCCAGGAGGGACTGCCACTTTGCTGCTTGCTTTGCTGTGTTGGCCTGCTGCCAGCTGCTTTTTGTCTGTGAGTGAGGCGACTGGACTTTGCTCTCTACATCCTGCATTTCTAAAGGTACTCCAATGGCTTGTTGGGATTGCCTCCAGGTGGAAGTCTCAGGCATATCAAAGACTTCCCCTGCATCTTGCTACCAGCACCTGGGCTCCTCTGCTGCGTGTCCTGCTCTGCCAAGTGGTGCCAAATCCAGTCCTGGGCCCTTGGAAGTGAGTGATCAAATATTGAAAAAGAGCATGCAGGTAAACATAATTCATTTATAAATTATACACAATTTCTCCGGATCCACGAAATCCAAACAAAATATTGCGCAGTGAGTCTTGAAATCTCTTTTTTCAATGATTCTTTATTTTCAGTCAAATGCATCAGCCCAGCCAACGCGTTTCATTCAGCATGGACTTCTTCAGGATTGGAAATATCTCTTACAGATAGCTGAAGTGCTCTTCTATTATAATTCGTAGTGCGCATACTCTGGTAGTCCCCTTAGCATCTGTTCAGTCAAAACTTTCAAGGATTATTACCTTTCATCCATACTGGCGTGTTCTCCCCTCGAGTGTAAATGCATCTGTCTTTCTGTTTGACTGAAAATAAAGAATAATTGAAAAAAGAGATTTCAAGACTCCTTGCTCAATATTTTGTTTGGATTTCATGGATCCGGGAAATTGTGTATAATTTATAAATTAATTATGTTTAACTGTATGCTCCTTTTCAATATTTGATCATTTGGAGAGAAGTTCTTTCTCTTGTATTTGTGACTTCTAAGTGGTGGGGTCACGGGAAGTTGAGGATCCTCATTCTATGTATATACGAAAATTAATATACTGGTGCAGCCTTCATTGCCTACGCTGCTGTCCTCATGACTCTAACTTTCTAAGTTGGGTCAGGCTTGCATGGTATAATCAGTGGATATCGCTTATACTTTGAAGGTAAAATACATATTACTCAGCATGGAAGATGATCGTGAGAAACAAGCAGCCGATTTGTTTCAACAGAGTAAAACTTACATTAAAGATAGCACCAAAAATCCTGGAAAGGACAGTCTTAAGAGTACATTTTTGAAGCTTGAAAGACTGAAAAAAATCAGAACTTTCAAAATGGTGGGATGGAGTGACACTTAAGAACTACATGGAAAATAAACATATTCCAAGGGGTTTAAGAATTTTAAACTTTCCAACTTTTGATGATCTGGAAGATGATCATCTCAAAGAATGGGAAGACAATCTCTACTCCACCTCATTCTGTATGATGAATATTCTACTTAAAAATTCTGAAAGGAAAGTTGACAAACTTAAAAATCAAATTGCAGAATTGGAGAAAGAGATTAGTGAAATGAAATTACCTGACCTTACTGAAAAGAATTATGCCATACTTAAACTTGTGATATGTAAACATCAATAACAAATGAAGGAACGGAAGCTAAACAAAATCAGACGAGACGAGAGGGACTATAATTCAGGACGTATTTTCACTTTAACATTTTTTTTTATAATGTTAACAAATTGAAGCAGATTCGGTTGTCAGAGGATGGAGCTGAATTAAGTTCAGTACATTATAGTTTCTCTGACCTATTCTCAGTGGACGAATCTGGGCCCAGTAACAGAATTGGACCCAAGCCGGCAGAATGTTCTTCTTTTTCTGAAGGAGTTCAGCGCATGAAACTTGGAAAAAGAAAAAATATGGCAAAACATGGAGGGGGCAGAGAAAAAAAATCAAAAGTACAATGATGGGCACCAGAAGTCAGGACAAAAAGAAATCATAAATCGTAATATAGTTTCTGACTTTATTGATTCAGATAGGAATGAGGTCTTACAAGTAATAAATCTTTCTGATAGACCTATTAATGAAATAGAATTGAATGATTTGCAACGTGGTTTGCCATTTTTCCTGGATGGGGATTGTGATTTTGTTAACCTAGAAACTGATTTGTTTAAAATTTTCAAGAAGACTAAAATTAAAAAGTTTTTTCTCTGAATATGACAAACAACGCACTGTGGATTATGGACAAATAAAAAATTCTGAATTAACAATCTTGGATGTTCAAGACATTCATTTGTTGTTATCATTGTCAAATGAAACTCATGTTGAAATGGATTAATTACCTGCCATGTTGGATGTCCACATGGAGTATAGTTGCACTAGTGGGCTGGTTCCTCCATCTAAATTCACTCCACAGGGGAATCAATACGCTACTTAATATATTTGAAAGTGTAAATTGTTACAATTTTAAGTAATCATATACAATAAACTATTTGATTTGAATACGCTGCTATTGACTTGCCTGTCGAAAAACTGTGGGTGAACTATAAATTTCAAGATAAGAAACTTCGACAATATTCCCATTATTCAAAGCATTCTAGCCTATCTGCACAGGAACTAGGCACTCTTATTGATCTGGGCTCTGACGAGTCAATAGTAATCAGAGAAGGTGATAAGAGCCGGAACATTGTGATCTTACGCAGAGAAGACTATGACCAGGAAATCAAGAGACAGCTGGAGGACACAGGTAGTTATAAGAGATTGACTAGCAATCCCATGGTAGAGGCCACTAGCTTGTTATTTACTAAACTGTACTCTTGGAAGGAAATGGGACTTGTTGATGAGAATGAATGAATTCAGATATCTCAATGGACAGCATCCCAGATTTCCCTTCATATACATCTAACCCAAAGTACATAAGTCCAGGGAGAAACCACCTGGGAGACCCATTCTCTCCGGTATTGGGAGTCTTACTGAACACCTCTCCAAATATGTAGATTTATTTCTTAAACCTCTAGTGGTGAATGTACCTTCCTATATTAGGGATAAAACAGATGTGTTGAATAAATTGCAATATGTTGAATGGGACTTGTCTCTAAAGTTCTTCCACTTTGGATGTGGTAAGACTTTATACATGTGTAGAGAACAGACTGGACCAAATATCCTTGCAACATTATTTATCTAAGAGAAGTGCCAGTTTGATGGAACATTCCAAAATGATTGTTGAGATGTGTGACCTAATATTACAGAATAATTATTTTCTGTTTGGAGAGGATTGGTACCAACAAGTGAGGGGGAACGTCTATGGGCTCGAAGTTTGCTCCCTCTTACGCCAACCTTTTTATGGGTTGGTTTGAGAGGGAGCATGCCCGGTCACACAGAGCTGCTACCCGGAGAGATAACATAATTTTTTGGGGTCGCTTCATAGATGACATTTTGATAATCTAGAGAGGTGATAATGAGAGTTTGATAAGCTACATGGAGCATCTAAATGATAACAGCATGAGTGTGAGCTTTACAAATTGTCAGAGTAAGAATCAAATTGACTATTTGAATCTACGGGTGTACATTGCAAATAACAAAATACAAAGTAAATTGTATAGAAAAGAGACTTCCACTAATAGCTTACTTAGAGCTGATAGTGTGCATCCCCGATCTGTCATCTTGGGCATCCCTTACGGGGAGATGATAGTACTAAGAAGGAACTGTAATGTGGAGCGGGATCTTGTAGAATCACTGGATGATTTGAAACAAGGGTTACGTGACCGTGCATACCCTGAAACACTTTTAGATAAGGCAGAAAAAAGAATTTCTAAGATCAAGAGAGCGGATACTCTGAAAAAAGAGAAAGTTCACTGACTGTATAGCATTGGTTACTACTTACAATCAACACCATCATCATCATCATACAAAAGAATTTGGATTCACCAAAAGGTGTACCAGGATTACGAACACACTCCTGGTCACATATAAAAGAGGCCCCATGATTAGAAATAAAATAATTAGGAATTACCTAAAACCCCAAAGGAGTATTCAAACAGGTTCTACCTGGCTAATCCGCCCTAAAGGCTTTTAAACTTGTGGTGGTTGTATTGTGTCTGAAAATGGCTGTAAACTTAAGGAGTTCCAATATAACACACAAAAGAAATATCAAATTGACCAGTTCATTAACTGTAATAGTACTTTTGTGATTTATGTCATAATTTGTACTTACAGTAAAATCTACAATGGTAGTACTATTAGATCTCTCAAAATGAGGATACAGGAACATAGGAGAGCTGTAATTAAAAAAGATGACAAGTCACCACTCGTCCAACACATGTTGAAGCACCATCCAAACATGATGGAGTTTAGATTCCATGGGATTCAAAGATTAGAGAAAGACCCAAGGGGTGGAGACAAAGAACTGAGATTGAGGCAAAATGAGGCTAAATGTATCAGCAGACTTAGAACAGTACGATTGGGCCTCAGTTTAGAAAGCAAACTACATTTTTTCTTATAATCAGGAACTGTACTATTAGTGACACTGAATAATTTCTATAATAATCTTAATAGATGTGTACCATTGGCTTTTCTCAAGAGCCACTCTAATGGGGATCTGTATCTATCCACATTACACTGTTGTTTTTGATTATTGATAAACAACCAATTGAATAAACGTAATGGAATATATACTATTGGTTTTTCCTAAGTATCACTTTAATTGAGATTTGTAAAGAAATGTACAATGGAGCTATGTATGCTATATATCTTTCATATCGACAATTTAGTACTCAGCAATGTATTGTTGTTCTTCTCTCAGTTTGCAATGGTCAGAGATATGAGGATATAAATTATATAACTATCCAACTCACTTCTCCGATTTGTCCACACTGCACCGTTTTTTTCTGATTGTGCCGTGATTGGCTGATTCGGTATTTTTCATTGAAATAGGGAAACTTAGTGAATGGCTTGCGGTTGTTGCGCATAAGAGTAAACTTTTAAGTTGATATAATTTCACTTGTGATATTAGGATTGGATGATTTAATATTCTGTAAATGACTCGTATTTTCATTGATGCATAGTTGATAATTTCACTGCTGTTAATCTCACCCTCTTGTGGATATAATTAGCAAGGGCAGGATTGGCGGATAGAGTGACTTCGTAGCGCCGCTTCGGAGTCTAACAGCTTCCTATTTGTTATGCGGTTTTTAACTTTGTATATTTGGATGGTCTGTGACTAATTGGACCGCCATTTGTCCCAACGGACTAGAGAGGAAATGGGGAAGTTACAGAGTCGCCATTAATGAAGGCACGAACTTCGATATGAGACTTGGTTTTCATCCAAAGCTTGATTTTCTGCAATGGGTCCAATTACCAATTTATGATTGGCTGCTTTGGCGGCTACATGATTGAATGAAGAAGTTACATGTGATTGGGCTGCACTCCGAGCGGACTAGAGACGGAGCAGAATTTTCAGCAACACGGCCGGTTAATTTTGATGCCGGGCATACTTCATCTTATGGATTCATTCCAGATGTGGGGATTGGTCCGCTTATGAACGGACCGGGGGGTGAGCATTCGCAGTCATTTACAAGGATTCACCCTGGATGCAGTCATTGGTCCATTAATCATGGACCAGAGAGGGAACCATCGCGGTTACTAATAAGATCCTAAAATGGCAAAGCCGATTGGGTATTTACTTGTGTGGTTGGAATGGTTTGACTATGGAGCAGGAAATTGGTGCTGTTCTACTAAGTCTAGAATACTCTTTGTGATTGGCTAACAAGGTGTTTAAATACAACACATAAAGTGGTAGAACTTACGATGGATAGACAGACGGTATTTACACTCGAGTGGAGAACACGCCAAGTGAACCACACTAACAGAAGGGATACTTATGGAGTGGTTAGAATGACACTTTCGTGGAAGGATTGCAGTTTGAAACTTTGGGATTTTGTGGGTTGATGAACCTCGTTTTTTCATAAATTTGAGTTACTTGAATGACTTTACATTTGGTCTTTCGAATATTTGGAAGCTTGTTAGAATATTATTCTCTCTAAAGGTTTTTTTTTTTTTTTTTTCAAAAACCTTTATTGATTCAAGTAAAGTAGCACAGGCGCAGGCCAACAACCACGGAGGCCGGCCGCAAACTCAGGAAAGATAAGCAAAAGCGTTACACATGTTTACGGCTCTAAGAGTAATCACGGTGCAATCATAGTACATGGTATGCATGCGCCTCAAAACGCTAGGATGTAGAAGGTTTCATTTTTATAGTTTGAGAAAGCAGCGGAGGCTATATCATTGAAGGCATCACACTACATGACAAAAGGAAGAGATGGGAGGATCGCATCCCTCCATGCTAGCGAAAAACAGTGATGAGCAATACGGCCAAAGGCACACTACGCCCGCCAAAGGTAGGCCAGGAGTATAAATCAAACAATGGTCAGTAATTTAGTGAAAGCATCGTCCGAAAAACCCACCCTTCCGAAACAATAAAGGAGGCAAGTGCAAATGCCCAACAGGGAAAAGGAAGAAAGAAGGAGATACAGCCAACGCCACTAAGAAAGGAAGAGACAAAGAGGACCATAGAACAAAACAAACTAAAAAACCCACCCAACACCCGCCACCCTACATCACCGTAATGGCTATGGCCTACCCCACTAACAGCGTGTCTGTCGCCCCAGAAAATTACCCTATGGAAGGGAAAAGGGGAAAGAAGGGAGGAGGAGAGAAACACTCAAGATGGCGGATTCTATAACAACAGTAAAAGTAGCGAGAAACGAAGAGGAGCCCTCCATCCGTCCCCCGGCGACACCCTCCCGCAAGATCCAAAACAGCACAGGGTGTAGAGTCCAATAACAAAATCCATTACTATCAAACGATTTTCAAGGCACATAGTCGGCTTACTGCGCTACCAGGTAAATCCGCGCGGTACATATCCGTGTCGGTCATCAGCTAGGGACCACCAGTCCATAGTAGGCACTGTTCATCCTTGTCCCGTCTTATCCGGTCTACCAAAGCGCCCCAAAGTATCAGCGCCCAGGTCAATCTGTATGGGGAGTCGAAGTGTCCAGGCAGGAGTGAGCAGCAGCACAAGAGCGTCGACTTGATGCAACCGGGCATTCGCTAGGTCCCTCTCACGTCGTACTAGGGACCCCGGCCCGGCCCGAGAGCACATCCTCCCCCCGATAGTCAACAGAGCAGGGTCGGGGAAAAAAGTCTCAATGTCCAACCCTAGCTGGAGCGGCCCCGGGTGATGGGAAGCATGGCCTGGGGTGGACACACCCATCGCGATTTCAAACCAATGCCCACACTTCGTCCCAGGCACTCAAGATCTTCAACAAGAGATGCCTCGGGAATGGAATTTTCAAGCCCGCCAGAGTCGTTTAGTGCTGCCATCTTGTTGCATCCGGGTAGCGAATGAGGCATACCGGCGTATTCCCGCTGACCAGCCGTTCTCGAGTGCCCCAGTGTAAACACAATCTCATCCACCTTACTACCCAGGAGTCAGGCAGATTGCACCAAATTGTGACGCAGGGCAACAATAGCAGCCATAAGATCGCAATATTGCAGGACTCTTCCAAGCCCCATCTCAACCGAATCTCCCTTCTCCAGACATCCACGATCACTGTGGGGCTCAGACTCCTCGCAGCTGCATTCCATCTTGCCCGTCGTGTTCACAGGCAGGGCCACCCAGATTCGGGGCCAATTTGCAGGCAGAGGGGGCTCAGGCATCTTCGTATCGCTCTCGTGTTTGCCAAAACCAGTGTAAGCATGAAGCAACAATCAAATAGAAAGCTGGCCCTGCTCGGTATAAAGTGAGCAAAAAACCCGGGAGTCGCCCGCCGATAGCGGGACAACATGCAAGCAGTGTCCCGGCGGGGAACAAGCAGGGCTCTTACGATCGCGCTATGTACACCAAGCACAATGTCAGGCACTCCTTGGAATCGCACCCGCAGCCAACAGGATATGCTGTTCGAAAATCGGCCGCTCCCCGACACACATGACCCGACCGGCACTTCTCGGTCGCCAGCATCCGCTGTTGTTCACTTGGTGACTAAGCATGGGCGGATTTTGCGGATCCACGATTCGCGGATTTAGCGGATCCACGGATCGTGGATCCGCAAAATCCGCCTATTTAGCGGATTCAGCGGATTTGCGGATTGGGGGCGGGGCTTCCTCGAGTGTGTGGGCGGGGCCAAACGGACGGGGCTTCCACGCGAGCGCACATGCCTCTTGTGTGTCTAAAAGGTCAGAGCAGCATCGATGGTATATTTGGGAAGAAGGCACATCTGCCCAGCCTCCCAACGCTCACGATTTTTTTGGGGCTGATGCATGAGTCACTGCATTTGCGCTTCAACTAGTTCCAGCGACCAAGTGTGTGTTACTATGCAATCGCGCCGAAGTGCGCAGGGGTCCCTTTAGTGAAATGTCCATCATAGTGGGTAAATGGCGGGAAGACGGTGCACACCTCGAGTGTGTGAGCGGGGCCAAACGGACGGGGCGTCCATGCGAGCATGCCTCTTGTGTGTATAAAAGGGCAGAGACCGATCAGAGCAGCAGATTAATTTTTGGGCTGATCAATGAGTCACTGAATTAAAGCTTCAACTAGGGCACCGTTGAAATAATTTACCATGGCGCCGGCAAGCTGCCAGCGCCTTCCTGCAATAGTTACTTAATTAGCTTCAACAGGAAGCTCCAACTGTTAAAATAAAGCAGGCGCTCGAGCCCCTGCTGTATCTTATCTATTAGAGCTTCCTGTCGAAGCTAATTAAGTAACCATTTGAGGATGGCGCTGGCAGCTTGCCGGCGCCATCGTAAATTATGCAGGCTTGAACTTTTGACCGCAAAATCCGCTCCGATCGCGGATTGCGGATTCTCGGTAAATCCGCGAGAGTTCGCGGATCGCGGATTTACCGAAAATCCGCAAAATCCGCGATCGGAGCGGATTTTGCGCTCATGCTTATTGGTGACCAGCCTTCCTGTCCACTCGAGGCTCCGGTCTCAGGGCTGCTGCGGGCCGCGAACCAATGCTGGACGTATCCCCAAAATTAAGCAAGCGCAAGCTCCAGCATTGCGCGGTAGGCGGTCGGAGGTGCTCGTCACCACAGGTGCGCCGTTTCGTACAGGATTACAGGCAGGATGTGAGCTCGGGAGGAAAAAGTCCTCGGAGCCGAGGGACTAGGCGGCCGTCCTGATCGCCATCTTGGCTCCTCCCCCCTCTCTAAAGGTTTGTTTGAAGAAATGGGATGGTTTGGATAATATATGGAAAATACTTTTTTGAACTCAGATGATAGTAAATGCTGCTTTTAGATAAATATCAATATACATAACAAAATACCTCCAACACCATCAATCGGTTATTCATTCTGCCTCAGTGGTTATCTCAATTGACCCTGGGCTACCATTTATTTATGGAATCATTCAATATTTATCAAATGCAAAGACGAGGTTACCATCACATAGTATTTTCAAGACATATGACCCCTTCTATTTTGAAACAAACAGTGTTTTAAACACAAATACAAAACCACATAGACACTATTTTCATTGCAAACAGTAATGTGACCTAATATTGAGACAAAAAACATACAGACAACCATGTTCCAGGTTAGGACAGTGCTAATACACATTTCTTATTGACAACAGTGGTCAGTCCTATGTTCTTATCGTATAATTGGGACTTTATTATATTCAGTCCTTAATTATTTCTTAGTTCAGGTCCTAGAGAGGTCAGGGACTTATTAGCAGACTCTAATGCAGAGCATCAAGTATTCAGCTGTAGTGTGCCTGATATGAGGCAATGTCTTCGAGTTAGGTAGGTCTGAACCTCTCTTTTTGACAAGCCAACGCGTTTCAACCTTCAGTTGATGGGACCAAATCAAATGCAATCTTTCAAGCGAAGGTCTTCATCAGGGCAGGGCTTTGAGGTGGTAGAACTTTGAATACCGTTTTGTGGCTCACATGGAGGAATAACATGGTATTCCTATGTCCCTTTGTGTGGCATTTCAGTCAGGGCGAAATTCATCAAGTCTTCGGCTGCTGTCACTTTCTTTTGAGGGCTCTTTTGTTGCGGAGTGCGGATCCCGGTGTGCATTGCCTTGAGGATTTGGCTGCTCGGTCCGTTATAACGCCGTGTAACGTTTAGAGATATATAGAAAATGGCCATTCCTTTTGGTAGTAAATTTTATTGTGTGAATTGTTTAGTTCATTACAATAAAAATGAGTAAAAAGTACAATTATTTACAGGATAAAAGTGGTCTGTCTGGTGCAGTCTAAATGACCTAAGATATATGTGATTAAAAAGGTGTGCAAGCATCAAAGATAAAAGTCCTTGCAAGACGTACAGCGTAGGGGTTTGCGGCCGGCGAGGATGAGAGACCACGGCGAGGAGAAGGGCAGCCCGGAGGTGCCAGAGCAGGTAAGTGGGGTTTCTCACTATTTTTTAGGTGTGTGCAGGGGCTAACTCCGCTCTGCCGTGGAGTCGGAGTTTTGCCAGAACTCTGCGTTACCAACAGAACGCGGAGTTGGCAAAGCTCCGCAAACTCTGCTGCCGGAGTGGAGTTCGCCACCCAGGCTTACCTGTTGCTTCTCTTATTGCGCCTAATGAACATGCTTTGAAATTGGATAATAAAGACTTGCTCCAAATGTCATTCAAACCCGGATAGAGACATAAAATGAGAGCTAAAGTTTCTTCGAAATTATTGCAGAGCCTGCAGGAAGAGCCAGATTGTCTGATATGCCAAACTGCTTCAGGGGAATATAGAAACCTTAGAAATGTTTGTTATTTTGCTGCCTCCAGGTTGGAATCAATGTAGTACTGCCTGGGTGAGAGGTATGATTCCAGTAGATGCTCTATGCATTTGTGTCAATTCTCTGAGCAAGTTAGTTATTCAGAGTGAATCCTGCAGGCCCTTCTAATGGTATTTTTGCAGTTTGATTGCGACATATTCATCAGGCCTTAGATAAGCAGCATTGACATTCCACAAGAAGAAAATATAGGCAGAGGATTGCTCAACAGCCCTTGATAGATCAAACCTCTCATGAGCCACTACTTGAGTTAGCACATTCACAAAAGTAATAATTTTTTTTAGATATGTGGGCAAGTTTGATAGACGGGAGGTTCAATTCAACATGGATTGTAGTGTGGGGAGTCAAAGATCGAATATGTAATAATGATCATACATTTTGTATTAAGGTGTTTTCTGATTTGTCGACTTGCTTGCCTTAGGGACTAACTCAGCACAGGACAGGACTGGAGTAAGTTTGGCATTTGAAGCTTTGATTCTTGGGCTAAGCATCCTGCCCCCATACAATTGAGCAATCCTTTTCAAGAATTTGATTACCGTAGAAGATTTTAACTTTGATTTCTCCAGGTGTTGCAACGTGTTCAGTTTGGTATCCAACGTAAAGGAGAGTTAATCATAGGTATCTGCTGTTTCGCCAAGTTGTTGGCCGAGTTTCCAATGAAACTGCCTTGCCGGATTTCCAAAGGGAACGTTTTTTTTCCTTGTGTTATTGACAGATAACCCATTGGACTGGGTGAGTTTATGGAGTGCAGAAAGCTTTCCAAAGGGAAGACTTTTTGTCCTAGTGTTATTGACAGCAGATAACCCATTGGACTGGTTGAATTTAGGGAGTGGCGAAAAGTGTCTGATGAGGAGCCCTGTTGGAGTCCATAGAGCACAAGACAAGTTCGCTGACGTGTGCTAAATACTTGATCAAGCAATCACACAGTCTCGGTGGAAAAAAGTCCTGTTTATGGGTATACAAGTGTTGTGAAGTTATTACTTACCTTACGCTGTCTTCATGAGTTGGAGCTCTCATGCTCGCCACGTTTCTTTCCCATTTCTAGAATGTGAAGTTGACGGCACTCTACGATCGACAGTTGCAGCTGGGTCGTTGAGGTGGTTGGATGCCAGGTTGTGCTAGCAGTAAAGTGTGGCCAGCCATGGATGATCAAATCAGGAATTGGGTGGTTAATTGCACCATTTGCAAAGAGTGTGAAAAGAGACTAAAAGTTGGTTCTCAAAGTTTCATGGGTCAGATTTCCGATCCTGGTGTGCTGTGGCATACTATTTGTCTTGATTTTATCGGTCCCCTTTCTGTACTTTCTCTTGATATGCATTTTGCTGCTTTGGTGGTGGATGTGCATTCGAGATGGTTGCATGTTGAGTTTTTGAAGGAGGTTACCCCTAATTCTGCGGTTGGTGTATTAGAAACCTTGTTTTTGTATGAAGGTATTCCACAGGTGTTACTTACTGACAATGGTACACAACTCACTTCTGGAGAAATGCGTTGCTCTCTTGAGAAGAGTGGTATTAAACATTCATGTACCTCTCTTTACAATCCCATGGGAAATGGAATAGTGGAAAGATCGAACAGACTTATCAAAGGAACCATACAACTTGCTTTGGCAAATGGGCTAGATCCCAAACGTCTTATTCAAGATATGGTTTGGGCTTATTGCACCACTCCTCACAGTATTACCGTGAAGTCTCCATTTTTGATTATGAGAGGGTGGTTTCCTGGTTTTCGTCTTGTCACATTTTGACTCAAAGATTGGGTATCGGCAGGAGGTGAGCTGACCTTTGACGTTCCCTCTTCTAAAATTTCTTTTGGTGCCTGGGTTCAAATAAAATCTGGAGGGATTAAAGGTAGTATCACAAAGTTCAAAGGTCCTTCCCGTGTTATAAGCATGGGTAGGTATTTTATTGTCATTGAAGGAGGTAAACGTTAGAATCTACGCAGAGTAGCTTTGTACCAGAAGGGTGGCACGGTTTCCAGGTGCTTTACAGATGATGGTGGGTGCTCTGGGTCCATGTTCATTCCTGATAAAGCAGTTGGAGATGATTCATGTTCTTGTGATTTGTTCTCTTCTTCTCAAAGAATGAAAGAAGAGGGTCCTGTTGGAGTGTCTCATTCTCCTGAAGTTAAGTTGGGTGCAAGAAAACGCTGACCACCAGTGTATCTTCAGGATTATGTTAGATCTTGAACTTTTCATCATCTCTTTGTTTTTTTGTTTTGTTTTGTTTTTCTGTTTATTTTCCCCTTTCTTTGTTTCTTTTCTTTTTATTCTAAGGGAGAGGATGTGTTGTGAAGTTATTACTTACCTTACGCTGTCTTCATGAGTTGGAGCTCTCATGCTCGCCACATTCCTTTCCCGTTTCTAGAATGTGAGGTTGACGGCACTCTATGATCGACAGTTGCAGCTGGGTCGTTGTGGTGGTCGGATGCCAGATTGTGCTAGCAGTAAAGTACTTCATCCTACGCACTGTCTGCTGGTCGTTCTTTGAAGTAATTTTGGCAATGCAGTGCGCGCAACTAAATTAGTTTTATTCATTTATATGTTTACTTACCTGCATTTGGCGGTATTCCGTAGTTTACTACCCCCTCCCCACCCTGCCCCTCCCCCTCCCCCGCCCCACATCACCTCCAGGCAGAACTCCCACCACCGACCGCTACTGCACTGTCCTTTGGGAAATTGAAGATCTTCTCACTCTGCATGGAACACACATACACCACTACATGTACTATATAGTAACCAGTACCTTGGGTAGGGGTTTGTTTTGGTACTTACAGCATTCTATACTACAGCAGCTATAACATATCTTGTAAAATATTATATAAGTAACCAAAAAATCATTGGTCATGACTCTGCCCTCCATCAAGGATGGTGAACGACAGTGCCCTGCAGACCATTTTCCCATCAGTATGTATGTTGTATTCATGTGGCACAAACTTAGCTGAAAAGCAGCTGAGCACTGTTCAGGGTCCAAGGTAAGGACACTCTCAGCATTTGATTGGAAAGGGAGATGGTCTGTAAGAGGGAAAGTGGACTGCTACTGCATTATGATTAAGGCTCCCGGATTTTACAGATAATTACAGACAGAAAACAAAGTGTTTCCTGTCTGTATTTGTTTTTAAAAGCAGAAATATGCAGACAAGTGTGCTTCTTTGGGTGACTCTGTGCTGTTTTTCGTGATTTCTAGGACAACATCTGAGCAGATAGGCAGCATGGGAAGCTAAAAATAGGTTGAGAGTTCCCTAAATGCAGGTGTATGGTACCATTTATTTGTATTATAATGCTCATATTTACCTGAAGGTGTGGTGTTTTGCTATATTTGGCTGCTTAATTTGCCAAAACGCGACAGGCAGCAAAGTACGAGTGCATATTTATCAGTCAATTAAATGGGGAAATATACCATTTATGACTCCATGTATTCGCAAAACACACAATAAATATGGATAAATACCAATAATATGCACAACAAATATATATGAATAAATACAGACAGAAATGTTAAAAAAAAATACCATAAAACCGGGAGCCCTAATTATGATGCAGGTGTTCTTTAAAGAGGTGTGTCTATTCTTTTCTAAATTGAAGCATGTTTGGATCAGTCCTAATAGTTACTCAGGATGTTGGTTCAGTTTGTAGTTGTATAGATGTAAAAGGCCTTTCGCATTGTTTTTTTTTTGTTTGCATTTTGTCTACATTCTAATGGTATCTTTTCTGATAGCAAACTTGTCAGCCCGATATGCAGGGGTGCTGGATTTGATGGTTTTGTAGATGATTCTGTTGGTCTTGAAAAGTTGAGCTTTCAGATCCCTCCGAATGCTAGGAGGGTGTGGCAGAATCTTATGGCTTTTGTCAGCTTTTTCCAACATCTAAAGGGGAGATCAGTAAAATCCCTTAGGTGGTAATCCAACCCACATGTCACTGGCCCGTGCTGAGATGTGCAACTACCATGTCTCGAAGCTGTGCGACCAGAATATCGAGATTTTAACGACGTACAAATATAAAGCTAGCAGAATATCGGCTAGCATCATGTTGTGAAGGTAAGTATATTTAGGTGATATAGATTTACTGTTCTTATCCCCTGATCTAAACTCCATGGTGATATTATATATATATGTTGATTTATTTAAAAGTAGTAAATCTATACTTACCAATAAGTACTTCACTTAGCGATGTCAGTATTTTTGACTTCTATATTCTAACATACAACCCACATATCAAGTGATGTGATGATAATGTCTGTGCTAAACTCATAAACTACACTCATCGAAGAACTCACTTCAACAGTTACTCATGGGCATCAATTGATTAAAATGCGAGGGGTAGCAAAAGTGACATCACAAACCCTTTGACCCTTGACCCAGATTTATTCAAGGAAGGCATGCTTTATGACCCAACATCACACTCTCAGTCTCTTACTCCCTTACACTCATTCTTATGCAACCTCACTTACATACTTACATTCACTCTTAATCTCACTAATACTTCATGCTCAGGTTTTCTACCGCTATACACCGAATATGCATCCTTATGTGAAGCAAACCCATAGCAAAGTGTTCGGGTGGGATTTAATAACCAACGCAAATCCTGTTTTGCATTGGATAGTATCCCAAAGTAATACAAAATTGCACTGTACATTGCTTTGCATCGATTGGAATTTCCATGAATAGTGCATGGATATACCCATGCAACCACCTATTCTTTTTGATGCAATTCCCTATCTACAAACATTGGTAGTGAGGAATTTGCGTCAAAATCGTATGACTGCTGGAGACAGGGATAACAAGGAGTAATGTTTACATGTCTCCTTGTTTTTCGAACTTTGCATGTGTGCTGCATTGTGCAACATACATACAAAGTGGGAAGCATAATTTTTGTACTTGAATGTACCCTTTCCAGTAGAAACAAACCTATGCTTCAGAGACTGCAAACCTGCACTATGGCACAATAGTACAAGCGTGTGTGCTTTTGTGCATGGCTGCCAAAAGTGCACCAGCGCACAAGGAGAGAAACACTACACCCAATCTCAGTAAATATGGTGTATTTTTTACTCTCCCTTTAACGCAAGGCAGCGCAGCATCTTTGGTGCAGCGTTGCCTTGCGTCAAAGAGAAGTAAATTTGGACCTCAATTTCACACAATCTCATGCGCTGCCTGTCACTGACTCTCATCACGTTTGCTGGTGCAAATTTCCTCATTTTACAAACAAAAATGCATTTAACTGAAAAGTGCAAAAATGTAGGCTAATGAGCAGACGTATAATAACTCCAACTTTTCTAGTAGGTAATCAAATGTAGGCATTGTAAGCATAAATTAGGTAACGTAGTGTATTGACTTAAGTTAGAATGTATGACGTTTCAGCGCATACATTCACCACGCATGGGTTTACAACACGGTCGTTACAATGACCGCGTTGTTACCACGCATGCCATTACATCGCAAGCCGTATCAATGACTTGCTGTAGGGCGCGCGCTGGACTTAGGAATAGTATTAATTACTATTAGGGCTCCCGGTTTTATGGTATTTATTTTTTGGACATTTCCATCTGTATTTATCCATATTTATTTTTTGTCAACTTTATCTGTATTTATCCATTTTTATTAGGGGTTTTGTAAAAAATATGAAGCTGAAACTGGTATATTTCCACATGTATTTAACCATTAAATATGCAGTCATGCTTGAATGCCTGCCAGGTGTCAGTAATATGAACACCTGCAGAAGATAAATCAATGCACTTATATGAAAATATGCACACTTCATTATCAGCTGTGTGGATATCTACTTCTGTTAAAGCCTCTTCACTAAAATTCTTTTCTTTAACCCCCTTTAACAGTTATTGGCCTGACAGTCATGCCAAGTGAATATTTTAGAAACACCCAAAAAGCACCCGATTTCCGGTTTTATCCACATTTAAAAATAAATACAGACAAGGAAATAAATGGTTTTCTGTCTGTATTTATTTGTAAAAATCAGTAAAAATGGAAAACAGGGAGCCTTAATTACTATTCCTACTCCAAATTGTGCAACAGCAGGGAAGGTGTTGGATTTTAAATCCAACACCTTCCCTGCTGTTGCACGCCACCTACAGCAAGTCGTTGATACGACTTGCTATGTAATGGCACTATCGTAACAACGCGGTCATTGTAACAACCGGGTTGCATTGTGGAAACAGCATTGTAAACGCTGTTTCCCCGTAAGTTAGTCTAACTACTGATGCTACATTAACATTGAGTCATACAAAAGAATTGAAAGGCCTGTTTTTTGCATTGAACTGTTGTTTTGCACCAGATGTTTTTCTCTTCCACTACAGATGTTGTAGCTTTCCAGAAGCCTTACGCTAGAGAGTGAATAGAGATTTGTTACGTATTAGACAACTGATAGTGAAGTTCATACCAGAAGGAGAGAATATGGCAGGAAATATGACTCATGGAAAGAACTGTCTGAACTGCAAGATGTGCATTAAGAATCTTTTCAAGGACATGATTCTGTGGCCTATTGTGAAGACATGAGAAACTAGGGAGTTGAACTGCTCCCAGGGTTTGCTGAAACCCGATCGGATGTCAAGTACGGGAAGTGCATCAACTGTAACTAACTGTGTTTTAGCAAATTTATATTAGCGTATGTTCCTAGAGTAAGTTAGGACTATCTTTCTGCAGTTCTTAGGTTTACCTCTCTTTAGGAGAGATCTCCCTTTAGCCCTTCTCTTTTCAGCAATGTGTGCTGATTGACAGCTGAGAATAGTTTCCGGCTTACAAAATTCTCTATTGCTTGAATGCAATTGCTTAATGCCACAATATTCCTATTCTCTCCTCAGAACTCTTCATTTGGGTTTCTGACCTGACATTTTCTTTGCTTTTGCTGTATCATTTCTATTTTATTTTTAATTGTCAATAACGTGGTATTTGACCTTGTTTTGAAATGCAGACTAATAGATTATTTGAATTTGTGATAATGAAGACAAAAAAATTAATGTTTACAAAATAAAACGATTTGAACGTATTAAAATTGTTAAAAACCCTTTAACTCACACCAACTCTCTCTAGAAATTCTCGTGAGATCTCAATTGGACTTCAGTGTTTATGTTGTTTGAAGTAAACGATTGTTGCTTCACAATTTCCTTGTCCACGAACCGAGGTCCATACGACCAATAGCGGGATTTATTTAATGATTATACCCAAATACTGAGATATAAAAATCCATGCACTGTGACTTTCACCCACACACACATGCTTGCACATACAGACTCATGCTCACACATACACAATCTCTTATCTCAGCGCCTTCAGTATAATGGGGAGGCCAAACTTGCCTACAGGGCGGCTATTAAGGCCTATCACCGGGACATCCTTGGGGCCAAGAAAGAATACCTTGCTAGGAGGATTGAGGCGGCGGCGAACTCCTGTAAGGAGATCTTCACTGTGGTGAAGGAGTTCACGACCCCCAGTTCCCAGGCACCCCCGCTAGTATCCTCGGAGGCGTGGGCATGTGATCTTGCCAGATTTTTCACCAACAAGATCAAGGCGATTCAAGCCTCTTTCTCGGAGAGCGTTGTGGAGAGTGGTTGCGGCCCCGGGGCGGGATGTGAGCTACCGCCCACGCCTGTCGCTGTCTTGACAGACTTCCCTGCTGTCACGAGTGAGGCGTCGCGGGTGCTGCTTGCCAGCCTCAAATCGGGTTCGCCACTTGACCCCTGCCCCGCCAAATTTTTGGCTGAGATGGCGGCGGTGGTGAATCCTCTGGTTAATCCTATCCTCAACGCCTCCTTGAGGGAGGGGAGGGTGCCTTGCACCTGGAAGAGGGCGATGGTCATCCCCCTCTTGAAAAAGCCGGGTCTTGATGCTGAGGTCCTGGCCAATTACAGGCCAATTTCACTTCTGCCGGCGTTGGCTAAGATCACCGAGAAACATGTTCATGGCGTCTTGTCGAGCTTTTTAGAAACTAACCATCTGCTCCATCCCTCCCAATCCGGATTCCGTCCTAATTTTAGCACGGAAACGGCGCTGTTGGAGGTCTCGGAGATCATCAGGGAGACTTTGGATGTTGGTGGCAAGGCCATGTTAGTCATGTTGGATCTGTCGGCGGCCTTTGACACCGTCCCTCATGCGGCGCTCCTCGCCAGGCTTCATGACATCGGCATTAGGGGGACGGTGTTCAAATGGTTTACATCTTTTTTGGAAGGCCGCCGCCAGACGATCTGGGTCTCGCGGAGCTCCGCCGAGATGCCGCCTCTGGGGGTCGGGGTTCCACAGGGCTCTGTGTTGAGCCCATCGTTGTTTAACATCTTTATGTCCCCTTTGGCGGCGGCGGTGGAGGCTTACGGGGCCCAGATCGTGTCCTACGCCGATGATACGCAACTCCTCTTCACATGTGGCAAAGATCAGCCATTTGATGGAGAGGGTATTCGGGCCTGCTTGGCCATGGTATTCGATTGGTTCCAGCACAACAACCTGAAGGCCAACTCCAGTAAATCGGAGGTTCTATTTTTTGGATGTGCCACTGACCCTGAGTGGCGGCAATGGTGGCCGGCTGAAATGAGCCCTCCGGCACAGTCATCCTCGGGTGCCAAAAATCTCGGGGTTAAACTTGACAATAAGTTGTCATTGAGAGCCCATGTACTTGGTCTGGTGGGTACCTGCTTCGGTATTCTGAAGATGCTCCGCAAGTTTCTTCCATTGCTCTCTGCGGAGCATAGGCGGATTACCGTGCAGGCGCTCATTGGGTCCAGGCTGGATTATGCCAATGCCCTCTTCCTTGGCCTTCCAGACTACCTGGTCCAGCGTTTACAGGTGGCGCAAAATTCTGCTGCCCGTGCGATTTTTGGCCTGCATAGGCGATCGCGAGCTTCGGGGCTGCTACAGAAGCTCCATTGGCTGCCTATCCGTAAGCGGATTATGTTTAAATCCCTTACGTTGATGCACAAGGCACTGTTTGGCTCCGGGGCCGGGTATTTACGGCGCAGGCTGATCTTTTACCGCCCTGCTCGCTCACTGCGTTCTGAATCTCTCTTTACCGCCGTGGTTCCTCGCGTGCGGAAGGCCCGCACTGGGGGCCGCTCCTTCGGCTTTAACCCCTTCAGTGCTAATGACAAGGGTAACTCGTCATGGAGTTTCCATTGATTTCAATGGAAATTACATTGAAGTGCCAGCTGATGCTTAGCATCCAAGTGGTTAAGGCACCTCAGTTGTGGAATTCCCTACCACTGGCACTACGCAGTATTCCTAATCTGCTTCAATTTAGGAAGAGCCTGAAGACATGGCTTTTTAATGTCTAGTTGCTCTTTGGGTGGGTCTTTCTTTTCTGTAACTTGTTTCGTGTTATGTTATTTCACTCTGAGTTGTTTGTGGAAAGCGCCGGGACACTCTGTCGGAGTAGCCGTGCGCTATATAAATTCATTTTAACATAACATAACATAAACACACTCACACAACATACATTTAAAAATAATTTTTCTTACCACAGCTGGCACCAAAGGTTCTGTGCCAGCTAACTGTGCTGCATGTTTTATTACACTTAATACTGAATAATAATCCAATTTTATTGTCTTAATATCTAAATGTCGACATATCTATTTTTTATTTTGAAATGCTGTTTTTATATGTATGTATGCTTTCAAGATATCTTGCATATCGAATAAAAGCTTTCAACCATTCTATTACACTTAATACTGAATAATAAGATAGTATTCACTATTAGTATAGTAAAAACATGCTGAAAATATGGAATGTGGAACCTGATTTTGCCACTTTTGAGGCAGGGGGTCGCAAAGCCAGTGCCATCACTCGCAAGAGGCAAGTCAGGAGTCGCAGTGCAGCTCATGGCAACCCCTATATGACGTTCATGCATTCGGTCAGCCATGCCGGTAGAATGAGGGCTCGTAGTATTCAAACAGCTTTTGTTCACAAGTCCACGGCACTCTTCCCTGGGTACTTGACAACAAAAGAACACATCTCAATGTGACAATACGATTAACTAAGTCAGCTGCCAATAGAGATTGGTGCTTGTAAGTGCGCAACATAAGGATCAAAGAAGGATCAAAGAATGATGCTGGCATACCGATTGCAATTTTGAAGATGCCTTAAGGGCTCAATTCAATATTGTAGGGGACAAGCAACAGCACAGGATGAGGTAATAGGCCACAACATGACCTCTAGAGCTATTGGAAAATGCCTGTCGGGACCAGCGCATGACACCGACCCGGTATCAGAAGATTGCTGTCATCGGTTGCCCCCTTCCACTATCTGAGGAAGATTGTAAATGGCCTACATAGAACCTGAGGATTCATTATCTGTGTTCCAGGCGGATGTGTTATGGGCCCCTACGGACTACAGCTGTATCCTGCTAAATCAGATTTCCTTGTTGATCACTTGGAGCCTGGCTCCACTGCAGTTTGAGGTACTCTGTTCTATGTACAGGCCTGTCATTTGGACACGGGCTACTGTTCAGGTATCCCAGGTGCCGTATTTTTTCCTGTTTATGTCCACCTCTGAGCCCTGAAAAAGGTGTGACCCATCCTGGGGCGGTCACTGAAACGCGAGTCGTCGTGGTCGTCACTGACATATACGTCTACAGCTCTTTCCATCCGAGATATGCATACCTCCGAGGCCAACATGGAGCCTTAAGACCATAATAGCATCATTGGCCATCCACTATCTATATCCATTCCATGATTGCAGCATTAACTAGCAATTATTATAAAGCTCTACATACTGAGGTGTATATTAAATATCACTCATTACCCTCTAAGGAGATTGTCCTTGGAGTCAGTGGAAGGCCATTGAACATTTGTTGTATGACTGAGTTAGTATGAATCTGTGGTATGTATGTGAAGATTTAGTGTGAGTCTGTCTTGCACCTGGGTACTGTTTTCACCTATAGCATCTCCTATACATAGGATGTGATTTTTGATTGTAATATTTATTTAATGTTGTCCTATCGAAACTTGTCTGAAAATGTGGAATAAAATCAATGCAATTATCATATTATTTTGCTCTCTTTCTTGTTATGTGTATTAGATTGGCCGTCTTCACAGAGCTCCCCAGTCTCTTTATTCCCAGGGGACTGGATTGACAGTCTCCTTTGTTTCTTTATCTCCGACATATTGCGGATTTACTAAATAATTCAGGCCGTGGGTTTCTGTTTTGTATTGACACAACATGACCTCTTACAGCTACGCACTGCTCTCCCTGTCAAAGGTCACCATAACAACTGAAGCTCTGCCCATTAATATGCATGACCAACACCTCTTTGGGTCCCACTGCACCTCAGTAAGCGAGGCATATCTGCCCAGTTTTAAAGTTGTGCTTTTGCCACTAGGTAGAAAGACAAATTGAAGAGCTCTAGATGTAAATGTACAGGAATTTATATAGCGCAAATCACCAAGCGGTTTCTAAGCGCTTGCTTAGGGAACCCGTCCTGGTATTCCCCTGTGAGATAACCCCGGCAGGGTATCCGCAAGGTGAAAGCCAGGCATCCCGCCGCGAGGGGCCGTTGTGGAGATTAAGCAAGCTATTGCCCAGAGTCGCAGAGTGTGAACCCGTGAATCGAGTAGGCACCGGAGCGAGAATTGTCGAGTCCATGGACATTTTTTTTAGGACTCAAGACCCCGCCGAGCCGGGAATTGAACCCTGGTCCCGGGCTGACCTCTGCTTCCAGGTCTGCCTCCTCTAACCAGTGAGCCACACTTCTCCACTATCTATCTAGCACGTGACATAAGTTGGTAGTCGTTTGAGTTCATTCATCCCTTTCCTGATCACATAGGATATGGAAACATTTATTTCTAAAGAACATGTTTACCTGGTGGTTTAATAGCACTGCATAACAGATGTTTATTGCTACCCAACTCAGTGGTACTCATTTTCTTGAACTCAGGAGAATGAAAGGCTGAGTCGACTTGCTGGGATTCAAATCCATGTCTAGGGCCTCAACCACGATTGGGGAGAGCAGGGATGAGATATATAGCACACCCAGCAAATACAACAGGATGAGGTATTTACTGAGAGAGGTTAATACCTCCTATTACAAGTGTATCCTTGGAAACTGGGGCTTTACATTTGGAATTCAGTGTTTACTTCATGTGTTGTTATTTATCAGGCATTCTCCCACCTTCATTTTTTTTTGAAAACAGATTTTATTGACAGATCACATATGTAGCCACAGATCTCTGTATCCCAGAGGTATCTGCCAGGTATCAATATATTTGTACAATAACGCAATCCGTCATTACTTTCGTAGTCAAAACAATGGGAACAATCACAGTGAACAAGTCCCCCCACCCGTCCTCCCAAACCCCCCCACCAACTAGCCCCCCTCCCACCCCACCCAAATCCCTCCCCCCGCACGGCATTCGATCGATCGAGCCACTCGCGCACACCCATCCAATCATCGAGCTCACTCATACGTCTGGATCCGGATCCTGCTCTATCCGGGGTTCTAGCCAAAGAACCCTGTATTCAGCCCACCTCTTCCATATCTTGTAGTGTTTGCTGGGGCAGCCGCGGACCAGAAATATGGGCCTCTCCATCCCCATACAGAAGTCCAGGCCTCTCTTCCAAGCGAGAAGTGACAGGGGCTGCGGGTCCTTCCAGGCCCCTAGCTATGTCGCGCTTGGCTATCGTTAGTCCCAAAAGTAACAAATGTCTCTTGTACAGGTTGCCCCGCACTCCCTCCAGCACATGCAGCAGACCCAAGCGCGGCGTGCGCGGGAGCACCCAGCCCAGCGCCTCATCCAAACCATTCTAGACACCACGCCAGAACCTATCTAGGCGCCCACAACTCCACACTGTATGGAGGAAAGTACCCTCCTCGCTCCCACACCTAGTACACTCTGGGGATGCAATGAGTCCTGCCCTCCACAGCCTCTGCCGTGTATAGTACACTCTGTGAAAGTATTTAAATTGAATCAGCCAGAGGCGGATCGAGATGGCCGCGCCTCTAGGACTCGCCAGCGCCTCGTTCCAATCCTCCTCCTCCAGCGGCCCAACATCCTCCTCCCATTTCTCCTTAAGGGAGCATAAGTTAGAGGAGCAATGTATGATCAGAGATTGATAAATACGAGAATTTGTTTTAGTATCCAACTCCCCCATAAAGATTCGGGCCTCCAGAGGGCTAAACTCAGGGAGGGACATCAGACCCTCCAAATCCGGAGCCAGGGCATGGTGAAATTGTAGGTAGCGGAAAAACTGCGTACGGGGCATGTCATACTCCACTCTCAGCTCCTGGAATGATTTAAGCGTCGTCCCAGCCATAACATCCCCCAACCTAGAGATGTCGATGGCGTCCCATCCCGCAAATCCCGCCAGGGTAGCCAGACCTGGAGGCGGCCGTTGCGCCAGAGGGGAGTCTCTTCGGTCAAGGTTTGCCACCATCCCATCCGTCTCAGCGCTCGCCGCCAGACGTCGAAAACAACCTGCGTCACCGTCGGCAAGGCCCTACGTTCCTTTGGCGCATATAGCAGCGTGTGTAGCGTGTGTGGCTCCATTAGTAGTCTCTCCAGCGCATAGGCTGGGTCTCCCCTGTCCCCATACCACCAATCATTCAGGACGAGGAGATGGGACGCCTGGTAATAGGAAAAAACGTCTGAGGTCGCCAGCCCCCCTCCGTATGTGGATCGAAAGCACGTGTGCAGCGCCACCTTGATGGAGCCGCCCTCCCAGAGGAACTGTCCCAGGACCGTGTTCACTCGCTTAAACCATGAGGGTTGGATCGGGTATTGATGGTTCTGCAATTGATATAACAGTCTGGGCAGGGCTACCATCTTAAATATGGCCGATCTGCCATAGATGGTCAACGGCATACGGGACCACACCTTAATGTCCCAACACCCAGAGAGTGGATTTACGTGGATTCATGTATAAGCCCGATGTCTCACCAAAGATCTGTAGGATGCGCATGAGGCGGGGCCCGGACCTATTGAGTTCTGTGAGGAAAAACAGAACGTCGTCCGCATAGAGTGCGATGCGGTCAGACAGGTCACCAGTCCACTCAAAGCCCCTCATCTGCGCGTCAATTCGGACCCAGGCGGCCAGGGGTTCCATGGCTAAGGTGAATAAGTAGGGCGAGAGGGGGCAACCCTGCCTGGTGCCCCTCTGGATGGGAAAGGTCGATGACACCGCCCCCGCCACCCGAACAGAGGCTGTAAGGTCGGTATAGAGCAATTTCACATATGACAGGAATACCGGCCCTAAATAGCGAGAAGAGGTATGTCCAGCTGAGTGAGTCGAACGCCCTGTCCATGTCCGCCAAAAATAGCACCGCCTGCACCCCGGATGACTGAATCGCCGCGACCGCGACGTTGGCCCGCCTAATATTGTGCCGCGTCGCCCGTTTGGGCATGAAGCCGGCTTGGTCCGGATGTATGAGATCGGAAATGTATGGCAACAATCTATTGGCCAGAGCCTTAGCCAAGACTTTGGCCTCCACATTTAATAAGAAGATCAGGCGATACGATGCGTATTGCTCGGGGGGCCGACCAGGTTTGTGAAAGACCACCACCTCAGCGTGTCTCCAGTCTTGGGGCATGTAACCCAGTTCCCGTGCCTCCTCTACCACTGCTCTGTACTGGGTTCCTAGCTGGAGATGAAATTTCTTAAAGAATTCACTGGGGAAGCCGTTGGGGCCGGGGGCCTTCCCTGTATTTAGTTCCCCAAGAGCGGTTCCTAGCTCGTCCTCAGTCAATGGTCTATCCAGGCTATCGCGGGCTTCATCTGAGAGCGCCCGCAGTGGTAGATCCGCTATAAACTTGTCGATCAAATCCTCACCAATGCATTCATGCGGGGAGTACAGGTCGGCAGAATAAGTCGCGAAGCCTTCCGAAAGTGACATGGGATCGGTTATCAGGGCGCCGGACTCATCAAGGATTCTCGGAGGGGTCTGGGTTTGGAACTGGCCCTGACACAACCTATGTAACATCGTTCCAGATTTGTCCCCCCATTGGTACACCCTGCTGCGGGTTGCCAGCCACATCTGCCGCGCCTCATCGAGTAGCAATGAAGCGTAGGACTGTTGCGCTAGCAGCAGTTGCTCCAGCGCTCGGTCCTCCTCTCCTGAACCACTACGCCGCTCTAAATCCCATATGGCCGCCTCCGCTTGATCAAGTGTCTCCCTACGCCGCCTCTTGGCCGCCACACACTACGCTATATCTATGCCTCTCAATGTGGGCTTCATGGCTTCCCAAAGCGTCGCCTTATTCGCCACAGTTCCAGTATTCTCAGCCAAATATTGCGCTATGGCTTTCCGCATGTGGGCCTGGTAATCCCCCAGCTGTAGATGCCAAACTGATAGGCGCCAACGAAACTGCTGTTTCCTCCGGTCTAATCTAATGGTAACCGCCACCGGAGAATGGTCCGACAGCCCCCGTGGCAAAATATCCGCGGCCTCCACCCTACCCTGAGCCGCCAGGGGGTCGAAGATATAGTCCAGCCTAGAGAATGAGTGATGAACTGCCGAGAGGAAGGTGTATTCTCGCTGTGTGCCACGTATATATCTCCATGTGTCCACCCATCCCAGATTCCTGGTCATGTCATGCAATTTGGTATGTCCGGATGCTACTGTCCCCCCCCGCCCCCCAGGCCTGTACCTGTCGCGTGCCTGATCCATCACATCATTCCAGTCACCCCCAATGACAGCCAACACATTCGGGATAGCCGCCCACACCGTCAAGATCTTTTCAACCAGGGACCACTGCAAGGGGGGCGGGGCATACACACAGCCAAACACTACCTCCTCGTCCCCAAGCGTACCCTGAATAAACAGGTATCGACCCTGTGGGTCCAGCCAGTGAGTGGAGTGTACATATGGGACCCTGCGGTGCACCAGGATGGCCACGCCTCTGGATCCCCTGGCAAAACCGGCATGGACACCTGACTGTAGCCAAAGCCCTGGAGGCATAGTATCTTAGTCCCCAGAAGATGCATTTCCTGCAGCATTTATTTATTTATTTATTAATTAATCTTGTAGAGCGCGAACAGCTACCCGTAAGGGTTTCCCGGCGCTGATTGACAGTGTAGCATAGTAATCCAGAGGGAGTTATTGCGCAAAAACCAGGACTTAAGGCATTGTGGCTTATCGGAGAGATTTATTGAGCAAAAAGCCAGGTCTTAACGGCTTTGCGGAAGCGAAGATGGCAATGCTCTACTCGTAGGTCCAAGGGAAGAGAGTTCCAAAGTCTGGGTCCAAGTACAGAAAAGGAGCGGCCACCCACTCTGGTGAGCCTAAACTTAGGCACACAGAAAAGATGTTGGGAGGAGGAGCGGAGGGAGCGTGTAGGGACATAGGATTTGACAAGAGATTGCAGATAGGAGGGGGCAACTTCAATTTTTATTTTGTGCATAAAGCATAGTGCCTTAAATTTAACTCGTTTATCGAGATTGAGCCAATGGAGTTGTTTGATGCGTTCGGTAATTGGATCATATTTCCGACATCCACACAGAAGCCGAGCAGCGGCATTCTGGACTAGTTGGAGACGGCGCAAGACCGCCCTGGTCGCCCCCAGATAGAGCACATTACTATAGTCCAATCTAGAGGTCACCAGTGCCGTCACAACAGATCTCTGGGTGTCAGAGGGAAGGATCCAAAAGATTTTACGCAGCCATCTAAGGATGGTAAAGCAGGTGGCTGCAACTTTATTTACCTGATCCTTCATCGATAGCTCCCTATCGATAATGACCCCGAGATTTCTCGCTCGCTCCGATGGAATGGGTAAATCGCCCATAGTTGACGGCCAATGTCTCGAACTCCAAAGGTCAGGCTTATTACCAAAGACGAGCACCTCCGTCTTATCGCTGTTGAGTTTAAGAAAATTACAGCTCATCCAGCGGGAGATGTCTCTAAGACCTGTTTGTAAAGAAGAAGGTGATGAAGGGTCGGCTTGGGATAGGGAAAATACAATCTGTGAATCATCTGCGTAAGTAAAAAGATGAAGACCAGAGTGATAAGCAACATGTGCTAACGGGACAACATAAAGATTAAAGAGAAGAGGACTTAGGATAGAACCTTGGGGGACACCATGTGGAGAAAGATAAGTATTGGAGGTGGAAGTATTGGAAAAAAATTGAAAAGTCCGGTCAGTAAGAAAGGATGAAAGCCAATGCAAGGCTTTGTCACATATACCAAAGGAGGCAAGGCTACTGAGAAGGATACTGTGCGAAACAGTATCGAAGGCTGCACTGAGATCGAGCAATATCAGTGCAGCCGTTTCACCTCGATCGAGTAATTGGCGAATATTCTCAGTTACTCCTAAGAGAGTGGATTCAGTGGAGAAGCCTTGACGGAAGCCTGACTGGGAGGGATGAAGGAGCTTATTAGTGACGACAAAGCGAGATAAATGTGAATGAATATGCCGTTCCAAAATTTTCGAAAAGGCCGGCAACAGCGATATGGGACGGAAGTTGGCAGCTACATTTGGATCCGCAGTGGGCTTTTTAAGAAGTGGGGTCACCATTGCATGCTTCCAGCTCTGAGGGACCGTGGCTGTATCAAGAGAAGCATTTAACAAAGTGCAGATTACATCTAGTTGAGAAAACTCAAGTTGACGTAAAGCCGAAATAGGTAGGGGATCCATGGGTGAGCCAGACTTTATATTGTTTAAAATTTCCAAAAGGGTAGCGGGTACAAGATTTGGCCAAGTCTGCAGTAAGGCCAGAGGAGGGCAAGGAGTGATGAGAGAAGGAAATACGCTAACGGCGGATTTCTCCTGGGCTGCTATGTCTTTATAAATAGTATCAATTTTAGATATAAAATATTGGGCAAGTTCATCACACTTCGTGTTGGAGAGAGGGGGGGGTATAGCAACTGTCTGTGAGCCAGCGAGATCTTTTACCACCTTAAATAAAACGTTGGACTTATTTATGGCTACTGTAATCAAGTTGTTGACATAGGTAGCTCTGGTGAGAGCACAGGCCTTATGGTAAAGTTTTAGTTCAGCTTTATACGTAAGCCCAGCAGCAATGGAATAGTCTTTCCTCCAGGTTCGCTCAAGTCTTTTACATTGAGATTTATGAAGACGGAGGGTTTCATTGTACCATGGGGCAGGGGAATTGTGGACAGTATTTTTCTTATTTGTGAGAGGGAGGCAAGAATTTATAGCCTCAGCGAGCCAGGAATTTACCGAGTTAGCAGATGCATTTATCTTGTCTAAAATGAGTGGGTATTTAGACATAAGATCATATAAAGTTTTATTGAAAGCAGCTATGTCCAGATTTTTCCAAACTCTTTTTTTAAGATTCATAGCAGGATTAGCTATAGCCTGAGTTGTGTTATTTGTTATAGTAAATTTGACAAGATAGTGATCGGACCAGGAGACAGGCACGGCGGGAAAACATGTAATATGTGAGGAGTTAGAGAAAATAGGATCTAAGAGATGCCCACCCCTACGGGTAGGACCCTTATTAAGTAAAATTAAATTCATGGCGGCAAGATCAGTAATGCAATTATCAGCAGAATGATCATTGGGGTTATCCAAATGTAAATTTAGATCACCAATAACCAGAAAATTACTAGAAGAAATAAGCACAGATGATATATAGTCCAAAAACTGGGTATACCAGGAATTTGCCGTGCCCGGAGGACAATACATTAGGAGCCCTGTAAGAGTATAATTGGGATTCAAGGTAAGCTTGAAAAACAGAGCATCACATCCGTTCAAAGTAATAGGGTCCGAATGACACTGATATTTTTTATTAAAGATGATCGCCACACCACCCCCCGTCCTTTTAGGACGGTCATTGCGAACAATGGCATAGTCAGTGGGCAGCGCTTCGGCGATATCAGGGCCGGAGCTGTCATGAAGCCAGGATTCCGTGATGAATAATACGTCCGGTGCTTCATCAGTAAGCAAATCGAAAATGTTGCGCTTATGTTTAGGCAAGGAACGACAATTATGACTAATAAATGTAAATCCAGGAGGAGAAGGAATAGTCACTAGTTGACGTTGACGGTTGCATAGTAGAGGAGTATTTAGCAGAAATGGGCAGTCAGAGCAGTGCTGAGGAAAACAGCCAAGCATATCAAATGTATGCATTTCATGCGTACAAGAAGGTCTTAAGTCGAGTAATTGTCTACTAGTGTAAAGGTGAGGCACCGTAGAAAAAGAGCCAGGGGTTTTGGCCCCGAGGCCCGGTTGGGCGCGGACGGGCGCAGACGGGCACGCCTTTGGCACGCCTTCGGCGCGCCATCGGCGCGCCCGCTGCGCCCGCCCGCTGCGCGGACGGGAAATGACACACATATATACAGGAGGAGGGTGGGAGGGTCTGAGAGCCTAGACCGCGATCCCTGCACCTCCCTAAGATGGCGGCTGACCCCCGGCTCGATCCGCGACAGCGTAAAATCGGCTGTGCGGTCAGAGGAGGGTAGCGGGAACAAAGTGACAATGTGCAAATTTAGCAACGTCTGCCCCCACTCTTTTAGCCTGTTTCAGGACCGCCCCCCGCTTGATCTTGTCCAGCACCCCTCTCACGTTCCAACTAAGGACCCGAAGTGTGGCCCCAGGCCCAACGGCCCCTCTATCCAGGCTCGACATCAAGGACCCTTCGCAGCCAGTATCCATGACACTCGCCACCTGTGTGTGCTTCCATCCACCATCGCGATCGCATCAGAGCCGTGCAGTCCCCCCCAAGTCAACACCCACCAACTCCTCAGAACTCCCCCCCCACCCCCACCCCATACCTCAAAAAACGATGAAGTACCTGTCGCGGTGCAGCGCGGCATCCGCCTCCAACATGAGACCGACAATCCATCCCACCAATGGATCCCCATACCTGTAGTTAACTCACCCAACACCTACTCCCTCCCACCCTCGCTTGGAGGGAACCCCCCCGCCCGTGTACTCCCCCCATCCACAATCACCCCTCATCCGCTCACTTGGTCTCGCACATGGCACAAGCACCTCGCTCTCCCCGCGAGCACTCTCCCCAGATAAGCAGGGAATTAAGTCAATCTGTCCGCAATATGGCTCCAGGCGCCTTCACGTGCCCTTCTTCTGTTTCTCGGCCACCCCAGTCGCCGTCAACGAAGCAGTACTTGACATGGACCGCTGTCGGGATCGGGATCTCCAATTGTCCTTACGTTGGGAGGATCTCGTCTGCGCATCTTCATGTGAGGAGTCAGAGTCTCGCCCCGGGGGAGTGTGCACTTTCACCAGTCTAATTTCGTCTGTCCATAGAAACACATCCTCCGAGGAATCAAAGAAGTGTGTACAAGATTAAAATATAACTCTTAGGCGGGCTGGATAAAGAAGTGCATATTGTATCTTCAGGTCGCGTAGACGGGCCTTGGCCGCCGTAAAGGACTGGCGCTGCTGTTCTACCAAGCGGGTATAGTCTGGAAAGATCAGGATCGTGTGATTTTAATATCGCAGGGGTTCTTTCGCTCTGGCCTGTTTGAGGATCACATCTCTGTCATGGTAATTGAGAAGCTTCGCAATCACCGGCCGCGGCCTCGCTCCCTCCGGTGGTTTTTGCATCAGGGCCCGGTGCGCCCTTTCTATAACAAAGCAACCGGACAGGGCTTCAGGTGAGATCCAGCTTTCAAGCCACCGCGTCAGGAAGCCCTCCATATCTCCCTTCTCACAGCCTTCGGGCAGTCCTACAAAGTGGAGGTTGTTGCGCCTGGCGCGCCCTTCTGCGTCCTCCACTCGAAGCGCCAGGCCCTTTTGTGTGGATTCCAGGGCAGCTACTTTGCGTTTGAGGGTCACCACGTCGTCTTCTACCCCAGATATCCCAGTTTCGGCTTCTGTGATGCGGGAGACCGCATTCCGCAAGTCCTGGCGAAGGAGCGTAACATCTGATCCCACCGCCCCAATTTTGGCTTCCAACGCGTCCCGGGACTGGGTGATGGCTGCCATTAGTGCTGCATTGTCTGGCCCGGTTGCCTGGGATCCGCCGGAGGCCCCCGCGCTGCCTCCCGGCCCTGTGAACTTGTCGATGGGCCCCTGCTTTGGGCCTCCCCTGCCTCCACCTGCCCCGCGGGTCATGATGAGTGTACCGCACTGAAGTCCAAGGCCGCCAAGCGGGCACCGTCAGATTGCCGCCCCCTATGCCACCAAACAGGGGGCCCACCGCGGTCCGAACCGACCGCCGAGTAGTCGGGCCAGGTACCCCACCACGGCGTCCACTGGCCCCAGCTGCGCCCCTCAAGGTCTAGGTCCAGCAGTGGTGTGCGTAACCGGGGTCCCCGTGTCCCTCAACCAGATCTCAGTCACCGCCGACCTTCATCTGGTGTGGCGCTGGTCCTCCCGCTGCCGCCTAGGGGGATCCCCCTGTCATGTACCTCAAATGTAGTGCTGTCGGGTCTCCCGCTTCTCAACCGCTCTGTAGGGGCTCTCGGCATTGGTGACTGGGCCAGTCAGGCCCCACGATGGTGTCCGGCCGGCGTCCTCCACTGCCAGGCCCCGGGCCGCTTCACTGACGCACTGCTGGGCTTTACGAAAATCGAGGTCCCCGGCTGCCTCCGCTGCTCCAGGCCTTTACGCCGCCGATGGACCTCCCGGGGTCACCACCACTCCAGCACTCTGCCCTGCACCGCCCGGGGGCCACAGAGGAAGGAGGGGCACTCGCAGGGCTGCTCCGCTCCGGCAGCGTGTTCTCCGCCCTCCGGCCGGGCCGCGTTGCTCCGCCGCCTCCTGCTGGGCTTCTCTAGCAAGACCAGCACCCCCCCGGTTCAAGGCCGAGGAGTCCCCCAGGCATACAGGGCCAGGTGCGACCCTCCGCCGCCGCTGGTCCGTCGCCTTTCGGCCGGGTCCCGGCCGCCTCCGCGTGATGTTCCCCGGGGTCGCGAAACTCGAGCTCCCCGGCTTCCGCAGGCCGCCTAGGCCGCACTGCGTCCGTCTGCCCTCACTCGTCTCCAGCTGCGCCGAACCGGCTCAAAGTGTGCCGATGTGAGTCCCGCGACCCCTCGCACCTAGCGCTACTCACGGGGCCGCAGTCCGATGGGGAGGTACAGGATATTTCGGCGGATGATCGGCTGGCGGGGACGGAGCTCAACTAGGCTGCGTCCGCCATGCTTGCCGTCCAAGCCACGCCCCCCCCCCAACCTTCATTTTTTAGTGATTTTATCCTTCTGAAAAGTATCTAGGGGAAATTGTCTGATGTTCGGTACAGGCTGAAATTATGAACAGCACAGCATTTGCGATCATGTTGTAATTGTAAGCAATGTAAAATGATAAAATGAGTGTAACACATGACCAGTATAGCAACTGTCTCTCTTTTGTGAAAGCATTTTTCTATATTGATTTATTTGATTTGAATTGTTTAGCTCTTTTTTAATAAAATGCATATATCTTCATACATATAGTCTAAATAGGTACAATGTGTTTTAATGAGTTATGCCTTTTATCAAAAATAACAATTCTGGCCATATTTTCTGTCTTATGGTGGAAGTGGTAATTGTGCTTGAGTATCTAATCTCAACAATATTATGTTCTTCTTTGAGCTAGGACTAGACTGATCGACCAAGCTGCAGTGAGAGTCAAGTGGTTTTGGTAGCCCAACTTTCCATTGCAGACAGAGTATTCAGTGTCCTGGTTTGCAGACAACAGTTACAATCTTGCAGTCAATATTTTTACCTTGTCCAGCACCTGCAAACATCAGATAAATAACCAGTTGTTGGTGAAATTGCAGTTTTTTTAATCAAATTTTGTTAAAATAGTGCAAAATGATATGACATTTTACAAAAGTCACTCGCTTGTCTCCAGTGTGAAAACCGAACATGAAGATCACCTCACATTTAAAAGTCACGTGACATAATGGCAGAAGACCAGTTGAAGGAGAAAAGTTACTGCTCAAGTGAGATATTTTCCGCTCGAACCAGTGTCCTGCGAGTAAAATCATGGGAAATTTTGCTCCCAATAAAGTTAGGAAAAGTTCCTGAAATTTGACTAACGCATATACTGTGGGATTTTACTTGCATAAAATCGTTTTTTTTCAAGCTAGCTGTGGATTTCTCATTTTTTTTCCTTGTCATATATAATGGTTGTTTTGATTGAAGTAAACATTATTTGGTAATTATTACCATAACTAGTCACTTAAGTATCAACTGTACATTTTCACTTTCCACTTTCTTCAACAATTTTTTTAACACTTCCTCTGTATTTGTATAGATTTTTAAGTAGTGGCCGTAATGTGTAAAGGCACTAAGATATGGTCAGTTAGCTTGCTTATGGCTCTGCCCACTTCTGGCTCGAAATATGTTTCCGGTAATGTGTACTGTGCTTGTTATAACCTTGAGACGGTCTTCTTGAAAGATGAAAAACGTGCTCGGTATGAATTCGTATTTTAGTTGCAACTGAATGAAGTTATTCAAAATGTACACAATCCATGAAAACGTAATGAGAGATTCGCCAATTCCTATTCTGAGAAGCCTTTGTGACACTGCCTATAGACAGTACGGTGGGTGGCAGGAGTAATTGTCATTACTGCCAATCATTTAGAACGCCCAACATTGGTATTCTACCAATATCAAATAGATGCTGCTTCTAATGTGGCGTGCAGATATTTGCCTACTATGCTCTTAGTGCTTTGAATCGGGTACACAATTTTCACAAGGGCACATGACTGATTTCCTGCAGTAGAAGAATAGTACCCATTAGTACAATGGTAGGTTCAGATGTACTTAAGCATTGAATGTGTTTCTCTTCAGAATTCACTGTTTGTCTGAGGCTCTTTTGCCAATATATTTGAAAACAAAACTGTAGTAAAATACTTTAATGTCAAGGTTTTCAAATGTTTCTTCATACTCAGCATGGGTACTCACAAACATTCACTCGGGGACTACACCATACAGTCCGGTATGTGCCCGAGGGCCGCATCGAAGCCTTGGCATTACCAAGGAGACAGAGTACAGCGGGGGATTATGGGGATGGGGAAAAACGGGAAACATCCTTTACGACGCAACTTTAACCACGCAGTGCCTTTACAACGCAGGTTTTTCAACGCAAGTCATTACAACGAATTGCGCTGGGGGGCGCTTTAGGATAGGTAATAGTTTAATTTACTATCCAACACCTTCCCTACTATACACGGGGACTGGAGTTGGAATAGTAAATTAAACTATTCACTATCCAGCACCCCCCAACGCAAGTCGTTGTAACGACTTGCGTTGAAAAACCTGCGTTGTAAAAGCATGCGTGGTAAAAGCATGCGTTGTAACAACGTACATCCGGGAAAAACACACCTTTTCCAAAGATTTCTAGAAAATGATTTCTTTCAAATCGTTTTTGTACATTTTACATTCTCTTACTTGTAGGTGATAAGAAGAAAAAATAGATGCGGAATATTTTGTTCATTTTAACTGCCTGGAGAGGAGCTTAGCGCGCAACCAAGATGGCCGCGTGAGCTTAGGGCTCCCGAGACCCTCGCGACCTCCCGCGATTATCCTGTCTTATATCCTGCTCTTCATTGTGATCAACGTTAAGACGAACCACGCGGGAGGTAAAAGCTGCAATCAGATTCTACATCGGACTTCGGGATCCAGAGTTATGGCGCCTTGAAGATTGCGGCCTGCCCCTCCGCGATGCCCGGCTGTGGAGTTGCCCTGCTGCCCGCTCTGAAATTGAACAACAGCGGCCTACGGGAGGCGGGTGTGACCGGTCTGATTGGTTTCACTTTCGGTTTTGATTCCAAAGTGACTGGCGATCGTGACTAAGCTTATCCCTGAGTTCGCGGAGAACGATTGGGCCACCTGTAACGCTTACACCGCCTGTTCACACCAGATACCGAGAACTTTTGACCCGTGCCACAGTGCGGGGTTGTTCTTGCTCGACGGGACCAGGTGTCGCCGTTTTCCTGCCCACAGAGTCACGGTGACCCGTCTCCATCAATGGCGGGGAAACCTGAAGGGGACAAGCTGAAATCCAAGACTACTCGTCGAGGTGGCTCCATGCAATCTAATAATATGGACGGCTACACCCAGGTGAAGGGTTCTCCCGGAGGGGCCGCTACAAAGGAACAACCTCCATCGCTGACCGAACCGACTTTACAAGACGTCATGGCCGCTATAGATGGCATCAAGTCCTCATTGGGACACCAAATTGAGGCCCTTGCCCATAAACTTGATACCGTGGCAATTGATGTGAATTTGATTCGTACGGATTTGGGCAAAACTAATGAAAAAGTTAAATCTTTGGACATTAAGACGTCCAGTCTCACGAGTGATGTTGCGGCACTGCAGACTGACGTCGCTCGCTTGAAGAACAGCAGCGATATCATTGTTCGCAGTCTCGAGGACTATGAAGGAAGGGCTCGCCGGAACAACGTCCGCATTATAGGAGTCCCGGAAAAAGCAGAGGATCCGGCTGCAGACCTTTTCGTGGAGGACTTAATCACTCGCCACCTTGCACCCAAGGGACTGAGTAAATTCTTCACTATTGAACGTGCCCACAGGGTCCCGGGTGGCCGTCCAAAGCAGGGAGCTCCTCCACGCCGTATCATAGCCAGAATCCTCAACTTTCGAGACAGAGACGCTGTGCTGCAGGCTTCAAGTACTAATGGCCCTATGCGATTTGAGAATACCACGATCAGCTTTTATCCGGACTTCACGCAATCAGTCCAGAGACAAAGGCTTGGCTTCATGGGTGCGAAACTACGATTGCGGGACATGGGCCTCAAGTACGCCATGCTGTTTCCGGCCAAATTGAGAATTGAGCATGCGGAGCGGACTTATTTTTTCGATCGTCCAGATGCCGCGGCTGACTGGCTTGACACTTTACCGAATCAGTCTTCTCCTGAGAGCCAGTCTGGTGGAGCGGAGGGAGGACAGGCGGAATAAGAATAGGTGCCTGCGGATGGTGTCCTGGGGTCTTTTGTTGACCTCGAACTGTGGTTCGATCACTTTGACGATTGACTTGCTTTTTATATTTCGGGGGTTGCAGGGTCAATAGTGGGTCTCTTTCCTCCTATGTTTTTCTTCTTGTAGCTTAGTTTGATGGGGGGGCGACAGGCACACTGCGAGTTTGGGTGGTTTTTCTGTGTTAAGCAGGGGTGCAGGGTGGGGGGTGTTGTAACGGGGTTCCTGTTGGGGGGGCTAGGGGGTTTTGTTGGGGACAGTTTGTTTCTTTTTGCAAGGCAACGTGTGTATATATTTTTTTAATGTAGTGCTGTGTTCTACCAGGGGTGGGAGCTTCTTCCTTTCCGGGATGCGGGTAGGGAACTGAAATTTATGAGTTGGAATGTGAATGGGTTGGGGGATCGCATAAAACGTAGTGTTGTTTTGCAGCTGTTGAAACGTCTCTCTCCCGAGATAGTTCTCCTTCAGTAGACGCACCTGATTGGTAACACCTGTCGTGCTATGAATAGGAGGGCGTACCGTCTGGTTGCACATGCTGGATTCTCCTCTGGCTCCAGGGGGGTTGGTATCCTAATCAAGACTTCTCTCCCATTTGAAATTGACGCCACTGTAAGTGATGACAGAGGGCGTTATGTGGCCCTCACGGGTAGGTGGGAGGGCCGGACTATTTCCCTGGTCTCTGTCTATGTTCCGCCTGGCCTCCAGTCGACCACGTTTGCAGATCTTGGCCCGGTTCTTCTAGCTCTTCCTGAGGGACCTTTGTTTATAGGTGGTGACTTCAATGCGGTTGTGTCTGGTCATGTAGATCGGCACCCGCCCAGAGACCTTGGGGGTACGCAGAACTGGCTGACTGATTTCCTAGACACCTTGGGTTTGATTGATTGTTGGAGACTGTTGCACGCCACACAGCGTCAGTATACATTCCTTTCCGGTGCCCACGGCAGCCTCTCCAGGATTGATTATTTCTTAGTACCGGCGGGGCAGGCCCTCGCTGTCGCCGAGGTTAAACATGTAGCCCGTGGTATCTCTGATCATTCCCCGTTGTGGCTTAGGGTGGAGCTGGGCTCTGAGACGGAGGGTCATGTGGCTCCGATTAACCCCTGGTATTTTCGTAACCCCAAAACTCGCACGGCCCTGGTAAAAACTATCGACCAATATTTCTTGGAGAATGAGGGTTCGGTCTCGTCGGCTATATCTCTCTGGGAGGCCTTTAAGACAGTTCTCAGGGGCCAGGCCCTGTCATTGATAGCTAGTGTCAAGAAACAGAGAGATGAGGAGGTGATCAACATTGAGACGGAGATTTCTGATTTGGAACTTGAGCTGGAGCGAGGGGTCACCGGTGCTGTGACACATGTACTACGGTTAAAGCAGTTTGAATATCGGACATTGGTCACTGACGCAGCTAGGGCCATGGGTAGAGAGCAACAGGGTCGTCTATATGATGTCGGCGATAAGGCCGGTAAGTTAATCGCGTGGCTGGACAGGAAGGATAGGGCCAGCAGAGTGGTACCCGAGATCGAGACGGCGGATGGTACACGGGTTTCAGACCCCGTAGAGGTCGTTTGACAGTTTGCGGATCATTTCAAGATGGTGTACTCCTCCGTGTCTGATAGGCCGGAGGAGGACTCGCACCTCTTACTGCGGGATATCTCTTTACCGCGTCTTTCGGACGAGGATAGAGAGCTGATTGACACTGCAATAACGGCTGACGAGGTGGCCATCGCGATTCGTTCGCTGCGTACGGGGAAAGCGTGGGTCCCAATGGTCTGCCTGTCGAACTTTACAAATTGAGGCCTAATAGAGTTGCCTCCTATCTACGCGATATGTTTATAGAGTCCCGAGAGTGTGGCTTTCTCCCTCGTGATCAGCGTTTAGCGACCGTTGTGGTGATTCACAAGGAGGGAAAGCCCAGAGATAAGTGTGCGTCGTACCGTCCTATTTCTCTTTTGAACGCTGAACCTAAGATCCTGGCAAAGATCCTGGCGAATAGATTGATTACTGTCATCGGGGTCTTGATCCATCCGGATCAGTCCGGTTTTATTCCGCACAGGAATAAGGCTCTCAATCTTAGGCGTTTGCATGGTGTTCTCGCGAGAGCGTAGACGCTGCGTGAGCCGGCCGTCTTGGCGTCGCTGGATGCCACGATGGCTTTCGATACGGTTGAATGGCCTTACTTGTGGGCTGCTTTGGCTAAGTTTGGATTCGGAACCAGTTTTATTGGTTGGGTTCGGCTGCTCTACGAGGACCCCCTGGCGCAAACTGTCGTCAATGGCCGTGTATCGGCTTCTTTTTCTCTTGCGAAGGGGACTCGTCAGGGCTGTACTTTATCCCCGCTCCTGTTTGCCCTGGCGCTAGAGCCCCTTGCCGCGTGGATTAGATGGGAGCCTTCGATTAAAGGTATTCGGTGGTATTCTACCCTTGAGGATCGTATCTCGCTTTATGCTGACGATGTCTTATTGTATTTGACCTCGCCGCTGAACTCTCTTATGGTACTGTGTGTAACCTGGCCTCGTTTGGCAGGAACTCTGGCCTCGTCATTAATTGGGCAAAATCCTATTTGTATGTTCTATCGGGCGATGTTCCCTGTCCCCCGCGTAACTATCCAATTCAAATTGCTCACACAGGGTTCAAATATCTGGGTATCTATGTCTCCCTGGACCCGGCGCTTCGATATCAGCAGAATCTTCTTCCGCCCTTGTCTCGCTTAAAACAAGATGTCGCGGGTTGGCGAAGACTCCCACTTTCACCTTTAGGTCACGCTGCGCTCTTTAAAATGATGTCTTTGCCTCGTTTTCTCTACGCTCTCCAGAACGCTTATGATATCGTCCCCGCTAGCTATTTCCGAGCGATCGAAGACCTCCAACGAAAGTTGATCTGGGACGGTAGGCCGCGTATCTCTCTAGCTAAGCTGACACTCCCGTGGTTCGACGGGGGTATTGCCCTCACGGATATAAAGCGTTACTATTGGGCGTCCCATCTGAGCGCCATAAACCACAGCATCTATGGCCCCGACCCTCACCCTGCCTTCGCAATGAACAGATGGCTACTGCCTGGTGGCGACTACTATAGGGCTCTATATTCTAGGTCCGACATTGGGGCGCTGTCCGGCCCCACAAAGATAGCGGTACGCTTGTGGCGAGACGCGACCAATGCGACGGGGTGGACTGATCGCCTGACTCGGGCGACCCCGCTTTTTTCTTCGGACAAGCTTGGTAAACTCTGGAATACCAAAGGGTTCGATAAGTGGGACCTCATAGGTATTAACAAAGTGGGAGACCTTTGGGTTAAAGGGCAGGTAAAGTCGTTCGAGTCACTGCAGGAGGAATTCGAATTGCACAGCTCTGAATATTTTCGCTATATGCAGGTTCGACATGCCTTGCGCTCGGTCTTCCGGGTCGGGGAGGAGGTTCCGGAGTCATCTCCGCTCGAGGACAGGTTGTTGGATGGTTATGTGCCTGATAGTACCATCTCCCTAGTTTATAAAAAACTGATTAACGACAGAACAGACCTCCTCACACGTCTCCGAGAGCAGTGGACCCGTGACGACCTTGAACTGGATGACGAGGACTGGCAGTCGGCGATCTCCTCTCCAAAGCTCGGCTCCGGTTGGTTCAACTTAAGATTCTGCATAGGGTTTACCTCACGGGCCCTCGCCTGGTTTATATGGGTTACTCTGAGGATGGTCTGAGTAAGCGTGGTTGCGGGCAGGTGGGGACGTTCCTTCACATCATTTGGGAATGTTGTGAGGTCTCGGCCTACTGGAGTAAGGTACACGATGTGATGGATGAGGTCACGGGGATTGCCCTTCGACCAGAGGCCAGGCGCTGTTTACTGAATATATGGGAACCAACTGACCATAATGTAACTCAGACGCTGTGGGTAACCCTGGGAGCCATGATTGCTAAGAGGGACATTGCCCAGTTGTCGGGATCCCCGAGGGCGCCCACGGTAACGGTATGGAAGGAAAACATGGACTGGTGCATGTTTCGGGAAAAGACGGTATACCTGGCTCGGGGTAAACCTCAAAAATGGAGTAGAGTGTGGGGACCCTGGAATGAGTACAGCGGAAATATATGTACACCACCTTTATTAGATGTTCCAGATGTTCCGCTTTCTCCCTGAACCCACGTTCCACCATCCCATCTATACATGTGATCTGTATTGGATTTTCCTTCTCCCTCCCCCCCTCTTTTTCCCACTTGCATAGATCGTTGACTGCAATGTGTTGTTTTTCCTTCCCCGTATTGAATTCAGTACTCTACATGATGTTTCCTTTTGCCTTGCTGTTTTGTATTTAAAATTTTCAATAAAAATATTTATAAAAAATAAATTTTTAACTGCCTGCCCCCTCACACCCACTTTCACTGACTCATGATCACAGTTTCCATACTTTCTTTTTATGCACCTCCGCTGTCCTCTCAGCTAAGCCAGGGATGCCTATGAGCACGGATGCCTTGCTGAGAGTACAAGCTGAACTTGCTGTTAAACAAAGCCCAAAACCAGAAAAGCATGAACAATGAGGGAGCATGATTATTTAAGAATGATTTTGCTTGGTCAAATCCTGCTCATCGTGTGAATTACTGAACATACTTAAAAGAAAACATGACTAACATTCTGTCTCGTTGAACACTGAGAGTTTTTAAAGCGGAATAGTAAAAGCATGCAGAAGAGTCGCAAACTGGTGAAACTGAGAGATTTACGATAAAGAGAGAAAACTACTAATGTGTTATGATAATCTGAAAATAAAAAAATGCAGTATTTAATTTCTAGTACAATATGATTTGAAAAGATTTGCCTATAGAAAATATGCTTTGCTAAGTTTATTTTAAATATAAATCTGAAACTGCAGAGAGAAACTGCTTGTTTATTAATGAAATATGATTAGACTGTGCTTATGAGAATTGTGTAATGGTAGTTATATTAGATTCTTATGCGTTTAAGTTTCCTTCAAGTGTTTTAACGTTAATACTCTTTTGATTTTCCTCGTAGGCCTCAAAAATGTATGATGTCTTTTCATTGCAGGCCTTAGGAAAATGTATTTTGTGCTTCATTATTACCTTTGAAATAGAATAAAATGCTGACTTAATTCTTTTTAGTTACAAGTATAATCGCTGAAGTTTCTTTTACACAGTCTGAATATCTTCTCTCTCTGAGTAATTGTGTCAATTTTGTTGCAAGCCAACTCGGAAGCGAGAGTGTGGACATCTTGAGTTGCAAATGTATTTCCTACTTCCAAGGTGAAACTAGATATTGTACATTCTTAGAAAATGGGGACCGAGAACAAAGGTATTACGTGCAGATTCCGTACGATTTAGGCTGAATAATGAGCATACCACGATCACACCATGGACCTAACCAACAGAATTTTGAAAACTGTGCAAGAAGCTACATTTGTGGGCTGGAGTTGTGAACACTTCGAGGTATAAAAACTTAATGGGAAAAGTATGTGTGCGGCTATGTTCCTTGCAATTTTGGGGAGTGACATACTGTCGGTCCAAACTCGGACTATCCTGAACTGAACTTTCCTGATTTTTCCCCTTCTCTTTCTTGGTTGGTGAATTTGAGCAAGCAGAAGGGTTAATTATTCCAGACTATTGCTCGCTGTGCATTAGTCCATCTTGCATCTCAGTCCTGATAATCTACATCTGGACTTTGGTTCGTATTATTCATGAAATTGCATACTGAAATGCAATGCATGTTTATTTCTTCTCTCTCTCTGCTCACGCCACTTATTTGAGTGATGATGTATTCTTTACTTTAAACTGTGATTATATTGTGTTTTTATCTGTATTCAAATGAAACTCATGTACTAAAAGTTCTGTTGTTTTATTGTGTTTTGACCATTCATTTTGAAGATTAGAAAAAAGTGCCTTGATAAATATACTGAGTTTGTTTCCTTATTGATGAATATTATTGACAAATTATGGTTATTGACTATTGTTGTTAGATAGACATTTTTTCATTACAGGTCCTCATGGAGAAATGGCTTCTGTCTCTAATTATCTGAATCCCTTTTAGCTCTTACAAAGATCTATCGGAGGACACCATCATTTGTAAGTGGTCGTAGAGTTTCTATGGGCCCAAGCTTTGTATTGTTGTGAATTATATCACTGAGATTAGAGTTTAAGGTATGGTGGGTAACTTGAGTCTGTGCCCACAAAAATTTACAACGCTTCCGCTGGATCCGTTTTCTGGTAGCATATCGGATGGTTAGATTGACTAAATATACTAGGTAATGAAGAGATGGAATTAAAAACATTGACAGATTATAGGCATTCGTACCTCTATGTTCTATGTTGTGGTCCGTAATGAAAGTAAAGGGTCTGTTGTTGGCTTAAGATCCCGGGATAACACCTAAGGGCGGGTCTTACAGTGGCATACACTAAGGGGCCCATTATGATGTCGGGCGGATTGCCCCCGCCAGGCTGGCGGTAGCCAATGCCAGCCTGGTGGGGGCAAGCCGCCCGACATCCGCATTATTTCCCCCCCCCCTGCCATATTAGTATGGCGGGGGGGACCTCGGCGGACGGAAAGACCGTCTGCCGCTTTTCCGCCCCGGTCGCCTTGCGGCCGGGGCGGAAAAGGAATAATATGCTGGCGGTGTCTATCAGACACCGCCAGCCGTATTATGATGGGCAATTGTGGAGGCATGCGGAGAATCCCTGCAGGGGCCCGTTGCGGTCCCCCATGGACTCCGTGGGGGTGGGGGGTGCACATGGGGGGTACCCATGGTACCCCCAGCAGTTCCATGCACAGCATGGCAGGCACCGCGCGGTGCACAGCATGCTTTCCTGCCATTGTGGCGGGCGGTGCTAAGTGCACCGCCCGCCACAATGGTAGGAATGCGGGATGCGCCCGCCACTCTGGCGCATCCTTATGCTGCTGACGGGACCCCCGCCCTTATGGCGGGCGGTCCCTACTACCGCAAGGATGGCAGGCGGGCAAAGTCCGCCCACCATCCTAATGAGGCCCTAAGTGTGTTGTCTGCTGTGGAAGTGGTGCTGTGCAAAGAGGTTTTGCCAGTGCTAATGTAGGAAATCTTGAAGTATGACAAGTGAGGATTTTTGAGGTTGCTTCAGAAGGCGCATCTGGAGAATTTTTGAAGATTTTCATTTAAGTGTGAAATCACACTGGTTGAGATTTTGCAGGAAGCAAAAGAAATTCTTAGATTGTGTGGTTCTATTGTTTTCATTTTAGTTGAGCAGACAAGTTGTTTATGTTGTTTGTTTTGTTAAATGCCGATGCTGACTATGTAAAGGGAGGGTCAGTCACAGGAGCTAAGCTGACGTCACAGGGTGCAGGACTGGTATCGGACGATTGGTGTGAACTCGTCACAAAGTACCGCGCTGGTGTTGGTTGGTTGGTTGATGTGAGTCGCGCTGGTGTTGGACAGCAAGACTAGTTTTGATTAGAGGAAAGGAATCATAACACGGAAAAGAAGTTGTTGAAAATGTTCTTGTTTAGGTTTGATTTTTTAGCATAGAAAATCATGAAGGTTCTTAAATTATTGAAAACCTTTTTTAGTAAAGATGAGCCTTTACCTATTTGAGGAGGAGTTCCTGAGGCTCCTGAGGGCACCCCTGACTTAGTCATATCATTAGAAAGGGGTTATCATATGTGTACATGGTTGGAGAAGTGGGTAAAATACACTGAGCAGGATGGTAATTTAGTGTTTCCAGAGAATGGGACTTTTAACGCTAGGATTTTAGAAAACTCAAGGAATCAAATGAATAATTTGAGACCAGATCCTAGACCTTTGCAGTATGAAGCTCTTGAAGAATGGGAACATGAGGCATATAAAAGAGAAAAAGAAAGGTATCAGACTAGGTACAAGAATACGGTGAGTAGATATTCAGAGGCAAAGTGGAATGCCCAGAAAAAAATGTGGTGAAGTGATATAGCTGAAGGAGAGCAAATGTTTCCAGTTATGGTAGCTGAGTCTAGTGAGGGAGAAAAATACAAAGAGAAAAAGTGGAATGTTGAGGAGTCGAAGACTAAAAATACTGAGTTAGTTGTAGAGGGAGCTGATGACGTAGATGGCAATTTTTTGAATGAGTTACTGATGAATAGACCTCCACCATATCATGAAGAACAGAATCGTGTGGAGTCAGTATCTTTCCCAAGTGCTCCAAAGTGCATGCAGAGTGAACATATGAGAGGACATCACAAGTGCAGAATTAGATTCTAGTTACAAAAGAATTTATGAGAAAAATGACACCAATGAACGCAGATGCTTTGTCAGTTTCAATAACTTTTGGTCCTGTTGTTCCATCATACAATATTGGACAAGCAGTTTCACAAGTACATAATTTAACAGTTCCCAAAATAAATATGAGTGTGGGAAGTGAAGGATTGAATGAGAATAGTGGAGCAAATGTAAATATGGTTACAATAGAAGGGTTAGAACAACTAATTTGTGTTTCAGAAAATTCAGCAGAAACATCAAAAAGAGGTGTACATATAGATCCAAAGAGGATGTTGCAGATGGAAAAATGGATAACTCTATCATCAGGAGGGTCAAAGACAGGTGAAATTATTGAAAAGAATCAGAGATCAGGTACATCCTTTGGTCCTTCTCCAGAAGAAATAGATGATTAGATAAAAAAACAGCACCTGGATGTAATATACAGAATAATTCTGCAAGTATAGATGTGAGCAGATTAAAAGCAAAACTAGAAGAAATTATTTTGGGTACAATTAGTCCAGAGAAATTAGGTAAATATCGGGATGAAGAATTGCTTTTTATGTGTAAAGACATTACAAAGAAAGCGAAAAATACACATGAGAAATTGACGGAAATTGCACAAACATATGGAGTTTACATAGAGAAGTCTAAGACTTTACAGAAGACATATTGATTAGATTTCAGTGATAACGTTTTTGAGAGTTTGAATGCTTCAGGAAAACGGTTGCAAATCAAGGAGTTAATTAACACTCTAAAGCGAAGGGGTGAAGTGGATCGATGGGAAGGAGGATGGGCAAAAAGAAAAGAGGATGCAACCGTAGCTTCAGTGACTTTACCATTGTATCCTGTGAGGGAGACAGAAACTGATGCAGTAAATGTGCAGGTATATCCTATGAGAGAGGTACCATGAGGTGGGTTTGTTCATGTCCCTTGGTCAAGACAGGATATATTATCATTTATGAATGATTTTGCCAGGTTGAGAGAAAAGCCAGTGGAATGGTATAAACAAGTGGAAAGGTTTGTCAAAGTTTCCAAAGTTTTGTGGAAAAATTTAGATAGCTTGTTTGATATTGTAGTTTTGACTGATTTATGGGTCAAGTGCAAAATCGCTGTAGATTGGCTAAAAGAAGAATATCCAAGAGATGAAAAGACAGGAGCCACATCAGAAGAAGTCATGAAAAAATATAGTCAAGTTATTACGTATTTGACAGGGAAAATTTCACCAAAAGAAACAGATTGGGTGAAAATAGACAGGATTACTCATGAGTTGAAAAAGTCAGTTCATGCGTATTATGAAAGGCTTTTACAGGTGTTTAAACAATAAAGTGGTATTAAGAGTGTCTCTGAGAAAGATATGGGACATTTTGTATGTAGGTTTGTGTATGGATTAAGGTTAGAAATAAGTGCCATAATTCAGCAGCATTTGATTTGTTGTCAAAGTAAATCGATTGACGAAATTCTTCATTATGTGAAATACTGTGGTGATGATATTGATTTGCGTCATAAAAAGTTAAAAGGGAAATTGATGTTGGCTTAGATGAAAGCAGCGATGAAAGGAGCTTTTATGACTATGAGATCAGATTTTGCAGGAGTTTATCAGGGAAATGGTCAGACTACTACTGGTATGAGTGGTGCATTATCAAATGGAAATACTGTGACAACTATGATAGCATTGCCACAAGGGAAAGTTTGAGATGGTAATATAGAAGCGATGAAGAAGAAGTTTCAAAGTCATGCGTGTGGCAAGATCGGACTGTGGAAGCTCGAGTGTAAAAGTATTCAGAAAAATGCGGGTGATGTACAATTGATAGACACAGGAGTAGATGGTATGAATCAGATGAATCTTCAGAATCAGCAGATGTAGATTGGCAGAGGACAGGGTAAGCGAATGCCACAAGCTCCTATGCAAAATGTGAATGGTCAAGTACAAAGATACAATGCGAATTTGGGTTTCCATACAAATGATCAATTGAAATCAAATGTGCAGTTGTCTTCACAGTATTTGATGCAGTTGCATGGAAGCGATTCAGATAGATCTCAATGACAGTGCCTGAGGGAGGAGGAGTGTGTGCTTGGCGCATCCTTAGAGGTAGATCAGAGCGGTCCCTATGTGAATGGCAAGGTTGACGGAAAGACTGTTATGTTCCTCGTAGATACTGGTGCTATCCGTTCCACTGTGAGAACTCTGGAAATTTACAACCTACCACTCTCGGAAGATAGTATCCAAGTTGTAGGAGTATCAAATCAATTGAGTAAGACCCCAGTAACTAGACAGATGAAAGTAAAAATTGGAGGATTTCAGGATTTACATAAATTTGTAGTGTGTGGCACCAGTCCAGTAAATCTAGGTAGGGATTTTCTATGCAGGATGAACTGTTCCATTTATTGTACACCAGATGGAATTGCATTTTGTATGAAAGATGAGGATGTAGTATTTACGATGGCATGACAGGGAACAGAAGTGAAAGACTTATATCCTCTATAGCGAATGATTTGCCAATTCAGTTGAAAGATATGGTGTTGACTGATGTGTGGGAATTTTAGGAAAAGACATTGGACTTCTTGAAGAAGTAGCTCCAATCTAGATCACTGTAAAACCAAATGCAGAGTTTTCGAGCTCACCTACTTAAAAATGAGTCCTGAGACTATTGCAGGAGTAACACCTGTGATTGAGATGTTAATTGAACATGGTATTCTAAAAGACATTTTAGGGAGTCATTGCAATTTGCCTATAATGGAAATTCACAAACTTAACAGGAAATACAGAATAGTTGAGGACCATCGAAAAATACATCAGATAGTGATACCCTGTTGTCCCATAGTGCCCAACCCAGCAGTGATTCTGTACCAAGGGCAAGATGTAGGTAAATGTCATTTACCGGTTCTTAAATACCGAATTTTACCGATTCGGTATTCATGAATCGGTAATTGAGATGTAGATAAAAAAATCGGTATTATTTACCGAATCAGTAACATTCGGTATCGGACTTTCTGAATTTACCGAATCGGTATATACCGAATCGGTATTTACCGAATCGGTATTTCCCATTCATTCCTATGGGCCAAAAGGCCCATAGGAATGAATGGGAAATACCGAATCGGTAAATACCGAATCGGTAAATACCGATTCGGTAAATTCCGAATCGGAAAGCAAGCAAAAGTGAAACTTAAGAAAACAGCCAATCAGGTGCTACCACCCTCCCCCTCCCTACCAGGAAGTGGCTACCAAGGCAGCTGCAACTAATTAGAAGGTTCTGGAGAGGCAGTCAGAGCTGAGCAGAGACACAGAGCAGCAGGGAGAGAGCAGCAGGGAGAGTTTCATTTAAACTTTACAAACAGAAAAATGGCAAGCAGCAGTGAAAGCCAGAAGGCAGAAAGAAAGAGGAAAATAAAGTTCAGCAGCATGGAGCTGCAGCTACTTGTGGAGGAGGTAGTGAGAGTGCACACCAAACTTTTTGGCAGGCAAACCCTCACTGTTCCTGAGTCTGCCAAACGAAAAATCTGGCTGGCAATTGCTGAAAAAGTGAATGCAGTGGGAGTCACACCCAGGAATACTGAGGATCTGAAAAAAAGATTTTATGACATCAGGAGCCTCACCAAGAAAAAGATGGCTGAAATCCACAAGCAGGCTGGCTTAACCGGAGGAGGCAGGAACCCAGCGCCCCCCCTGACTGACCTGGAGGAGTTGGTGGCCTCAACCATTGAGGCAGATAGCGTCCTGGGACTTGGAGATGTGGACAGTTCAGCCAGATCTGCAACAAAAAAAGGTAAGATGCATGCGCAGCATGACACCCCATACCAACCTGCTTCCCTTTACCCTTTGTGGACAAGCTAACCCCAGTCCAGTACTGCTAGCACTATACAGGAGCAATGCATGATGGGAAATGTAGTCAGCTAATGTAAGACCATGTGTAACAGCGCAGACATCAGCAAGTTACTGAAAGTAATGCAGATAAATGAAAGTGAAATGTGTAAAGCATTTATTGTAGTGACTGTGACACAGTAGCACTCAGTTGATATACGCTTATTTATACCTAGGGCCAAAATCAGGCAGTCGACACACAGAAGGGACTGCACCAGCGAGGGAGGAGAGTGAGGAAGCAGGGCCAAGCCAAGTACAAGCCTCGCAGGAGGAAGGCGACACGACAGGCAGCGCCCATGAAGATGACACTGTACAGACCCCAGAGTTGCCGCACTCCCCACAGCTTTCACAATCCCCTCCCTTGGTATTCTCACCAGAAACCTCACCATCACTGTTCCAGTCCACTCCTGCAACCCCACCAGCCAGGAGGCGTGTCGTGGCCCCACTACCTGTAATGGAGGCAGCAGACGGTGAGGGTGAGGCTCAAGTCACCGTAGATGTGAGTTCAGCAGCACTGCAGTCCACAAATGAGACAGTCACAGCTCGCAGAGGACAACGCAGACCCAGCAGTGCAGGTGGACGTGGTGATGGCACTGTGTTCCGTGGGCTGGAGGGGAGCATGGTGCGCATTCAAAGGATGCAGGGCAAATCCATCCAAGCCTGCCACCTCCAATTCAGAGCCCTGAATGAACAAATAGGAGACATGGGGAAGGGCATGAGAGACCTTGTGGAGGCAAATAAAGAGGTTGCAAAAACAAATGCGGACATTGCAGCAGGGATGCAGCAGATGAGCAACTCTATTACACAGCTATGCACCAAACTAGACAGTCTGGAACACACAAGGCGCAGGGAGGCCCATGTCCACAATACGGCCATCAATCGTTTGGCCACTACCACATCCCTGCTATGCAGGAGGGGCATAAATATGCAGGAGGCATTGACACAGAACACAGCTGAGGTCACCAGGGGCATGGCCAGAATTACAAGTGCACTAGAAGCAATGCTGATTTCCCAAACAGCACAGAATCATGCAGCATCGTGATTGGCTGGAAGAGTCTAGGAGCCTGGGTGCTTCCGGTGTTGCCTGAACCGAGACTAAGGACGGAGGCGAGGCAGCGGCATTGACAGGTAAGTTGCTTTTTTTTCATCCCCCCACCCAACACCCCTGCTCTGAGGCAGTGGCTCTGACAGGCACCCTGGCAAGAAGGCATGTTTATTGTTTAGCTGTCTGCCTCCCTGCAGTTTCACAGCACAGGAGACTCCTTGAATAATACTTCTGCTGAAGCATTTTACCTAACTGATTTAACCGCCATATGACTCACAAAATGTAGGAAAATGGTTTTTCTCAAATTAAAAAGGTATGGGCACGTCATACCTCTCTGTTCCCACCCACTTCAACCACTGGTCCAAACTAAGGTATGCTCGGTCACCAATTAAGTGTACTCATATGCTATACCTTAATTATATATAATTCTGCAGATTGGGCAATGCTGGGTTTCGGAGATGAGAGGCAAAGGGGCAGCTTGATTTTGATGGTGAAACTGTGTATGGTGAACAAGGGGGGGGTGCATTAGACTTTGTCTGGTTTGGGAAAACTCATTTCACCAGGCTAGGTAGAGAGGCAGTGCACAAATGTGTAAGTGATTCCACTCCAGCTACATAGGAGTGCCATACCTCATGATGAGTGTGTAATAGTCTAACATCTAAGAGTAGATGAAAGAATTTCACGAATTGCAAGATAGATAAAATCTGCCTGTTTCATAAATTCATCTTTCAATCAAAATTGAGCTATAAAAACTCCCAAAATCGCTTTTCAGGTGGATCTGTGAAAAGGTCAGATTTCAGGTACATAACAAACTTCTTGCATTTTGTGTGATTCTCCTTAACAAAACAGGGTAATGATGGCACTGATCATGTCAAGTGATGTAAAATGTGAGGTCATAAGCAGTGCATAGCGGGGTTGCGAGTTATAGTTAACTCAGCTAACTATAATGGCTGAAATTCTCTGGTTTTGTACGAGTGAAATGTCAGCCGTTACTGAAACCTTTGGTTTTTCCAGTGAATTTCCAAGCTTTTTTTAAATGTTAATTCCTAACTATAATGTCCCTGTAATTTTTGTTTTTTTTAACCAGCATTCGTATTTGCAGAGTAGTGGAGAAAGGGGGATGGGCCTCCGATCAGCTCTCAGGAATTCCGCTGTGGAGAGCTTATAGGATGTACCAGGAGAGCTTCTTGGCCTCCAATGTCCATCTGGACTAGAAGTGCGCCGGGTGACACATTTGCAGAGTGGTGGTGAAAGGGGGCATGGCCTGCTATCAGAACTCAGAATATTGCTGTGTGGGACCTACTGGAGGTAGAAGGAGGGATAGTTGGCCCCCAAGGAAATCCTTAGGGGCCACCTACCCCTCCTACAACCTCCAGTAAATCCCATACAGCAGGATTACTGAATTCTGCAAACGTGCCTCCTGGTGCACTCTTGGTTGGGGGATCAAGTCCCCTTCGCTGGTGAGGCTCCTTAGGGGCCATCTAGCCCACTTATAACCTCCAGTAAACCCTACACAGTGGGATTGCTGAGAGGTCATCAGAAGCCATGCCCCCTTTCTCCACCACTCAGCAAACGCGTCTCCTGGCGCACTACTATTTGGGGGATGAAGTCCACTTGCCTCTTGAGGGTCTCTGTGGACCAATTAGCCCTCCTGATACGTCCAGTAAGCCCCACACAGCTGGATTGCTGAGAGGTGGTCAGTGGTCATGCACCCTATCTTCGCCACTCTGCAAATGCACCTCCTGGAGCACTGCTGCTTGGGGGATCAAGTCCACTTTAGTCCTGAGGCCCTCAAGATTGAAGGGGGCCTCATTGCCCCCCAGGAGTGCGCCGAGAGGCATGTTTGCAGAGTGGTAGAAAAACAGGGTACGTCCTCCAACCACCTCTCAGCAATCGCACTGAGTTGCAGATTACTGGAGGTAACAGGTGGGTTAGTTGGCCCCTAAGGACCCTCAGGAGTGAACGTGACTTCATCCCCCAACCAAAAACACGCCACAAGGCGCGTTTGCAGAGTAGTGGAGAAAGGGGGTGGGCCATCGCCGACCACCACCGGATTACGCTGTGGGTGACAAGGTATGGTTGTCCAATCATAACATCCAGATTAAAGGAACCAACAAATTTAAGCCCAGCTTTATTGGTCCTTATGTTGTTTCTAAAGTAGTGTATCCGGTCGCTCTGAAACTCGACTTGCCTGACTCATTGTGTATCCATCCTGTCTTTCATGTGTCTTTGTTGAAACCTGTCGCCCCTGATACTGTTGTTCTTGCTCACACACCCCCTTGTTTTGTTGGATGGTAATCCCGAGTATCAGGTAGCGTATATTGGGGACTCTTGCAGGGTGCGTCGGCGGTTGCAGTACCTGATCCACTGGAAGGGTTATAGTCCTGACGAGAGGACGTGGGAACCCGCCTCCAATGTGCATGTTCCCCGTTTGGTTAGCTTATTTCATCTGTGCTATCCAGACAAACCCAAACCTGTTGGGGGAGGGTTTTTTGGGGGGGTGCTGTCATGCTCTCATGGGCGTGCTGCCTCCGGCAGAGCTTCTTCCCGCGTTCAAGTATGTAGGCCCGAGCCCAGCCTGCTGTTTTCTGTCAGCGGGCAAGGGCGGCATCTGAGGCATACTTAAGGGAGGGATCCGCATTGGTAATGCAGTTCGCGTTCCAGCACGAATCCCACCAGGCCTCCACCCGTTTTGCTGCACTTACCTGCAATCCTTTGACCGCTGTTTCCTGCTTGTTATCGCTACGCTTGTGGCTTGCTGGGCATCTCCAGCATTCCTTCTTCTTCCTGGGTTCTCTGGTGCTCTTCCGGAGCACTTTTGTTACGCAGCTTCTTGCCGGCCGGCAACTTTGTATCCTGGGCTTCTCAGTCCTTTAACCCTTGGCATCCTGGCAGCTTGTCTCTGAAGGACAAAGAAAAGCAAGGGTTGTAAAGAATCATAGTGATTTCATTTTCGGCATTATCTATTACTTATTTGATTTAAAAGGAAGGTCCCACTTATCTGATGGTTATATAATTAGAAGAGTGATTCTAGTGGTCTTCTTTGTTGCTGCTAAACCTCTCCTTGCTGCAAAGGAAAAGAGAAGTAATATTAACAGAAGCAAATGACCCACTTGTTTTATGTTAAGTGACCTTTTGCCCTTTTTGTCCTATTTTTCAGTGCTCTCTACTGTCCTGGGAAATGAGTTTTGGGGTTTTTCCATAATTCAGGAGTGACAGATGGTTATTTTTTAAAGGGCCCTATGTGCTTCTATGGTGCTTCTATCATAAGTTTTTGTAGCATTGTGCATCTCTTGTTCTATGTCAAATTTCCGCAGTCCTTTTACCTACTGAACATTTTCCTTCCCATTTTAGATACCAGGAGTGTTTAACAAGTCCATGGGAGTAGTTCCCCCATACATAATCAACATACTCATTTACAGGTATCTCATTAGAAGTGGGGGGGTTAATGTACTGCCAGTTCCGTGTACACTAGATTAGGTACTTACCTTGTGTTTTCTCCTTTAGGATTTTTGGAGACCATCCCACAGAAGAACCAGTGGACGTCAACCCTTTCTTCCTTCCCTTGTTTTGTTTACCTCCTTCCCCACCTTCCCTCTTTTGCTCTGACCTAGTTCGGCAAATGAGGTAGGTGAGGGAAGTTGGGACCCAGCATCACTACCATCCATTTCGTCCCTGCAGTATATCCAGGTAAGCCTCACAATGTGAAGGGGAGAACAACAGCGTCTGTGATGCTCCAAATGTAACTGCCTTTTCCACAGACCTTACACAATCCTGTATCTTCACAAATGACACATTTGCAATTCTAATTAGTCACAGCAATAATGTTGTTCTTCATTTGTCTGGTACACCAAACAAACACTGGCAAAACCAATAAGTCTGGCTTATTATAGTTATATTTAACAATGTCTTTATGCAGCAATAGAAAACTCAAAGTGAGGCACCCTAATACTGGTCAGGTAGTAAGTTCTGTGAAGCATAACATTTTAGTGTTATGCCGTGCCCTTATTTACATAGACCACAATTCTCAGACAGGATTCCTACTTTACACTTCTTTGTCCCCACATTACTTTCAGAGACCCCAACTTTTTCATCTCTCTTAACCCCTTCGGGGCTAATGACGAGCTGGGCTCGTCATCGCGCTTACCTGTCCTGCGCGGATGACAAGGCCAGCTCGTCATCAGCCCCACCCTCGGGGGAAGCGCTGGCGCTCCCCCCGAGGCTCTCTGATCCTCGTTGTTTTGCTGGGGGCGGCAGTGGAAGAGCTTCCGCTGCCGCCCCCCCCCCCCATGGTAATCCCTGATGACGTCAGCGCGCACAGCGCGCGCTGACATCATCAGGGATTCCCAGCGCTCAGGAAGCCATTTGCTTCCTGACCGCGCTGGAAGAAGGTAGGTTTCTCGAGGCTGGCGGGGGTTTGGGGGCAGCGAAGAGGCATCAGGGGAGAGGAAAGAGATTTTCCTTTCCCCTGATGTCTCTTTGCAGGGCATTTCTGCCTCACGATCGCGCACAGCGTCGCGATTGTGCGGCGGAAATGCCCCCACTAGACACCAGGGATATACTTTTAGTTTTTAGGAAGTGACCCCTTGGGCAAGGGTCGCTTCCAGGCTGGCTGGCAATATGTTTTCGTTTTTCTGCCCCCCCTGGGGGGAAATCGGCCCGTTTTTTCGTCCGTTTTGCCCCCAGGGGGGGCAGAAATTCCCCACTAGCACCAGGGATATTGATTTTTGCCAAGATGGCGGCCATTGATTTTGTTTACGTTTTTCTGTCCCCCCTGGGGGCAAATCGGCCCGTTTTTTTTTGCCGTTTTGCCCCCAGGGGGGACAGAAAATGCCCACTAGACACCAGGGATGTAATTTTAGTTTTTAGGAAGCGACCCCTTGGGCAAGGGTCGCTTCCAGGCGGGGTCTGAGTATGTTTTCGTTTTTCTGACCCCCCTGGGGGGAAATCAGACCGTTTTTCAGCCGTTTTGCCCCCAGGGGGGGCAGAAATTACCCACTAGAACCAGGGATTTTTGTTGGGGCAATGTGTTTGTTTTGGGAAGCGACCCCTTGGGTAAGGGTCGCTTCCAGGTTGACATGATTGTGTTTTTGTTTTTCTGTCCACCCTGGGGGCAAATCGGCCTGTTTTTTTTGCCGTTTTGCCCCCAGGGGGGGCGGAAAATGCCCACTAACACAAAGTTTTTAGGAAGCGACCCCTTGGGCATGTTTGCTGGTGGTGTGTGTGGGGAGTGGTACTTGGCTGGATGGTGTGTGTGGAGCGGTGCTTGGCTGGCGGTGTGTGTGTGGAGTGGTACTTGGCTGTCGGTGTGCGCTGAGTGGTGTTTGGCTGGCGGTGTGCGTGGAGGGGTACTTGGCTATCTATGCACGGAGTGGTGCTTGGCTGGCGGTGTGTGTGGAGTGGCGCTTGGCTGGTGGTGTGTGTAGAGTGGTACTTGGCTGTCTGTGCACGGAGTGGTGCTTGGCTGGCGGTGTGTGTGGAGTGGCGCTTGGCTGGTGGTGTGCGTGGAGTGCTACTTTGCTGTCTGTGCACGGAGTGCTGCTTGGCTGGTGGTGTGTGTGGAGTGGCGCTTGGCTGGTGGTGTGCGTGGAGTGCTACTTTGCTGTCTGTGCACGGAGTGCTGCTTGGCTGGTGGTGTGTGTGGAGTGGCGCTTGGCTGGTGGTGTGCGTGGAGTGCTACTTTGCTGTCTGTGCACGGAGTGCTGCTTGGCTGGCGGTGTGTGTGGAGTGGCGCTTGGCTGGTGGTGTGCGTGGAGTGCTACTTTGCTGTCTGTGCACGGAGTGCTGCTTGGCTGGCGGTGTGTGTGGAGTGGCGCTTGGCTGGTGGTGTGCGTGGAGTGCTACTTTGCTGTCTGTGCACGGAGTGCTGCTTGGCTGGCGGTGTGTGTGGAGTGGCGCTTGGCTGGCGGTGTGTGTGGAGTGGCGCTTGGCTGGATGGTGCTTGGCTGGCGGTGAGTGGTGCTTGGCTGGGGATGCTTGTGGAGTGGCGCTTGGCAGGTGGTGTGCGTGGAGTGCTACTTTGCTGTCTGTGCACGGAGTGGTGCTTGGCTGGCGGTGTGTGTGGAGTGGCGCTTGGCTGTTAGTGTGCGTGGAGTGCTACTTTGCTGTCTGTGCACGGAGTGCTGCTTGGCTGGCGGTGTGTGTGGAGTGGCGCTTGGCTGGTGGTGTGCGTGGAGTGCTACTTTGCTGTCTGTGCACGGAGTGCTGCTTGGCTGGCGGTGTGTGTGGAGTGGCGCTTGGCTGGTGGTGTGCGTGGAGTGCTACTTTGCTGTCTGTGCACGGAGTGCTGCTTGGCTGGCGGTGTGTGTGGAGTGGCGCTTGGCTGGCGGTGTGTGTGGAGTGGCGCTTGGCTGGATGGTGCTTGGCTGGCGGTGAGTGGTGCTTGGCTGGTGGTGCTTGTGGAGTGGCGCCTGGCAGGTGGTGTGCGTGGAGTGCTACTTTGCTGTCTGTGCACGGAGTGGTGCTTGGCTGGCGGTGTGTGTGGAGTGGCGCTTGGCTGTTAGTGTGCGTGGAGTGCTACTTTGCTGTCTGTGCACGGAGTGCTGCTTGGCTGGCGGTGTGTGTGGAGTGGCGCTTGGCTGGTGGTGTGCGTGGAGTGCTACTTTGCTGTCTGTGCACGGAGTGCTGCTTGGCTGGCGGTGTGTGTGGAGTGGCACTTGGCTGGTGGTGTGCGTGGAGTGCTACTTTGCTGTCTGTGCACGGAGTGCTGCTTGGCTGGAGGTGTGTGTTGAGTGGCGCTTGGCTGGTGGTGTGCGTGGAGTGCTGCTTGGCTGGAGGTGTGTGTTGAGTGGCGCTTGGCTGGTGGTGTGCGTGGAGTGCTACTTTGCTGTCTGTGCACGGAGTGCTGCTTGGCTGGCGGTGTGTGTGGAGTGGCGCTTGGCTGGTGGTGTGCTGGAGTGCTACTTTGCTGTCTGTGCACGGAGTGCTGCTTGGCTGGCGGTGTGTGTGGAGTGGTGTTTGGCTGGCGGTGTGTGGGGAGTGGTGTTTGGCTGGCAGTGTGTGGGGAGTGGTACTTGGCTGGATGGTGTGCGTGGAGTGGTACTTGGCTGTCGGTGTGCGCTGAGTGGGGTTTGGCTGGCGGTGTGCATGGTCTGGTGCTTGGATGGTGGTGTGGGTGGACTGGAACTCTGCTGGCGGTGTGTGAGTAGTTACTTTCTGTTGGTCACTACACACACTGCTAGTTGAGTGACACTCTACGCAGTCCATCATTTTCTGTAGTTGCTATGTCAGATATGTGGGCGTGTGAAAGTGATGGGCGGCTGGCGGTGTGAATGTTTTGTATGTGTCACACGTACAAAAGGTGTATGAATGTCCTTACTGCCCCTGTGTGATATGGGTACTGGTAGTAGCAAAAGACTGACTGGCACCAAAGTGGTCAGGCACTTTAAAAAAAATCAAAAAATTATCCAGTGTCTTGATGTTAAACCTCATCTAATCTCATTTGGTCTAAGCCCCAATTGATGGCCCATCTGGCCGAATTTTAATTTGGGGGGCAAATTTGTGTGTTGTTTTTTTAATTGTTATATTGTTTGTGAAATGTGGTAGTAATTTTTTTTTCTTCTCTATTTTTGTCTTGTTCCAGGCTTTTGCTGTTTGGATTGTTGTAGGTTGCGTGTCTGTTTGCAGCTTGTGTAGTTGCTTGTGCTTGGTAAGTGAATGTATTTTGTACTACTTCTCCTTGATGTTTGTCTTTTTGAAAAAGGTTGTACTTCTAGCAGTTTGTGTGGCTCTGTGTTTTTTTTTTCAGCATTAGTGTTTGATGTGCACTTTGTTTTCTAATGTCATTTCTTTTTTTCTTTCTAGTGGGATTTCATTTCTTTTCGCTGTGTCTCAACAGAGTAGGTGCTGGTGAGTGTAGCTATATTTTGTAAGAGTGAAATTGTTTTGGATTGTATTTATCTTTTAGTGAAAGCCTTACCTTGTTTACTTCTTACTTTGCACAGTGTAGGTTGTTGTTCACTTGTGTGTGCAGTCTTCTTGCTTTGTAAGGATAATGGCTAGTCGCAGGATTACTGCTCAGCAGGTTCTTGGTTTGCTTTTTGAGTCTTCCTCGGACCATGGTTCAGAGTCTGAGTCCGATTCGGACTCCCAGGAAGCGGCAGAAGATTCAGGCAGTGAGTTTTCTCTTCGCATGGAATCATCATCATCGGATGATGACTCTTCTTCTAGTGCTGATGAAGGGCCTATGGTACAGGAGGACATTGTGTTGCCGGTAGTGGGCCAAGAGGCACCTGTGCTGCTGCCTAGGGCCGCAAGGTTTCCTTTCTTTTTACGTCGGCAAGAGGCATGTGGGCTGGAGCCTGCACCCAAAAGGCTTCACATTGCTGTGGTGCGCAAAGGGGCATCTGGTGCTTTTCGTCTTCCTGCTCGTGTAGTGCAGCAAGAGGCATCTGGGGCTGTTAGGCTTCCCATTGGTGTAGAGCGGCAAGAGGCATCTGGGCCTGCTGGGTTTCCCGGTGGTGTAGTGCAGCAAGAAGCATCTCAGGCTGCTGGGCTTCCCGTTGGTGTAGTGCAGGAAGAGCCCTCTGGGGATGCTACGTCTTCTGTTGGTGTTGTGCAGCCAGAAGTATCTGTGGCTGTTAGGCTTCCTGTTGGAGAACAGCAGCAAGATGTTTCGGTGCTGCAGGCTGGGGTGGCTGCTCCCCCCGTTGATAGGGATGGCCTCTGGGTTCCCCCTGGCTTGGTGCAGCCGGCATTGCCAGAGTTCACTGGTGTTCCTGGGTGTAGAGTGAATACAGAGAATTTTCTGCCAATTAATTTTTTTCAGTTGTTTTTTGACGATGTGTTTTTGCAAGTGATTGTTGAGCAAACCAATTTATATGCAGAACAATATTTGAGGGCCAACAGTGCCAGCCTTAAGCCCTATTGTAGAGCAATCCGGTGGACTCCCACCAATGTTGAAGAGATGAAGAAGTTTCTGGGATTAACTTTTTTGATGGGCTTGATAAGGAAGTCATCAATTACTTCATATTGGTCCACTAGTCCCTTGATGGTAACAGCTATATTTCCAGCAGTCATAAGTCGTGATCGGTATACGCTTCTTCTTCGGATGATGCATTTTGCTGATAATAGTTTAGCGTTGTCACGCGATCACCCTGATTGTGACCGTTTGTTTAAAATTCGGCCTGTCCTTGATCACTTTGTTGATCGTTTTTCTGAGATTTTTGTCCCTGGTAAAGAAATTGCAGTGGATGAGTCTTTGGTGTTGTTCAAGGGCCGCTTGGTTTTTAGGCAATACATTCCTAGTAAGAGGTCACGCTATGGAATCAAACTGTATATGCTGTGTGACAGTGAGACTGGATATGTCTACAATTTCAGGGTGTACACTGGTAAGGAGTCCCGCATTAACCCTCCTGGTTGTCCTTCTACTTTTGGAGTAACTGAGAAAATTGTGTGGGAACTAGGTAGAGGATTATTTAACAAAGGCCATCATTTATATGTAGATAACTTCTACACTGGTGTGCAGTTGTTCAAGGAGTTGGCCAAAGTGGGCACTGTTGCTTGTGGCACAATGCGCAGTAACCGTAAAGGTTTCCCAAAGGAACTTGTTTGCAAAAGGCTTGTGCGGGGACAGTCTACGGCATTGCGATGTGGGGAGCTTTTAGCTGTGAAGTATTCAGACAAGAGAGATGTGTACATGCTGACTACTATCCACGATGAAAGTACTGTACCTGTGCCTGTTTGGGGTCAGGGTGCTGAAGTGCGCAAACCTGTGTGCATTCTAGCTTACAATAAGTTCATGGGTGGTGTTGACAGAGTAGATCAGAGGTTGGAACCTTATGCTGCTCTTCGAAAGGCTTACGTTTGGTACAAGAAGTTGGCTATCCATCTGTTCCACTTGGCATCATTTAATGCTTTCGTTGTGTACCAGAAGTCTTGTCCTGGGACGAAGATTACTTTTCTTAAGTTTCAGGAGTCTATAATAGGCAGCCTTGTACTTGTGCAGCAGGCAAGTGTTCCTAGATTTGGAGTGGTGGAGGAAGTGGCTAGATTGCAAGATCGCCACTTTCCTGAATCTATTCCTTCCACTACTGCTAGAGACTTTCCGACTAGAAGATGCAGAGTCTGTTGGCGAAGAGGCGTGCGGAAGGAGTCTCGTATATACTGTCCTGACTGTCCTTCTAAGCCTGCATTGTGTATGTCAGCTTGTTTTAAATCGTACCACACGCAAAAGAACTATTGGGAGTTTGATTGAGCTGTAAAGTGAATTGCTTGGTCTGCATTCTGTAAAACATTTTTAGTTTGTTTCAAGGATTGGCATTAGTGCAAAGTTTTTATTTTAAGAATTTGTGTTACCTGATTTGTAGGTATTTCCATTTGTTTAGTGTTATTTTCAAAAAAAGAATTCTAAATGTGTTTGTGTTTGGTGCCGGCTGGTGCTTGGCTGGCGGTGTGTGTGGAGTGGCGCTTGGCTGGTGGTGTTCGTGGAGTGGTACTTGGCTGTCTGTGCATGGAGTGGTGCTTGGCTGGCGGTGTGTGTGGAGTGGTGCTTGGCTGGCGGTGTGTGTGGAGTGGTGCTTGGCTGGCGGTGTGTGTGGAGTGGTGCTTGGCTGGCGGTGTGTGTGGAGTGGTGCTTGGCTGGCGGTGTGTGTGGAGTGGTGCTTGGCTGGCGGTGTGTGTGGAGTGCTGCTTGGCTGGCGGTGTGTGTGGAGTGGTGCTTGGCTGTCTGTGCACGGAGTGGTGCTTTGCTGGCGGTGTGTGTGGAGTGGCGCTTGGCTGGTGGTGTTCGTGGAGTGGTACTTGGCTGTCTGTGCATGGAGTGGTGCTTGGCTGGCGGTGTGTGTGGAGTGGTGCTTGGCTGGCGGTGTGTGTGGAGTGGTGCTTGGCTGGCGGTGTGTGTGGAGTGGTGCTTTGCTGGCGGTGTGTGTGGAGTGGCGCTTGGCTGGTGGTGTTCGTGGAGTGGTGCTTGGCTGTCTGTGCATGGAGTGGTCCTTGGCTGGCGGTGTGTGTGGAGTGCTGCTTGGCTGGCGGTGTGTGTGGAGTGGTGCTTGGCTGGCGGTGTGTGTGGAATGGTGCTTGGCTGGCAGTGTGTGTGGAGTGGCGCTTGGCTGGTGGTGTTTGTGGAGTGGTACTTGGCTGGAGGGTGTGCGTGGAGCGGTGTTTAGCTGTCTGTGCACGGAGTGGTGCTTGGCTGGCGGTGTGCGTGGAGAGGCGCTTGGCTGGTGGTGTGCGCTGAGTGTTTGGCTGGCGGTGTGCATGGTCTGGTGCTTGGCTGGTGGTGTGGGTGGACTGGCGCTCGGCTGGCGGTGTGTGAGTAGTTACTTTCTGTTGGTCACTGCACACACTGCTTGTTGAGTGACACTCCACGCAGTCCATCAATTTGTGTAGTTCCAGTGTCAGAAATGTGGGCGTGTGAAAGTGATGGGCCCTTGAATGGCGCTGTTTGCTGGTGTGAGTGTTGAAATGTGATGGGTCCGCGGCTGGCGTTGTGAATGTTTTGAATGTGTCACACGTACGAAAGGTGTATGAATGGCCTGTAAAGAGGTTGGTGCCTTGACGTGGCTTTACAGCTCACGAGCTGTGAGTCAGTGGTTCAGTTTATCATACTTGCAATTATACACAGTGTATTTCATTTTTGTGAAATTACTTGCGTATACAATTGTATGTACTGAATCATCACTCACCCTCGTGCCAAATCCAACCAGTATGTGTGTGTGCTTGCGGATTAGATGGGTGTGCAGTAATAATTGTTTTTTTTTCTCTTTCTGCATTAGGGTGTACCTTGTCCCTTATTGTGATTGTTGTAATGTGTTGCTTTTATTCCAGATGGTGTCAGTGGTCTTGCTTGTATCAGGTATGAAAGGTGCGTGAATGGCCTGTAAAACGGTTGGTGCCTTGTCGTGGCTTTACAGCTCACGAGTTGCGAGTCACTGGTTCGGTTTTTATGCATTTATTTATTGACAGAGCATTTCATTTTTTTTTAAATATCTTGTTAATAAAATTTTATATACTGAACCATCACTCGCTCTCGTGCCAAATCCAACCTGTATGTGTGTGTCTTTGAGGAATAGATAGCCGTGCTTGAATGTTTGACTTTTGAGTAACTCTGTTAAGGTGAGGTACCCTTTTACTCGGGAGAACAAGGGGAACGCTGGGTGGTAGGACATTTTTGCCAGCACGGCGATCCCACGGCAAAATTTTTGGAAAAGTGCTATTTTTACCTAATTAAGGTTTGCAAGGAGTTCTGGGTAGGAAAACATTGGGGGACCCATGCATGCCATACCTCCCTGGACTCCCCCGGGTGTCTACTTTTCAGAAATGTGTGGGTTTGGTAGGTTTCCCTAGATGGCTGTCTCGCACGGGGCCAGAAACCCAGGTAACCCCTCTTGCAAAAGCTGGAGAATTCATGTCCACCAGCTTTTGCAAGAGGGGTTACCCGGGTTTTTGGCCCCGTGCGAGACAGCCATCTAGGGAAACCTACCAAACACACACATTTCTGAAAAGTAGACACCCGGGGGCTTCCAAGGAGGTATGGCTTGCGTGGATCCTCCAACGTTCCTTTACCCAGAATCCCTTGCAAACCTCATTTTTTGCTTGGAAAAAATCAGTTTTTTCACACGTTTTAGTGTGGGCAAGCGTGGCATCACTGGGCTCACACAAATTACCTCCCACCCAGCGTTCCCCAAGGTCTCCCGATAAAAATGGTACCTCACTTGCGTGGTTAGGCATAGCGGCTGCTTTAGGAATAGGCCCAATTCATACTGTGGAGACGAAAACATTACCTTTAGCCAAATAATCTTATTTTTTGAGGGGGTTACCTGAGCTTTTGGGCCGGGGCTTGGCAGGCATCTTTGGAAACTACCAAACCCAAACAGTTCTGAGAACTAGACACCCGGGGGAGTCCAGGGTGGTATGGCATGCGTGGGTCCCCCAATGTTTTCCTACCCAGAAACCCCTGCAAACCTGAAATTTTGGTCCAAAAACCCACTTTTCCATACTTTTTTGGGTGGGATCTCGCTGCCGGAACAAATGTCCTACCACCCAGCGTTTCCCTTGTTCTCCCGAGTAAAATGATACCTCACTTGTGTGGGTGGGCCAAAGGCAAGTGACTTAGACTGGGGTGCTTAATTTGTAAAACGTAAATGTGAGTAAAAACTACTTTTTTCAAAATTCATTTTTGGGGTGTTCTGCTTTGGGGCACCCACACAAGTGAGGTATCCTTTTACTCGGGAGAACAAGGGGAACGCAGGGTGGTACGACTTTTTTGCCGGCACGGCGATCCCACGCCAAAATGTTTGGAAAAGGGCAATTTTTACCTAATTTTAAGGTTTGCAGAGAGTTCTGGGTAGGAAAACATTGGGGGACCCATGCATGCCATACCTCCCTGGACTCCCCCAGGTGTCTAGTTTTCAGAACTGTTTGGGTTTGCTACTTTGCAAAGAATACCACCGAGCCCCGGGCCACAAATTCAGATCCCCCCCCCAAAATCAAGGTAGTTTTGCAATAAGGTAATGTAAATTCACCACCGTACGATTTGAACCGTTTCCTGTTGCAGCCACTATGTCTATCCACGCAAGTGAGGTACCGTTTTTTTCGGGAGACCTGGGGGCACGCTGGGTGAGTGGAAATTTGTTGCTCCACGCAGATTCCAGAACTTTCCACCACAGAAATGTGAGGAAAATGTGTTTTTTTGGTCAAATTTTTATGTTTGTAAGGGATTCTGGGTAACAAAACCTGGGGGTAGGCAGACGAGTCACCCCATCCTGAATTCCCCTGGGTGTCTAGTTTTCACAAATGTATAGGTTTGCTAGGTTTCCCTAGGTGCTGGCAGAGCTACGGCGCAAAAACAAAAGGTAGTCTTTTTGTCCGAATCGTGCTAAATTTCACTGGGAAATTGAGGTGCGACCATGCTGCGTTTTGCGCTGTTTCATGTCGCAGCCACTATGCCTACCCACGCAAGTGAGGTACCATTTTTTTCGGGAGACCTGGGGGCACGCTGGGTGAGTGGAAATTTGTTGATCCACGCAGATTCCAGAACTTTCCACCACAGAAATGTGAGGAAAATGTGTTTTTTGGGTCAAATATTTATGTTTGCAAGGGATTCTGGGTAACAAAACCTGGGGGTAGGCAGACGAGTCACCCCATCCTGAATTCCCCTGGGTGTCTAGTTTTCAAAAATGTATAGGTTTGCTAGGTTTCCTTAGGTGCTGGCAGAGCTACGGCGCAAAAACAAAAGGTAGTCTTTTTGTCCGAATCGTGCAAAATTTCACTGGGAAATTGAGGTGTGACCATGCTGCGTTTTGCGCTGTTTCATGTCGCAGCCACTATGCCTACCCACGCAAGTGAGGTACCATTTTTTTCGGGAGACCTGGGGGCACGCTGGGTGGGTGGAAATTTGTTGATCCACGCAGATTCCAGAACTTTCCACCACAGAAATGTGAGGAAAATGTGTTTTTTTGGTCAAATTTTTATGTTTGTAAGGGATTCTGGGTAACAAAACCTGGGGGTAGGCAGACGAGTCACCCCATCCTGAATTGCCCTGGGTGTCTAGTTTTCAGAAATGTATAGGTTTGCTAGGTTTCCCTAGGTGCTGGCAGAGCTACGGCGTAAAAACAAAAGGTAGTCTTTTTGTCCGAATCGTGCTAAATTTCACTGGGAAATTGAGGTGCGACCATGCTGCGTTTTGCGCTGTTTCATGTCGCAGCCACTATGCCTACCCACGCAAGTGAGGTACCATTTTTTTCGGGAGACCTGGGGGCACACTGGGTGCATGGAAATTTGTTGATCCACGCAGATTCCAGAACTTTCCACCACAGAAATGTGAGGAAAATGTGTTTTTTTGGTTAAATATTTTTGTTTGAAAGGGATTCTGGGTAACAAAACCTGGGGGTAGGCAGACGAGTCACCCCATCCTGAATTGCCCTGGGTGTCTAGTTTTCAGAAATGTATAGGTTTGCTAGGTTTCCCTAGGTGCTGGCAGAGCTACGGCGCAAAAACAAAAGGTAGTCTTTTTGTCCGAATCGTGCTAAATTTCACTGGGAAATTGAGGTGCGACCATGCTGCGTTTTGCGCTGTTTCATGTCGCAGCCACTATGCCTACCCACGCAAGTGAGGTACCATTTTTTTCGGGAGACCTGGGGGCACGCTGGGTGGGTGGAAATTTGTTGATCCACGCAGATTCCAGAACTTTCCACCACAGAAATGTGAGGAAAATGTGTTTTTTTGGTTAGATTGTTTTGTTTGAAAGGGATTCTGGGTAACAAAACCTGGGGGTAGGCAGACGAGTCACCCCATCCTGAATTCCCCTGGGTGTCTAGTTTTCAAAAATGTATAGGTTTGCTAGGTTTCCTTAGGTGCTGGCAGAGCTACGGCGCAAAAACAAAAGGTAGTCTTTTTGTCCGAATCGTGCAAAATTTCACTGGGAAATTGAGGTGTGACCATGCTGCGTTTTGCGCTGTTTCATGTCGCAGCCACTATGCCTACCCACGCAAGTGAGGTACCATTTTTTTCGGGAGACCTGGGGGCACGCTGGGTGGGTGGAAATTTGTTGATCCACGCAGATTCCAGAACTTTCCACCACAGAAATGTGAGGAAAATGTGTTTTTTTGGTCAAATTTTTATGTTTGTAAGGGATTCTGGGTAACAAAACCTGGGGGTAGGCAGACGAGTCACCCCATCCTGAATTGCCCTGGGTGTCTAGTTTTCAGAAATGTATAGGTTTGCTAGGTTTCCCTAGGTGCTGGCAGAGCTACGGCGTAAAAACAAAAGGTAGTCTTTTTGTCCGAATCGTGCTAAATTTCACTGGGAAATTGAGGTGCGACCATGCTGCGTTTTGCGCTGTTTCATGTCGCAGCCACTATGCCTACCCACGCAAGTGAGGTACCATTTTTTTCGGGAGACCTGGGGGCACACTGGGTGCATGGAAATTTGTTGATCCACGCAGATTCCAGAACTTTCCACCACAGAAATGTGAGGAAAATGTGTTTTTTTGGTTAAATATTTTTGTTTGAAAGGGATTCTGGGTAACAAAACCTGGGGGTAGGCAGACGAGTCACCCCATCCTGAATTGCCCTGGGTGTCTAGTTTTCAGAAATGTATAGGTTTGCTAGGTTTCCCTAGGTGCTGGCAGAGCTACGGCGCAAAAACAAAAGGTAGTCTTTTTGTCCGAATCGTGCTAAATTTCACTGGGAAATTGAGGTGCGACCATGCTGCGTTTTGCGCTGTTTCATGTCGCAGCCACTATGCCTACCCACGCAAGTGAGGTACCATTTTTTTCGGGAGACCTGGGGGCACGCTGGGTGGGTGGAAATTTGTTGATCCACGCAGATTCCAGAACTTTCCACCACAGAAATGTGAGGAAAATGTGTTTTTTTGGTTAAATTGTTTTGTTTGAAAGGGATTCTGGGTAACAAAACCTGGGGGTAGGCAGACGAGTCACCCCATCCTGAATTGCCCTGGGTGTCTAGTTTTCAGAAATGTATAGGTTTGCTAGGTTTCCCTAGGTGCTGGCAGAGCTACGGCGCAAAAACAAAAGGTAGTCTTTTTGTCCGAATCGTGCTAAATTTCACTGGGAAATTGAGGTGCGACCATGCTGCGTTTTGCGCTGTTTCATGTCGCAGCCACTATGCCTACCCACGCAAGTGAGGTACCATTTTTTTCGGGAGACCTGGGGGCACACTGGATGGATGGAAATTTGTTGATCCACGCAGATTCCAGAACTTTCCACCACAGAAATGTGAGGAAAATGTGTTTTTTTGGTCAAATTGTTTTGTTTGAAAGGGATTCTGGGTAACGAAACCTGGGGGTAGGCAGACGAGTCACCCCATCCTGAATTGCCCTGGGTGTCTAGTTTTCAGAAATGTATAGGTTTGCTAGGTTTCCCTAGGTGCTGGCAGAGCTACGGCGCAAAAACAAAAGGTAGTCTTTTTGTCCAAATCGTGCAAAATTTCACTGGGAAATTGAGGTGCGACCATGCTGCGTTTTGCGCTGTTTCATGTCGCAGCCACTATGCCTACGCACGCAAGTGGGGTACCATTTTTTTCGGGAGACCTGGGGGCACGCTGGGTGGGTGGAAATTTGTTGATCCACGCAGATTCCAGAACTTTCCACCACAGAAATGTGAGGAAAATGTGTTTTTTTGGTCAAATTGTTTTGTTTGAAAGGGATTCTGGGTAACGAAACCTGGGGGTAGGCAGACGAGTCACCCCATCCTGAATTGCCCTGGGTGTCTAGTTTTCAGAAATGTATAGGTTTGCTAGGTTTCCCTAGGTGCTGGCAGAGCTACGGCGCAAAAACAAAAGGTAGTCTTTTTGTCCAAATCGTGCAAAATTTCACTGGGAAATTGAGGTGCGACTATGCTGCGTTTTGCTCTGTTTCATGTCGCAGCCACTATGCCTACCCACGCAAGTGGGGTACCATTTTTTTTCGGGAGACCTGGGGGCACACTGGATGGATGGAAATTTGTTGATCCACGCAGATTCCAGAACTTTCCACCACAGAAATGTGAGGAAAATGTGTTTTTTTGGTCAAATTGTTTTGTTTGAAAGGGATTCTGGGTAACGAAACCTGGGGGTAGGCAGACGAGTCACCCCATCCTGAATTGCCCTGGGTGTCTAGTTTTCAGAAATGTATAGGTTTGCTAGGTTTCCCTAGGTGCTGGCAGAGCTACGGCGCAAAAACAAAAGGTAGTCTTTTTGTCCAAATCGTGCAAAATTTCACTGGGAAATTGAGGTGCGACCATGCTGCGTTTTGCGCTGTTTCATGTCGCAGCCACTATGCCTACCCACGCAAGTGGGGTACCATTTTTTTCGGGAGACCTGGGGGCACGCTGGGTTGGTGAAAATTTGTTGATCCACGCAGATTCCAGAACTTTCCACCACAGAAATGTGAGGAAAATGTGTTTTTTTGGTCAAATTTTTTTGTTTGAAAGGGATTCTGGGTAACAAAACCTGGGGGTAGGCAGACGAGTCACCCCATCCTGAATTGCCCTGGTTGTCTAGTTTTCAAAAATGTATAGGGTTGCTAGGTTTCCCTAGGTGCTGGCAGAGCTACGGCGCAAAAACAAAAGGTAGTCTTTTTGTCCGAATCGTGCTAAATTTCACTGGGAAATTGAGATGCGACCATGCTGCGTTTTGCGCGGTTTCATGTCGCAGCCACTATGCCTACCCACGCAAGTGAGGTACCATTTTTTTCGGGAGACCTAGGGGCACGCTGGGTGGGTGGAAATTTGTTGATCCACGCAGATTCCAGAACTTTCCACCACAGAAATGTGAGGAAAATGTGTTTTTTTGGTCAAATATTTATGTTTGCAAGGGATTCTGGGTAACAATACCTGGGGGTAGGCAGACGAGTCACCCCATCCTGAATTGCCCTGGGTGTCTAGTTTTCAGAAATGTATAGGTTTGCTAGGTTTCCCTAGGTGCTGGCAGAGCTACGGCGTAAAAACAAAAGGTAGTCTTTTTGTCCGAATCGTGCTAAATTTCACTGGGAAATTGAGGTGCGACCATGCTGCGTTTTGCGCTGTTTCATGTCGCAGCCACTATGCCTACCCACGCAAGTGAGGTACCATTTTTTTCGGGAGACCTGGGGGCACACTGGGTGCATGGAAATTTGTTGATCCACGCAGATTCCAGAACTTTCCACCACAGAAATGTGAGGAAAATGTGTTTTTTTGGTCAAATGTTTTTGTTTGAAAGGGATTCTGGGTAACAAAACCTGGGGGTAGGCAGACGAGTCACCCCATCCTGAATTGCCCTGGATGTCTAGTTTTCAGAAATGTATAGGTTTGCTAGGTTTCCCTAGGTGCTGGCAGAGCTACCGCGCAAAAACAAAAGGTAGTCTTTTTGTCCGAATCGTGCAAAATTTCACTGGGAAATTGAGGTGCGACCATGCTGCGTTTTGCGCTGTTTCATGTCGCAGCCACTATGCCTACCCACGCAAGTGAGGTACCATTTTTTTCGGGAGACCTGGGGGCACACTGGGTGGATGGAAATTTGTTGATCCACGCAGATTCCAGAACTTTCCACCACAGAAATGTGAGGAAAATGTGTTTTTTTGGTTAAATGTTTTTGTTTGAAAGGGATTCTGGGTAACAAAACCTGGGGGTAGGCAGACGAGTCACCCCATCCTGAATTGCCCTGGGTGTCTAGTTTTCAGAAATGTATAGGTTTGCTAGGTTTCCCTAGGTGCTGGCAGAGCTACGGCGCAAAAACAAAAGGTAGTCTTTTTGTCCGAATCGTGCTAAATTTCACTGGGAAATTGAGGTGCGACCATGCTGCGTTTTGCGCTGTTTCATGTCGCAGCCACTATGCCTACCCATGCAAGTGAGGTACCATTTTTTTCGGGAGACCTGGGGGCACGCTGGGTGGGTGGAAATTTGTTGATCCACGCAGATTCCAGAACTTTCCACCACAGAAATGTGAGGAAAATGTGTTTTTTTGGTCAAATTTTTATGTTTGTAAGGGATTCTGGGTAACAAAACCTGGGGGTAGGCAGACGAGTCACCCCATCCTGAATTGCCCTGGGTGTCTAGTTTTCAGAAATGTATAGGTTTGCTAGGTTTCCCTAGGTGCTGGCAGAGCTACGGCGTAAAAACAAAAGGTAGTCTTTTTGTCCGAATCGTGCTAAATTTCACTGGGAAATTGAGGTGCGACCATGCTGCGTTTTGCGCTGTTTCATGTCGCAGCCACTATGCCTACCCACGCAAGTGAGGTACCATTTTTTTCGGGAGACCTGGGGGCACACTGGGTGCATGGAAATTTGTTGATCCACGCAGATTCCAGAACTTTCCACCACAGAAATGTGAGGAAAATGTGTTTTTTTGGTCAAATTGTTTTGTTTGAAAGGGATTCTGGGTAACAAAACCTGGGGGTAGGCAGACGAGTCACCCCATCCTGAATTGCCCTGGGTGTCTAGTTTTCAGAAATGTATAGGTTTGCTAGGTTTCCCTAGGTGCTGGCAGAGCTACGGCGCAAAAACAAAAGGTAGTCTTTTTGTCCGAATCGTGCAAAATTTCACTGGGAAATTGAGGTGCGACCATGCTGCGTTTTGCGCTGTTTCATGTCGCAGCCACTATGCCTACCCACGCAAGTGAGGTACCATTTTTTTCGGGAGACCTGGGGGCACACTGGGTGGATAGAAATTTGTTGATCCACGCAGATTCCAGAACTTTCCACCACAGAAATGTGAGGAAAATGTGTTTTTTTGGTTAAATTGTTTTGTTTGAAAGGGATTCTGGGTAACAAAACCTGGGGGTAGGCAGACGAGTGACCCCATCCTGAATTGCCCTGGGTGTCTAGTTTTTAGAAATGTATAGGTTTGCTAGGTTTCCCTAGGTGCTGGCAGAGCTACGGCGCAAAAACAAAAGGTAGTCTTTTTGTCCGAATCGTGCTAAATTTCACTGGGAAATTGAGGTGCGACCATGCTGCGTTTTGCGCTGTTTCATGTCGCAGCCACTATGCCTACCCACGCAAGTGAGGTACCATTTTTTTCCGGAGACCTGGGGGCACACTGGATGGATGGAAATTTGTTGATCCACGCAGATTCCAGAACTTTCCACCACAGAAATGTGAGGAAAATGTGTTTTTTTGGTCAAATTGTTTTGTTTGAAAGGGATTCTGGGTAACGAAACCTGGGGGTAGGCAGACGAGTCACCCCATCCTGAATTGCCCTGGGTGTCTAGTTTTCAGAAATGTATAGGTTTGCTAGGTTTCCCTAGGTGCTGGCAGAGCTACGGCGCAAAAACAAAAGGTAGTCTTTTTGTCCAAATCGTGCAAAATTTCACTGGGAAATTGAGGTGCGACCATGCTGCGTTTTGCGCTGTTTCATGTCGCAGCCACTATGCCTACCCACGCAAGTGGGGTACCATTTTTTTTGGGAGACCTGGGGGCACGCTGGGTGGGTGGAAATTTGTTGATCCACGCAGATTCCAGAACTTTCCACCACAGAAATGTGAGGAAAATGTGTTTTTTTGGTCAAATTTTTTTGTTTGAAAGGGATTCTGGGTAACAAAACCTGGGGGTAGGCTGACGAGTCACCCCATCCTGAATTGCTCTGGTTGTCTAGTTTTCAAAAATGTATAGGGTTGCTAGGTTTCCCTAGGTGCTGGCAGAGCTACGGCGCAAAAACAAAAGATAGTCTTTTTGTCCGAATCGTGCTAAATTTCACTGGGAAATTGAGATGCGACCATGCTGCGTTTTGCGCGGTTTCATGTCGCAGCCACTATGCCTACCCACGCAAGTGAGGTACCATTTTTTTCGGGAGACCTAGGGGCACGCTGGGTGGGTGGAAATTTGTTGATCCACGCAGATTCCAGAACTTTCCACCACAGAAATGTGAGGAAAATGTGTTTTTTTGGTCAAATATTTATGTTTGCAAGGGATTCTGGGTAACAAAACCTGGGGGTAGGCAGACGAGTCACCCCATCCTGAATTGCCCTGGGTGTCTAGTTTTCAAAAATGTATAGGTTAGCTAGGTTTCCCTAGGTGCTGGTTGAGCTACGGCTCAAAAACAAAAGGTAGTCTCTTTGTCCAAAGAGCTTAAGATTTCACTGGGAAATTGAGGAGCGACCACGTTGCATTTTGTGCCGTTTCCCGTCGTAGGCACAAGGCCGACCCACACAAGTGAGGTACCATTTTTTTCGGGAGACCTGGGGGCACGCTGGGTGGGTGGAAATTTGTTGATCCACGCAGATTCCAGAACTTTCCACCACAGAAATGTGAGGAAAATGTGGTTTTTTTGTCAAAATCTGAGCTTTGCAAGGGATTCTGGGTAACAAAACCTGGTGGTAGGCAGTCGAGTCATCCCATCCTGAATTCCCCTGGGTGTCTACTTTTCAAAAATGTATAGGTTTGCTAGGTTTCCCTAGGTGCCGGAAGAACTAGGGTGCAAAAACTACAGGTAGGCACTTTGCCAAAAAAGGGTCAATTTGTAACTGCAAAATTTAGGTGTGAGCACGTTGCATTTTGCGCCGTTTCCTGTCGCAGGCACAAGGCCGACCCACACAAGTGAGGTACCGTTTTTATCGGGACACTTGGGGTAATTCAGATTTGTAAATCAACTGTTATTACCAATTGAGCTTTCTTGCATTTCTCCCTTTGAATGAAAGATATTGTGTAGAAAAAAAAACTTTATGAAAAATGACCAATAATTCTCATGCTAGTATGAGTATTCCCAACTTTGAAAATGTGCAATTATATACTGTTTCTGAACTCTATAATTTGTACCCAATTCATACATACATAGGTGTCTTTCATGCAGATTATTCCATGTGTACATTTTCCAAGACAAAGTGCACTATACCCAGTAAATGAAAAATACCATTGCAAGTTGCTGCTCAGTTTTTGGATCTGGGTTCGTCGGGTTCTTGGTGAAACTACAAGTCCCATATATCCCCACAACCAGGAAGGTCTAACGGATGTAACGGTATATTGCTTTCCAAGAGCTGTCAAAATTGGAGAAAGTTATAGGTGAAAACGTTGAGACAAAAGGCCGTTGTTTTCAACAAATTTTCAAATATTCCAATATCTAACTGTTAGTTTCTATAACGAAACCTTCATGGATTTAGACAAATGACCCCTTTCTGAATTCAGAATTTTGTCTATTTTTCGGAAATGTAAAGCTTTCCAGGATCCATTATTGCTTTCAAACTCATTTCTACCATTAACTGGAAGGAGGTGGAAAGCTCTAAAAATAGCAAAAATAGGCTATGTCCCAGAAAAATGCCAAAACTGAGTGAAAAATTTCGGTTCTCTGACAAAACACTGTCATTCCCTAAAAGCTGGGAAAATGGAGAATTCAGCCCCACAAACCCTTTTTTGATACCATATTCAGGGAAAAAGCCAGAGGCTTTCATTTGCAGCCCGTTTTTCCCATTTTTCTGAAAAAAACAAAAAAAACACTATATTTTGGTTAATTTCTGGGACCCCTCCAAGGGAATCCACAAACCCTGGGCGCCTTTAGAATCCCCATGATGTTGGAAGAAAAGGACGCAAATTTGGCGCGGATCCCTTATGTGGTCAAAAAGTTACAAGGGCCTAAGCGCGCACTACCCCAAAACACCAAAAAAAGCCTTAGCACAGGAGGGGGAAAAGGCCTAGCAGCGAAGGGGTTAAAGTGATAGCGAGGCCACCCGACCAATAGTTTTCGCCGTTTCCGGCTTCAGGGCCCATATACTTTCAAATCACCATATACATCGATCAGGTGACTTCACGAGCTCTACCAATTTGTGTGTGTGTTCCCTACTATTATTTCTCAGTGCACCCGACTTACCATCCACCGATGCGAGTACCTAATGACCACAATGAATCAGGGAGCTAGCTGTAAAAAGAAAGGCAGCAAAATACAAACCCAACCAATAACATTCAAAATACTGTTGAAATGACCACGGACAACTGGAAGTTTTAAAATGTTTATCTAAAGTTCATTTGCTTCGTGCATAAGGTACAGTAAAATAAGGCAATCAATAACCAAGATAACGTAAATGATATAACTGTAAAGAAACAATGACAGAGTAATCATTGAAATACTGATATAAAGTATAACGAGAAGATACTATGCTAATCAGAATTATTTGAGCAGGGCCAGACTATGTAGGTATAACTACAGGAGGGCCTATAAAGAGTAACACGCTTCACTTAAGGTGAACGGGCCTTTGAACAATCTAGGCAATGAGGTTCTAGACCATATCAGAAAATGACAAACTGCAATGCAAAATATAATTTCTAACAAGTGTGAAGACATAGGAACAAACTTATGGAAAAATGCAAATGACTTTTAATAGTTGCGGAAAGACATGGAAAAATAACATATGCAATGGTGAACTTTATTAAAGCAAAAGTTAGAAATTCAGAAGGTGCAAGATTTTAAGAGGTTCAGATCAATATTTACCTAGAAAGGTGTGGAAACCAAACCCTGGCCACGGGTCATTTAAGGACAGGAAACCCTCAAGGAAGGATACCCTTCAAAGGACAGCAGGTGCAGAATGGACACCCCGGGTAGGACAGGATACCCTCGGATAAGGAATCAGGACAGGACCTCAGGACAGAACAGCAAACCCTCAGGACAGGACCTCTCAGGACAGGACCGGAACCCACAGTTCGGAAGCAACGCCTGTGCTCCACCCGCTCTGCAGCTATCGATCAAGACCCCGATTGGGTCAACGAACTCCCAGCAAAGTGCTTCGCCAGCACTTTAAGGTTCAGTAGAACCTTAGTCTATGGTCAAATTCGGACAGAGTGCTCCGCAGCGCTCTGTATCTTCAGTCACCTATTGAGTACGATGGGTCAGTGACAGGTCAGCTAAACCAGACAAGTCGGACGGCTCCCTAGGTGAACCCAGGGTAGATATACAGTTTGGGGACAGTGTACCACCCCCCAATGTTGCAAAGTGTCAGAATCCCTCAATTTCGATTGGTCCTAAGGTAGGATTTGAGTAACACACCAATCACAATACAAGATTTTAAGCCTTCATTAGCATACTTGGGTACCGCCTAGCAAGTTTGGGGTTCCCAGGAGAAACTGTGCAGAAACACAATGACAATTTAACAATGTAACATAGTAGGGTCATGTGACTCCGTTCAGCCGAGCTTGCAGGTCAGTTCTCAGGAGCATCTTGCCCACTACTGCCAGCTGGCTAAGTTCCATCAGCCAAGGTTGTCAGGTCCCCGGAAAGTCGCATCTGCGCAGAAGGGACCTCCAAGATGGCTCTCAGTACAGACAGACCCCCATTCCCCGCGGTACATGAAAAGTAAGCGAAAACAAATTAATACATAATAATGTCATCATGAAAACACATCACAGGGTTTGTACTTTTAACTCATCATCAAGAAATAAACTTATGCATTCTAAATGTTAGCTACATTGATACGAGCACAAGAGCCGTGGCACGAGCAGTACCACATGATGAGCACAGCTATGAATTACGCATGCGCATAAATTTCCCTCCACTTCTGCAGACGCGTCAGGACACGTGAGTGTGGCTGACGCATGCGCAGTAACTAAAATACAAGCGGCGGCCATGTTAAAGTACACGGGGTAAGTGTATTAGAAATACACGTAGGCAAGCTTCATAAACTTTGCCTAAACAAAAATAAACGTTAGTAAAACATACTTATGTTACCTTATTACACATAAACGAGGTTTTTGACTTCGGCAAGCCGCAAAATATGCGAAGCTTTGCTTCATCAATCCCCTCTTTGATGATATTTACTATCATCACAAAAAAATGGAACCAGATGCCAACTTTCTTTCACACCTTATAAAGTTCTATCTCTTCCAGCAATCGTTCTAACTTTTCTCTCTCAGTTCTAGTAGGGTGACAAGTCTTCACCTTTTTGTATATCTGATCATTCACTTCCTCCAATTCAATCTCATCCACACTCCGTTTCAACCCTCTTGCATTTACCTCGTGTTTCTTGGTGCGCTTACGGCATTTACAACAGATAAAAATGAGAAATATAATAAGACCTATAATACCAATTGGCATCAGTATCTTGAACAATAAGCTTTTACCTACACTAGCAAGCCAATGACCTACATTTGAGAGACCATCTACCAGTCTCTTCCAGGCACTATCAACCTCGAGTGGTTTGAGTTCCTTTGTCAAATTAGTAATGTTTTTCACATATCTTTTGATCTGTACACTTTTATCCGGAATATAAGTGCAACAATGTTGCGCCTTCAACATCCGGCAGACTCCGCCCTCTTTCGCTAATAAGGTGTCAAGAGCAAGTCGATTCTGTAAAACCATCGATCTGATCGCAACCATTTCGGTATTGACCAGCAGAAATCCATGAGCTGTTTCAGTAGACAGCACATCCACTATAGTAGACAATTTGCAAATTCTGTGAGTGTTCAGAACCACTCCCACTCCAGGTATCAGTGCACTGAAAATACTACCCATAATTTCACCTATACTTTCTCTTTTACTACGCACTAAGCCATTAGTATCTTCATTGCTTCCAGCTTTTCCATTCACATGGTATATTTTCGGGAAGACAATGCCAAAATAGCAGCTTCCATACCAGTGATCCGGCAATTTGAAATAAGCCTTGTCCCCACAAATATAATAAATTCCAGGAAACACAGGCTCTGACCCATTTTTGAAACCCCAACCTCCAATTACCTTGTAATTATGTTCGCATTCACTGGAACCAATGAAAACATTATTATAATAGCTAGTCTTCTCGCGGTGAAGACATAGCTTGCCTTTCTTTTCAAAATCCAGCAACAGAGCAGGTCCCGCCCCACCATTTGAGGTGCCTTCCATGTTCTCTGCCCACTTTGGCTTTTTCTGACTTTCGTCATTAGCCTTCTTTTGTATTTTAATTCTTCTTTTCTCTGCCATGTTCAGGAACATCTTTTCCTGTTCACGCAAAGAACAAGTCAAGTTATCTCTGTGTGCATCAGCTATGTCAATGTTACCTATAGTCAAGAAGTAGTCTCCCATATATCTTATGGTGTCGCTTTTGGTATGTACAGGATTCAAGTTCCCACGTATAGGAAGTTCAGAAAAGATTACGTCATTATTAGAGTAATAGTACTGTAACGGTCCTCTTTTGTAAAATAAACTAGCTAAAATGCTACAGGAGATTCCATATGTCAATGGCAAGTGATGGTATGTCACGCCTTCAGCCACAGAAGTAGGTAGCTTCATGCAGACATAGCAATCTTCAATTTCCATAGTCTCTACATAGTGTATTAATAAATTTGCAAAGACATTTAAGTGTGTCCTGTTCTTAATTCCATGATAATGTAGTCCTCCCTCATCTGATGCTTCTAAGTCTCGTTTTGTTTGTCTCAGTGCTCTCTCATGTCTTGCTACACTCTGTGTTGTCAACTCCTCACTGTCTGTATTTACAATTTCAGTAGGGACAATGTTAATATCTTTACTTACAGTGAAGGGTATAAAGATTGTTAGTCCTATCCAAATTACTATCAATACTATTATACTACATATACACACCTTGCAGCACGTCTTGAAACGACTGCAACTAGGTCTACCATTCACAGTTGAATCAGACATTTCGGCTCAGAAGAAGTTTCTCGACCCCTCTTTGTGTCTTTTCACAGCTAGCTTACTTTGTGCAAATTCACGGTGGTTCGTCTTCTTCTTCAGCAGAGTACTCGGGGACGGGCTCTCCGTCGCTTACGTCAGTTATATCAAGATCTTCAAGTTCTTCCAAAACGAGTGTCCATTCAGGAGACTTGTACTTCTTGTTTTGTCTTTTTATTCGTTCACTCCTTCTTTTGGAAGAGTTTTCTTCTTGCTCTGCTATCCGTGCACTTCTCCTTGCTTCTGCACGTTTTTCTTCCACCGTCTTTATCCTTAGCCTTAGTCTCTTTACGAACCTAGGCTCAAGGTTGTTTCTTTTCTTTAGTCTCTTAGTGGGTACTTGGACTTCACCTTCTTCTCTTATCCTCTTGTTCTCTTTAGCTTGTGGCAATTCTGCTTCACTTTCTTCTTCTTCTTCTCTTATCTCGCTAGTTCCAGGGCTAGCATCAAATTCTTCTTCCTGGTTACTAATCTGGCCCTGTTCAGGAATATTTTGTTTTTGGCTTTCGATTGTCTCTGTTTCTGTTTCTGTTTCCTGAACCCGTTCTTCTAACCCTATCTGATCCTGTTCAAGCACTTCGATCTCTTGATTTTCTTCTGCTCGAACTATTACTCTATTTCTAAGCTGTCCCTTATCCACATCAGGAGTTAGTGGAGGTGTATCGAACACCTGTTCTGTCCCTGTCTGACCTTCTCCTTCCTCAGTTTTGATGTGAATCTCAGGCGGCTGAGGTTCTTCGCCTGTGCCTTGCTTTTCCTGACTAGTCCACTCTCTACCTTCACTAAGTCGCTCTCTTGTTCTGATAGGATCTTCGGTCAGATCAATCATCGGTATCCATTCTTCTGAACATATGCTTGGCAGCTCGTCATCAGCTACTCCTGGCTCAGCTTCCTGGACCTCTTCAGCAGGCTGGATTCTTGGCAGTTCGTAGTCAACTACTCCTGGGCCAACGTCTGCTGTTCCTGCAGCCTGACTGGTGCTGGGCTGTTCGTTGTCAGCTGCTTCTGGTCTGGCTCCTGCAGAGTCCTCTGCTGGATGCCCTTCTTCTTCAAATCCCTTGTCTGGCAATACCTTCTGGGTGTGGCCAGCGTGGATCCACTGGGGAACACCTGCGACCTTCACTGCAGTGGTTGTTACCAGGATTACTTGGCGTTTCTTTCCCCACCTTGGTGCCAGACAGCTTGATCGAGTGTGCTTCTTTATTTTGACCCAGTCTCCTGGAACCAAGCTGTGGAGAGGAGTCGTTGGATTGAGGATGCCGTCGTCTCCAATCTGGCGAGAGATAGAACGCACTTGGTCACCCAATCTTCTGCAGTATTCAAGCACCAAATCATCAGTAATACTCAACAGTTTGCTTCCTGGCACCCATGCTTGTCTCATCACTCTTCCCATAATGATTTCATGGGGACTTAGGCCTGTCTTGCGGTCAGGAACACTTCTCAGTCCCATCAGGACCAGGGGCAGTGCCTTCACCCAGGTCATGCCAGTTGCATCAGTCAGCTTTGCTAGTCTGTTTTTGATAGTTCCATTTACTTGTTCCACTATTCCAGAAGCCTCTGGATGATATGCACAGTGTAGTTTCTGCCTTATTCCAAAGGCCTTACAGAGTTCAGCCAGTATTTCATTCTGGAAATGTCCACCCTTATCTGATTCAATAATGAATGGCACCCCGAATCTAGGTATCAGCTCTTTTAGTAAACACTTCGCTACTGTCAGTGCGTCACTTTGGGGAGTAGGGTAAGCTTCTACCCATTTTGAAAATACGCAAACAATGACAAGGACATATCGCTTCCCTTCACAACGGGGCATGGTGATGAAATCAATCTGTATCCTTACAAAGGGACCCCCTGATCTCCCAATTTTGCTCAGTTCAACCATTGTCCTCTTGCCTGGGTTCATCTGTTGACATGACAGGCACCTCTGGCAGAGGGACTCTGCTACCTTCCTGAACTTTTTACTGTACCAAGTCTGTTGAAATACCAGAATCATGGCATCCCTACCAATGTGTGACCCTTCGTGTATTAATCTTGCCATTGTGCCAAGCAAGTGTCGGGGTAATACAGGCATACCAGTTGGGCCCAAGATGACACCATCCACACGTCTCGGTCTACACCCATCCTCCTTCCATTTCTCTCTTTCTTGCCAAGGAGCCGACTCCTGCCACTCTCTCACTTCATCCCAAGTAGGCACTTCCTCAAACACCTGAAGTTGGCAGCTGGTTCCTGGCCCCCCTCGTTTTGGATTTACGATATACCGATCTCTGGCGCACCATTGGGCCACTCGGTCAGCATAATCGTTTCCCAGTGACACTTTGTCCATGCTCTTCTTATGAGCACCGCATTTTACCACTGCCAGTTCCTTGGGTAACTGGATGGCCTCTAAAAGGTCATGAACAACTTTTGCATTCCGAATGGGAGTACCTGAGGAAGTCAGGAATTCCCTCTGTAGCCACAATTGGCCAAAGTCATGCACAACTCCATAACAGTACTGACTGTCAGTATACACTGTTATGCGTATGTTCTTCCCAATTTTGCAAGCTTTTATCATAGCAATCAATTCGGCTACTTGTGCAGACTTGATGTTATATAGGTAACCTGCTTCTTCAATTTTTGTTAAAGAGACTACTGCATAAGCAGCACTCAGGCCTCCTAGTTCATGTCTTAGACAGGAACCATCTACAAACAGCTCTTTATCATGCTCAGGCAATGGCGTTTCTTTTATGTCTGGGCGTGGTTTTGTGCTGAACTCTGTCAGATCAATGCAATCATGTTCATCATCATCCCCACCTTCCATTTCCAGGGAGTCGGGGAGTAAAGTGGCAGGATTCAGAATACCGCACCTAACAATGCTTACATTTGCTGCACCCACAAGAATCCTCTCGTATTTAGTCAGCCGACTAGGGGTGAGATACTGCGTTTTAGTTCTGGTCAATAGAATTACCACTCCATGTGAAACATACACAGTCACAGGATGTCCCATGACTATGGACTCACTCTGTTCCAAACTTGCACAGATAGCAGCTACTGCTTTCAGACAGCCTGGTAACCCAGCAGCTACTGGGTCCAAGGTGGCAGAGAAATAGGCCACAGGCCTTCTGGTCGTGCCATGTTCTTGAGTCAGGACTGACAATGCGCAATTATCGCGAGTGTCACAGAATAGGGCAAACTCTTTGGAATAATCTGGCATTCCCAGCGCAGGGGCTGTACACAGACAGTTTTTCAGTCTTGTGAAAGCCATTAGGCTTTCATCGTCCCATTCTACAATGTCTGGCATTCCTCTCGTGGTCATTTTTATCAAAGGCCTGGCTAAGACTGCAAATCCCAGAATCCACTGCCTGCAGTATCCTAGTACACCCAGGAACATTCTGACGTCTTTTTGAGTACGGGGCAACTGCATCTTTTGAATTATTCTCACTCTTTCTGATGTGACTTTTCTGACACCCTTTTCTATCTGGTGTCCTAGATATTTCACTGATTTTGCACAGAACTGTAGTTTGTCAGGGGCCACTTTATGCCCTTTCTCACACAGATGATTTAGTAGGGCAATGGTGTCAACTACACAGTCCCTATGACTTTTAGACGCCAATAGAAGGTCGTCTATGTACTGCACTAAGACAGAGTTCCCAGGTAAGATCAAAGTCTCTAGACATTTTTTCAAGATCTGATTAAAGATAGAAGGGCTCTCTGTATACCCCTGAGGGACCCGGTTCCAGCAATACACGTGACCTTCGAAGGCAAATGAGAAAAGAAATTTGCTGTCGGGGTGCAGGGGTATCGAAAAGAATGCATGACACAAATCAATCACAGTGAACCACTCAGCATCCCAAGGAATCTGGTACAATATCACTGCTGGGTTCGGGACAATAGGGCAGCAAGGAACTACAATTTTGTTTACCTTTCTCAGGTCTTGCACTACCCTATACTTGCCACTAGGCTTCTTGATGCCCATAATCGGTGAGTTGCATGGGCTGCTCATCACTTCCTGTATGATGTTTCCTTCTAATAATTTTTGTATTTCCAGAGTGACACCTGCTTTCACTTCAGCATTCATTCGGTAGGGCTTAGTGTTAGGATATACTGCATTGTCCTTGATGGCTATCTGTATGGGGTCCACATCTTTCATTAATCCCACATCTTTTCCAGTAAAATCCCACACCTCTGGCTTTACCGCTTCCTGGAGTTCTTGGGGCAAATCCTGCAGGGTCAATCTTTTAATTTCTGAGTCAGGTCTAAGTAACAATAGTTTATAAATGCCATCTTCATCCGGGGTCTGTATTTCAACACCTTTTGGTGTGCAAAAGATGGTACAGTTCATTTTGCACAGCAAATCACGACCCAGTAGATTCACTGGACTGGTGTCACAGACGACAAACCTATGCATTTGTTTAAAATTTCCAATTGAAATCTCCATTGGTTCGGTAACAGGAGTACTAATCAATTGATTAGATACACCCACTACTTGGATATTTTCTCCCGAGAGGGGTAGGTTTGGAACGTCCACTGTTCTTACAGTAGAACGGGTAGCTCCAGTGTCCAACAGAAAGGTGACATCATTTCCGTCAACCTTTCCTTCAATGTATGGTCCAGACTGGTCTACCGGCAAGGAAGCGCCAAGTACGCACTCCTCGTCCTCCCCTCTCAGGCCCCGTCAGTACTGATCATTACAAAGGAAGGTATCATTTAGCAGATACTGCGAAGTTGCTGTATTTCTGTTCTCACCGCTTTCCCAAACTTCTATTTCCTCACCCTCTCCCTGTTTTCCCCTGTATACCTGCTTGGGTGCTCGAGGCACCTGAACTGTTTTTACCTGAGGTTGAGTCTTTCTTGGTCTTTCTTTCTGCGTCTGTGGAGTTAAATCAGGTGTTTTTGCATTATCATCTATTAATTGGGGACACTCGTTTCGCCAGTGTCCAATTTCGCCGCACTGATGGCAGGGAAATTTCTTCATAGCCTCTTCCCTGCTAAATTTGGGCCGGGGCTTTCCTCCACCCCCTCCCCCAGGACTTTTGTTCTCAGCATTTTTAACCATGTTACTTAATTGTTTTTCCTGCTGTTCTGCGAGCTTTACTTGAGCCCACATCACTTTTTCCTTAAGGGCCTTTTTCTTTTCTGCCATCTCATCCTCGCAGTACTTAGCGTACCGCAGGACCTCATCCATTTTCTTTGTATGCCAACAGATTTTATTATCTTTTATCCACTGACAAATTTCAGGTCTTAACCCATTTACAAACCTGTAAATAAAGTGCGTCATGTCCTTCAAATCGATGTTATCAATACCACTGTATGTTTTAAATACCTGCAATAACCTCTCATAGAAGGAGTGCACTGTCTCGTCCCTTTCCTGTGTTGTTCTATCTATTTTTGTCCAATCAGTTTCCTTTGCGGGCACCTTTTCTTTCAAATGCTGAATTACCTGCTCATATTTTCGCATGACATCCTTTGATGGCTCCCCTGTTTCCTTATTTCTTGGGTACTCCTCACTGGGCCAGTCTATGGCTATTTTACACTGGGTCCATAAATCTACCGGAACCACAATGTCGAAAAACCCATCCAGGTCTTTCCACAGACATTTCTGCACCTTCACGAACCTTTCCACCTGCCTGTACCAGTCTACTGGTTTCTCTCGTAATTTTGGAAAATCGTTCGTAAAGGACACAATATCCTGTCTAGACCAGGGGACATGCACATATTTCCCTCCAGGTACTTCGCGCATGGGGCATAACTGTTCAGGTTTCTCCACCTCCCTTAAAGCAAATTCAGGAGTCACTTGTCGGGAGCGAGCCTCTTCCCTCTTTTTCGCCCACCTGCTTCTCCATCTTTCCACATCTCCCCATTTCTGCAATACTCCCAATAATTCTTTAATCTGCAGCTTTTTTCCTGCCACATTCAAGTGCTCTATATCTTTGTCTGAGAAGTCTGCTCTGTACGGTTTCTGTAAGGGCTTGGATTTTGAGATATCTACCCCCATACTAACTGCTGTTTCGGTCAGTTTTTCGTGGAGCACTCTGGTGTTCCTTGTAAAGCTTTTACATATAAACGACAATTCTTCTTCAGAGTAGGTATTCAATCGATCCAACCCCACATTTCCTGCCATTAATTCTTCTATTTCTACCCTCAGCTTGTAGAGGTCTAAAGGTTTCGTTTGCGGAGTCTGTTTCTCTAATTCACGACTCCAACTCTCAATTTCATCTGGAGTTACCAGAGAGACATTCCTAGTGCCTGTTGCTGATTCTAATTTAATCTCTTTCGCATTAAAAGGGTTATGCCTCTGCTGCATTCCCTTTCCGGTCGGTTTGTTTGGCAAGTCCAAGAACGCAACTTCAGACTCGCACTCACTGGACTGATCATCTATGATTATCGGTTCCTGTCTCGGGGGTGCCATGACTGGGGTCATAACTGGAGTAATCGGATTTCCCTGACCATTTCCATATAACGGGACTACTGGTCCAATAGTTACTGGAATAGTCAATGCCTCAGGACTGGTATTTAACTGGGAGATTTTCTGAATTATTTCTGTCCTTTGTCTAGCTAGAGCCTCTTGCTCCTTTTCCACTAGTATCCTTCTTAAAGTCGTATCATGTAATATCTGTGGGGTCAAGGGAGGAGTAAAACTCGGGGCAGTAGGATGCGTTTCACTTGGTCCCCCACCATAATTTGGTTTCGGGAATAAAGTTCCAGTGTTAAAGGACCTGCGTTCTTCCTCATATGGAGGTTGAACAAAAGGCAGTCCTGAATTCGATGGTTTCTCTTCTTTTTCATACAAGGGTCTGGGAAAGAAAACTTTCGTACGTGAATATTTTTCTTCCTGGCTTGCGGGCACTTTGGGATATATATCCCTTGTTTCCGCCGGTTCGGGTTTCTCAAAATAGGGCAATACTTGACCACCCCCTCCCAGTCCTAGGGATCTGTCTTCTTCCTTGAGGAAGTGGCGTCGGGGAGCATCTCCTACACCGGAAGGTCGGGTTCCCTCGTTATAAGGTGGCGGACTTCTGGTACAGATGTCATCTATCAGTTCATCATCTGACTCCCCAGGGGCCCCCCAATGTTTACTCTTTTCGGTACTTTTCTCACCCGCTGCAGGGTTATGACATGCCGGCATCATGGGAAACAGACCCTCAACAATCATGCTCTGCCTCCACTGTTTCATCCTTTTATCCCTGGACTCCTGTTTCAGTCTGGGGTACCACTTGGTCAAACCCTTGTCCATTCGGGGTCTTTCTCTTTCAAAAGCCTCAATCTCCCATTCCTCTAATGCCTCATACTGCGTTAGTCTCGGTCTGGGATGCAGTTCATTCATCCGAGTTCTTAAATTAAATAGGATCCTACCATTGAAAGTCCCATCTAACGGAAAAGCCAATACCCCGTCATCTTTTGTGTACTTCACCCAATTCTCCAACCACACACAGGTATTGTATCCTCGGTCAAACATCATGAATGAGGCGGGAGTATTGGGTGGTGGGACAAGAACACCTTCTCTAGATTTAATTGGTTTGTCCGTTTTAAAATAATTTTTCACCTTACTTACAAGGGACAATTTTCTCTTTGTTCCGTACATAATATCGTATCTATTAGTTTTCCACTGATCCCTTTCAAACCCTAGGTGCCTTGGATCAGGTCGAGTTCCTGTAGTCTGCGAATGCCACATACGACTTCTACGCTAAACTTTGTTTACAAACTACCTCCAATCAGAACGCGCTTCAGAAATCTGTGCAACCAATGGGTGCGCGACTCTAAATAATCTCCGCCAATGGGTGCGCGGCCCCTTCGTGAGACAGTTCCCACGCTCTGGCGCTCACCCCTCCTTTACAATCTCAGCTCCGCTACCCGCCCGCTGCTTCTACCAATCCCAGCGCGGCACAGAGTGACGTCAGAGGCGCTTCGCGACTGACTCCCTCCCTTCACAAGGTAACGGAAACTTTCTTTCTTTTAAAGTGCTCAGTGCTTGGTTATTTTACAACAAATACACATTCGCCACAGTGCTCAAGTGTCTAGACAGAGAAAGAATTATTTTACTGCAAGTAAACTACTTCCATTTACTTTTCACTCGCTGCGGGTAGATCTCTTCCGCCTACCCTTCACTTTAGCATCGGTGAACCTGTTATTCCCCTAAACTCATCCACTTCTTTCCGGGATATATTCTGAGTTTAAGGTTTCCCAGCGGACCCCTCTGCTTTCACGCTAGCTCCGAGGAACCTGCTACTCTTCCGATGTGACCCTTACCAGGTTACGCCACTATGGGAATTTTGCCAATGAACCCCGTTACTGACATTTATTCACACATGTATTCAGAAAACCCTAGTTAGTGCTTCCCGGTTATCTTAACCTGCACCTAACTTTCCTCGAGCCTGTGACCTCAGGACAATGGATTCTATTCACCACTTGCCCTTTCAATTCCCCGGGGAGTTCGGACAACAAGAAACTAAACGGTTGACAAACGCATGGATTAATACATATAATAATATAAGAACAAGAATAACAATGAAAAAACAGTTTATTTATTTCAGCAGCGTATTCACAAGAGAGTGATCAGTCCCCTCGGAACAGCCGCTCTTATAGCAGCATTAATGTACTAGCAGCTTCCGACTCAACTAGTCTAACTAATCCTGCCTAACCTTTAGCTAGTCCCTAACCATACCTCTGCTACCAGTAAAACTGATAGAGCGCGCGAGGCCACCCGACCAATAGTTTTTGCCGTTTCCGGCTTCAGGGCCCATATACTTTCAAATCACCATATACATCGATCAGGTGACTTCACGAGCTCTACCAATTTGTGTGTGTGTTCCCTACTATTATTTCTCAGTGCACCCGACTTACCATCCACCGATGCGAGTACCTAATGACCACAATGAATCAGGGAGCTAGCTGTAAAAAGAAAGGCAGCAAAATACAAACCCAACCAATAACATTCAAAATACTGTTGAAATGACCACGGACAACTGGAAGTTTTAAAATGTTTATCTAAAGTTCATTTGCTTCGTGCATAAGGTACAGTAAAATAAGGCAATCAATAACCAAGATAACGTAAATGATATAACTGTAAAGAAACAATGACAGAGTAATCATTGAAATACTGATATAAAGTATAACGAGAAGATACTATGCTAATCAGAATTATTTGAGCAGGGCCAGACTATGTAGGTATAACTACAGGAGGGCCTATAAAGAGTAACACGCTTCACTTAAGGTGAACGGGCCTTTGAACAATCTAGGCAATGAGGTTCTAGACCATATCAGAAAATGACAAACTGCAATGCAAAATATAATTTCTAACAAGTGTGAAGACATAGGAACAAACTTATGGAAAAATGCAAATGACTTTTAATAGTTGCGGAAAGACATGGAAAAATAACATATGCAATGGTGAACTTTATTAAAGCAAAAGTTAGAAATTCAGAAGGTGCAAGATTTTAAGAGGTTCAGATCAATATTTACCTAGAAAGGTGTGGAAACCAAACCCTGGCCACGGGTCATTTAAGGACAGGAAACCCTCAAGGAAGGATACCCTTCAAAGGACAGCAGGTGCAGAATGGACACCCCGGGTAGGACAGGATACCCTCGGATAAGGAATCAGGACAGGACCTCAGGACAGAACAGCAAACCCTCAGGACAGGACCTCTCAGGACAGGACCGGAACCCACAGTTCGGAAGCAACGCCTGCGCTCCACCCGCTCTGCAGCTATCGATCAAGACCCCGATTGGGTCAACGAACTCCCAGCAAAGTGCTTCGCCAGCACTTTAAGGTTCAGTAGAACCTTAGTCTATGGTCAAATTCGGACAGAGTGCTCCGCAGCGCTCTGTATCTTCAGTCACCTATTGAGTACGATGGGTCAGTGACAGGTCAGCTAAACCAGACAAGTCGGACGGCTCCCTAGGTGAACCCAGGGTAGATATACAGTTTGGGGACAGTGTACCACCCCCCAATGTTGCAAAGTGTCAGAATCCCTCAATTTCGATTGGTCCTAAGGTAGGATTTGAGTAACACACCAATCACAATACAAGATGTTAAGCCTTCATTAGCATACTTGGGTACCGCCTAGCAAGTTTGGGGTTCCCAGGAGAAACTGTGCAGAAACACAATGACAATTTAACAATGTAACATAGTAGGGTCATGTGACTCCGTTCAGCCGAGCTTGCAGGTCAGTTCTCAGGAGCATCTTGCCCACTACTGCCAGCTGGCTAAGTTCCATCAGCCAAGGTTGTCAGGTCCCCGGAAAGTCGCATCTGCGCAGAAGGGACCTCCAAGATGGCTCTCAGTACAGACAGACCCCCATTCCCCGCGGTACATGAAAAGTAAGCGAAAACAAATTAATACATAATAATGTCATCATGAAAACACATCACAGGGTTTGTACTTTTAACTCATCATCAAGAAATAAACTTATGCATTCTAAATGTTAGCTACATTGATACGAGCACAAGAGCCGTGGCACGAGCAGTACCACATGATGAGCACAGCTATGAATTACGCATGCGCATAAATTTCCCTCCACTTCTGCAGACGCGTCAGGACACGTGAGTGTGGCTGACGCATGCGCAGTAACTAAAATACAAGCGGCGGCCATGTTAAAGTACACGGGGTAAGTGTATTAGAAATACACGTAGGCAAGCTTCATAAACTTTGCCTAAACAAAAATAAACGTTAGTAAAACATACTTATGTTACCTTATTACACATAAACGAGGTTTTTGACTTCGGCAAGCCGCAAAATATGCGAAGCTTTGCTTCATCAGAAGCACTGGTTCAGAGAGGTCCAAACACGCTGGTCCCAAAGCATGCAGTGTGTGTGATTGATATAATTCTTTCTGGACCTTATTTTGCTATGGGCCACCACACAAACTGGCCAGTTTATGCTCCTTGGACAGCATAGCCTGTTGATGCTCACCATTTTGCCCTCCTTAACAACAGTTGATGAAATCAAATTACATTATGTTTCTGCAACCAACAGAGAATGTCATTAAAAAGATAATCCTTGGTTAGTAATATCAAAGGGGGAGTGGATACAGGAGTAAAGAGGTGGGTTCAGGCAGACCAAGAAAGAGACTGCATCCAGGTCGACAGACCGCTACAGAGGATCTCCATTTCACTCCACAGCATGTTTGAAAATAAGCAATTGTGCTGGAACAATTTGAGAGTGGGAGTGCCGCCATCAGTGTGATGTCCCTGGTGTCATATGGAGTGTGGAAAAAATCCAAGCATTACACACAGAGCAAGCGTAGCAAATGAGTCACACCCATTCAGGAGAATAGTTGTAGGGGAGTAGTGTGTACCAAGAATGGCTTTTTGAAGCACTTTGCCCCGAATATATGACTAAAGCATGGTGTACTGCCATTTACAATGTGCACAATTTTCATCAATATGGCCAGAAACTTTGTAGCAGACAAGCATGTTGTACTGATAAGCATATTCGGTGCACAAACAATGACATGTGGACATCGGGTTTCACTTTCAGAATATGTTTAGAATTTTCTCATCACACATGTAAAATGTCTGTTTGTTTTGATCCTATTAAAATCTTAGTTTCAGTCACACTTCAAAATCCCAAAAAAAACAGTATGCCTCATTTCTTCTGTATTTGCTTCTGATATATTGTAATATATTAGTATAGTTCATTTGCACCTAATAGATTTTTTTGTGCTAGAAAACATTTGACATCCTACAGCCTTTCCTTTCACACTACCTATACCCCATGAAGATTGTCACTTGGTTCACATTATGGTTCCTCTAGCCACCTTCATCTTCTCTCACAAATCAATGTTTTCTCCTGGCCGATGACGCACAACTCATTCTCTTCCTCGCGCCCAGTCTCCGGAACAAGTTCAATGCCTGCATGACTGAAATCGCCCATTAGAAGAAGACCAAGTGTCTATAGCTGAACACCAACAACATCAATACTGTGATCTTTGGTAAGAGCACGTCATTGTGGGACTCCACCTGATTGCCAACAGAGGGAGGACCCAAACCCATCCCCATCAACCACACAAAGAACCTCAGGATCATCACTGACATCAAACTCAGCATCACCAACCAAGTCAATGCTGTCAACGCCTTATGCTTCTATACCCTGAAGATGCTGAGAAAGATTTTCAAATGACTCCCAATCAGTGCTTGGAAAACAGTCACACATTCCCTGGTCATAAGGAAGCTAGATTAGGGGAAACACTCTAAGCCATAGCATAAAGCGCACCAAAAGGCTGCAGACCGTACATAACTCAGCTGCCAGAAAAACTCTTAACCTCCCAAACAGCACTTACATCACACCACACTTGAAGGCGCTCCACTGGCGCCCCATATATAAACAAGCACAATTCGAACTCCTCACTTTCTGCTTTCACAAACCTTCCAGGCATCTCCGCTCTTCCGGACTCCTATTTGCACACATGCTATGCATTTGGAAAAGCAGATCCGGCAGTCAAACCTTCTCCTGCATCGCTCCTAAAGCATGGAACGACCTGCCCCTACACATGAGTATCCCCCTCTATTCTTCAATTCTACAAGAAACTAAAGACCTGACTTTTCGGGTAGTCCTACTAGGCTCTATGTTTGGCTAGCTTCACACATGCTCAGTGTCAGGATACCCTATGGGGTAATAATGCGCTGTACAAATCTGTATAACATGAAATTACAAATTTCCCTCACCTTGCTGTTAGGGAAAAGAAAATTAAACTGCAATCTCCATGTTAAAAGAATAAGAGGCAATTTGCCTGAAAACTAAACCTGACACGATCACACTCTTTGAAAGCACACCCAATGTAACAAGCTAAAAAGAAAATGTAAAAGAATCTTTATTGCTCATTCCCCTCCTGACTACCTGCAAAGTGATTTTTGGGGTTCTGCAGCACCTTTCACACCCCCATTTCCAGCATCTCTATAATTAGGCTTATGGCTGACTACAGCCACTTATACACCACACCTTATTTTGTATTGGTACCCCTTGCCTTTGTATATTATAAGTCATCCATGCATATAGTAAGTCACAATCGACCACACAAACTGATGTGCAGATGTGGCCTAGTGCCTAAAGCTGATGATTTTAGAACCTGGGTTTGAATCCTGGCCTCACTCTTGACTCAGTACCGTGAATCTGAGTCAAATCATATGATTCCTCTTGTGCCTGCAAAATGTCAAATGTAAATTTGTGGGCTGCAATTCTGTAATTTTCACTTGCTGTACACGATATTGATTGTCTCTTAACACCGCATATAATGTTGAGAGAGCGCAAACTGATATAAATATATGAGTACATCACACTTACCTATAGAGAGCATAATTCATGAAGAGAAATGCCATGAGTGCTAATAGTATCTGAAATTATATTCTAAATGTATAGCTAATATAGAGATTTAAGTAGAAGTGGAATTAATACAGAAATGTGTGACATTATATGATTTTATTAGACGTGATTATTTTGAATCTATGTCGTGTAGCTGTTAACATATAAGATGGTCTGTGGTAAAACGCAGAACGTGGTAGGCCTCAGGGCCAGAGCTGGAGCTAAAAGGGAAGGTGTTTCTTTTCACGACACAGATTGTTTAACGTTTTTGGTCATTGCATTAATGGGCCATGATTTAGAGTAATGTTTTCTAAATAATAGAATAAGAGTTTTAACATGCTTTAATTAAATGAAGAAATTGAATGCTATAATCATAATGTGAAATATTGTAGGCCTGAAATGTTTTAGCATTGATTTACACGTACATGTCTGGGCTGAGAAATGTTGCAAGCCTTTTTAGAAGTCTATGAGAGTTGGGTTCTTGGCGGCAGATATCTGTCTGCAACAGGAAAGGGGGGATCCAATTATAAGTGAATGAATAGAGGCCTGTTCAGTAGACGGCCCAGACATGGAGGAGGGTTCTGGAATGTTTAAGGGGTATCAGCGGGCCGGAGAAGAGACTGAGAAGCAAGGTCAACTCTAACGTCTGAGGCCCAATACAAAGCATCATGGAAAAAGCCTGAAGTTGCACCACGTGAGAGGCGTTTCGCAAGGGGCGTCTCAAATGTTGTTGACTGTTTTGTATTAGGGACAGCACCCCTGGGTGGAGTTAGAGCAGAGACCTGAGGACCCTTTAGAGAGCGGATGGGTAGGCAGTGAGGGGTCATGACTGGAGAACTTTAGGTTTTCACCAAGAGACTTAGAGTGGGTGACTTCCCTTGGGGGTCATTCATTGCTGACACCTTTGTTAGGTTGGGATTTGGTTAAGTAGGGATACCATCTAGAACAGGGTAGGGACGCCTAACCTGTGTTTGTTTTCCTCCAACCTAAATGAAGGAGAGATATGCGTCTATGCTGATAGCTTTGCTATTTTTAGAACTTGTGTTAGTGATTTCTGTTGCTCGTCTGAGGGCTTTTCGAGAGCACATGTATGTAATTGGACCTGTGTATCTCGTGAATCTCATTCTGAGATGCTTGTATTTGCAGCTCATTATATCTTTACAATAAACTTTTGAAACCTAGAAGTTGTCCGTGATCTTTGAGAGTAGAGTCCTTTCTTGGGTGAACTAATTTGCAGATAGGTGTACTGTTTCCTTCCAAGACAGGCAATAAAGGTTCAGTCGACCAGATCGAGGTTTGGATCAATAGATATAAGGTATCGATCAAAATCTCGCCCTTTCAGTTGGTAGCTATAGAGGATGGTTGCCTTCTTGAGGACGGTGACCTAGGCCAGGTTAGCTTACCCCAAGGCCCCTAGAAATCGATGATCGGAAGAACAGCCCGCAGATGAAGATCCGGATGACGTGAGACAGAGAAAGCAGCAGTATCGGAGGAGAGTGAGTATAAAGGGTTATGCGTGTTAGATTGCGGTGTTTTTGTATTGTATCTATGTTGTAATGTCTGGCGGAGTTGAATGTTTGTAGAGTGACTGTGGAACAGGTTGTGAGCGCGCGCAACCGGTGGAAATCTTAAGTTCAAGGAGAGCTTAAGTGGTTCGGGTGTATCGGACACCCAGAGTAATTGTCAACTAGTGTGGAGGGGGTCATGAGGTACCATTGATCACCCGAGAGACCGAGATAGGGGGAACGTAAGGGTGAGTGCGTGAGTAACGGACGCTGGTCGGAAGTTACTGTGTGTGTAAGTAACCTATCAGAGAGACGATAGACATCTCGTCAGTTGTGTTGACAATTACAGATAGACTGTGGACGTACAGTCGAGAGAAGTGACCGCTTGGTCGGAAGTAGTCATTTTTCAGTGTATGAATGGGACGCATGCATAACCGGGAGACGAGTTGAGAAAGGAGGGGTGCTGCTGCGAAGCGGAGAAAAGAGACGTCAGGTGGTGTCGCGCAGTGATTGGCTGACAGGAGAAAGACCGCGCTGTGATAGGCCAGCTAGCGAACACGTCATACAGGGTCGCGACGTGATTGGCCAACAGGAGAAAGACCGCGCTGTGATAGGCCAAGCTAGCAAAGCCGCGACAGGATTGGTGGATTGTCATCAGGAAGTAAACAGAGTAGCGAGGCTGAATTTTGTGCGCATAATTATGAAGTGTTTTAAATGGTTGAAAGCGCTGTTTAAGAAAGAGAGGCGAGGATCGTATGAAGGGGAAGAAGCCCCGCCGGAGGGTACGCCAGCTCGTTATATGGCAGTAAATGTTGGGTTGCATACGATCCTTTGGATATCAGAGTGGAGTAAGATTACTGAAGGAAACGAGGAACTGACGTTCCCGAAGTACGGGACGTTCAGATTAGAGGTGTTACATCGATTGAAATCAGTCATGACCTCAAAGAGACCCTTGCCTAGACCAACCCAGTTTGAAGCCCTTGATGCATGGCTTAGGGCAGCGCATGAAAGGAATATGAACAGACGACAAGAAAGGGTGAAACGCTCGGTAAGGGCAGTACAGGATGCCAGGTGGGATGCGGATGCTAAAAGATGGAGAGTGCATAATTTGGAAATAAATAAACTGTACCCAGTGTTAGAGGCGCCAGTAAATAAAAGCCCCCTAGAAGAAGATGATGAGAGCGAAACAGAGGACAGCCTGATAAACAGATTACTGACAGACAGGCCACCCCCGTATAATAGAGCAGGGGGAGAGGTCGAGAATACTGAAGGAGAAAAGGGGGGCAATGCAGGAGAGCATAGACCGCTTCCCAGTTCAGAGTGGGATCCTGAGCCAAAGAAAGAGTTGCTCCAGCCTAGTCAGGTGCAACAGGTAGTCGGTAGGTTTGTGGTACAAAGAGCGCCGGAAACGGAAAGCGCCACATCCTACCCATTACCAGATGCACTACAGGTACCTGTTACCATAGGTCCTATAATATCGATATATGACCAAGAGAGAGCAAAAGGGGAAGAACGGAAACGGAAAGACAGAGAAAGAGCAGAGCAGGCAAGGAGGAACGATACCACTAATTCCCCAAGTCAGATGCCGATACCCAGAGAGTGGAGCACCCCGATGCACACAGCAGGGGACCCAGGAGGAGATCCTGGGGGCCCTAGATGGCCAATGGATCTGAGGGGATCTGGACGAAGATCCTTTCAAGAGCTAAATGAGTACATGAAGCAGTGGGATGAGGCAGTGAAGGCTCAAAAGTGCATCAATGCTGCAGAAGCAGAAAGGGAAAGTCAGGACAGCAGAGCACGAACTCACTGCGGGGCTGGGGAGAGTAGCCCGGAGTGGGACTGTAGAGAGAGTAGGGGAGTCACCCATTGGGCCCGGAATGGAGGTAGAACAGACCTGGAAAACGGGGGCCCCGGGAGTGGAGGGGTGGCGTGCCCAATACTCAGTGAAGGGGAGAGGAGAGCGCAAGAGTACAGGAACAGCTTTAAGTGTCCACACTGTGTGCCTGCCACCAGAGAACAGAATGGGAGTTGTGAGAGGTCGCACCATAGTCCCTGTGATGACGGAAATGAGCGCAGCCCAGGGAATATGGGGAACCAGGAAGGATCGTATCGGATACTGAGCGATACGAGGCAAAGGGAGTGTAGCGACCAGAGGGAAAATAACAGAGAGATGTGCGGTGAGAGGAGAGAAGAAGACGAGAGTGGGCAGAGAGAGAGTAGGGATAAAAGGCCCGTGTTCCATCACCTTCCAAGATCGGATGGCCGAGCATGGGACCTGGAGAGATGGGAGCAAGGGAGGCCACCCATTAATTCTCCTGAGCCCAAACGCAGAGCTCGAAGTTGGGATGGTAGGGAGACCAGTGAGCCCCCTTCGAAAGACATATTGCGAGCTGAGATAAAAGCCAAGAGACTTGATGTCTCCAGCTTAAGGTCAGATCTGGATGACATGGTAGATGGTACCCTGCCTTTAGAAAGAATGGAAATGTATGAACAGGATGAAATACTGTATATGGCAAAGGACATCACACGAAAGGCGAGAGCAGTCCATGAGAAGTTAGTCGAACTAGCAGGCAAATATATGGTGGACTTGTCAAGAACCAAAGCATTACAGGGTAACCACAGGCTACATTACTCAGATCGAGATCTAGATGAGAGGAGAACGATTGGGCTGAAAACACACATAAGGGAACTGATTACTGGAATAAGGACATGGAGGGCACTAGATAAATGGGAAGAGAGGTGGTCCAAGAAAGGGACCGGCAGAAGAAGCATGATTGGTATGACACCAGGACAGCAGGGAATAGAAGCTTACCCTTTGCGTGAAGTTGCAAATGGGAGCTATGTACATGTCCCTTGGAGTAGGGGAGATTTAGCTGCTTTTACCACATCTTTCCCCAAGTTACGAGAGAGCCCCGTGGAGTGGTACAAGCAAGTCGAGAGGTTTGTAAAGATCTCAAAAGTCCTATGGATAGATCTGAACACGCTGTTTGACATTGTAGTACCAGGAGATCTGTGGACAGCATGCAAGGTTAGCGCTGAGTGGCCCACAACGGAGCCAGAGAGAGATGCTAGGACTAATGGGCCGTCCGAGATCGTGATGGCAAAATTCGAGAGAGTGATGACTTGGCTGAAAGAAAAAGTGCCAATGCAAGACATAGATTGGGTCAGAATAGACAGAACGAGACAGGAACCCAAAGAGACAGTCCATGAATATTACGAGAGATTGCTGAAGGCGTTTAAACAGTATAGCGGCTTGGATGTAATGGATCCAAAGGACATAGGGCAATTTGTGTCCAAGTTCGTCCTGGGACTGAGACCGGATATTAGTTTAATGATTCAGCAACACTCGATTTGTTGGCAAAGTAAACCCCTAGATGAAATACTGAGATATGCCAGGTACTGCTGTGATGAGGTAGACTCCAAGGCTAAGAAACTAAAAGAAAAGCTGATGGTGGTACAATTGCAGACAGCAGGGAAGGGGGGACCGCAACAACAGCAGCAAGGGACAGGTACAGGAGGTAAGAAGCAGTACAGTCAGAACAAGGGTAATGAGGAGAGTACTACCTTTAGACCCAGAGTAGACATAGCTACCTTGAAGAAAACGACTAGGTGCCACCAGTGCAACGAGTTGGGGCATTGGAAACGCGAGTGCCCTTACAATGTAGAGATCGGAGAGCAAGAGATAGAGGAGGAAGAGGTCCAGAGCGCACCTATGAGAGGGGCGACGCCATACCAAGGAAAGGTGCTCAAAGGGGGGGGGGCTCCTCCCCGAGCCCAGTTCCCGCAACCTCCTCGAGTAGGGAGTATGGGTAAGACCTATAGACAAATGCCCCTGTTTATGGAAGGGGAAGAATGCTATTATGTGGACCCATTAACCGGACAGAGAGTGGAAAGAGAAGACTGCACCCTCGGGGCAGCCTTAGAGGTAGATCAGAGGGGACCCTATGTGGAAGCAGAAGTAGCAGGGTGCCCTACGACATTTCTGGTGGACACAGGAGCCACTAGATCCACGATCAGATCAGCTGCAGTTCCAGACTTGCCCATGTCTGGAGAGACCATACAGGTGGTAGGGGTCGCAAACAGGAGAATAACCAGCCAATTGACAGAACCGGTACAGGTGAAAATAGGGAAGTACAGCGATGAGCACCAATTTGTGGTTTGCGATTCAAGCCCTGTGTGTCTGCTAGGAAGAGACCTGTTGTGCAAATTGAATTGTACTATATATTGTACACCCCAGGGAGTGGAGGTATTGACTAATGATGATGATGCAGATTTCAAAGTTGCAAACTCAAGAATATGTGTGGAGCTGTACCCTACTTTGACAGTAGACGAGCTTCCCTGGGATTTGAGAGAGACAGTGGCATCAGAGGTATGGGATTTCACTGGGGAAGAGATTGGATTGGTCAAAGGGGTGGACCCAGTGAAAATTGTAGTGAAACCGCATGCTGAGTTCCCAAGAACACCCCAGTATAAATTGACTCCAGAAACGATTGCAGGCATAAAACCCGTGATCGAGTCCATGATTAAACAGGGAATACTGAAAGAAATCGTGGGTAGTCCATGTAACTCCCCGATTATGGGTCTGCAGAAACCAAATGGGAAATTTCGGATAGTGCAGGACCTTCGAAAGATTAATAACATAGTCGTTTCATGTTGTCCAGTGGTACCGAATCCATCAGTGATACTGTTTCAGATTCCATTCCAAGCTGAGTGGTTCACTGTGATAGATCTTTGTCAGGCTTTCTTTTCGATCCCTTTGGACGAAGATAGCCATTTTCTTTTCGCATTTAAGCTGGAAAATCGCGTCCTAACATGGTGTCGTATCCCTCAGGGGTATACAGAGAGTCCATCGATCTTTAACCAGCTTCTGAAGAAAAATCTTGAAAGTCTAGTGCTGCCCCAGAAGTCAGTTCTGGTCCAGTACATAGACGACCTCCTTGTGGCGTCAGACACAGAAGAAGCTTGCAGGGAAGACTCCATTGCTTTGTTAAATCACCTAGCTGCCAATGGGCATAAGGTATCCCCGGGAAAATTGCAGTACTGCCTGACAGAAGTGCAGTACTTGGGACACAGAATTGAGAAAGGCAAACGAAAAGTGTCACCAGATAGGATAGAGGCGATCATGAAAATGAATGCGCCTCAGACCCAGAGAGAGGTCAGGATGTTCCTAGGGATGGTGGGTTATTGCCGACAGTGGATCGTGAACTTTTCACTGAAAGCAAAACCTTTGCAAAAACTGACGCACAAGGAGGTGAGTGATCCGGTACCATGGGACAAAGACTGTTTGATGGCATTCTTACAGCTGAGAGAGGACCTGTGTCGTGCTCCGGCATTGGGAATGCCTGATTACAATAAACAATTCTTTCTTTACTGTTGTGAGAGAGAGGGTTGTGCGTTGTCTGTGTTGGTCCAAATCCATGGGAATGCCCGTAGACCAGTTGCTTATTTCTCAGCTACTTTAGACCCAGTAGCCGCAGCGTTGCCCGGATGTCTCAAATCCGTTGCTGCAACGGGTGTCAGCATTGAGAGATGTGAAAATATCGTCATGGGGCACCCGTTAGAGGTGTGCGTGCCACATTCTGTTGAACTGTTGATGACCAGGACCAAAACACAGCATCTGACCAATAGCAGGCTCACGCGCTATGAGCAAGTTATTCTTGCTGCAGAGAACGTGACCCTCAAGAGATGCTCTGTTTTGAACCCTGCTACCTTAATGCCACTTCCAAATGATATTGATGATGATGATGAATATACAGACCATGACTGTCTCGATGTGACTGAACTATGCACCAAACCCAGACCCGACATCGTAGATGAGCCACTGACCGACCCAGACGAAGTTTTCTTCGTCGATGGCTCATGTGTAAGAGACGAAGTTGGGCAGTTGAGAGCAGCTTATGCTGTTTGTACAATTGAAGGAGTTGTGGAAGCAGGGTGCCTGGAAGGAGTAAACTCCGCTCAGGTAGCCGAGATTATTGCCCTAACACGTGCTTGCTTAGCAGGCAATCAAATTCGAGTCACCATCTACACCGACAGCCAATACGGGTTTGGGGTAGTTCATGATTACGGGCAGTTATGGTCTCAAAGAGGGTTCATGACTTCTTCAGGCTCTCCCATTCGCAATGGAGAGTTTGTGCGCTTGTTGTTAGAAGCATTGCAATGTCCAGCAAGTATCGCAGTTGTAAAGTGCATCGCACATACCAAAAATGAGGACTTTGTTTCGAAAGGCAATAGATATGCTGATGAAGTTGCGCGGTATTGCGCAGAACAAGGTTACTCTTTCACAGAGGTGGATGTGGGTGGAATAAATGTAAGAACTGAATTAGCCATGATACTGGAAACTGTTGATACTTGGGATGAATTGTCAACCATGCAAGAAAATGCTCCTGATTCAGAAAAGGAAACATGGGTAAAGGCAGGATGTGTAATGGGTGAGACTCATTTTTGGGTCTCAGCAGACGGCAGAGCAGTGTTGCCCAATGAGATGGTGAGTCCAATGGCTAGACTCATACATGGTCCCGTACACTTAGGGAGAGATGCTATGCTGAGAGTGTTTAGACAGACTTGGTACAATCCTAAGTTTAGAATAGCAGCAGAAGCAGTGTGCCAGCGTTGTGTGACCTGCCAGCAGCTGAATGTAGGGAAAAGAACACCAGTTGCACTAAGTCACATAGGAAGGTCTGGAGGTCCATTCAATAGAATGCAGATAGATTTCATTGAAATGCCAAGATGCAACCGCCTCCGCTATGTCCTGGTGGTTGTTTGTGTGTTCTCCAGATGGGTTGAGGCATACCCTACACGTAGGTGCGACACCCTCACAGTGGCTAAGTTACTGCTTAGAGAACTTATCCCTCGTTTCGGGGTGCCGGCCTTTTTGGAATCAGATAGGGGAACACATTTTAACAGCGAGCTTGTGAAGAAGATTTGTGTTGCACTGAATATAGATCAAAAGCTCCATTGCAGTTACCGACCAGAAGCCTCAGGAATTGTGGAACAAATTAATGGCACGATCAAGTCCAGAATAGCGAAAGTTTGCTCCTCAACGACCCTGAGTTGGCCTGATGCCCTGCCATTGGTACTCATGAGCCTTCGTAGTACCCCAGACAGAAGAACAGGGTTGTCACCACATGAGGTGTTAATGGGGAGAGCAATGAGACTGCCATCTATTCCAGCTACTGCACTGTTAAATATCACAGATGATATGATCCTGGACTATTGTAAGGGGCTGTCTGACGCCATGCGTTCTGTGTCCCTTCAGGTGCAGGCTGCAGAGGTTCCAGCGGGCCAGGGCCCTTGCCATGACCTGTATCCTGGGGACTGGGTCCTGGTGAAGAAACATGTGAGAAGAAGCTGCTTGGATATTCGTTGGCGTGGGCCCTACCAGGTCATCCTGATCACAAGTACAGCTGTAAAGGTGGGAGGCCTGCCCACCTGGATACACGCGTCGCATACGAAAAGGGTTCCAGCACCTCTGGAAACAGCTCCTCTCTCGGATGGACGTCCAGCTGAGGACCAAGAAGCCATAGAGGGGGCTAGCCAAGCTGTAGAGGTGCCAGTGGAAGCAGGGAACGAGTCTGACCAAGCTGAGGACGGTCAGTACAACAGCGAAACAGAAGACGCTACAGAAGGAGAAGACAGCTGGGAGTACGAGTCTGACCCTGACAGGTCTGAAAGAGAGCGAGAACAGACCAGAAGGAGAAGGAGTAGAAGGGCACGTGGAGAAGCAAATTGGCCGCAAAGAAGAAGTTCTAGCCTGAGGTCAACTCCAGAAGCAACCCTTCCTCCGATATCAGAAGACTCAGACCCAGAAGAAGGTGCTCAGGGCGCTGAAGCACCAGACCGAAGAAGGTCAAGAAGAGTGCGTGTGCCTAACAGAAGATACTCCACACCTGAGTGGACATATCTGGCGACAAATGTCTGTGAAACCGGAGACAGGGAGGATCCGAGCGGTGGTGGTGTCCAGTTCTGAGCCCATTATCACCGTGGAAATACAACTGTTGGTACCCGGGGTCGAACAAGAAGGGTCACTAACATTCGTGCTCCCCAGACCTCCCCGCCTCAGCAAGTTAAAACACATGTTTCTTACAGAATTGAAATTCCCCGACTTTGGTACCACGATAACAGCACATGAAGAGCATACTCTTCGCATGGAAATATTGAACTATGCTATTGAAGCTGCAACCACAAATCTAATAGTCGATTGTTAAAGGACTTTGTAAATAAAGTAAGCAGAAGAAAAGAAGATTACCTAGCGCCCAGGAAGCAGAGAATTTTAGGGAACCCCTTGAGTGGATGGAGAAGGGCTAGGGTCGTCTTTTTGAACTGTGAAAGGACTTTTTGCGAAAAAGGCTGTCAGCCTCCAGCTGTGTGGATTCTAAAGACAAAAAAAGGATTGAAAGAGACTGTAAAGGAACGAGAGGAAAAGAACTTTTTTTGCAAAGAGAAAGGGAAAAGCTAGATTGTCTGACGAAATGGAGGCCGGCACCCCGAACCGCAGAGCTAAATGCATAATAGGTACACTAATAGTAGGAGTGATAATATTAATAGCTTTAGTGGTAACAATTTCTTATGTAAAGGGACATGAGGAAGAGGTAAAGGTAACTGATGCGAATTCTGTAGTAACACTTACACCTACTGTTGCAGGTGAGAAAAGGGAAAACACTCAAGAGAAAGCGTTATTGGCTGCAGAAGCCCGCAGGTTACATGTAGACGAGTCCCAAGGAGACTTTAGGTCAAATGCTTATGCTAAACTTTTGTATGAATACGTGGATGCCATGGAGGTTAAGGATTGCTACGTCTGCATGCAGTTGCCTGCGTCTGTAGATGAAGGAATTCGATATCATCACCTCCCTCTGACATATGGCATTACATGTAGCTTATTGCTTAGTATATTTTATGAGAGAGATAGTTTTGAATACTATTTCTCCAATTATGATTCTGTGTTGCCAGAAGTCCCGAATTATAAGCAGATGAATAAATGGGATTACTGGAAGAGTGAAGACAGATTGGCCAAGTTCTTCATTCCTTGGATTACCTTAGATACTTCACATGCCCGTAGAAATAATCTGACATGCAAGGTGTCAGAAGTCGAGAAAAAGTTCATAGGGCAGGTGGATGATCGTTACAGGAGACAAAAGATTTTGAAAAAATCAGGACAAGGGAAATTAGATTGGACCGAGGAAGAGAAGTCACACAAGAGAAAGGGTAGTAGTGGTCCAATAGCTTTAGATAAAGCGCAGAGAGGAAAGTTATGTCTTCACCGAGCCAAAACGTATTATGAAAATGTATACGTGGGTGAAGTTGGCTGTGAACATGCTTTTAATTTAGAGTACTACACTAAGGATTTCCTGAAGGGAATGCAAGTGATTCCAAATGTGTATTTTGTATGTGGAAGAAATGCTTACGTGAGACTACCTGACAACTGGTATGGATCATGTTACTTGGCAATTGTCTTCCCCAAAATATATCATGCACAAGACTTATTGATCATTGAGGGCCAGACATCATCGAGGGGAAGGAGAGATTTAGGCGATGCAGAAATGGTTGGAGATGTCTTTGGAGCTATGTTCCCTCTTTTGGGAATAATCCTTAATGATGTTAAAATTAGACGACTGGCAACAGTTGTCGACAGGTTGTCTGCCAGCACTGCTCAGTCCTTAATGCTGGTAGAAGGAGAGATGCAATCGATAAGGGCTATGGTTCTTCAAAATCGGCTTGCATTAGATGTCTTATTAGCAAAAGAGGGCGGAGTCTGTAAGGCTTTGAAGGTTCAGGAATGTTGCACTTACATTCCAGACCTTTCAAAACCCCTTGAGAAAGTTATTAAGAACATAACTAATATACACAAAGAGATCGAAGACTTGAGTAGAGAAAATGTCTGGGAAAAGGTGGGCCATGGAATGAGTACAGTTGGAGGGTGGTTTTCCACCTTAGGCAAAAGCTTTATTTGGTATATCCTAAAGCCTATCATCATAATATTGATCTGTGGGATAATATTGTGGGGATTGGTGAGGGTATTCAAATGGTACAGAGCAAGAAGGTCAGAAAGGGCCCAAAGAGAACAGTTGCAGAGATTGGCTGCCATACAAGATAATCAGTACAGGAGCCTGAGAGCTCTGGAAGCGCAGAGAATGCCAGCAATAACTGCAGTTTAAATGTTAGTGATGACCCCGAGAGGTCATCAAAGGGGGGAACTGAGAGAGCGCAAACTGATATAAATATATGAGTACATCACACTTACCTATAGAGAGCATAATTCATGAAGAGAAATGCCATGAGTGCTAATAGTATCTGAAATTATATTCTAAATGTATAGCTAATATAGAGATTTAAGTAGAAGTGGAATTAATACAGAAATGTGTGACATTATATGATTTTATTAGACGTGATTATTTTGAATCTATGTCGTGTAGCTGTTAACATATAAGATGGTCTGTGGTAAAACGCAGAACGTGGTAGGCCTCAGGGCCAGAGCTGGAGCTAAAAGGGAAGGTGTTTCTTTTCACGACACAGATTGTTTAACGTTTTTGGTCATTGCATTAATGGGCCATGATTTAGAGTAATGTTTTCTAAATAATAGAATAAGAGTTTTAACATGCTTTAATTAAATGAAGAAATTGAATGCTATAATCATAATGTGAAATATTGTAGGCCTGAAATGTTTTAGCATTGATTTACACGTACATGTCTGGGCTGAGAAATGTTGCAAGCCTTTTTAGAAGTCTATGAGAGTTGGGTTCTTGGCGGCAGATATCTGTCTGCAACAGGAAAGGGGGGATCCAATTATAAGTGAATGAATAGAGGCCTGTTCAGTAGACGGCCCAGACATGGAGGAGGGTTCTGGAATGTTTAAGGGGTATCAGCGGGCCGGAGAAGAGACTGAGAAGCAAGGTCAACTCTAACGTCTGAGGCCCAATACAAAGCATCATGGAAAAAGCCTGAAGTTGCACCACGTGAGAGGCGTTTCGCAAGGGGCGTCTCAAATGTTGTTGACTGTTTTGTATTAGGGACAGCACCCCTGGGTGGAGTTAGAGCAGAGACCTGAGGACCCTTTAGAGAGCGGATGGGTAGGCAGTGAGGGGTCATGACTGGAGAACTTTAGGTTTTCACCAAGAGACTTAGAGTGGGTGACTTCCCTTGGGGGTCATTCATTGCTGACACCTTTGTTAGGTTGGGATTTGGTTAAGTAGGGATACCATCTAGAACAGGGTAGGGACGCCTAACCTGTGTTTGTTTTCCTCCAACCTAAATGAAGGAGAGATATGCGTCTATGCTGATAGCTTTGCTATTTTTAGAACTTGTGTTAGTGATTTCTGTTGCTCGTCTGAGGGCTTTTCGAGAGCACATGTATGTAATTGGACCTGTGTATCTCGTGAATCTCATTCTGAGATGCTTGTATTTGCAGCTCATTATATCTTTACAATAAACTTTTGAAACCTAGAAGTTGTCCGTGATCTTTGAGAGTAGAGTCCTTTCTTGGGTGAACTAATTTGCAGATAGGTGTACTGTTTCCTTCCAAGACAGGCAATAAAGGTTCAGTCGACCAGATCGAGGTTTGGATCAATAGATATAAGGTATCGATCAAAATCTCGCCCTTTCAATGTCCAATGCTCCATTGTTCCTCAGCTAGATTTGTGCTACATAAATACATAGTCGGTACATAAGTGTGGAAAAATCTGTTTACTATTACCATGACTGGAGTGGTTAAACACTGATGTCACCATTGCCAGGTAGCTCATGCCGATCTCTACAGAGAAAACATGGACAGTTTACAATTTGTCTGCTATCTGGCTTAGCTTGCAGTATAGTGTCATGTTGCTTTGGCTGTGACAGCCTGCCGGCACACTAATGCTCAGTGACATGCAGAAGGCAAGTCATAAGGAAAATAGTGGTGGGGCGAAATGTCATTTGTAATTCACAATTACATCACTGGAATTGATGTCACAAGAAGTGATATCACGAACTTATATTCAACATCCCTTAAAAGATCAACATCAAATTAACAGAACCACAAGGGACATTTTTGGTTTTGCTTTTTCTAACACATATTTGTTTCTCATATTAATGTGTAATTAAACAGAAAAATTGATAAAATTTACAATATTTGTTAAAGACGAGTAATTTGTCAATTACATTTTTAAATTGATTTTAGTAAGTAAGCAAAACATGCTAGGACTGTTTCAAACATTAAACTCAACATTAATGCATTGTGTTTCCTCCTGCTGTTCTTCATCTTGCTACAAAGCACAAAAGTAATTCCCATTTTCAGGTCATTAGGCAATAGAAGGGTTAATTGAGTAAAGTTCTCCAATCCTGGTGTCAGAAACCCTTTCAGATTGCCATGGGGCACGCAGTGTCTCCTGGACCCAACCGTGGTGGTTGAGGCCTTTTATTTCTGATGTCCTGAGTTCCAACCTACTGTAGATCTTGAGCAACTAGGCCAAGTACCCCCTCTGCACTTGACTTTCAGTGGTACCTGTGGATGAGCTGTCAAAGGCTCTACCCGGGGTAAGTGTAGATACAGGTTTGTGAATGTGACTCATAACTCAAAAAGTAACCTGATTGTACTGTCTGTAAATCAATGTCCAGTCAAATACTTGCTTTTTGTAAGAAAAATAAATATTTTATTTCTAACTCTACACATTCAAAGGAATAACGACAGTAGTAAGCATTAACACAATCCCCTTGAGGTCGTGGTTCCAGCATTTGTCAGGCAAATCCCTGTCCCAGCATTTTCCTTGTAACATGGTCAGAGGTGTTCCCCGTTCACTAGTGGCAGCATCCAGGGAATTCTATCTACTAGGCTATACTCAAAAGTTCCCCTTTGACTTTAGGAATTAGTTAAAAGTGTCTATGGTGCCTCAGCACTGTCAGCAGTGAGTCCCCTGGGGTCCATCAGGTCCAAATCAAATCTTACCTGCTACTGCAGCACAGAAGCATTCAGCGTTGCAGAGAGTGCCTTGACTGTGGGCACACAAGTTCTGATCATGTCTGGAGACGTCAGAGAGAGTGTGACGTCTTCTGTGGTGTCCTCCCCAACCCGCAGTGGTCAGCCTGGTGCAGTTCCCGCTGTGCAGGCCTGGCCCGCTGATCACAACCTCAGTCTTTACAAGCAATGGCCTGAACTTCCTGGCAACATTGGTACCAGCAGCCCCTCCTGGCATACAGGGTAGCAGAAGTACCTTAAGGTTCAAGCGCAGACTCCTCCAGTTCAATGGTCCACACCACAGCGGCCCCTCCTAGCATACGGCGTTGCCACTAAGGCGGTCATGTAGCTCAGCACTCTTGTAGCAATAACTTTAGCGGTGGCCCCCTCTTGGATACGGGGTCAATGCATTGAGGCATTATGGGCTTGGCACTTCCTACACTGCGCTGAATGCATAGCTCAGTCCAAAGCGGCCCTCTCCTAGTAAACAGGGATCTCTGAATCAGTCCTGCACATGGCAACAACTTGATCGGGGCACAGTCATTTCCTTGCTCTGGCAGTCCTCTTAGTAGGGCTCCCCACTGGACCTCGCTCCCTCCAACACTCTCATCTTTCTCACAGGGCCCACTGGTCTTGGCAAGCAGGCAGGCGCTGGTGCTCCATGTTCCAGGGCAGGTGTTTTAGGTGTCCCTCTGTGAATGCCCCTCACCCAGCAGGGAGAATATCAGGCCCTGGCTTCTAGTCCTGGTCCCTGGCAGAATTCTTGCAGAGCTTCCCCTCTTCACACATCCATCTGGCTGCTTGGCAGATGGCGAATTTGGGGGTCTTAAACTCCCTTTCTTACCGTCCATTTCCAGACACCAAATGGGATATAGGGTCTGAGTATTTGATGTTTTATGTAGGGGTTCCACTTCTTTTGAAGTGTATACTTTTCTTTCTCTTCTTTATCCTTGTAAGGCTGTGTGTCACAGCAGGAAAGACTCCGAAACTGACCATTAACACAGGCACAGGAGTGACTAGAGTTCACAGTTGAATGTCAGCCACAGTAATATGTGCATCATAAGGTTAATCCCAGTCCTACTGTTTATGATCCTCTTATCAGCCCCATCTCTTTCCTGAGATGAGTCCAGTCCCATTTCTTGTGCTCTATCAATAAATCAACAAGCATGATATGAAGCGCTATATAGATGCAGCTAGAATGCAGCGCATCGCTTTACCATCTATGTATATTGTTGCAAAGAATACAGGTCTGGCGCACACAGCGCCGTCCGCTAACGTGCCTCGCCAGAGGTATAAAGCGATATAACAAGGGAAAGTGGGGGAGCGCATACGCGTGTTGTAGGCGCACCGTGAGCATGCACATCGGCCTGCGGCTTACGCCCAGTAGCGGTGGCGCCTGCAGACTTCGCTCTACTCGAATGGGTGCAGCGCAGCTCGTGCAGCCCAGGGAGGGGGCCACCAGGGCGCCCAAGGTGGGGACACATGCCAGCTGAGTTGGAATTCCTAGCTGCTCCTGCGCGGTTTGGAGAGGACTCAGAGGTAAGAACCACATCTGATATGGGGTGGTGTGGGTACTTATGAATGCTGCCAAGGTGTGCTGTGATTGCCGGAGAGGAGCACTTACTTCGGTGCACGTTGACGGGCCGGCAACGGGAGGCTACCATAGCCTCCGTCATTGACCCCTGTTACGTCTGACAGTTTCAGCAGCCATTGACGCGTGCTTTTATTATAGAGACCAATTTGAAAACCTGTCTCCGTGGAACCGATGGGAAAGTGAAACTAATGCAGCATGAGGCTTGCGAGGACGGAAGGGGGACAGGAGATGTGCACACCGCGTGACTGTACATTCGTGTGCACCAGCTCTTATCGCCCTGCGTGTACCCATCTCCTGTTCCACTTCCGAGGCAAGTCAACAACAATAGATCTCGTTGGCAACAGCGCTTTCGCGCTGCGTTCACCAGGCTCGACCTAAAAAGCAACATTTTGCAGTGTAAAGGGGGAGTCTCTTTCTCTCTTCCTCCAGTGTGTGTCCCACCCAGCTCACAGGAATGCAGCAATGCACAAATATGTCTGTGGGGGCTCCTCTACCCCTCATGGGCCTAGGCTTCACATAATGGAACCCAGGGCTCTCCATGTAATGTACAATTCCTGGCACTCTTGCACTGTGTACATTCACAGCACACATACTGTCCAGCACTGTTATCTCCATGCATTGTTCCAGTACAGACACACATACATTCAGCACAAACAATCCATCTGAGTGCATTGTTCAGTAGAGTAGCCTTCTTGTATTGAACCAGGGTGTGCTATTTGCAAACACCCACAACTGCCAGCTCACACACTCACTTCACTCTTCATGTATTGTAGTGTAATGATCCGTGTTTGTCTATGACAAAAACAATCAGCATTAGGGATTCATACTGTACCGTACATTTGGGCCCGCAGGGCAGGGGTACTCGTCTTTTACCATGCAGAGGACTTTTGTGTTACAACACCTTTGTCAAGCCCCTTCTATGCCTTTCTCAAAAATAAAGGGCATGATGCCAATGTGATGGAGGTTTACAAATATCCTGAGGTCAGGTTACACGGATACAGTGCAAGTAACTACATTGCTGGGGCAGAGGTAGCACTTATAGGCCTGAGCCTCTGGGTAACACGAACTGGGTCAGAGTCCCCTTTCGAAAATTAATGGGGTCGGACTGGCCTACAGGGCAATCTGGCAGTGCCCAAAGTTCCGGTCCCACATATGAGGTTATGGGTTGTTTTGTGGCTGTTTGTGTGCTTATTCATGTCTAGTTTGTAGGTTTTGCTGTTGACTACAACAAACATTGCCTGCAGCAAATACAAATGCAACCTGTCTCAAACACCTATTTACCTTACCTTTACAAGTGTAACCCCTTCCCTGCGCTGTGAATTCCGCCGCGGTGCGGGGGGCTAGGGCGTGGGCGTGGGCGTGGGCGTGGCGCTTCAGTGCTCATGACAGCTCCACGCTGTCATGAGTCACGGTCAGCATGTGATCATGACGGAGTGGTGCCGTCATGACCCCGCCTGCTCATTAAATCACCCGCACAGGTGGGGAATTAGTGCCACATGGGCGGAGCGGCAGAGCACACGCCTACCGTGACTCATGACGACGTGGACCCGTCATGAGCACCCAAGGGTTTAAAACTGTCCTGATTTCCAAGCGTGGGCCACTTTTTTGGCTATTTGATTCCTAACGGGGCTACTTTTTTTGGTGCCCAGGTCTTTTTCTTATCCTAGTCCGACCCTGAAAATCAATATGGGCACTCCGTAGACCCAAAACAGCCCCCCACCTCTTTGCCATCCCCTCGCCCACCTTCTGTACCCTGGTATCATATCATCGCTCGAACTGAAATGCAACAAAATGGTCTTCTTTCCCTTCCTGATGTAATGCCCAGCACAAGTCAGCATTCTAGTGCTGAGCCTGTAACTACACTGAACACCCACCCACCACTGATGTCACAGGTCATGTGACACAGTACCAATAAAAGAGGCCGAGCGCACGTGCTCTGGGCCAGTTGCACCGAGCAAGCAGTGTGTCCTGCGTCCCAGTCATTTACCCAGCATGAGGGCCTTAGGCCCGACCCTACAATGGCGACGAGGGTAGCTGTGCCCATGCGTGCCAGCTAAAAGAAACATCGAGGAAAAGGGAAGAGGAGAGCTGCCTGCATCGACAGCACACCCCCTTTGAAGCGTGCCAGCCGCCGAGAGGCCCGTCGAGCCCCGGGCCTGAAAGGAAAAGAGAAGGTGACCGGGAGCTCACCCCGCACCTCTCCAGCCTGCCATGGCCCAGCCTGCCGTGGCGGTGCCCTGAAATGACAAGCGGAGCCATCGCGGTGCCCACCCGCTGAAGAACAGGCCCGTCGGCCGGAGGTGAGCCCACTGTTAAGCACCAAAAGCGGAGCCCACCCGCGATGATCGCAACAGCGATAATGGCGGCCGCCTGCTAGCGCCGCCCAGGGCCATACAAAGCGGAGCTCACCCGCTAAAAACACTGACTGTGCCCCCTAAGGCGGGAGCGGCGTTTTAACTACTAGCCCCCGCAATCAAGACAAAGCTCGCGGAGCCCACCCGCGGCCTGCCTGCAGCGTCCCCCGCCGCGCGTGTGAAGTGCGGCGGCGGGGTGAAAAACTTCAGCGGAGAGCGTCGGCAGCGTAAGGGGAGCTGCCAGGCGCCAAATAGGTTAAGCGGAGCTCACCCGCAATCAACTGAAATTAAAAGGAGCCCGCAGCGTGAGGAGAGCTGCCTGGCCATTAATTAAGTAAGCGGAGCCCACCCGCAAAGCGCCAACACTTCTCCACCCCTCGCAGCGTATGATCTGTAAGGCTGCAGCAGCGGGGTGGGGAAGCGGGAAATCCAGCGCCCGGCTCACAGCCGGTAAAGAAAGCACCAAGCCCCTGCGCAGCATAACCAAATACAACTCACCGCAAAAGGGAAGCCATCCAGCGGTGACCGCCTGCCTCGCCCCACACCACTGATGATGATAGAGGCGTCCGCTCCGTGGGTGTGTGGTCGAGGACAGAGAACAGCGTCGACTCCACTTCCCTGCCGCGCAGCGTGTGACAAGTGAGGCTGCGGCGGCGGAGGGCAAAGAAGAGTGTAATGACGGCGCAGAGACCCTGCTGCGCCGGCCTGAAGCGTGTGTCCCTGTGCAAGCAAGGAGCGTGAGGAGCCTGCCTTGAGGGCGGAACAGCCCCGGGTGTGGACACTAGTACACCCCTGCATGCAGGGCGAAAACGCACAACGAAGAGACAAACTGCCGGTACCTGCCGAGAAGCTCCCTCGCCATCTAGTGGCCAAAATCCAAAATTGCACCTGCAAAGTAAAAGACACTGACAGCAAAGTTACATGCCACAGGGGGATCTGAGACAATAGACTGCGAGGCAAATGAGTGCCCAAATGAAATGCCACAGCAGCAATAAAACAAAAGGCTACAAGGGCAGCAACCAGCCTGCGGCCACGACAAAGGAAGACTGTAACTGGTCGCAAGGACCAAGGGCGAGAACACTGTTCCATCGGAACGCCACCAAACCCATCACACAGTTTGAGAAGGAAAAACGCGACGGCGCAGGAGTGCACCACAGCGGAAAGACAACCCCAGGAAAGCGCCAGAAATCCCAGAAGCGCGCCAGGAGTGCCGCGACTCCTCACAAGATATCCAAGAGAACGCGCGACAAGTGCGCCCACGCGAAGAAGTTCACAAGAATCGCAACCAGCACCAAACAGAAGAAAATCCATGGAGTGGTGACGTAACCCTCCAGAAGCGAACACCCAAGAAGCATCTACGCCACGCCAGAAGAGAAGACAGCGATGCCTGGTGGCCACAGGTCATCGCTGCAACAAAATGGCGAAAGTAAGAATACCCCCAACAATGGTTCTGGAACTCAGCACCAGGACGTGCGAAAGCGCATGACGCAAATGCGCAGCAGTGCGGACAGCACTAGCCCAAAGCAGCAAGTCACAAGAGAAGACATGAAGAGCGCACCCAGATGCGCACCAAACCAACTCAACTGCGATGAACAGGAAATGGTTGCGCAGACAACCCGCAGCATTGAAGATACATCACAGAAGCAACCTGACCACTCAGCTTGGTCACAAAGCACGAAGTCGACCAGCCAGATGGTCGCAACAAGAAGCCTACCTGCCGGACCTCGGCAGAAGGGACCAGCACGACGTCCAAGAAGCTCAGCACCACAAATCCTACCTGCCAGACCTCGGCAGAAGGGACCAGCACGACGTCCAAGAAGCTCAGCACCACAAATCTTACCTGCCAGACCTCGGCAGAAGGGACCAGCACGACGTCCAAGAAGTTCAGACAATGCACGGTCCGACGACCTAGACCCACGAACTTCAACCACACAAATTAACGAAAGCAACAGGAAGAAGATGTGAAGGTCGCGACGCTAACCCTGGGAAGCGAGTAATGAGAAGATAGTGTCCTAGGACTAGGACAAGACCAGGAAGACACGTGCAGAGTGCGCGCGCTGCATGGGGAAGCCTGGCCAGAGAAGATGAAGAAAGGGCAACAGGGTACGTTGCGAAAAGAGGAGAAGAGAAGAAGAAAGATCGGAGCGGCACACTGCCACCGAAGAAAGGAAGGAAAGAGAAGTCAGAGTGACACCCAGTCACTGCAAGGAGAATGAAGAAAGAACAGAGTGGCCACTGCCACTAAGAAGAAAAGAAGGAAGACGCAATCAGAGTGGCACGACTGTCAAGCTAAGAAGAATGAAGAAAGAACAGAGTGGCCACCGCCACTAAGAAAAGAAGAAAGGTGTCAGGCACTGGAACACCGGAGTGCAATGGAGAACAAGCCTGGTAAGAGCACCGGCAGAGCAGACCAAAGACAACCACCTACGAGTCATTCATCCACATGGCGAACGCAGAAGGGAGCAAGATAGACTGTTGAAGACATCTACCTCTGGGGTTGGCGGAAGATCGAATGGCGAGAGTGCTCACACATCCAGCTGATGAACTGACCACTCCACACCGACCCGTGGCAACCCAAGAAGAGGCCTCAAGGAACTCTGGTGGCAGCAAGTCCCAAACGGGAGACAGATCTACAGAAGCACGTCTGCAGGACTCAAGAGGATGAAAGCCTCGAGAGCAATGAAGAGAGTCGACAACCCAACCTTCAGGTGGAACTAGGACACAACGGTGAGGCTCGTGGAGCGCCCTGCTCACGGCCCGAAGGCTATGGTAGAGCAACGCGACCAAAAACACCAGTCCAGTGGAAACCTGGCAAAGAGGTCCTCCCGGACATCTTGTGGCAGAAGAAAACCGGCGAGAGGGGCATCCTAGTGAGAGGGATGTTCGCACCTACTATCTTCACCTGCTAAGAAACACACTGAAGCATGCCTGGAAACAACACGCAACCAGCTTGGAGAAAAGTAGCCGGAAGGCAAACAACAACCACGTCATCCATCTCTCTTGAACCATTCGTCACCAAGAGAGCAAAGCAAAAGGCAGGGCTGAGAACAGCCGACAGAGAAAGAATGAACCCGCCGAACAACTAAGAACCGTGCCACCAAGAACTGCTAATTCAAAACGCAAGAACTGCTAATTCAAAACGCAAGAACTGCTAATTCAAAACGCAAGAACTATACTGCCTGCGGCTTGCAAGCAGCCAAAGAGACTCTTTTGAAAGCGCAAGTCCAATGTTATTTTCTGTGTTTTCTTTCCCCCACAGGTGTTTGGACTTTTCATGTTTGGTTTACTTTTTAACCAATTTGGGGAGGGATGTAATGCCCAGCACAAGTCAGCATTCTAGTGCTGAGCCTGTAACTACACTGAACACCCACCCACCACTGATGTCACAGGTCATGTGACACAGTACCAATAAAAGAGGCCGAGCGCACGTGCTCTGGGCCAGTTGCACCGAGCAAGCAGTGTGTCCTGCGTCCCAGTCATTTACCCAGCATGAGGGCCTTAGGCCCGACCCTACACCTGACACAGTCACGTGCGGGCTCGCGTTGCAGGGGCCAGGAAATAGGCCCTCTCATGCTGGACCTCGCGGTGGGAATTAAGCAGGCCATGTCCGTCTCTAGTCAAACCCTCCCAGCGTGCCAGGCCGAGAAGAAAGACAGGCTCCTGGAATTTGCCGCCTCGCTTCCCTCCACAATTATTCAAAATAGCGGAATCTGGGACGGGCATAGGAGCGGACACCTGCTGTGCGCAGGAAGGCGGTGCGCCTCGGAGTGACGTGCGCGCCAACCGCGCAGTGTTCTGCTCAATTGAACAGAAATGATCTAAACACACACGAAGCAAGCAGCACAGTAGAACGTCTATATTCCCTCTAATTATCGCTTAATTCCATTAGTGAAAGTAGGAAGCGAGGACGAGGAAGTGCACGTTTAATAACCCTAATCCCTGCCCCCGAACAATATACTGAAAATGGTTTACAAGATGCTATCAAGAATTAGCTCTTTCGCCTCTTTCTTAAATTATTTCTCTGAGGGCAATTTTTCTCACAGTGCTGCTGTTGCGATGGAAACTTCGGTTCGTCAGAGGCCTCCTTAAGCCCTCGCACTGGATTTCCGTTTGTGATGCGCTGCCGCCTGACTGGGTAATCTTTGGCCGAATCTTCAACTCACGGAATTACATGCGCTCTGGGCAGCTTCTTTTAGTTACACAAACGAGGGGAAGCTGTGTAAAGGCATTTTAGCTTGATGGTGGCTGTACACTGGAGTTTGTCGCCCAGCAGTAAACATCAACATCCATTTTGAAAAATAAATCATACACATTAAGTCCCAGGTCCGCGTGCAGTATGGTACAAGAATTAGACCTATTCGTTAGAGTTATACAGCGTTAACTCTCGGTCGCATCACTAACTGAATCTCACAACGTGACACGAAGTGTCAGTGTCTCCCTCACACTACAGGCACTCTCCCATGTCAAATGAATGATGGAGCATATCACACACCTCTTTTACAGAACCACTCAAACGACCATAGCATCATCAATAAGCAACAGCTTTGCAATTTCAACCACAAAACAACTGACCCAGCAACAAGCATCACCAAATAAAAACAGACAGCAAAATAACCTACGAATGGAATCAACCTCAAATAACAAAAATCGCTACACAAAGTACAATGAACATCAGTGATGAAATGAGGCAAATGTTATCACACAATAAAGAATAGGAACAAAACGTATCCCACTGAACTGTATCGGTGGAGGAAACCACACACAAAAGCCTGTCCAATCATTCTCAAAAGCAACCACTCTGCCCACTTAGCTGGGCATGTCAAAGTGGTACACAAGCGATGCACACCTACCACTCAATGGATGCCATCCCATCATACAGCCACCAAAAACACAACTCACACACACAAATCTAGCAATCACATTGCAATTTGGACCATCCACACAACAGCCACCATGAACTCATGCATGTTGAAATACAATGATGTCAATGCCACCACCACACTCAGTGGTGTATGTCACATACAGTGTAAGGCAATATGCAACTAGTAGACACCTACTGATGCATGCTAAGCATTAAACGAAGCAACAAGATAAGGCTTCCAATGAATCAATGGTGTACACGTAAGCACTCACACACGAAAATGCCTACTGCTCAAATTGCTTCTTCATTCCCAGCCTTCAACTGTGCACACTTATCAATGCACAAAGCAATTCACACCATGCACCTCTGTCTTCTACTTGTGCCCACTAGGGTTTATTGATCTCAGAACTTCATATTTTTTTTAACCTGTGACAGCTTCAGAAATCACAAACTGACGAATTAAAAGATGTTGGGGACGCTGTTCGCTCTTGGCTTTTTTCAATAGCGCCGCATTCTGTCATCTATTCCTCGGTGCCAAAAGTGCCTAGGTGAGACCTCCAGCAGCGGGGCAATGAGAAGACACAATGAGTCAGGAGCTGTTGTAGATCCCTGATGCCATTCAGATGAGATGGAGAGACACAATACCCTGCAATTTAAAGTCCACCCATATTGGATAGGAGATGGACAGCATGGAAGGTTGTGTGGCAAACTCAGAAAACTTTGTATGGGTTTGTGAAGTTCCAAAAATTCATCAGACTGTGCAGGCACAGAAAAATACTTTGCACTCCCTCACTGTACACTTAGGGGCTTATTTATGAGAGTACTGTGTCACTTTTGCACCATATAAGGTGGTGCATGCGTGATGCAGGTCTCTCATAAAGATTTATGAAGCCATGCAAAGCCATCCTGCGTGGCTTTGCGTGGCCTCATAAACAGCTGAGGTCGGTAATGGGTGTACCTGCAGGGCGGTGACGTGGGGAGGGTGAGGGGCAGGGTGGGGGGGTAGTAATCTTCGGATTACAGAGCTTTACATGTAATTAAACATTTAAATAAATAAAACGAATTTCGTTGCGTGCACTCCATCCCCAAATGCGATGCAGTGGTTGCAACGAAATTTGTTTTATTTATTTAAATGTTTACGTATCTGTAAAGCTCCGTAATTCATAGATTACTACCCCCCACCCTGCCCTCCCCCTCCCCACGTCAGCGCCATAATGAAGAGAAATATGTTTATTTCTCCTCCATTTTTCCTCCATGTGTGGTGCATTCTGCAGCACACAGAGAGAGGGAAAAAGGCTCTTAGGATTGTTGCTCCTTCCTGTACAAAAACAATCCTACCTGCAGTGGTGGCTCCCTTGCACCAAGGTGCAAGGGTGCAAGGGTGCCTACGTTGGATCTAGGCTGCCAAAACGGCACCAGCACAGGCAGAAAACACAGGAATTCACCATATTGCTTAAATATGGTGCATTCCTGCCCTTTCACTTTGCTGCACTGCCCTATGCTATAAATTAGGCCCTTAGTAACTCATAATGCAGCATACAATGTACTCCTATCAATTGGTGCCTCATACCCAGATGCCTACCTGTGCGCACTCACGACGCGCAAAGGTGCCACGATACACTCATGGGCATCCACAAAAATATTGTTTCAAATATTTTGGGACACAAATAATATTTCCAAAATATCATTATGTCAAACATAACGCAGGACAAAATCCGGGTTGAATTTGGATGCAAATTAGGCCTGGGCACCCTAAAAAAATGTGGCTCATATTTGGAGATAGCCATTTTCACAAAACACTGCTTCAGTTTTTTTTAAATATTATAAAACGCAGGGGAAGAGTGGTCTAAAAGAGGCATGTTTTCTTAACTTCACCGAGATTTATAAAAATGCTAAAGCTGCCAGGACTCTTTGTGCACAAATTAGTTTACACTGGTGAACCACACCTAAATATAATTGTGGCCACTTCTACTCAGGGCCCCTGCTCCATCTGCATACATTAGTTGGCCGGCAGAACAAGAGCCTTGGAATGAAACCTCCACCCCTTGAGGTAATAGAGACCCACCTGCCTCCGGTACGGCTGCTCAGGCCTCCACTGGACCGTCGGAGGCATCTAAATAGCACAGACATAGCCCAAATAGGCCTCCATGCTGCCCAGAAAAGCGGGCAACAGCTGCAACTCAGATACTGGCCCATCACCTATTAACCGAGTGCCCGCCGTACCAATCCAACCCTGGACACAATGTAGAAGGTAAGAATATATTTTTATATATAATTTAATTTGTTAATCAGATAAATGTGTAAATACTTTTTAAGTAATTTAATAGATAAAGCACCGTTTTAATAATATGGATATACACTTTCATTTAATATTTGGTTGATTGCATTTGATTCTGTTAATTATTTAATTGTTTTTAGAATTAAGATGTTGTTTATTGATATTATGTTTAAGACTTCTCGTATAATGATTAATTGTATTATAAAATAATGTGCATTGTTATTTTTCCGGTTATTAGGTTATTTGTTTTTGTGGTTGTTGGAATTTTAGGTGATAGGGTGCAAAGTATTTTAAATCTATATTTTAAATGTTTTAGTATAATTTTATGTATAATTTTAATTGCTAATTTTGAGTTTTTAACTCTTAATTTACATAACCAATTTGCTATTTTGTGTTTCTTGTGGCTATCGATAGTCTGTTTTTCATGTTTTGTATTTGGTCATTTGTTGTACTATTGACTCTTCGGAGGAGATTAGGCCTGCATTTATGGCAAGTTCATTGACATCGTGAATAAACATTAATTTTCACTGTGGAGGATGTATATGTATATATATAATCATGCTGTTACCACAAATGAGTATGGCCCAGTAGTAGTACCTGGTGTAAGGATATTGATAAATTGCCTACACGCTATAGTAATGTGAAATAGACAATGGCCTCTCACTCATGTCCACAACCCCCCTCCTGTTGTTTTAAGCGGGATGCACACATGCTGTCAAGGACTGTACCAGACATTGTGTATTAGGATAGAGTGAGCAGGCGCGCTAAGGATATTAGCTGAGGTATAACGATTATCAGTGAGCCATGAGACATGGTTTGTGGCTTATCTGATTTGTGACTGATTTGCAAATACGCACGATTGAGTTTTTAATATAGAGATTGCTGGCCGCACTTTCTATTTACTTATAAGCATTAAGAGTCTGTTACCTACAGATGATGTTGGGTCATGCAGAGTTGAGAGAGAGACGCCACTTCATGGATAGGCTCGGATTTGGTCAAGAGATTAGTTTTCAAAACAGCAATGGACTTTGAGAAATTAGGAGCATAATTATCACTGTCTTTTCTGGTTGTTGTCTGTTGACCTCTAGAGAGGGGCCTTGAGAAACCTGAGCACGGTCCAGGTGAGGTGAGGTCCAGTCCCGGTCAAGCTGGGTGACAAAAAGCTTTTTACTTATGACAAATTTGGAATGGGAATGGTGCCTGGTTACATTCACATACAGTATATTTATTTTGTAAATGTTTACTTGTGTTTTTCTGCATCTATTTTTAGATGTGCTTATGCATCCATTGACATGGAGGATTAGCTTTCCCCAGGTTGTATTTGTTCCAACCTTTGATATTTGTATTATATATTTGGTTATAATTTACACCACTTTTCAAGCAGTAGCAATACACTGAGAGCAGAGGCCCTGATGAAAGCCGGGGGACTTTTGCCCTGTTAGGCAGAAACATGTTGGCCTTTTTTTACGACAGATATTTGTTTCCACTGTCGCCTGCACTTTTCTGGTTTTAATTACGGAGCATGTCCTTTGTCTAAATAAATAATTTTCTAGGCCATTCCACTCTATTTTAACTCACCACTTTCTTCTTTTGCACTGCGTCTTCACCACTTTCATAACCATCGATGATCGGCTGTCAAATGGTCGTCCATGAGTGCCTGTGGACTTGATCTTGCCCCACTATCGAGTTCATGGTTAAATGGTCTCGATGATCAAGGGACCAACCACGTGATACTGGTGAACCAGATGATAGGACTGATCACTAAGTTCATTTTGATGGTAATCCACTTACAAGCTATTGGGATCGAGTAAATTGGCACTGTATGTACGTGATTCCATGCACACAGACCCATCATCATACTGTACTTTGCTACACAGGCTATCTAGGGTTACCAGGGCACCAACTCACAAGTTCTATTGGAGTTAAGGATAGCTAGCCACACGTCGTGTTGCTTTAGACCCGCTGTGTTCTTTTTTGTATATTATGTATTGAGCTGGGGACTCGAACCAAGAGAGGTCTCTAAATATTTGTATGTCCCTATGACCCTCTTCCCCCTGTTTGTTATGAGATGGTTGTGTAGTATACATTTTGTATATATTTTTTATATGATAGGTTCATTTTTTAATTCTTTGTAAAGTTAATATATGTTTTAAAGTTAATATAGTGTAGGATGGTAAAATTTGATATATTTACCTATTTGTTTCACAATATTGTGGTCTTCTATACTTTTGTTGTTCATATTGTGAGCAATAATAATGTAAGTAAAGTCAACATTTGCGTCCTTGATAATTTTGAAGATATTGTTGTTGTTGATATTTATGTTGGTGATATTTCATCATACAACCAAGAAGTGCTCATTAGAGAAGATAGTAAAGGATGGAAAAGAATATCACTCCATTAGGTCCATCGCACAAGACTAGTGCAACATGAGATTGTACGAATGCCAGACTTACTGAGGCAAACTCTGAAAACCACAGTCTGATTGAAGAGAAAAAAATATAGGGCGGAGAACCACACTCTCCAGAGCCATGCAGTGGTTTTTCAGTCCCAACAATTACACCACATTCTTATGCTCTTTTCCCAGCTAAACTGATTGCTAACACTTGCCCTGGAATTGGCAGTTGGACAAACTCCCTTTGTCAGTTAAGGAGGAAATGTAATTGAATCTTGTGGCAACAAGCATTAATATAGTTGCATTTATTTGAATGGCTCAGACATAGAAGGTAAATGTTGGGGCAAATAAAGCATCAGTGTATTTGGTATTTCAGCCAACAATGTAATCCAAAAATAGTGAGTTTTGTATGTGTATTTAAAAAGTTGGGACTCTTTTAAAGAAAATGGTTATTAGTGATTCTAGTTTTGTCAAATCAAGCACATAAAAGGTGATGGAAGGAATGTTTGAAATGTGTCGAACCACTGCCAATTGCTCGGGGTAGCATTCCAACCTATAGTTCTTTTGACCACCATGCTACCTCAGGTTAGTCCTAGCCATATGCAAATCAGTCTTGGTCGTGCTCCAATAGGAACATCCCAGTCTGAACTGCCGGTCAGGCTCTCTGTGAAACGCAATACAAGCTAACCTGGACTGTCCAAACTAAGGTAGCATTGTGGTCAAAAGAACAATCTAATATTCAATTGTGATAATTTAGATTAAGACTTCTTTATTTTATTCCCCTCAGGTGCACCACATTTCTCAAAAATGGGGAGAGAAGCTTGTAGCTTGGCATTATTCAACAAGATTACATTATTTGCCAAAAACTTTGATTGTAACTGAAGATCATAAAGAGAGAAATAGGGAGGGAATAGTACTGTTTATTTCAAGCTGACCATGGTAGTCCATGTTGCAATATGACCATTCTCAAATAGCAACAATTCATATAGTCGAATGCTTATTCTGCCTTCACAAAAATTTAGGGCCACATCCCAGTCCATTGTTATTTTGCACACCATTCCACCTCAGTTTGGGGCGAGCTATATGCAAATCAGTCTTGACCAAGCTTCAGTGGGAACTGTCCAGCCTGAACTGCCGAGCTAGTTCTTCCCTGAATTGAAACACAAGCCACTCAGGACCAGCTTCACAAGCAATATTGATAAAGGATTACCATTCAGAGTTGCACATTCTACTGTGTGAACCAGGCTGGCTGGTAAAGTTGTCAATTGATATTTGGGAATAAACCCTTGTTACTCTTCCTGGATCACAGCACGAATGACTTTACCCAAAATATCCCTGCAGATTTACTGTAAACAGCAATTAAACACGGGTATTTAGCTCAGGAGACTGTAATATTAAATACTTTCACAAATATAGGGGGTAGACCAGGGCTTACACTTTGACATCTCTCTCCAAAGGGGAGGCAACTTTAACTACGTAATGGTAGCTTTTCCCACCGGTTTAGTTTAATTCTAATAAATCAGCATAGAAACCTCAAAAACGTATAAATCCTTCTCAAATCAACCTTTCTACTAACTCCAGCCAACTCTGACTTATTTTCCTCCTGTTTCATTGCTACTGAAGTATTTGTCAGTACTAAGGCCTTTCTCTGGAGGTCTCAAGACTCAACCTCAATGGCAGCTATCAGTGCTATTATTCTTATTATTATTATTTTATTACAATTTTTAATATTTGTAAAGCACTAACGTTTACTTGAAGATATGTTGGCACTAAGGAAAATTTTGAGCAAGAAATTATGGAAGCCACAGACGATCAACATTATTGGATGGCAATCTATTTTGCAAAAAGCCAAGTTTTTAGTGATTTCCTCAATGTATGTAATGAGTCTTGGGATCATCCAAACCATGGCAAGGAATCCCAGTGTCTAGCTACCACCACTGAAAACACGGGTACTCAAAGGGTGGCATATTTAACCTTTGCTATCCTTACATGGGGTACTTTTTCTGATCTAAGTTTACGTCTTGGTAGGTAATGTGTACATTTCTGAGATAAAAGGTTCTACCTAGAGTTATATAAGGGCACTATGAACCAAACTGAAGCATTTAAACAAAATTTTCAGTTTGACTGAAAGCCAATGCAAAGAGTCAATGGCATGAGCGGTGGGATTTTTCTATTTAAATTAAATTAAACGTAGCTCCCATTCGGGATCAATTTCACTCTATTCGTATACATCCAGGAATCCACCCTTTAAAGCCACTTTGTCAGAGCAGCTCTGCCTTGGGAATTATCTGCATACATAATACAGATAAACCAAAACACCGAGTTAAAAAAGGGGACACATGTACAAATAAAAAAAGTAAAAGGGGGCAGTGTTGGGCCCTGAGGGACCTCACAGATCAATGTTTTCTTATCTGATAGCCAAGAAAAAGTTCTGTCATCAAAGTGAAGGTAAGTATGGAATTCCAAAACTTTCCAGCTGAGTTAGTAAAATACATTGATCCACTGCATTGAGCACCTCCATTAGGTCCATATGGATCACAGTTGCAGATATATTAGAATCAGCGCACCAGTTAAGGTCGCATAGGACAGCAGTTATTACTATCTCAGTGCTGCAATCTGAACGAAAACCGTCTTGCATTGGTTGCAGCAAATTTAGATTTTCCAAAGAATACGGCAATTGATTAACTGCTGCATGCTCAAGCAATTGTGCTTCATTATACAGTGTTTGTGAAGTAAGCCTAAAATGATCGATCTTATTTAGACCTTAAGGCAGATTTCTGATTTTACTTGTCCCTAAAGGCAGCTCCTGAAGCAACAGGGACAATACGAGCCATTTTAGAACACCTCCACCCAGTGTGAGGAAAGCATTAATAATATTTTTCACAGAAGAGTTATTGTTAAATAAAAACACGTTTGTAGCGTGTTAGTGGGGAATACACCAGCACCTGAACCTGAAGGTTTATTAATAATTAATTAATGTAAGAAATCATAATTTAGTGGTGTAAACTGAGCATAATATTCTGCAGGTGTCTTTCTCCCCAGTGAGCTATTTATTAGCTTCTGAGTCTGATTACATACCAACCAAGTCAATCGCCTCTGATCTTTTTGACTTTACCGTCTGTGTTCAGTAATTTGATTGCATTTGGGAAGGGTATTGGGTTGTAATAGAGGGTTAATAGCCATGGACATGTTAAGAGCTGAGAAACTGTTATTTGCATAGTTTGGCGATTCTGTGTTTTCATAGCATTTTTACAGCTATTGCTACAAATGTGTCAATCCCTCTTAGCTGACGTAGAGAATTAACCCTGGGCAAAGCACTACGCTACGCTCGCGTAGTTTGCAAAGTTTCCACTACTTTGCACTAAGCGAATTGCACGTAGCACAGTGCAAACACGTAGGATAGCGTAGCATAGTGCAGCGGTCATTTTTTGCTTGCTCACGGTCCTCAACGTCAAGTTGGTGACTGGGAGCAAGCAAGCGTGGAAAATAAACCTCCCGGCGATATTCTCAACGCGCGGAGATCAGGTTTCTCATTGCGAGTGGTCGCGTATGCTCGCGACCGCTCACAATGAGAAACTAACAGTCCGCGTTGAGAAAGTTGCCGCTCAAGTAAAAATCTACTCGAGCGGCAGAAAACTAAAGCTCGCACTGTGCAAGGTGCCGTTTTCAATGATTGCACAGTGCCGGATGCTTGTCCGCACTGTGCAATCATTGAAAACGGCATCTTGCACAGTGTGAACAGGCTACTACGCAGTTCGCGTAGTGCTACGCGTAGCTCGCGTGTGCGAAGTGGACATTGCATAGCTACGCGTAGCACTACTTCACTCACTACGCCCAGGGTTAGAAATTACGACGCCAAACCTATTCTAACTGCTTAAGCTTCTGACACAACATTTGTAGTACTTCATTAAATCAAGGATTGCCAGGGATGGCCTTGTTACAATGAATAGGTTGCAGCAGTGTGAGGTCGTTCAAAAATAGGAGTAGTTTCTTATTATATACCTCAAGCAATAAATGTCAGTCAGATAGCATAATATAGGACTCGTTAATTGAAATGACATCATTCACAGGTCTATCATGTATGCCTGAGGGATCTGATGCTAAAAGGAGGGTTAACTTATCAATAGTCACTTTAATAAATTTTTCTAACTTCACTACAGGAGCACCAGAGTATCTGAAAGCTAGAGGGGTCTCGTGCCATGCAAAGAGAATAGCAAAATGGTCTGACAAGGAAATTGGCAGAGTGAAGAGACTTTTGCAACAAAAATTATTGAAACTAACAATATCAAACACTGTTCACTGTGATGAGTGAACATACAGTATGCTAAAGCAAACTGAATAATTAATAAAAGATATCTAAAACTAGTCTAGGTTTGAGAAGAGGCATTATCAAAATCCATGACTACTGAATTAATGTTTTAATGCAAGAGTGTACAGTTCCTTAGACAAGGCTTTAGTACTAGTAGTCTGTCAGGTCAGTGGAATACGCTCCAATAGGAGAAAGTGCCCTCACATCCCCCAAAAGGTGTCATGCTTCATCATCTGGGCATGCCCCTCATCCGATTGGCGCTGCAATGCCCAACGGGCACCCGTGAAGGGGCTCTTTGCCAGAGATCTTTTGATTATGCCATCTGATGAGTGTGGGTATGTGGGGTGTGAAGAGAAGTGTGGGGGTAAAGGTGATTAAAATAGGTCTAGTCATGCTGGGTTTGAGTAAACTTTACTAGTGAAGCTCACTAACCTAATTAAAAAACAGTGATGCTTGTGTGGGATGCAATGGTCCTAAAGAGCAGTAGTGATCAATTTCTAAAACGTGACGTTAATATGTTTCTTGCCTACCTTAGGCCCTAGAGGGTCTATTGGCAATTCATCAAGACCCGAGAAAAGTTACCTACACTACTGCGCGACTAATTCTTCAATGTGCACTGAGAATCCAAGTAATCAGTCACACCTTAAGTAGCAAAGCATGATTCTACCTTGTTTTGCGACCTGACCTGAAAAACAAAAGGGACAGACTAAACATATAACATATAGAAAGTCTTTTTTAGATTCTGTGAGACGTAGGGCGAAGTTAAGTATTGCAACTTGTTGTCTCCTTTTTATCACCTTATTCGTTTTATGCCCCATATTGTAGTTCAAGGTGACGATTTGTGGCAACAAGTATATAGCACCATCATTTTGCAAAAACTTTATCTGACACTAATGTCGACTCTGTGTCTCTCAATATAGTGCAAAGGTGATAGTGATCGAGTGGTATCGGGTTCTCTGTTGCAAAATCTCAGCCAATCACATAATCATTTGTGAATGACTAGCGCCATTGCCGTGAACCGTGATCCGGTCCAATAAGTATCCAAGGCCAGTAACCCTTGCGTACACACATATGCTTACAAACAACAGGTTGTGTGCCATTTGGCGCATCACCTTCAGATGGATTACCTCCTTCCTCACTGGAAGGACCCAGAGGATCCACCTCCCACCTTTCACTTTTGAACTCAAGGAGATCATCTGCAGTATCCCCAGGAATATAGCATGCTACAACGCATGCTTTTACATTGCGTTCCATTACAACGCGTTGTTACAATGACCGCGCTGTTAGAACGCGATACATATACAACGCAAGTCATTAGATCGACTTTCAGTAGATGGCGCTCCAACATTAGGAATAGTATAATTTACTATTCCAACTCCTCCCTGCGCAACAGTAGGGAAGGTGTTGGAATAGTAAATCATACTATTCCTTAGGTTGGAGCGCTATCAAGACAAGTCAAACGAATGACTTGCGTTGTAAAGTCATTGCGTTCTAACAACGCGGTCATTGTAATGACCGCGTTGTAATGGAACCCGATGTAACAACCATGTTGTAAAGGTTGTTTCCCATCCCCCAGCCCCATGCTCTTCAATGCATTAATGACCCCGCTGGCCAACATCGTCAGATCCGAGTGTCAACATAATTTCCTACGCAGACACCCAACTAAACTTCTCACTCACCGACGACCCAACTACCACCAGAACCAACTTCCATAGATGCATGACAAATGTCACAGACTGGATGAAGAACAACTGTCTGCAGCTGAACACAGACAAGATGAAAGTACTGATCATTGGCAACCGCAACAACACATAGAACGAGTCCTGGTGGCCATCAGACCTAGAACCGCACCCACTCCCTCCAACCACGCCAGAAACCTCAGAATGACAACAAGCTCACCATGAAATTCTAAATCAATTCCTTCTCCTTTGCCTGCTTTCTCACTCTGTGCATGCTATGTAAGATCTTCAAGTGGCTACCCCTACACATAAGATGCACTGTGACACAAGCCCCCATCACCAGCCGACTGGACTACGGCAAAGCCCTCAACGTAGGAATCGCCACACACCTCCTTCAGAGACTTTAGACCATACAGAACACCACAGCCAGACTAATCCGCAGTCTTCCCTGACAAACCCACACCACAGCCCTCCTCAGGAAACTCTACTGGCTCCCCATACAGAAGAGATGTCAATTCAAGCTGCTGACTCATGCACACAAGGCTCTGCACAACCAAGGACATACTTACATTAACAAACGCCTGAATTTTCCCAACCGTCGAGAAGACTACGCTCTGCCTCCCTTTCTCTTGCCCATACTCTCCGCATCTACCGCAGCAAAGTGGAGGACGCTCCTTCTCCCACATTGCAGCAAAGACTTGGAACAGCCTACCCACGCACCTCCGGACAATCACCTCACTCCCATAATTCCTAATGGCCCTAAAGACCAGGCTGTTCGAATAAGCCTTCGGGACCTGCAAGCACCTGGATTCCCTTTCAGGTGATTAGCCACTCTTTATAAATCGTGATTGATTGATTGATTTAAAGTTCGGTGCACAGGTTACTCTGTCACAAACGTGACGGTTACCTAGTCCGCCATATCACAAAGTGTCATTAAATATAAAGCACTTGTAATACCGTGCGCGGGGTATCTGTTACATTTGTGATGGAGTAACCCCATCACGGAACTCTAAATCAGCTTCTTTATTTATATGATCACCTCTGTGATTACCGTAATAATTACCATAGTAAATAGCGTTTTATTGTAAAATACCAATAACGATGAAGATGAAAGTAACTATGACAATGTTGTCTAACTCCTAACACTCCTTATGTATATGAGTAAATCGTGTGGTGAACAGTTAGAGACACCTGCTCATTCTGCTTTTCTCTGAAGTGGGTGAGCTACGTAGTATTTCTCTTGGGACTTTGAGGATCTACCTGGCTGTGTTTCCTGAGAAGTGGGATTCAGAATATATTAAACAAATATAAATAATACAGATCGTGCTCAATAATTTTATTCTGATATTAAGGCAGTTTTTACTGCAGACCAAATTTAAATTAACATGTCGGACGCGGAATTAGCTATGTAAAGAGGACAACTTTGACAGTGGGATTCACAACCGCATAGGATTCTAAAAGTAAAATGAAGGCAATTTGGGGCATGATTAAAATATGGCAAAGGCAAATTAGGCAATCATAAACTTTGCATGCTATTACCACCAGGGATGTAATATGGAATAGCTAAACAGCACAAACATTCAGGGGACCAAGACGGCAAATGGAACTCCTAATAGCCAGCATTTCCAGCCATCAGCCGTGTTATAGGCACAGACCTGGTTGCCTTTGTTACTTGGAAAGTTTGCTACATAGAGATTTTTCTAAGGCATAATATACCCTTTTCACTATTAGGGTTAGATGCAGACCTTAATGATAGAATAGTAGGAAATCTCATGTTGCCTTTTTATATTCACTTCAACAGGTAGACAACAATACCCAGCAGAGTAACAAGTCAAAGTGGTGATACCCAGTGTCTCTGTTTTCTCTCATATCTCAAACCCCTTCCCCATTTCTACTACTGACCAAGATACTCTCATTGTATGGGGTTGATATTGGATGTAGTGAGAGTGGAAGACTGCGTTACCCTGATTGGGATAACGAGTATAAGGTTAGTGCTGTCAGACATTGAATTCTAGTTCAATAAAGCCATGCTGTATCCTGGGGCTGAAAATAAGCTTTCACTTACTGAGTTAGCTCTCAGTTTCGTCTTCTTGTACTGTTAAATAGAACTCTACCAGGTAGATTATCTCTCTTTTCATTGTTCAAAATTGTATTCCTTTGGGGTCTATTTCATAGGCCGCTGATGTTCTGCAAACTAAGATACACCCCTTCAGCGGCATCACTTCCTTGCACCTGGTTGTCTATTATCCTCCTAATCTATTCTTCATCTATATCACCTTTACCCCCACACTTCTCTTCACACCCCACATACCCACACTCATCAGATGGCATAATCAAAAGATCTCTGGCAAAGAGCCCCTTCACGGGTGCCCGTTGGGCATTGCAGCGCCAATCGGATGATACTGATGTGTTCCTTAGCGCCAGGAAGCCGCTTGGCCGCAGTGCGCTTTATAAATTTCTTTTTCATTTCATTTCATTATAAAACACCATTTCATATTTTTACTTCTAAAATAAGGACCTTATCCTGATGAGCTCCATTTCTCATCTGTATTCTCTCTGCCCCCTCCTACCCACAAAGTACCTCCCATACTAATAGCCCTACTCAGCAACACTTGGTATGTCCTCTCAGCTACATGTCTGCCTAACCCTGTCCTACACCCCTTCTACTCCTTCCTGTTTTAAGGCTAACTCCATAAAATAAAGCAGACTGCTATGAAATCATGCCTCTGAAATACAGCAGATTCCTAAATCCTTAAAATCCTCATAGGGTCATTTTTTTTAAGTCCCTACCAGCTTATGACTAGGGTTTATTATTATGCAAGACTTGTCTTTTTTTAGCAGAGGCTCGCAGATTTTAAATCTCTCTATTAGCTGGTCAATTTGCCTTTGCCTGCCATTAGACTCACAAGAAATATTTGATCTAAATGAAAGCCATTTTACTGGTATAGAATGACTCTTACAAAACATGTTTTCTCTCGTCTGAAAAGATTGACAGTAGACGAGTATTTATCATCATCGGGGGATACACATATTCGAATACACTGTTCTATACACTTTATCACGTTCCTTCAAGCTTCTCAACCTTGTGTAATCCTGAAGAATTTCAAGTTGTTTCTGTGTGAATGAGTACTGATGTTTCAACTTTGTCTTCATTGGATCAATATCAGATTTCTCATTACTCATTTGTTTCTGATTATTTTCTAAACAAGTAAGTCAACATTTAAATGCCTCATTTTTAAAAAATATAACACAAATAACTTTCAGCTCATTTAGTAAAATCTGTTTACTGGAATTTTGACAGAAGTCTTTATTCCTTGTATCATGATTAACTGGTGTCTCAAATGTAATCTAAAGAGTGTGCTCTGGTATTCTAGCAGAACATGTTTCTCCAGTGGCATGGTTGTTCACTTCCTTATGGGTAAAAGTTGTGTTTTTATGATTCAAATGAGTACCTAAGATCTGACTGAAGGTGTAATTCAGAAGGGAAAAACCTGCACTAATCGTCAATGTTTGCAAACATCTAAAATTATTCAAACTATCCTCTATCTCCACACCTAAATCTGTCATATTAGGTGGATTAGTTAGTTCTTCACTGTTATTCTCTGACTAAACATATGGACTTGAGGTACCTAAATTAGATTTTTTTTTATCAGTGGAAGGAGTTTGGCAAATAAAACCCGTTTTTGTCTTAATTGTAATATCTCCGCAGGGACTTTTGTGGGGGTTCACATGCTGAATACAAATGTTCTGATTATTGCCCCAGAACAATTATCACTCTCAGCTATCTCATTTTAGGCTACAGGGAATTATCTCTGTAATGCAGAGTCCTTATGAAGCACATTTAACGATATTTCAGTTGGTTGGATTGTTTCCTTGTTCCCCATAGCAGTTTTATTTCTACAGAAGGATTCTAGGCGATTCCCAGTGTTACTGCCTAATTTAGGGGAGCATATGCATCTCGTGTTGCTAAGGCTAAACCCTTAATTTTATCTCAGCAGGAAAACCAGTGGACCAAAAAAGTTTGAGAACTTTATCAGGAGTCCCAGGGCAGTCAGTGATTACTGTGCTCAAACTGTAGCAATGAAAGCCTTTTACCTAGGTTCTAGGTCGTAGGACTTCCCCTACAGTTCTCCCAAAACCTGGTAATCTACTTCATCCATTTAGCACTTGACCATCAGAGTAGCAAGGTAGAGTGACCCAGGGTTTGCTCAGCAAATGGTGGTTCAGAGTCTGAGCTCCATTATGTATGTAATACCAGTTAACTAATAATTGGCCAGTAACTGGGTCCACTTAACAAACATTCAATCACAAGACACAGCTAAACACAACACATTGACATGCAGAGGACAATCGGCACACAATTATTTCTGTGGAAACATGTATTTAAGGAGCCGTCCAGCACTAACTTCAGGCTCCTTCCCGCCGCTTGCAGGTAGTGGTACAAGTGCAATGTGAAACTACACTAAAGCTCTGCAAGTCTTGCAGGACAAAATATTGGTCACCCAACCACGGCTGGTGTTACAACAATGCTGTTGACTAAAGCAAGATTGCGTTTATGTTATTTTTTTAGTTGATCCGCAATATGCTACTGGTACGGCAATCCCTTTTGAGCTTGGTTGTAGAAGTACATTTAAGACCTGTAATGCATGCTTATAGTGCATGCTTATGATGCCACATGATGCCAGCGGAGGCCAGTGCATGGCACACACTTGTGTGCACTTGCACACGGGTCCCAGGAGGAAATTGCACCACCTCTACTTACATTTATGAGGTCTTTGGCAGTGCAGTCATGCGCAGGTGCAAGCCCCTGAGTTGCAGCTGAAGGAAGACATAACACAAGGAGGCAGGGGTCAAGGACAGGGTGTCACAGTCACTCACACTAGTCTTCCAGAGGGAAATGTTCTTTGCTGCATCTCCCATAGGACCAGAACTTTAGCCTACCACCCAAACACATGTAAAGCCTCTGCCAATCACATCAGAGATCTTGGTGAGGACTTGACGAAACGCAGTTGAGGTTTCCTTTGACATGGGTTTATTATTGTTCTTAGTGGTCATTTTCTCAATGTTCCTTGCCTTCTTTTTGGAACGGACATCAAAGCCCCACATGCAGGCACAGCTTCAAGGATCAATCTAATCCCACCCCCCAGGCACCTCAGGGACTCAGACCTCATAACACAACTTGGCAGTTTGGGTCCTTCCTTGGGCAAAAGTGGTACAACTTTAGCTTTTCCTGCCTAGCTCCTTATGGTCCTTCTTTTTTAGCCAACCGTTCTGCCCTACAAGGGTACCTCAAATACTACTACTCAGCAGTGACTCCTTCGTTCAAGGTAGCTAAAGACAACCCACTCCAGCACGTTGCGTAACTTTCAGGTTCCTGTTCCCAAACCTGACGAAGAGAAGTTGGAAGTCAGCCACGCCAATCCTGAAGCTCAGACCTCTTTCTCAGTCTCCCCTGATGTGAAACCCCCTGGCATGATAACTGAGGGGGTTCTGCCCCATTTCTGTACATATGTAGGCACAGATCGTCATTTCCCCGGGCACAGTTGTGAGTCTGGTTTCAGGCAGTTCCTGACACAGTTTCCGGCACATTCTTCTCGGACTACTTTGGCCTCTAGCGTTAGCAAAATGGAGGGATGGGTGTGAGAGCTCCCTTTTGGAGAAACCCACAGCAAAGACACAAAGGTAGCATAGCATTTCTACTGACCTACGCCTCTTGACTCCAGGGCCCCCTTCCTCCTGTCCTGCCACACCGCAGTCTGGCTCACTACAATCTTCCCAGGACTGCTTTAGAGGAGCCTCAAAGTTCATAGAGATGCCTGGCAGGTTCTATGCACCATCCATCTTGTTCACTGTCCACACCCAGGAGACTCAAAATGGATTCCAGTGTTCCAAAAGGCACTCACAGCACACACTCCCCGTGCTAATCTTGCTACTAGTATACAGTGCATCCATATCTGAAAGATCCATTCACGCATGGATGGAGCAAGGGGCCTATTTGTGGACAGGATATGGAAAACCTTTAAAGACAGGAGAGGCCTGAAGGCAACTCTCATGCAGAGGCATCACTAAAAAGGCCTGCTCTGCAACCGTCATCTGTTGCTGCCACAACCCTTAGTCTTCTACAGCCTAGTGAGCTGACAGTATTTATACTCAATTAAAGGTGCCCCCCCTTCTCTTCTCCTCCCCCCCCTTCTCTTCTCCTTTTTCTTCTCTCTTTTCTCTCTCTCATCGGCACCACTAGGCCAAGTATACATTGTAAGAGCAGCCCAGGAAAGACAACTGTATACATTGTATATGTGAAAATTGTTTCAATAAAAACATTTGAAATAAAAAAAAAAAGTGGTTTTCATGATCTGCACCAGACCGCACGGTCTGACTCTGGGTCTCAATCTTTGTCAGCGTGGGCCCTGAGAGTATACTGCATATTTTGATAAGGCCCATCTGAAATTTAAATCACAATTGCATAATTTCTCTAATTTTATGAATTTTGAGATCCGCTTGTTAAGCGAAATACCCAAAAGTATGCCACTTTGCATAAAAACACCGATGTTCGCCGCACAATTATAGCACAGGGACAACAAGAACAACACAAACAACCAGCAGGCGAGCAGCAGCTGCTTGTGACATTTGTGTTTGTCATGTCATTTTTTCCACAGTATGATTCCTCGTGTCAAAAATTGGCACAACAATGCATTTTGTTGCGAAAATGTAGGGCTAAATGATGGATTTGCATTTCATGTTATTATGAGTAATTTGTCATAGTTTTCTCATCATTTTGCATTATCATATGAAAGCAAACCCCATTATTTATTTTTCTGCCAGAAATCACCATAAACTTGATATATGGGGGACTCAGGTCAGGCCAGCATGCTCTCCATGACAATGCAAGAGACATTTCCGCCCCAACAGGAAGCTTCTTGCCAGACCTCATTGAAATGATCCACTTATATAATGTGTCTATTTTACTTTTCAGAAATTAACAGAATAAGTAAAAGGTGAGAAAATTGTAAACTCTCTCTACATTGTCTTCGTATCAAACATGTTTCTAAATCTTGCAAAAAAAGGATTTGTGGTTGAATTTACTTTGAATATTCATAAACACACAAACCGCTACACGGACGTTTTTGTCTTTTGTATATTCCAATTTACATTTTGGAATTGTGCACCTACTGCCTGCCACGGTCGCTTTTACTGCAAAGGAAAACTCAAAAAAATATCAACCCAATATGAAAATACAATTACATTTTATAACTGCAGAGATATTCGTGCTCATTATGTAATGCTTTGGTCGTTAAACACATAAAAGTTTTTTCATGAATAGAATAAAAAACTTCATCAGAATCATTTCCAGACTTACATTATGCAGATAATGTATTTTTCATGTGCCTAATTTGACAACATCATCCTTGGTGACATGAAAGCTGTTGAATTTTACTATACTTGCAACTGATTAAGCTTTAAAACAATTATTCATTCTTATGTGTTCATTTGCTTCTGTGCTGTAAAATCCCTCAGCAAAGATCCAGTTGTAGAGGCAGAAGACAGTATCTCAGGGCAGACTGCAGACTGCCGCCTCAGTCAAAGAGCTCCCTGCGGGTTTTCCCTGTTGTCTGCGCTCTCTAGAGGTCCCAGTAGAGTACCCTGGCAGCTAATTTGAGTTTATTTCACGTCTGGATTATAAACGGCAGCAGGCTGTTACCGTGTACATCCTAAAGCATTGCCAGATGAGAGACTTCAATCTGTCGTCACTCATTTACTGCAAATAGAAAGTATCACCTACAGCGGGGGCAGGCGCAGGTAAGAGCGTGGGGCGGGGCAGGGTAGGAGGGGAGAAAGTCGACAGATGACGGAATAGGTCAAACTAAATAACAAAATAAAATATATTTGTCGTTTGTCGACTCCCCCCTTGTCCAGACCGGCTCCCCCACCTCACAGCAGTTACCTGCACCGGCTTCGACTGATCACCTCAAAGCGCTATATAAATGCTATAGCATAACATGCAAACGCACTGTAAGTGTTAAAAGGGCTTAGCCTGAGGCCTCAGATGATTGACAACCATCTGCACGCCGCTGCTTGATTAAATGGGCCGCACCTGGTTAACAGCATGCACTGGGCACAAGGTAACATCGCCAGATAGTTTCACAATTCTATTTTTGCAGAGTTTGCTTCTCGCAGATGAGTAAAATTAAAAAAAAAGGTTGCAATAGCGTGGCCTCTGAAGAGTAACACGCGGAGGCTGAAATGTATAAGCTTACCTGGTGGTCAGTGCTTAATGTATATAAGAATGAGTGTGGGGGCCCAAAGATTCGCTCGGAAGCCTGTGGCTGGTGTTGTCGAAGATCAGGTTGCTGTATACAAAGGCTACACAGTCTTGATTCGATCTCATGCCTCTTTAAGCAACCACTGGATACTCCTTGCCTCTTTATTTCACTCTATCTGGCTCTCTTTCATCTCTGATTTCTCGCTTTGACGTTGTTTTTCCATCTTTCTCTTCCACCTTTGTCCCTTTTGTATTTTCTATATCTTCTAGCACTGTATCGAAGTTTGTTGCGGAAAAATAAGCACCAGTCCCCAAAAACGAGTTCCAGTTGGCCCATCTACAGCACCTGGTCAAATTAAGTGCTTCGTGTGACTTGTGGACCGTGCCCTTCTTGAGAAATGGACATTCAGCTTATCCTTTTTTTTAGAACACAAATGTTGGCAGAGTAGTACTGAGGGAGGACATCAGAACTAATTGACTCCCTGGCTTTGAGGAAGACCCAAAACATGGTAGGCCTCACTGAAAACTACAATTTATTCTGTCGGATTTCGCAATTGCTTTGCATAACCAAAATGGTGACTGAAATATTACCAATGTACCTAGATCCAGTAAATGAAGTCCTCAATACACATATAATTGATGGAGAGCCGTTATATCTGACCAATATTTTGCACTCCCCTAATACAATCAATGAAAGATAGCACATAACATAACCATTGCTTATTTTGTATATTCCAGAACATATATCCAAATAATATACACATATAACATATCAGTGCATTTTGAGGCCTGCAGGCTTGGTTTAGCTCAACTGAACCCAATGTATAATTGAAAATGATGATTTGTAAAAGTATAGCCCAGATAGAAAAATATTGTGTCCTAGTAGCATGAATTCATGTAGCAAATCTTATTCCTTCCTCCCCTTTGCAGCAGCAGCTCTCCCCGCAGTCACTCATATGAACAATCCACCCAAAAGTCCATGTATCAGACTACTGGGGCACAATCATGAGAGGGAACATGGCATGAGTTCAGAACCAGTGATGCAGGTACATTCCACCCAGGATGGTGGTCTGCTAGGGATATCTACTCCACCACTGATTTGAAAGTTACAATTTATTATTAATAGGACTAAAAGAAAATGTAAAAGAAGACAATGAACAGTGGACTTTGATGTTTTCCTTTGAATAATACAAAGTGATAACACATATTGGTTGCAGTGTTACATTTTAAGTATGTTGACTATATCAAAGGTTAAATATGTAACAAAATGCTTGACATTTTCAGATGAGACCCTTGATGGAAGAAATTTCAGCACTTGGACAGCTGTGATTAAAATAGTCAGAGAATTCTAGGAACAAGATAAAAATTGGGAAAACCTAGAATGATAATGATAGCAGAAATACATTTTAGGCTAGTAAGGCTGGTGCTTTTTTTAATCATTGTATTAATGCAAGGGAATGGACATTTTCACCCTGAACCGACAGGTCAATACACTCCACATCCTCCGCAAGACCTTCAAGTGGATCCCCCTGAGTCAAGGAAGACAGTCACCCAGGCACTCATCATCAGCAGACTGTACTATGGAAACACACTCTACGCCGGCATCAACAAGTCCCTACCCCACAAACTCCAGACAATGCAGAACACCGCCGCCAGACTCGTCCTCGGCATCCCCCAACACAAACACATCAGTCAACACCTACGAAGTCTCCACTGGCTCCCCGTGGACAAAAGAGTCACTTTCAAAATCCTCACTCACCCCTACAAATGCCTACACTACAACGGACCCAAATACCTCTGATCTTCCAACCTCGCACTGGCCGAAATCCCACGCATCCACAGAGGCGGAGCAGGCTAATCCTTCTCTCACACTGCAGTGAAGACCTGGTACGCGCTTCTGGCAGACATCAGACGCGCCCCCTTTCTGAACACCTTCAGGAAGACCCTCAAGACCTGGCTCTTCAGGTAAACAGATCTGCGCCCCGCCTGAGGTTCTGTGATTCTCGAACCGGACTCCATTTTGTTCGAGTTGTTTGTGACGCCATTTTGTGTTGCCCTCACGTAGGCCTATGGAGGTAACCGAACGAACAAAGTTGCATGGGCTTCGTTGTTCATGTACGTATTAACTAGGCCTTTTCTGACTTGTGAGTGAACTGCAGGACGCTGACCCCGTCACCTGAAACTGACCCTTTGCGAAGCCAATTTTCCTGGCTGATCGCTGTCTGAGATTGCCAATCAATGTTCAGGATATCGTTAACTTTAGTGCCCTTGTACATATCTTATCCTATTCAGCATCTGAACTATTTCCTTTTCTTATGACTTTTCATTAAATGGATAGTGCTTTCAATTATGGGTTTGTCCGGCTTGTAGAAATCGAATTTGGGACATTCCTAATAATTAACTTGTGGGTTGGTACAATGCAAATCGAGCTTTTGTGATGTGATAATGCGTGGGAAAATGTATTTCATTCGTCAGTATTTGTCGCAGTGGGTGTGCATTTATAATGAGCAAATTGTAGATAAAAAGTGATGTCTTGCTCTACGAAAATTGAGCAGTTTCCTAAGTTGTACACCGTGTTGTATTGCTGGGATTACTGATACTAGCTGCAGCTAATAAATTTGATCTTTGACGCCATCCAGAAGTATTCCGTGCCTCTGTATACCAAGACAGGAGAACCTGAAGACTTTGGGCATGCCCCTGGCACCGCTGGGTTCTAAAACCCGGTTCTTCAGTTGGAGCCCAACGTGGGGCGACTTCAGCGGTACCGGTCCAAGCCTGAGGATTGTGAGGAGCCCCATGAGGAAATTCTGGAGGAAGGCCAACCACTTAATCGACCCCTGTATGTTGACATGGACCGAAAGTTTTTACTGCGAGGCCTCCCGCTTTCCGACGGCAACGAAGGACTGCTGCCCTGACTGTCGCCCTGTCTTGGACCCTCGATTGATGCTTTGTAGAGCGAGACGACAGACAGTCTTCTGGTGGCGTGACAGATATTTTGGTTAAGTATAAGTGGGTCGCTCCCACGACTTTGTTTTGGTTCTTAGTTTTGATTCGGTTATTGCAATAATCGAAGCCGAGGGGCTCGTATATTTATGAGTGTATCGATAATTGATAACCCCTTGAAGTTTGAAGCTAGACTAGTGAGCTATAAGATGCCTGGTCTTAGCAGATTTGGGAAATGGTTTAGTTGTGGTTGCAACAGGGATTCCCGATTGGAGTATTCGTGTCCGATACCTCCGGTTGGAACTCCGACTTATGAGCTCTATTCAAAACACGGAGTGGGTCCTATTACTTATAATGAAGTATGGGTTCGCTATACGAAGAAAGATGGTGTTTTACGATGGCCCCAACATGGTAGTTTCGAATTACATATTTTAGATAATTTGGAAGTTGCACTATTTAAGAAGAAAGCCCGGCCGGCAATGTTTGACTCTTTCCGCATCTGGCGAAAGGAAGCCAAACAGCGAGAAATTAAGCAAGCAAAGAGAGATAGGAAAGATAAGAATATGTCAGTACTACAAGCTGCTAGGCAGTTTAAAGTAGATGAAGAAGATCGAGTAAGTGAAGTCTCAGATAGACAACGTTGCATGGCCATTGATAAATGTTATCCGGCCTTGCCACCTTCCCTTTCAAAAGTGACTGAAGACTCTGAAAAAGATCCTTTGATGTCTCATTTACTGAGGTTACCACCCCCTTATGTGCAAGGTGCTACTGCGCCTCCATTATCCCCAGTTGTTGCACCCTTTGTTGCTCAGCCCCCTGCTGTTGTTCAGCCACCCGTTGCACAGATAGTTCTCCCTCCTACGGTGTAGCCCCCTCTAGGGCCACCAGCTTTGTTATCAGCTTTGCCTCAAACTCCTTTGCCTTCTATTCCTGTATCTCCGATCCCTGCTACTTCTGTCCATATGCTTTCGTCACCTCAAAACACTCTTTCTCCTGTCCTTATGGTAACTTCTTCTCCTTCTGTTCGACAAAGAATGACTGAGACTGTTGCTGGTCTTTTGTCTCCACTTTTTGAGTCACTGAATATGACCCCTGTTTTGGAACATAAGCAGAGTCCTAGTCAGTTTCCTGGTCCCGAAGAGCGGGCAGTGTTGGATCTCTTGGCTCGTAGATGGATTTTAAATGCTTCCAGGTATAATTTACAAGCAGACTTGGATGTTTTCTTACAGTGGGAGCCGTCTAAGCAAAGGTATATTTTTGATGTGATGTGTACGTTTCTTCCGTGCGATTCCGCAGGAAGTGCTTGATGTTCAGTCCGAATTTGTTAAAGGGACGATAGTGGAGTCTGATGTTGAGGAAGCCGTAGAGACGATACTTGTTTTTAGGTCTAGACTACTGCCTCAGACATTGTACGAACCTGAATTCTTCTGTTAGGAGGAAAGTGAAGCAGTATCCTATGAGAGAAGTTCCCCCTGTATGGAGAGAGGCAGTTGCTGCTAATGTTAATCAGGGTATTCAGGCTGGGCCTGCTCATTTTCAGCGAGTATGGGTACATGTCCCTTGGAAAAGAGCAGGGGTCTTGGCTCTTAAGCAGACCTTGCCTGACCCCTGTAAGAATCCTGCCGGTTATTACAAGGAGTTGTCCCAGACAGTTGATGCGTGTGTTATGAATTTAGCTGACATAGATATGTTGATGGGTAATGTAGTTCCTCAACCTTTGTGGGCGAAGATTCGTCATGAGAATCATGCGCAAGAATTAGGAGATACGTGGGCTAATATTGTTGCTGCAGATGGTCGGCAGGTCGGAGGTGCCAAACCTGAGCCCTTGGTTGCAGAATTACCTGGTAGGATTATTAATTTGATGAAAACTATGATGCCTCCTTTGCGAGTGAATTGGGACAAGTTAGCAGCATGCAAACAAAAGAAAGACGAGAGTGTGTCTGATTTCTTTATGAAGTTTGAAGAAACGTTTATTGATCATAGTGGTCAGGACATGAGCACTGAAGGTGGTCAACGGTTGTTCAAGGACAAATTTGTCTTTAATTTACTTCCCGAACTTTCTAATAAGTTAAAGGACTCTGAGAGTTCATTGGCTGTTTCTTCGTCGGCCCAGATATTGGCTACTGCACAATATTATGAGAATAGGGATAAAGATGAGAAGGATAAAGTAGAGAAGAAGACTAAAGAATTAAAGACGAAAGTTCTTTTGCAGCAAGCTTATCCGCCTCGTTCGAATCAACCTCAGTTTCAGCAACCCCCACAGTTTCAGAGATTATTACAGAAACCTGAGTTTTTTGCTCCGCGATTTCTGCCAGGACCTAATCAGTGTGCTTACTGCAGAGAGGAAGGTCATTGTAAGCATAGTTGTCCGATTTTGCTACAGCGTACAAATGGTGTATCTGGTCAGAGAGGTCGTGGTGGTTTCCAACAAGTTCCTAGGGGTAGGGGACGTGGTGTGTTTCCTCGGAATGAGCGTTTCTTTCCCCCTCAGAATTCTACGAATTGTTTTGACGGACAGAATGTTCAGACTGTTCAGTCTGCACAGTACTACGTTGATGATTATTATGTCGAGAGTGAGAGTGCTGGTTATAATGATAGTTAGGACAGCCATGGGCAAAGAGAGGGAGTAGTGTCAGTTCCAGTAGACCAGAGTGGACCTTATGTTGAAGTGATTACATTAGGTGTGTCAGAACCTTTTCTTTTGGATACTGGTGCAACAAAGAGTTCTATTATGCACTCTAAACTTCCTGGCGCACCTTTGTCTGGCTTGACCAACGTTTCAGTAGGATTTTCTGGCGCCCCAGTTTGTAACCCGGTTTCTAATCCTTTGCCCCTTTCTATTGGTCCTTGTGAATTGGAAGCTCCCCTTATTCTAACGACTGGTTTTGGTGAGAATCTGTTGGGTTTGGACTTGCTGAAAAGATTGCACACAACATTACATTGCTCTCCTTCGGGAGTACATCTTACGATGGGTAAGAAAGTGATTTCCCCGATGTATTTGTCTAAAGATTGTCTTGCACTGGAATTGCGTTCTCTTCCTGATACACTTTGGGCTACAGGTCCCAATGATGTTGGTCTTTTGCAGATTCCACCCTATGTTATTACCCTTAAGTCAAATGCTAGGCTACCTCGTATTCCCCACTATAAAATATCTAGTGATGGCGCGAGAGCTCTTCTAGCGATTATTTATGATTTGGTTGAGAAGGGTGTAGTTGAAGAAACGAGAGGTAATGTGTGTAACAGTCCTGTTCTACCTGTCCTTAAGCGTACTGATGCTTCTCAGCCACCTGTGTATCGGTTTGTGATCGATCTTCGAGAAGTGAATAAGATTGTGGTGCCACAGTTTCCTGTTGTCCCGGATATTACTGCTTTGTTGACTCTGATCAGCGCCGAGGTTAGGAAGTGGGCTGTTTGCTGCAAGAGGGAGCATTTCTGCTGGCTCTCCCTCCTCTCTGTAATCCGGCACGGATCGTGTGTCTTCTTTTCCCGAGGGGCCTGGGACGCTGCGCAAGGTTCACGCGAATCTAATGTTACACGGACTACACCTCCCAGGAGTCACCCTGAGCCCACACCTGCAGCAGGGCTCAGGCACCGCCCCCCCTACCACGTTTTAAGTTTGACCATTGGGCCAGGGAGCGCGCGGAAGAGCGCGCGGGAGAAGCCCGGGACAAGGGCGGGGCCATCTGCGGCCAACAAAGGCCAGAGGAGGCTGGGTCGGGTCACCCCCCTTAGTTCTGATGCCAATACTCCAGGAACATTGATCAAAGGTACTGTTCCCCATTGACTACTTCCGGTCCTTCTAATAGGCCCCTTCCAAGGTTCACGTTATTGCCGTAGTACAACACTTCGTTATTGGTGATAGCCGCTACACTATGACTTGCAAAGCGGACCTAAGAAGAAACCTCTCCTCCCAGGGTGACCTGCATAGGGGAACAATGGATTTGTACTTTAAGCGTGTTATACTGCCCATTGCAAGTGATCTAGATAGAATAGAACGATCCCCAGTTCTAGACAGCTCTTTCGCTCTGGGTTCTCCGCCTCAGATTGCTAACATAGCCCCGGCAATATCATTAATGGATGAACTTAATCAATTGTGCAAATCCTCTTACGTCCCCTTGGTTCCAGAAAAAGCTCCAATTTCCCTAATATCTACGCCTAAACATGGGTCTAGCTGCTCTTCCCAATCACCTCCCATTCCACAGGTAACGCCCCACATAATACAACCAACAGCAAACTCTCTATCGGTAATCCCCAACCAGGTGCACTCCGCTAAAAGGAAGAGAGATGAGGCTAAACATACGGGCAGTCAGGCCAAATTACAAAAAACATATCGTAATCCACCTTTACGCAATACTCTTAGTACTGCGACTCCGAAAACACCCACACAGGCCTCCCTATTGTTGGAGCTCGAAACCATGATGAAGTCAATCATAACTCCGCTGATTGATAAAATGACTAGCCTAGAGGACAGGCTCAGGGGAGTCGAGGAAGCTATAAAAGTTAAGTAAATAGTTACTAAAACTATGGGAGGACTCGTACAATCACAGAATCTAGCCCCTATAGATACGCCAATCTCCACCACACAAAGTAAGATCTCCAGTATACAACCAGCTGCCCCACATATGAAATCTGTCAATATCCCAAAAGCCGCTATGCCACCACAATCTTTTTACCTTAGGGCTGGGCAGAATAAAGACAAGTCATCTCATAAAAGAATAGTGTCTAGTCATGACACATTACCTCACAAAACTAACCACCTACATCTGCCACCAGAGGCAGCTCCCATTGTGTGTGTCCTCTCAGGAATACCTGAACTCCCAAAGGGAAAACTTGAGAGACAGCAGGACCTAAGGAATAAGGTAGTGTACTGGCTCACCAAAAATAGACCTCTGCCCTCCAATTTAGACGGGACTATATTAAGTGTCCAAAGGGTGGGCTGGTTAGGACCTCTCGTAAAAAACACTGTTGGCGACTTGGTACTTGTAAAGTTTAGAAATAAAGATGTCGTACCATACCTGCAATCCTGGCAGCCACAAATAACGGATGGTCCCATATCAGTTTGGACTTTAAGTGAATTTTACCCCAGAACACTATATGTCCCGTCATAATGTTAGACAACATAGAGTAATTACCAGACGGCAAGAATTGGTCTTGTATTGAGTGGCCACCTTTCTTCTGCTTTATCAACTTGTTCACGCTCCATTTTGTATACTGATTAGCCGATTCATTCTATTGATTTAATTTATTTTTAAATTCATCTAAATTCTTTTTATGAAATGAAATGTATTAATGTATTGGTGTATTTTTATGTATTGTTGTTGCTTTTATGATTTTTTTTACTAAAATCGAATAAAGCTAATCGAATCGACTCTGATCCCTGCTTCAGCTGCTTGGTTTTCAGTTATCGATCTGAATAATGCTTTCTTTAGCATTCCGTTCGCTGAGGAAAGTAGAGATATTTTCGGCTTCTCTTTAGGAGGCCGCAGCTTCCGGTTTAAGAGAGCTCCTCATGGTTATTGTGAAAGTCCCTCCATCTATAGTCAGGCGTTGAAAACTCAGCTTGATAATTTTGTGTTGCCTTCTGGTGATACTCTTATCCAGTATGTTGATGATCTACTGGTTGCTGCTGATGATGAAGAGATTTGTAAAGAAGCTACTCTTTCTTTGTTACAACGTTTGTCTGACCTTCATCATAAAGTGTCACCTTCAAAGTTACAGAATTGCCGACAAGAAGTAACCTACTTAGGTCATCTCTTGTCGAAGGAGGGAAGACGATTGACCCCAGAACGAATTCAAGCGATTGCCCAAATGACTGTACCATCCACACAGAGAGAAGTGCGTGCCTTTTTAGGTATCACCTCGTATTGTAGACAGTGGATCCCCAATTTTTCCCTGCTAGCAAAACCTCTTTTGGCACTGACTCTTAAAGATACTCCGTATCCTCTCCCTTGGTCTGATGATTGTCAGAAAAGTTTTTCTGAATTACGTGATGCATTGTGTTCTGCTCCGGTATTGGGTACTCCTGACTACAGTAAACCTTTCACATTGTATGTACACGAGAGAGAAGCTTGTGCATTGTCAGTGTTGACACAACGATTTGGAGACAAGCAACGCCCATGTGCGTATTTTTCAGCGACGTTAGATCCAGTAGCTAGAGCGTTGCTGAGTTGCCTGAGAGCTACAGCGGCAGTGGCTGGTTCTATTCGACAGTCTGCTGGTTTGGTGTTGGATAATACATTGATTGTGATGGTCCCACATGCAGTGGATACTCTACTGAATAGGACGAAGACTCAGCACCTTACTAGTGCACGTCTGTCAGGATATGAGTTGACGCTTTTGGCTAGCCATGTGCACATCAAAAGGTGCAATGTGTTGAATCCAGCTACGTTGTTACCGATTTCTGTAGAGACAGATGTTCAGGAACAGCATGATTGTGTTCTCCGGACACAGGAGGAAACGAAGGCTAGAGTTGATTTAAAAGATACTCCTCTTTCGAATGTTGATGGTACCCTATGGGTAGATGGTTCATGTTTTAAGCTTTCGAATGGAGAGTCGACTGCAGCATATGCTGTCACAACTTTACATACAGTTGTTGAAACAGCACGTATAGCACAGAATTCAGCGCAAGCAGCAGAGTTAATAGCATTGACTAGAGCGTGTGTATTGTCAGAAGGAAAGCGAGGGAATGTTTATACTGATAGCCAGTATGCGTTTGGTGTGGCCCATAGTTTCGGCCGTTTGTGGAGAGAGTGAGGATTTCTTACTTCTCATGGTACGAGAATTCAGCATGGACAATTGGTGAATGAACTTCTTGACTCACTAACTCTGCCAAAGCAGATTGCAATTGTGAAGTGTAGTGCGCATAAAAAGGTTACAGATGATGTGGGTCGAGGTAATGCGTTTGCGGATGAAGTTGCGAAAGAAACAGCGAAGGATGTGACGAGTCGAATGTATGTTGCGGGTCCTGCAAGATGGGTTGTGGAAAGAGGAATGTGTGAAGACACAAAAGAAAGTGTGAAGTTGATTCAGGCTGAAGCTACGGAAAAAGAAGTGAGTGTGGGGAGAGGAACTACGGGTATGTTGGATTCGACAGGTTGTTGGGTTGATTTGTCGGAGCACCAGCGATGGTTGTTGCCTGATGCGTATGTGCTCCCAGTGGTTACTATGGCTCATGGAAAGGCTCACATTAGCTCGAAAGGGATATTCAAGTTGTTGGCTCCAGTATGGCAGAATGCTGGAATTCCTAAATGTGCTGAGAATTTGGTGAAGCATTGTATGATTTGCTTGATGCATAATCCTGGCAAGAGAACCCCAACTCCAGCTGGTCATTTTGCTCCACCAACGTATCCGTTTGAAGTGATACAGTTAGATTACATTCACATGGAGAGATGCAATAACTTAAAGTATGTCCTTGTGGTTGTTTGTGCTTTTTCCAGATGGATAGAGGCCTACCCCCTAAAGGATAATACTGCTTTGTCTACAGCCAAGGTTTTGCTCAAAGAGTACTTCCCTAGGTATGGTTTGCCGAGAATTGTATGGAGCGACAATGGAAGTGAATTTGTGGGCCAGATCATGAAGAAAGTGTGTGCGGGTTTGGGTATCAATCAGAACTTTCATGCTGCGAATCACCCCAGTCCGCTGGACTTGTTGAGTGCTATAATGGCACTCTGAAATTGAAATTAGCTAAAATACAAGCGAGCACTGGTCTTACATGGCCAGATGCCTTGCCATTGGCCCTTTTGTCAACAAGGACGACAGTACATTCTCGTGTGGGACTTAGCCCATATGAAATTGTTTTTGGTCGTCCAGCCAATGTTTGGGGTGTGCCAAGGCCTAAGAAGTATAGCGACATTGAGTACCCTATGTTGGTGGATTACTTACATGACTTGACTGATAAATTACGTGTTCTCCACCAACAGGTCTATGACAGCTTACCGACAGCGACTGCGGATCCAGGCCACACAATTCAACCTGGTGACTTTGTTCTTACGAAGAATTTTCAACGAACTAAGAACTTGGAGCCAAGGTGGGCTGGACCGCGTTTAATATTATTGTCGACTCGGACTGCAGTTAGAGAAGCTGGTAAAAGGAATTGGGTAAATGGTACCCATTGTAAGAAGATTCCATTGTCCTTACCTTATGACAAGTGGGTGTGGGGAGGTGTAGCAGATTCTGAATGTGAAAGAATTCCTAGGTTTGTACCTTTTAGCGACGCACATTTGGAATGGACTCAGTCAGAACGTGCGGACGATGATATTCTGCAAGCTTCTGTGCCCCCACATCTAAGACTGGACACAACAGATCCGGAAACACTTTTTCAAGAGCAAACTGTGCCTGGCAGAGAGCATTACAACCTAAGGCCGAGAAAGGACAAATGAATGGACAAATAAAATTAGAATTTTTGTTGTGAGTTACACCTTTTTCAGACAAGAGACTATTTTTCTTTTTCTTTTTCGAGTCACCATCCATACTCAGCTGCAGGGTCGCGGTACAACCTTAAGGGGTGAGCCGCGAATTGATGAAAGGTCTGTGGTTCTTGGTCGTTAGTACGATCTTGACGCACACTTAAGTGAAGAAGGTAATAGCCGCGAGCAGCACGTTAGAGGATGGAGTCTTTTGTATCTGAGAAAAGTGTTGAGAGAATTGATTTTAAAATGAAAATGTGTACATTGGCTCGTAAGAAATGTTTTTAATATTGTGTTTCTTGATGCTTTTGAATATTACATTGGTTTGTCTGGGTTGGATTGTCTATGTTACACAACAGACGCCTGTACCTACGTCCCAACCTACTCTGTCTTTTCCTACTGTTCCTTCGTATGAGTTTCACACTTTGCCTGAACATGAGCAGACACGAAGATCAGAATTTGTTAACAATTCATTTATACAGTTGTTGCATCAGCATCAGCTAGTAGTAAATACAACAAACTGTTGGGTATGTGGTCTTATGTCTCATACGACAGATAAGGGAATGCCATATTTGGTTTTGCCTTTTTCGCCTAATGGGTCAGTATGGGCACTCCAAGCAATGTTTATTTATGCGAATGAAGCATCTCCTGTACGTTCCGTCAAAGATAATGCGAGTAATAATGCCTTGATACAGGGAATAGTAGATATGATCAGAGATATTGATGCGTATAATGCTATCCCTAAGGATGGAGTACGAGCAAATACTGGTTGGAACAAGACTGGATATAGCATTAGTCTGACAGAGAAGGAGAGACAAAAAAGGTCTCCGCCTATTTGGATTGTACCCCACCGAGGTCACCTTTGTCTGCAAGGTAATGGTCAGAATCCGAGAGCTCAGCTTGGTAAGAGTGCGTGTGTTCACACCTATGTCTATGCATCCCAGAGTTCTCCACCGTTTGTGCCAGCTAAAGGCACATATTTTGTTTGTCACGACAGAGCCTATACATGGTTGCGACCTGATTTTTCAGGTACATGTTATGTGGCATTTTTGCTTCCCCCTCCATACACTGCTGTTTTCAATTACCATAAGACAAGATATGGTAGAGGTGTTATCGATGCGAAAGATACTGTCGCATAAGAAGCTGGAGACTTCTTCAAGGGTTTTGTGCCCTTTTGGGGTCCTATGGCCAATAGTAGGAATATTCGACTGCTTACGAGAGTGGTTGAGGCCACTATAAATGAAACTGCAGGTGCTCTTAGCAATATTACAGCTGAGCTTCAGGCGGATCATCTTATGACATTACAAAACCGTATGGTTTTAGATATCATATTAGCAGATAGAGGTGGGGTATGTAAATTGATCGGGTCTAGTTGCTGTGTTTTCATACCAGATAATGCCCCGACAGTGTACCAAGCCATCGTGAAGTTATATAAGTCCGCTGAGTCTATACATGTAGACGAAGGGAACTGGTCATTGACTGGATGGATTTGGGGACTGTTGTCTAAATGGGGATGGAAGATTCTGATGTTCCTTGGTATGGCTTTAGCTATCCTTTTCTCGTGTTGTCCGTGCATCCAGTGTGGTCCCGCCATTTGTAGTCTTTGTGCTACAATCTGTGTGAGAAGACCTGTCCCGAGAGAAGTGAAGGATAATAAGATGATGCTACAGCAACACCTTGATGACCTGATGAGAATAGATATAGACCTGGATTCAGATTGACATGAGGTTCTGTGATTCTCGAACCGGACTCCATTTTGTTCGAGTTGTTTGTGATGCCATTTTGTGTTGCCCTCACGTAGGCCTATGGAGGTAACCAAACGAACAAAGTTGCATGGGCTTCATTGTTCATGTACGTATTAACTAGGCCTTTTCTGACTTGTGAGTGAACTGCAGGACGCTGACCCCGTCACCTGAAACTGACCCTTTGCGAAGCCAATTTTCCTGGCTGATCATTGTCTGAGATTGCCAATCGATGTTCAGGATATCGTTAACTTTAGTGCCCTTGTACATATCTTATCCTATTCAGCATCTGAACTATTTCCTTTTCTTATGACTTTTCATTACATGTATAGTGCTTTCAATTATGGGTTTGTCCGGCTTGTAGAAATCGAATTTGGGACATTCCTAATAATTAACTTGTGGGTTGGTACAATGTAAATCGAGCTTTTATGATGTGATAATGCGTGAGAAAATGTATTTCATTCGTCAATATTTGTCGCAGTGGGTGTGCATTTATAATGAGCAAATTGTAGATAAAAAGTGATGTCTTGCTCTACGAAAATTAAGCAGTTTCCTGAGTTGTACACCGTGTTGTATTGCTGTGATTACTGTTACTAGCTGCAGCTAATAAATTTGATCTTTGACGCCATCCAGAAGTATTCCGTGTCTCTGTATACCAAGACAGGAGAACCCGAAGACTTTGGGTATGCCCCTGATGCCGCTGGGTTCTAAAACCCGGTTCTTCACCCCCCACACCTCCCCCCCTCAGCGCCTTGAGACCCTAACGGGTGAGTAGCGTGCTTACAATTCTCTGATTGATTGACTGATTGAGTAGCAGTTGGTGAGTTTTTATAGTGCAGACCCTCCCTTTGGCTGTAAGGCTGTACTCCAAGCCATCCTATTCTGTGGATGCATGGATATCTGGGCATCTAGCTGACCAGTTATCTAGCCAAAACAGATAGCTCTAGCTTAGCAATTTCTTCTAGTATTTTTTCATTGTGTCTGGTTATTTGACTGCCTGCTCTAGATTATATTTGGGAAATAAAATGGAGAAGTACATATTTGTTTCAAAAGCCTCAAGGTGATTTCTATGTGATTGAAGGGGATGTTCTGCGGAGTGTCTGATGACAAGGTCCGTAATTCCAGCATAATGGCCTCCAACACAGCCCAGGGGCTGCAAGGGATATGCTTTCTTGGCACAGATGAAATGGATATATTCCTTTCAACAGCAATATTAATGAAACAACATCTTCGTAGGGGGTGGCGGTGTGACGCATAGTCTCTACCACAGTATTGAATTCACTTTGGCCCACAAAGATGCTCCAGTTAGTTGGCTTTCAATGATTGTTAAATAGTACACACACTGAAAAAGCAAGATCTATGGCATCTGACACGTAGTACCTCACCACCAAACTTTTTTGGTAATCAGGTGACACTTTTCTATAGCACTGAACTGTCTCAAGGCCTCTTGTACATATTCTCTTCCACAATATTCCCCGTTTTGAGGGTTTAATCATCAGCGCCTTATTCTCCTTGAGTGTTTGCAGTATCTTATATTGTGACTAAGATTTATTTTATTTTGGATAAAAGTACTTCGCAAATGTTTTAATTCCTTCACCATCCTTTCATGAAAGACATCTTCACTGTCATAAGGCAAATTGGGCATAAACCGTGACCTTGTATAAAAATGGTTTTACAATAATCATCTGCCCATAGGGTTCAAAATCTGAACAGCAGCCTCCTCATTGTGAACATTCGCCCAATCTGGAATGCCTATTCCCTCATCTCCATGTTCAAATCATTAGTTGCAAATATACCCTCTGGCCCGATTCACAGAAGTAATCTGAGACGAAAGTCTAACTTTTCGACTTTCGGTATTCACAAAGGGCATTTACGAGACTTTTGGTCTAAGTTAGACTTTTGGTCTAAACTTAGATCAAAGCCTAACTTTAGTAGTATTAAAGTTAGACTTTTGGTCTAAATTAGACTTTTGGTCTAAACCTAGATCAAAGCCTAACTTTAGTAGTATTAAAGTTAGACTTTTGGTCTAAATTAGACTTTTGGTCTAAATTTAGACCAAAAGTCTAACCTTACTACTCGCAAATACCCTTGGTGAATACCAAAGGTCGTAAAATTAGACTTTTCGTCTCAGATTACTTCTGTGAATCGGCCCTCTATGTCCCCAGTAGTCCAATTGGTAGGATTGTATGACGTTTTATAATGTAACACTGGGATTTGTTGGACCAATGATCATATTATGCTGGTTTTGCAATTTTTGTCAATTTGATGCAAGAAAACTGTATAAACCCTTGAATTTACGGGTGAGTTATGAACTATTTTCAAGACCTTTCCTATGCAGAGTTTTTATATAGCGCGAACTAGACCCGAACTGAATCAGGTATCAGAGCGCTTTACATAGCACCAGTTATGCCCAGGGATGATGTTTTGCTTCAAACCTGATGCTTATCATTTCCCTGATGTTGCTATTCATTAGTGATTCATTTGCATTTACTATTTCTGTATTGTACCTTTTTGAATTTGTTACAAAGCTTCATGGCTTTTTTTCCAAATTTATGATCTCAAACTCCTTTTCTGAGTCAGTTCTTTGTTGTTCATTGTATTTATGGAATGCTATTTTGACTTTTGGCTGTTGGGGCTCATAACTTTGAGGTAATACTGTCCCCGATCCACCCAATGTGTGGGCTCGTCAATGATATATAGATTTACTAGGCTCCCATGCACCCACACACAAACTGCAGCAAAGATTTTGGTTTAGTTTATATGCGGTTATATTGGTGGGAGAGAAATGTTGCGGGTAATAGACAAAAAAGTGTAGAGACTTTTCCATTTTTCTTCACTCATTTTTAATCATGCACACAGTGCCCGCCTTAAATTATTGTTGGAAGAATTACATCATAGAGCAATTCCACAAGAAGAAATTCCAGAAGCCAAAAGCAAGGCCAATAGCAATCCCTAACCATTTAATTCCCTCTTGAATTTGCATTAATTAAAATTCTCTTTAAAATCTTTCTTTGCTAGTGAACTTCTTAACTAGGCCTCAGTTAATACTATTCCGGGAGGTCATCGGGTGGATCCGACCAAATAACAGTTCTTCTGTTGTACCAGATCTGAGAACTTGGCATTCACCCAGTGCTTCGAGTCAGTCTAGCAGACAGACAGCGGGCAGTGCCAACTCCATTGAGTGAACTTCTGTGAACCTGAATTGCAGTTGTCTGCTATTAGCCTAGAGATGAAACCCAATGACAGGATTAGTGATGAGATGACCAGGAGCCCGGGCACACACATTAATCAACATCGAAAGAAACGATGAGCCCTGCAAAACCAATAAGACAGGAGGAATGGGCTGGCAACAATTTAGTCCTCCATGGAATAATCTGAATTTCAGAACAGACAGCTGGAGTCTTAATGTTAAAAAAATTTAAATATACATCTGTTGGTTTACTTCCCCTGTTTGGGTGCAAATTTAAGAAGTGTTAAATTCACTACGAAAACTCCTGGAAAGCTACAGCAGTTGCAGCTTTCCAGCGGTACTCCTGGCAAGGTTTTGTGAATTCCCAATTACACCTATTTATGTATGTATGGGTATTCCTATATGTATGTATGTATTTATTTATTGATTTATTTATTAACTGCTTCATGTGGTGCTCTGGGAAAGTTAGGGTGATTTACAGGTCAGATAAATGAAAATAAATAAACTAAGATGGTGGATAAATGAATTGCAAGATGATAATGACTTACAACATAGGTCTTAATTGTTAAGAACAATAAACATGAGCCTTTGGACAAGATGCTGAATAAGTATATTGAGTTAGGGTATTATGTGTTGTCTAAAAGAAGAAGAAGTGGGCTTTGATCTTATGTCAGTAGGCAAGGAATATCAGGCATTAGTAGTGGCAGTAGTGAAAGAGTATTTGTGGGCACACAAGGTCATGAACCTGCAGAAACCTCAACTTTTGAGAATATTTTGTCTTCCAGACGTGGTGAATAATTAGGATATTTACGCTGGGTGAATGCCTTTATAGTTGAGGTAAGAGTTTGAAATGAATTCTAGCAGGAAGAGGCACTCTATGAAGATGCTAGAAAAAAGAGTAATATGATCGACTCTTTTTGTCCTGGTGATAATTCTGGGTGGGGAATTTAGATTTGCCATGATTCGTGTAAATGAGGACTGTTGGCCAGCATCAATGATACCACTATCAAAATAAGGTCTGGAGATGTTTTAGCAGTGTTGTTTGCAAGTGGTCGGAAGAGATTTAGCGGCCGATTAGGATGGCGGGCGGACTTTTGTCTGCCCGCCACCCTAGCGGTGCTGGGTCCGGCCGCCAGTGGTGCGGTGGTCCGGGACCTGCAATTAGGATGCCACCATGGCGGTGGCATCCTCTATTCCCAGCATTGTAGCAGGAGGTGCTCACAGCTCCGCCCGCCACAATGCTGGGAATGCACTGTGAGCATTGTCATGCACAAGGTGACAGGCACAGCGCGGTGCCTGCCACCTTGTCCATGACAATATAAGGGGGTACCATAGGTACCCCCGATGTGCACCCCCGCCCTACATCGTAAACGTTTGTTGACTTGACTATTTGGCTGATGTGAAGGATAGTGTTCAACTGTGAATGCAAAAATGCCAATTATATTCATGCAATTGTACTTTTATTTCGTTAACCGTTTATTTTCTCAATGGGTAAACGATATTCTTACTTAAGAAACTCTATCCCTTTACATCCAACTTTTGGGGGGGGTTTACGTCCCATTTCCATTGTGGAAATAAATGTAATCCTGCTTGTGACAGGAATACATTTCTGACGGTTTTCAGTGTAGAAATTCTTGCTCCCAGCCCTTGGAGAAAGATGTACTCATTCATAATGTTACTTCATGTTCAATGTGAATAGATTTACATTGAGCAGCAAGGCCTGGTAGATCAAAACATGACGCCTATTGGAAGAAGCCAATAGGAGTTGATCCAAATTTTTTTTTATTCTGGGCTTGATCAGCGGTTGAGCTAAAATCGGAATGTTGTACAACACAAAGCACGGTAAAGTATACCACTGGGTAGCATCTTCAAGGGGATAGGGATAGGAACACAGACATGTTGCAAACATGCAGTATAATTAATGCTGCATATGAAGGCATCCTAACAATAATTTCCTTTATGTATAGTGGATCATTCCATACTTCTACCATTTCTAAGGCCACCAATTACAGCCCATGCATATGAGAAACTAGTGCATATAATTAAACAAATAGTACAGAAACGATTATGACGCTGAGATTTGTATACCTGCACAATTTAAAGCCCAGCCATTGCACCACAGCATGGCCTGCTAATGTTGTTGTAAATGACATCAAAAAGAACCACCAGCAAAAATCAGGAGCAAAATCCCCAAAAACACAATTCAAGCAACAAACAAATAAATAAGTACTGATACCACAAAAAAGAACAATCATTAAATGCAGCATATATACATATAAACTTTCACTTCAACTAAAGCCACAAAAACAAACATACAACAAACACAAATAATAACGATACACACAAACACTATCGCATGCAGCAGAAAGAGTAATCAAAAATGTAACCAACAACAGAAATCCATAAAAGACCAGTAATCACTGCAATAAAGAACACCCAAAGAAAAGAAAAACCACACTAGTTGATTGAAAGACCCACACATCCCTATAGAAGATGCACACACACACGTGGCCAGCACCATGGACGCAGCACTGATTGACCACTACACTACCCTGCAACATATAACATTTAGAGTCCCATTCATCGGATCCTGCAGCAAGACGATGCGGCAGCATAGCGCAACAGGTCAAAACCAACCTGAAGACAGAGATGGGCATTGATCCTATGGAGCAAAATCAATTAAACATGACGCCGCTGGACATCCTAAAAACATATAACCCTGACATCAGCAACATAAAAACTCATCCTGTCTCTCATTACAGATGACCTGAAGACTAACAGGGGCATACCAACTGCTTCTCTCCCTTGTCATCAATTTGTTTACAGCAGAGCATTTCTGCACACTTGTCTCCTTACTGCAATCAGTGGAACAGGAGCATGGATTAGCACAACCCACTTTTACCAGGTTCCTCAACCAAGTCATAAACGCCCCACTTAAAAGTGCAAACTAACACAACACTCTCCCCACAGACACACCAACAGTAAATGCTGGTAGATCCTAGTTTTACTTTGGCTGATTTACAAATGTGCTTGAATCTATTATTTGTGTATTTCTCACCAGTGTTTCCACAGGAGCGAAATGAAACAAGATGTAAGGTCCCAACTTCCCTGCACCACCTAGACCACCCAGCTATGTCAAAGCACGTCGTGGTAAGAGGGGAAAATAGGGTAGAGAGTACACCGGTCCCACGGAGCGAACCCAGAGGGGGACCCGAGTATCTCTACGTCTTCCTTGTACGTAAAGAAGAAAGGATATCAGTAGACATTAAATCTTCCTATATATATGCAAGATCAGTATACTCTACTACATATATATGTTTCTTCATGCATTAACTGCCTGTATAATTCCCCTCTTTCCGAAATTAAGTGAATGAGTGCATACACAGGGTTTGTATACAGTATATGGAAACAAAAACAGAGAAGACAGATGCATTTGGAACATATTGATATTGAAATAGCTCTTATAGGAAATGAATGAATAAAGCACCCGACCGACCTATAAGCATTCTGTGTCATGTAGTTTAAATAAAGGCCAAAAATATAAACTTTACCTCCTCGTCTGGCTTCCTCGCCACAGTAATAACCAATGAGCCTTCTGCTCCCACAGAAACTCCAAGAAAAAGTTAACATACTAGTCTCCCTATCCCTCCAATATGGTACCCAGTGGCTACAACCGATCGCATAAAAGGTCACATCATCCAGAGCATGACCTGTTTTTTTGTTTCTGCACTACTCTGAGTGCTGTTCCTGTTCCAAAGATCAAGTATGTGGGGGCAACGATCCTGCTCCAGGGGACTCTTGGGCCCGAACGGGGGGGGGAAGGGGAGGGTGGGGAATGTGTTTCCTGTCTTCCACCTTTTTTGTACTTCCTCCTCAGTCCTGCGATAGTGAACTCTCGGAAGAGCCTTGGCGTCATGTCTCGCATTGAGAGTCTTCTGCCGAGTCCTGCTCTAGCAGACTCAGCAGGTCTTGGGTTTTGTCTTGGTCCTGGCATTTCATGTTGGCTCCGTAGGGGTTTGGGAGGGACGCCTGAGTTCTCAGAATGGCTCCCTCCTCCCCAGTCTCTTACCGGCTTTCCGCAGGATGACGGCTTTGTTTGGTATGAGCTGGTCGTCGGCCTGTGGGGGCGTGGCTTCATGCCGGCTCCTTGCGGGTGGGCGCATTCGTTGTGACAGCGCATTTTGCAGGGGCTCATTAACGTTACGTACGCGCTAGGGGCGTGCCGATGGCTGACCTAGAGCATTTTTTTGTGGTTGCCATGGCAATGGAACACTTTTTAAGCGTCCTAGCTTGCCATAGTGTGTTAATCTGCAAACACAACAATGATGGACAGAATGTGGATCAATGTCACACATTCACCCCAGTCCAAAGATCTGGGCCCAAATCCATCGTTTTTCCACTCCACACCACCCTGGGTTAGACAATGGCGATATGCAAATCAGCGCTGACCCTGTGCCCCATGGGAACAGTCCAGTCCGAACTACAAAAGCCATGTCCTTCCCAGAACGGAAACAAGCATCCGAGGACCGGCCCGGTTTCGAGGTAACACCTCTCATCAGCCCGGCTAGCTTGATTCCAGTGGTGTGGAGTGCCTGGGACTCACGTCTGGCATTTTTGTTGTGGCAAGGATGGAGGAAGATGCTGAGTTGGCTTCTGCTCATACTGGATCTGCAGACATGGTCCCTTCACTGGCTGTGATGCAATAGATGGATCATACTGCTGTTGCTGCAGCTTTGCATGACAGGAAGTCTGTTCCTCCATCTAAAAAGGCTAAATGTGACCCTGTTCCCTCCAGGACTCTGATGGGGAGGAAGACGTAGAACTTAAGGGTCGTTTTGTGCAGGGATCAGATCTGAAGGCACATTCGCTCCAACCTGTTGTTTCCGGAGTCTGATGTTAATGTAGAAGACACAGATTTCATTTCGCAGTATCAAAAGAAAGAGCCGGAGTCGTTGCCGCTCCACTCCTCTATCTTCAAGGTGTTGGAAACTGAATAGAAGGATGTGGATGTGGATAACTTTCCCAGGTTTTTGGCCAAAAGATATCCATTGCAAGACTTTGCTGTTAAATATCCGGCCTCGATGAAGGTGGATTCTTTGATGGCTGTCATGTCTTCTCAGGGTGCTATTATTTCTGAGGATCTTCCCCGGGAGACCCGGTTGATAAAAAGGTGGATGCGCAATGAAGCACACTTTTGCCACTGCCAATTTTTCCATTAGGGCTGCTACCTATTCCTTCTATGCCATCCAGTCTTTGTTGAAAAACTTCCAATAGTTGGCTGAGTTGTTGGACCAGGGCAAAGACGTTTCTCCCACTCTCGCCCTGATGGATCAACAGGTGCGGCTCCTTTCTGACATTTCCTTAGATTCCTTGAGGGCAGCGGCTTCTGCGGCTGGGTCTTCTGTGGCCGTTTGTTGCCAATTGTGGTAACGTTCTTGGAAGGCCGATGCTGCACAGAAGGGTTTGCTCATGAAAATCCCTTTTTCTGGAGTTAAGCTTTTTGGTAGTCCCTTAGAGGATATGGTCAAGAGGTCTACGGAGGATTGTAACCTTTGGAGAGAGCAGGGCATTCACGCGTTTATGGGGCTCATAGGGCTTTTGGTCCTGCTCATCAAGGGCGGGCTCCTCAGCCCTTTCGTGGAAGGAGGTGTGGCCGGGCTGCTCCTTCCTCTGACAAGACCCGGTTCCCTGCCATATCGTCCTCCTCTTCTACTCCCTTCAAATCATGACTGGGTTGCTCCAGGAGTGGGTCCTGAGGGGGGAAACTGTCTCTCTTTGTGGACAGCTGGATGCGAACTATCTCGGATCAATGGGTTCTTTAGGTGGTGTCGGAAGGTTTTCGCCTTGGGTTCGTCCAGACTCCCCTAGCTGTTTTCGGGTTACTCCTTGCCTCAGGGACTCTCTGAAGAAGGTGGCTCTGTTGGAGGGCATCTGTTGTCTTGTGGAAAAGGGCACTGTTGTTCCAGGGCCCATGGATCAGCTGGAGCTGGGAGTGTACTCTATTCTCTTCCTGGTAGAGAAACACACCAGGGTCCCCAGACCACTGTTGAATCTGAAGTGGTAGAATTGGCTCATTCCTCCCATAAAGTTCAAGATGATGTCCTCACAGGTGATCCTACCTCTGATCTATCGGGGGGATTTCTTCGGCTTCCATTGACCTGCGGGATACATATCTCTTTATTCCGGTCCATCTGGAATCTCAGAAGTTTCTCCGATTCTGCGTTATGGGCAATCATTTTCAGTTCAAGGTATTACCCATTGGCCTGTGTCCCTCCCCTCAGGTCTTTACTAAGGTTCTGGCCCCTCTGATGGGGCATTTACATGCGAGGGGAATTAATATCGTTCCTTACTTGGATGATTTGTTGATTTCTGCTTCTTCTTTCTCTAAGGCAGAGCTCCATGTCCAGGAGGTTTGCCAGGTCCTGGAGGGTCATGGATTTCTGGTGAATCAGAAGGAGTACTGCCTGGTTCCTTCTCGGGATCTGACATACATTGGGGCTCACTTCAGGACTCAGTAGGGGTTGGTGTTCCTGCCTCATGCACTGAAATTGACTCTGATGGCAGAGATTCGGTCCCTGTTGTTGAGGACTTGCCCTCCTGTGAGACTGTGGTTGACGGTCTAGGGTCTGATGTCCACCTCCTTGTTGGTGGTTTCTTGAGCTCGTCTCCATTTGTATCCTGTGGTGAACCATATTTTATCTCATTAGCACCCCTGTGGTCAGGACTTCAATCTGGGAGTTCCTGTGTCAGCCCAGGTGGAAGAGGATCTGGGTTGGTGGTCGGACAACGATCATCTGTCCAGGGGTTGTCTGTTTCTTATTGTTCCCTGTCAAGTGGCCACTTCACATGCCAGTCTGCTAGGCTGAGAGGCTACTCTGAACAACTCTTCGGTGCAGGGCAAGTGGTCGAGGGCTCTGATGTCTTGTTCCTCCAATTACAGGGAACTGAAGGTGGTTCAGTTGGGTATCTTGGCGTTTGCTGCCTTGCTGGAGGATCTCCATGTTCAGGTCCGGAAGGACAACCAGGTGGTCATGTCATACATCAATCCTCAGTGGGGTTGCAGGGTTTGTTCCCTCAGTTGCCTCAGTAGCCTCATTTGTTCCTGGGCGGAATCAAAGTTGACATCCCTGTCGGCGGTTTATCTCCTGTGCCGGGAGAATGTGGTGGCAGACAGTCTGATCAGGGTATTTCCCTCCAGGGGGTCTTTCTCGCTGACCAAGGTGATGTTCCAGATGTTGCAGAGGAAGTTTGGGTGTCCGGTGGTGGTCTTGTTTGCGTCTCCGGACAATGCCAAGATCCATTGTTTCTACATGATTATGCCTTGATCAGAAGTTTGGGGGTGGATGCGATGTCCTTCCTGTGGCAGAGGGGCCTGTTGTATGCCTTTGCGCAGGTTCCCCTAATTCCCGCAGTTTTGCAGAAGATAAGGAGTGAGGGGACATTGTTGCTTCTGGTGGTTGCGGGTTGGCGCCGCCACCCATGGTTTCCTCTTTTGTTTGAGTTGGCGGTGCGTCCGGGTTGGACGTTGCAGTTCCATCCGTATCCATTGATGGGCCCTCTGGTTCCTCTTCCGGTGTTCGGGCCATGGGTCTTCAGGCTTGGATCTTGAACGGTGTACCCCGATCCAGAGTAGCTGTTCCTTGGAGGTTGCGGTTCTTATACAGCAGTCCAGGTGACCCTCGACTTTGAAGTCTTACGCTTAGCATTGGGACAACTTTGCTGGTTGGTGTCTATGCCATGGTTGGTATGTTGAGAAATTGGATCCTACTCGGGTCCTGAGTTTTTTGAAGGAAGGTTTTTATTTGGGCTTAGATTCACCAGGAGCCCGCATACAATAAGGCCAACAACAGTACCCACAACACCACTGAGTGTGCTTTGGAATTTAAAAGGGACGTTTCCGGTGCTTTCACCACACAGTGAGGCCTAAGAGACAGATAACATATGCCACATTGTGATTGTTTGTTTCATCCTAAACAACGTAGAATCGTGGTCCAAAGTGTGCCAATGCCAAAGATGGAGGAAGAGATGCATGTCACCATTGCCATGGAGGAGGATACACAGGTGGGCCATGTCCCACATAAACAAGCGGTAGATGCTGCTGGCATCTGAAGCAATATCAAGAGTTACATATGAACTGTGAAGCAAAACATGTCCTGCTTGAGGTGCATGTAACATATTTCACAGTTTATACCAAAAATCAATGCTCATTAACACATTAGACAGAAAAATCTAGTGTAAAGTATTCATTTACAAAAATCAACACCTCCCATCTCCTCCTAATAATACCCACGCTAACTCAAACGATCCACCCTCTACAATAATTTTATATCCAGCATATCATCTATCATATAACTTAAGTACTTTACCCTAATAGCCTCACCAAGACCTATCCCATCTTCTTACCACTATGATAAAATACACCTAAGAAGGGTTTTTTGGGTCAGGGATTGATTCAGGCACTCAGCTATTAAACGCTATTGAGTGTGGTGTCAAAAACATGTAGATGCAATATGGTGCTAGCTAGGCAAGGGGATACGCCCTATAACCTCTTAATTAAGTATGGAAAACTCCACACCAAACAAACAACAACAAATACTGGTATTCCTGATTACTTCATCTGCCCTACAAAAAGCCCGGCCGGATTGGAATTATCACCGGCTAAGTGCCCTGAAGAAGTCGCGGAGCATTACTCCATTGTGCGACGAAACACGTGTCGGCTGGCTTGTTCTACGTGCCCTTACTGTTGAAAAGGAATAAAAAGAATCTACTCGATTGAACTTTGAATTCGAATTACCTCAAGACTTTTTCGCTCCATCTGAATGAGATTTTTTGTGTCTTTCAATTTGCTTTTCACATGAACTTGATTTTATCTTATGTGGGCCTAGGCATTTGTTGTTCTTACCACTATGATCTAATATCAACCCGAACCCCCCACTATCCCTGTGCTCCAAACCGTAGGCAAAACATTGCTGTGGTTCATTTCTTTGATGCATGTGGCTCCCTGTTGCATAAGAATGTGACACATAAACTGACTGCATCCAGTCAATCTGGATGGAGAGATGTGGGAGGATTGAGAGGATGTGGGATTTGAGTGGACATGTGAGGGACGGTGCTGTCAGTGTCACTGAATTAGATGGCTAACTGGATCTGTTGCATGCCATTTAGGATCTGCCCCAGGGTGGCAAAGGCAGCTCCAGTAGCACTTTGAGCCACCATCATGTGCCAGCTTTATGCATTAATACTGATGCCATGTGGTGTATAGTGCGGGTCAAGGATCTTCTCTGTCTAGCTGCGGAGGTAGAATTGGCTTAACCCCTTCGCTGCGGGGGGTAATTCCCCCGCTATGCTCGGGGGCGGGGGCGCGCACAGCACCCCTATGCTCATGACGAGCTCAGCTCGTAATGAAACACGGCGCCCCGGTGCTCATGACGAGCTGAGCTCGTCACAGCTGCACCCGTTCCCGTGGAACGCTCAGCACAGCAGGGGAATTATCCCCGCGTGTGAGCATTCCACGGCTCATGACGCGCTGAGCTCGTCATGAGCACCGGAACACCGTGCCTCATGACGAGCTCAGCTCATCATGAGCATGGAAGGTGTTAATCGTATGTATAGGTAGGTCTTCCTGCCTATGCATTCAGGATGCCTCCTACATGGAAAGGTACCAAATGTATTGCAGGGCTGAGAGTGACTCAGGAGAATTGGTTATGGTCCTGCGTGCCTTGCTGAAGGACCGAGAATGCCTGGCTGCTGCAGTTTCAGCTGCATCTGTGCTTTTTAGATGGGGGTGCTCCATGCCCCACCTCCCACAGAGGCCTCAGTTAACAGGACATGCTGCACTTCTGCATTCTCTAAGACTAGAGTGCACGTCTCTAGCTGCTATGTGGTTCACCAATTCATCCTCCACATTCAATGGCACAGTAGTATTTGCGGTAGAGAGTCCAAAAGCAGCAGTTGAGGCCATTTTGGAAAAGGTGTTAGGGGCTTCTGAAGGCAGTAGGACTATGAAGCAGGAGAGGGCTTAAGTTCTGTTGAGGGTGGTGGGCTGTGGCCAGATCAGAGAAGTCAGATGAAGATGTTCATACTTTTCATTAAATCATAGACAAGCTATTACATTTTAAATTCCTGTGACGTGCATACATTACCCCTTTCAAGTTGCATCGCATGGACCCATCCCGCTCGCAAGCATGCCCCATGTGCCATTCTTCGTCAGCAGACTTTGCGCATATGACATGAACGTGTGACCTATTGGCTAAATATTGGGGGGTAATCTTTGAAGAAGTGTCACGAATGACATATCTTGAACTTACGCCTGCTCCATTTTTGACATTCGCGTTGTTTGTTCACAACATCCCGAAGTCAGCAGGATGCTTTGTGGTGATAGCACTATTGCTAGTTAAAAGGGAGTTGGCCATTAATTGGGGCAGTAAACACACGTCAACAATAAAGGCATGGCTGCACAGTTTGACGCATTGTAACACGAACAGTGACTTATATGCACAGTTGCAGCCACCGACATCTACACCGCATGATATGTGACAACCACGGGCGTGGCTTGGACAGCAATGAGGACGGGCGCTTGAGTCCGTTACCTCCACCATCCCGAGGAAATAACAGCGATTTAGTAAGCGAAATAAACCAGCGCAACAGCCAAAACTGCAAGCACAGACATATGAACGTCAAGCGCACAGACTGAGGCACCCCATTACAGCCATAGAAAATCGCCAAGCAAAGAAACGGCCCTCAACGCAAGACAAGGACAGACGCGAAGAGGAGCAGAAATAGCGCCGCACCGGTGCTAACCAGGGCAAGAGAAGATCTAGGCCCGAGAAAAAGAAAGTGAAAAGGACCGGAAACGGAGCACTCACCTGAACTACCAAGCAAGGTTAGTGCTAAGAGTTTGGAAAAAAAGAGAGCACATACCCGCGAAACCGCGAAAGAGAGCTGATTAACAATCGGGCAAAAACGAAACTGAAGGCGAACACTGGCAGTGGCCATCTTGGCCAGCACAGAACCACAGGACGATTATAGTACGCGAGAACGTGCAGAAGGAATACAAAGGCGCGCCTGCCACGCCGGGGGTAACATCCTAAAGCACAGCACTGGGAGTCGGTGAAACCACAAACCTGTGAGTGCATACAAGTAATACTTATCGAAAGGCAACCACCCAACGGGGGTATATGAAACTGAAAGTGCACACTGGAAGCGGCCATCTTCGCTAGCAGACACCAACCAAACAGAAGATCAACCCTGGACGATCGCGCGCTGGCGACAACAAGCCAAAGGTGAACAGGGTGAATACGAAATTGCAGGTGCTCACCACTACCAACCAACGCAGCCAAGACCAAGGGAAACGGCCCACACGAACCTAGTGGTGCCCACACAATCAATCGCCCAGGCCAACAAGGTCCGACCCAGTGCGGTAAAGTAGACTAACAGAACAGAAGGACAAACGCGAGCAGTTAAGTGTCCGTCCCAGGGCGCGGAGGAAGGGAAAGACGGAGACCACAGCGCAGACCACACGAGGCATACGAAACTGAAAGTGCACACTGGCAGCGGCCATCTTGGCCAGCACACACGTACTTAACGCGGAAAGCTCAGCGAACAAGGCAGAAGGCAAAACGAGCGTTGGCACAAAGGGGGAAAGCAACTAACAGGCCGACTCAGGGGGCACAAAGTAAGAAAAAGACGGCGATTTAAGCAACAGCACCGAGGACCATACGAAACTGAAGGTGCACACAGACAGCAGCCATCTTGGCCGGCACACACGCACTTAGCGCGATAAACTCAGCCAACAAACAGAAGGCAAAACGGGTGCCTGTGTCAAAAAGGGAAGCAGCCAGAAGGCCGACCCAGGGGGCGCAAAGCAGGAAAACGACGGTGATTAAAGCAACAGACCCACGGGACATACGAAACTGAAGGTGCACACTCGCAGCGGCCATCTTGGCCAGCACACATACACTTAACACGACTGGCTCGACGAACAAAGCAGCCATCTTGGCCAGCACACACGTACTTAACGCTACAAGCACGACGAACGAGCAAAGGGCAAAACGAACGCCTGCACAAAGGGGGAAGCTGCTAACAGGCCAACACGGGAGGCGCAAAATAAGCAAAAAGACGGCGATCAAAGCAACAGCATCACGGGACATACGAAACTGAAAGGGCACACTGGCAGTGGCCATCTTGGCCAGCATACATACACTTAAGGCGACTGGCTCGATGAACAAAGCAGAAGGCAAAAGAAGCGCCAGCACCAAAAAGGGGAAGCAGCCACTGGCCGACCCAGGGGGCGCAAAGTAAGAAAAAGACGGCGATTAAAGCAACAGAAACACGGGGCACACAAAACTGAAGGTGCACACTGGCAGCAGCCGTCTTGGCCAGCACACACGTACTTAACGCGACAAGCTCGGCGAACAAGCACAAGGCAAAACGAGCGCCTGCACAAGGGGGAAAGCGGCTAACAGGCTGACCCAGAAGGTGCAAAGCAAGAAAAAGACGGCGATTAAGCAACACATCACGACTCATACTAAACAGAAGGTGCACATTGGCAGCAGATAGCCAGGCCAGCACAGTGGAAGAAGCCCGAAATACGTAGGGCAAAACAGCAAGGGTACACGCAAAGAACGGAATACCTCAGACAGAACCATCAAGCGGAACTGGCGGGTGCTAAAACAAGGACAAGGGCCATCCGTGAGCCTAGCAGGTACAGACTAGACCGCCAGCACACGACCAAAGCCACACCGGTTCCTAGAGGAGAGCACTCCAGCTCAGTCACACAACCCAAGGGCGACAGATTGGACAGCTACCTAGCCAGAAGGTGCCTGAGCGAGATGTCTAGCCAAGAAGGGAAGGTAGTCAACGAAATAAAGAAATACAAAAACAATCCTGACTCAAAACTGACACAACGCTGGACACAATCCTCAGGAAAGTCAACGAAGGCAATGAGGTTGCCAGATCCACCAAACAAACTATCGACAACATGCAACTAGAGCTGGCAGCCATTAGAGCAGACCAACACAACACAAATACCAGGATGGACACGGCGGAAGGGAGAATCAGCGAGATCGAAGACGCAAATACGAAATCCAGTAGAGCCCTGCAATCAATCTCCAAGGCCACCTACAACCTACAGAAACAGCTGACCGAACAAGACGACCGCACAAGAAGAGGCAACATAAGACTACTTGGCGTACCAGAGGGGGAGGAGGAAAAACCCGGATCCTGCGCAGCCCTCCTAGAGGAGCTCATCCAGCATATCACTGGTCTTAACTTTGACAAACACTTCAAACACTTCGAACTTGACAAGGCCTATCGAGTACCAGCGATGAAACTCCAAAGCGCACGTGGCCCTCGCCCGATTATCTGCAGACCCCTCAGATCGCAACAGACCGAGGCAATATTTGCAGTGGGCAGGAAGAACCAAATATTAAAGTGGAAGGACACCAAAATAATAATCACCCAAGATTTCTCGCGCCAAACGGTCGAAACAAGGAAAGGCTTCCTGGCTCTGCGAGACAAAATGAGAAAAGACAATATCACCTTCAGCTTTGCAGGCCCGGAAAATCGTGGACAAAGGGCAAGCGCTGATCTTCGATGACCCGGGAGAACTGAGAAGACACTTACGCGGTCCCCCGGTGGAGGACATGGAGTCGCAACGCACAAAGACACCGAAGAGAAGAGCATCATCGGACAACACGAGTGCAAGCGACCAGGCCTGCAGCGGACAATAATCCAGGCACACAAAAGAGCACTAGGACACGTTCAACGCTTCTACCTCAACTAACATTCTACCTCACGGTATAGCCTGAATCGGGATCAAGTACGCACAAAGAAGACGCTCCCGCCCCACAGGGTGGACACGGTCACCGTATCCGCGAACTAACACTACCTCAACCACCCTGGGACGTGTGGGAGGTCAACATTGTACCAACTCCCGTACAGACCAATTATATATACTTTTCTGATATTCCTGGGTTCATGCACTGCGAAAATATCGCAGACAACTGTAACCCTCGGGGAGGAGGAGTGGGGGAAGGAACTTTGTTGTCGCACGCCCATCTATCAAAATGCGGGGGGAGGGAGGGAGGGGGGGTTGGGGGCGGGGGCGGCAGGGGAGATAGGCCAGTACAGACTATTTATTCCTTTTTTCTTTATTTCTCTACTTCTTTCATTCTCAACGGACACACATACACAGCCATCACGCATCGCAGACAGTCCAGACGGGGCACGCAGGGAGGCACAAGGAGGAGGGTGGATAGGCCAAAACACATAGGAACCACCCATACAGCATCAAGCATGGGCGATAACTTACACCCACGATGACAACGCACAATGACCCCCAACTACTTTCTGACCTGAAAATAACCTCACTTAACGTCAAAGGGCTCAACCACCCGATAAAAAGAAGGAAGATAATGAACTACCTAACTAAACTTAAAAGCGATGTATATGTCCTGCAGGAAACAAAACTTTCTGAAGAGGACGCACAGCACCTAAAGGCGAGCTGGGTTGGACTAACCCTGTGCTCACCAGCCATACACAAAAAAAGAGGAGTAGTAACGATAATAAATAAGAAAGCCAGCCTGACCTTACTCGAACACCAGGCGGACGAAGATGGACGCCTGTTAATCACTAGCCTGAAGCGAGGGGAAGAAACGATACACATAGCCAACATCTACGGCCCCAACATGCAGGACAAGTCCTTATGGGGAGCAGTGGGAGACAAACTCGGCAATCTCCCCCAAGAGGAACTACTGATAGTAGCAGGAGACCTCAACCTGGTACTAGACCAAACCCTAGACAGACACCCACAAAGGACCAGTCACCAAACACAGCCCCAGTACACACTTAGGAACCTATGCGTGAAACACCACCTCAGCGATCCATGGAGACTCCAGAACCCAGACGCCAGAGACTACACATTTTACTCTCACCCCCACAATTCGTACAGCAGGATTGACTACATCTTAATATCAGCCACTCACACTCACCTCATAGAACACACGGAGATTGCACCAAGAACAGTGTCCGACCACTCCCTCATTAGCCTAACACTTAGCGGCGCCACAACAACGCAACTAGCTGTAAATGGAGATTCAATAGTGATATCATTAAGGACCCGACCAATGCAGCAACGATAGAGGAAGCCATCAAAGAATATCTAGAAATTAATGACAAGCCAAACATAGACAAGGGATCACTTTGGGATGCTCTGAAGGCCACAATAAATGGGAAAATTATAAGCATCAAGGCCAAAATAAACAGGGACAGGAAAAAAACAATAGCAGAACTAGAGGGACAAATCAAAGACCTGGAGATGCACAATAGCGTCAACCTAGCAGACAGGGACACACTAACCACCATGACAAAGAAAAAATACGAGCTAAACAAGATACTAAGCGAGAGAGCGGGTACATGGATCAACAGGTACAAAGCCATAAACCTCTGCTCAGCAAACAAAGCAGGAAAGGCCCTGGCATTCTACCTTAAAAGCAAGCAAAGACAACACGCCATAGCAGCCATGACCGACACCAACAAGAAATCTCAAACATCCAACAAAGAGATCCTCAGAGTGTTCAAAGAATTCTATGAGGTATTATACAAAGCAGACAAAGAACTCAAATCCGACGGGGGAGCAACCCTCCTAAGCAAACTCAGCCTACCCAAACTAACAGAGGCACAATGCGCATCACTAGAATCTGAAATAACAGGGGCAGAAATAGATCTAGCAGTAGCGGCCCTAAAAGACAACAAGGCACCAGGTCCGGACGGATACACAGCCAAATTCTACAAACATTTCCGCCCCCATATCAGAAACACACTGAAAGAGGTTTTTACACACTGTATCAAAGCAGGGAGGATGACAAACTCAATGGCAGAGGCCAATATCATAGTCATACCCAAAGAAGGCAAAGATACGCAATTTCCGCAGAACTACAGACCCATCTCTCTAATTAACGTAGACTGCAAAATATACGCAAAAATACTAGCGGGTAGACTCAACACGCAACTCCTAAACCTCATACACAAAACGCAAGTGGGCTACCTTAAAAACAGACTATCCCAAGACAATATAAGACTCCTCTGCCATATAATTAACTGTGCCTCCTCCAACACCAAACCAGCGGTGATGATCGCGTTGGACACAGAAAAGGCCTTTGACAGAGTTTCATGGCCCTTCCTGGACCAGTGCATGCAGAAATTTGGCCTAGGCGAGAAATATAGGTCAATGGTCATGGCTCTGTACAAGGCACCCAAAGCCCGAGTCGTAGTTAATGGAGGCACATCAGAGGCCCTATCTCTGGAAAGAGGAACCAGACAAGGTTGCCCACTATCCCCGGCCCTGTACCTACTGACCCAAGAACCCCTACTGACCATAATTAGGAACAATACCGAATTCAAGGGGGTGGAGGTCAACGGGAACACGGTCCAACTAGCAGCATATGCCGATGACATACTCATTGTGACAGAGGACCCTGAACCCTCAATAGAAGCACTAATGAACACCATCGAAGTTTCTGCCAATGTAGCAGGGTACAAGCTTAACAGAAGCAAGTTCAAATGCAAGCCTATCAACGTTCACACCACCAGATGTTATGAAACTCCGGCCTACTCTGGCAGAAGAAGGCACTGAAATACCTAGGTATCTACTTTGACAGGGACCTCAGGTCAACACTGGAGCATAACGAAAAATCAATACTAAACAAAATAAAAGACAGACTTGACACGTGGTCCCCCAAGTACGTTAGCTGGTGAGGCAGAGTAGAAACCATTAAAATTATGCTAACTCCAATGGTCAACTACCTGCTGAGCATGCTGCCACTGAGAGTCACGGAAGAATTCCACAAAAAACTGTACACAATGAAAAACTCGTTCTTCTGGAGGAGTAAAAAAGCAAGGATCAGCCTCCAGAAACTCAGGCTCAGCAAGGACCTAAGGGGGCTTAACGTCACAAATTTTAAGACTTTCCAAACAGCCTGCCTGGTCATACAAGGCATATACTGGGACACGCAAGAACAGGGTTACACACCAGCCTGGCTGGAGCTAGAGAAAGCTCTGATGGGTGGCATAAACCCGGCGGCCCTCCTCACGTCTAACAAACACCCGGCAGCCACCAACATAATCCTCAAACACCAAAAAGGCCCTACTGCAAGTAGACAAAAGAATGGAGAAAAGTATAAAAAACACAAAAGACGAATCCATTTGGTTCAACACAAAAATCAAATACAAGAACAGCTTACTTAATATAACCCCCTGGCTCCGGCGAGGTATTCACACCCCATCCCAACTAGAGGAACGAGGGTCCCAGACCACCTTCTCCAAGCTACAAAAGGCGCACGACCTCCCTGACATAGAACTATATAACTTCCTCAAAATCAAAGCGGCCATCACCAGAGCAAAACTAAGTAAAGAAGTGCCAACAATACACTAATACATGTCAAACCTCAACAAACTGGGACACCAAACATCACACCTCTACAAACTTCTTAGGGCAAAAACAACAAATCTGAACAAGAAAGTCATAGATTGCTGGGAGACACTAAACGAGGGAAGGCTTAGCGAGAAAGAAAAGGCCCTCCCCCGAGCCTCGGTTAGCAGGCACAAAGTCACCTCAACACTAGCGCAAACAAAATTCTGGCTCCTACACAGGGCGCACTGGACCCCGGCACGCCTAGCAGCGGTCGGCCTAACTGACAACGACTTATGCTGGAATTGTCAGAAACAGAGAGGGGACCTAGAACACATTTCCAGTGCCCTAAAGTTAAACATTTCTGGGGGAAAGTAACAGAGTTCATCCACAGTGTAACAGATCTCCTCAGCATAGTTTACGCATTCACGGCACCGCAGATTCAATCTGCCAATGACAGGAGCCTCATTGACCTGCTCCTCACGGCGGCAACCAAGACAATCCTGTCTAATTGGAAAGATACAGGGAGAGCCACTTTCAAAGTATGGTTCAACTGGGTCACCTTCCTAAGGGGAGCTGATAACATAACGAAAAACCAAACACCACAAGTTGGACGCAGCAACGAGATGTGGCTCTCCCTGGACAAATACCTTGCCTCACAAAAACTGCCGTGAATGCACCTCTCATCCCTACACAGACATACCCCCCTCCACCCCGCGTGACGCAACCAGTCTGCAAAGTATCACTGGCTATACAACCGCTATCCACCGCACCTGTGTCCGTCCTTCCTCTCACTCCCTCTCATCTCACTCCTACTTACTTCTACCCACTATTTCTTCCGACCGTAGGGGGCAATGTATGTACCAGTATGTAAAGACAAGGACTCAAGCAGCCTATTATAACCAGCCCACATTAGCCATAACTTGCATGTATACATTATTACCGATACGTATGTTTGCACTTACTAATGTTGCCTTCGACCGGCTTACTCTGTACTGTTTTGTAAAACTTCTTCTAATAAAATCTTTTGAAATAAAAAAAAAAAGATATGTGACAACCACTTCGTACATATCTGCAGGAGCTCCAGGACATGGCAGATTCACAAACTAGTCACGATACACCCTCACAAACCACTGGGGTGGGCATTAGCACAGCATCCACAGAACAGTAGTAAACGCAGAAACCAAGTGACATAAGACTTGGTATCACACACCACAGTAGAATATTAGGTGCTGTGAATCATGTACTATTCATGCAATGTGCTTGTACGGTACTTTAACTGTTTGGAAATGCAAATAAAGAGATTTAAAAAAAAATATGTTCATACTAGGGCATTTCCAGTGGCAGATATATTGACAGCAGGGACAATGGGTGCGGGTTTACCAGTCACACAAGATGAGGTGCCAGCATTTGAAGGTGTTGAAGTGCTAAATCTAAAGCTTCCAGAAGGTGGTCTCGAATTTTCATCACTGTTCTTACAGTCAGATCCACCTGCAAGGGGAGGTTAACATCATTCTATGGCGCATGTCTCTAATTCCTCCCTCATGTACACCATTGACATGATTAAATTACGGTTACCTAACACACGACCCCCATGCCCCATTACATATATGCTTGCCCTACACACCTACATGGCATTCACCATTCGCTTGAATATATGTTTACAAATATTGAGGCATGGGTCATATGCTGTTCACATGTGCAGTCATTCTAGCACATGCATGTGGTTATCCTCCGACACAACTCACTCACAGTGCATTCACACACAGTTTAGGGTGAACTCACGGTCAGTTATGCAGCAAAAAGGTCTGCCACTGTAAGTCCTAGTATTGTCCCGAAATGCCTAGAAGAAAAACAAAATGCTTTCATACTGGCACTTCAATTGCTCACGTGACTGCATTGTGTGCCAAATTTGATGTAAACTCGTTTGTTTTGCTGTGGGCTCCTTGCACCAATTCCATATTAAGTGTAAGTGGTACATTATATCACTCTCCATATCCCTCAGTTTTGCATAATGTTGCACTCAGATAACTACATCCAGTGTCTCATGGTCATGTATGTCGTATAGTGGTGCCTCAGCGCGGCAATGACTACGCAGGAGCCAGGTACCGGTTTACATATCTTTATTCATACATGTGCTCTGGGCGCCTCTTGCGTCCGTCCTCTTCCTCGTCCTGATGGTGAGTGTCCGCTTCCTGCCTGCCCACAGGAAGTCATGTCCAGTGACCTGGACGCTGCCCCGTTGCCCACAGGGTCCTAGTGACCTGGGATGGTGGTCAAGTCACCACATCTCCCCCTTTGTTGCAAACGGAATGTCTTTGTCCCATGTGCAAATCCTTGGCCTCGGGGAGAGAGAGAGAGAGAGAGAGAGAGAGAGAGAGAGAGAGAGAGAGAGAGAGAGAGAGAGAGAGAGAGAGAGAGAGAGAGAGAGAGAGAGAGAGAGAAGTCTCTACATTTCTTCCAGTAGCCTTCTCGTCTTCTTGCACTCCCTTCTTGGTCTTTGTCCTCTGCTCTGTTCTGGTCCTTCGTTTTCCTCTTTTGCTAGTGCCGTCTCCCATTTTGGTCTTTGTTCTTGTTCACTGTTTACAGTTGTTGTTGCACGTTCTTCTTCCTCCACTTTCAATTCCTTGAAGTGGGAGCTGTTCCTTGTTATTTCCTTGTTGTCTGAAGCTGCAGTCACCATTGACCCCTTCACATCAGTCACAACCAGCGGGTCTCTTGAGAATGGAGTGTCCGACTTCCTTTGTTGTTTCTGTCGCACTACCACCAGATCCCCTACAGCCAGCTGGTGTTCTGTCGCATTTCTCCTTTTGTCGGCATATTCTTTCATTTTTTGTTTTGCTTTGTGATCTCTGGCCGCAATGTCACTTCTGGTCGTGTTTCCCGTTGCCTCTAACTGAGGTAACCGTGTTCTGCTCGATCTCCCCAGCACCAGCTCTGCCGGGCATTTGCCGGTGGAGCTATGAGGAGTGTTCCTGTAGTCTCTGAGTACTTGACATAGCGCTTGTCCAATAGATATTTGCGTCAACTTCGCCCTCATGATGGCTTTCTTTATTGTCCCCATGAATCGTTCTGCCATTCCATTAGCCTGTGGCCACAGGGGAGTTATCTTCCGATGTTTTATCCCCAGGTAGTCCAGGAATCTGCGGAATTCCTCTCCCGAGAATGGAGGACCGTTGTCCGTTTTCAGTGTTTGCGGGGAGCCCCACGCGGCAAATATGTCATCTAGCACTGGTAGCGTAGCACTTGCCGACGTCGACGATACTTCTCTTACTATTGGAAACCTCGAGAATTCGTCAATGACCACTAGTAGGTATTTTCCATTCTCTAACGGCCCATAGAAGTCTGTTGCCAGCTCCGTCCATACTGCCGGTGGCAGTTCCGACATCTTTAGTGGTGTCTGTTTGGCGGGAGGTCCTGTTACTTGACAGGTGTGGCAGTGTGCTATCTCTTCCTCTACCATGTTGTCCAGACCCGGGAACCAGACTTTTTCTCTCAGCATCTTCTTTGTCGCCACAATGCCTCGATGCGACTCATGTGCTAGTTCAACTGTTCTCTTTCTGAGCCGACGTGGTATTACAATTCTGGAGCCCCTCATTAATATTCCTTTCTCTGTTTCCGACAGTTCTTCGCTTATCTTTTTGAACGCCAGCATTTCCTTTTTATTGACTCCTTCCGCCGTGATGGTGTTGCTGTTGATGTGTCTCCACCTCTGCTGCCGCACCACCACTCCGACGGCTTGCAATGTCTGGTCTCCTTTTGTTTCTCGTTCTAGTTCTTCATTTGTTATCGATACCGGAGTGCTCTGTCTCACGATGAAGTTCAGATATTCCTCTGCCATCGTGGCGCCCCCTTTTTGATAGGGAAGCGGATGCCGTGACATGTAGTCCGCTGGATTTTGATCCTTCCCTGGTTTGTGGACAATCGTGAAGTTGTAGTCCATCAACCTTATTCCCCATCGTTCAATTCTTGGTGGTATCTTTGCCTTTGGATTTCCATAGATTGTCACTAGCGCTTGATGATCTGTTACAATCGTGAACGGTTTTCCGTATATGAACATGTGATAGTGCTCACATGCCCACACAACCGCCAAGCTCTCCTTTTCTGGTTGAGAGTATGCCCTTTCTATGTCTGACAAGCTCTTGCTTCCATACGCCACTACCTGTCGCGGCGAGTCTTTTCCTGGCTTGTGTTGTGCTAATATCGCACCAAGGCCTACCGGGCTGGCATCCACTGTCAGTTCGGTGCACAGTCTCGGGTCAAAGTACGCTAGGTGGTCCACTGCCGTCACTGATGCCCTTATTTCTTCGAACGCCCTTTGACACTCAGTTGTCCAGTCACACGCGTGGATTTCCAAACCGCCTCGTCGCCAGTTGTCGTATAGTGGTGCCTCAGCGCGGCAATGACTACGCAGGAGCCAGGTACCGGTTTACATATCTTTATTCATACATGTGCTCTGGGCGCCTCTTGCGTCCGTCCTCTTCCTCGTCCTGATGGTGAGTGTCCGCTTCCTGCCTGCCCACAGGAAGTCATGTCCAGTGACCTGGACGCTGCCCCGTTGCCCACAGGGTCCTAGTGCCCTGGGATGGTGGTCAAGTCACCACAATGTACATGTGTTTCACGCACTTGTCTGAGAGGTGCCTTTTTCAAGTTAGAACAAACACATTAGGGGTCGAATGAAGCCTTACCAAATGCCTTTCCCAAACAGTGGTCATTAAAGGTAGCTGGGTTATTCCAATCCAAGATGTTGCTGAGTTTCTTCCTGTGATGTCAATTTTGTTTTTAAGTGTATATAAGGCAGCACTTGGAAGTACATGATATGTCACAAAGCATTTAATTCCCTATGTTTTGTTGAGCACAGCACTCAGTGGTTGTTTGTTTTTCGTCCCTCAATTTTCAGTTCGAGCCTGGCAGCTTGCATGCGTTGTCTTCACAACGTGTTATATTCACTATACGGACTGTAATCCTACCTGCTGCTTAGCATTGGTTGACACCAGGGTTTCTCTTCTTTGCTGCCTCCTAATTGGTTGGCGTACCCGATACATCACTTCCGTGTCTAGCTGAAGAGCACCGCTCAAGTACAGATTAATTCGACTTGATTAGTGCCCCTCGGCTGATGCAGGTACTATTTATTCGACCGGCCATTGCATTTTGTCTGTCTTTCCCTTCTACTTCATCGCTTGTTTTCTCTGTCGCTTTTTATGCGCCACTTTTCTATATCTCCCTCTTAGTTGTTCCTAGGGGTAGGCATGTATGCACATAATGAAACAAAGACATTGTATCTAGTGTTCTTGTACCTAATCTCTCTCGTAGGTTTTTGGATGTGCCAGTTTAGTCCTCCTTTATGTCAGTGGAAGTTGACATTGTTGTAATGCGACATTGTGACCACGTAGTTTTACTTCTTTGTCCTAGACATCAGACTGCTTTTAGTCTTGAAAGTCTGATCACGTTGCTTGGTGCATGAACACTGCGAGCAATCAGACTTTTTCCAAGAATGGTTTATTGTGCTAGGACTCACCAGCAACTGATCTCCATTTGCAGACACCTTAAAACTCCTCCAAAAGCGAGTACAGCAACCTCACTTGAATTATGTATGTTTTCAGTTTCCCCCAACCATACACAGATATCTACAATTGTGAACCAATTAATGCTGTCTAATGTTCCCATTCTGAGATGTCCGTCTGGAGCAGGTCATTAAAACACACTCTTTACAATATCCCATTGCGAGATGTCCACCTATGAAATCTTGAAGGATAACATTTTCTTACAGCACCGAAGCACAACAGCCACAGTGCTGTGCCTATTATTCCAATGTTATCAATTCGCATTTTGCACATTTTGAGCAGTTGAGGCAGGACCCGGTTACAGCACTATTTGATGCATTAGTTGTGCTCTCCTCTCCTCTCCTCCCAGGCACCTCTGTGAGGTTTTCGCCTTCATAACTGTAAACTCGACTACAATCAGGCGCGCAACACCCATTGGGCTCACGGGGCTTCAGCCCCCCCCCCCCCGTCGTGTGTGTCAGCCCGGGCTGACACGTCTTCGCGGGCTGGCGTGCATCTAATTGCAGCCGCACCCGAGTACTTAACAGGTCTTTAAAAGACCATTAATTTTAAATGAGGCTTTTGTTGTGTGTTCGCCCCTTCTTACAGCCAGTCAGTCAGTCAGTCAAAATACTTTATTGCGATAACTTAATATCATATAAAGACAATGGCAAAATACATATTACACAAAAATACATATACAAGAAATGTATGCATAAAAACAGTTAAAAACAGTAAAGATAAGATCCACACTGCGTATTTACAATTCATATCATCGTGGATTATAAAGTGCAAGAGTGCTAAAACTAAGTACAACTACTACTAAAAAAGGAAAACTCCAGCAGGACAGACATAACAAGGACCAAATATGCCCTGATTAAAAACCATGATCTAGAACAAAGTGCCTTGATGTAGTGCGTAGTCTATGCTACTTAAGGGGGTAACCACATTTTTTAATCTAATATTCCTGCTCCTGACGGCACTCACCAGGAAACTAGCCACATAAAACATGATCCTGGGTGTCTGTAAAAGCTGTAAGAAAATAAGAGCAGGTTTAACTTGAATGAAACCCTCCGTCTTAAGAATTGGCACTATGAACTTTCTCCTAGCATCATTGTAGTGACTACAAAACATCACAAAGTGCATAGTATTTTGTTCGGAGAAGTGATCACAAGAACATGGTAACGCCTTTTCTGGAGTGCTCCAAACAGGATAAAAACCAAGGTTAAAATGAATCAAGTTCATGCGAAAACGAGTTAAAATAAACCTGTGGAAGGGGTGAGTCACCACATTCAAATAATTTTCTGGGCCGTCAGGTATGAGTAACATTAGACTAGTCCTGACACTAACTTTTCTTAGCTCACACTCTTCTCTCTCCAGAGATAAAAGCTCTCTCATCGCACATTTTGTAAGTGCGATATCTTCAAATGTTATAGATCCTATTTCAGAGTAAAGCTCTGGCCTCCCCAGCCTGGAAAAGCTTTCCTTGATGTAAGTCAGCTACTTGATGTTATTGGCTTTGTCCAAACACAAACAATCTTTCAAAATAACATGGTTTAAGGGAATTTCATCATTGAGCCACAACCTCAGCCATGCTACTAGAGGTGCTATTTTTATCAAATCAATGATGTAACCTTCCCCTACTTCCATATGAACGGTGTAGGACGAGGTTGATTGCGGAACACCAAGGAGGGATCTAAAAAATTTGTTTTCCATCATTTGTAGGGAATCCAGCCCCCTATATCCCCAAATAGAACTTCCATAAGTTGCCACCGAGATACATTTGGCCTTATAGATTTTCAATATGGCTATGAATGGTCTAGCCCCAAGTTTTTTGGAGAATCCCTGAAGGGCTGCAGAAGTTCTTGCTAGGGCAGTTGCTCTGTTCTTGACCTGGGGACCCCAATTACCCTTCTCATCAAATGTGATTCCCAAGTAGGGGAAGGTAGTTACACGGGCAAGCTTCTCCTGCCCACACAGGAAAGTTTTATGACAATTTGTCCTTGCTACTCTTCCCATGAGCATAATTTGAGATTTCTTTGAGTTTATTTTCAAATCTAGTGAGGTCATAAAAATTTCAAAAGCATCCAAGAGGCGCTGGAGGCCCACCCCAGTACGCGCAAGGAGGACCGCGTCATCCGCGTAGAGGAGGACAGGAATCCCCTGTTCCCCTGCACGCGGAATATCCGGGGTCACATCCCTAAGAGCCGGCTCCAGAGCATTTACATATAGAGTGAACAACAGGGGAGCCAAAATGCACCCCTGTCTAACACCTCTCTCAGAAGCAAAGGCGTCGGTGCACCTGCCTCTCGTGGTGACTCTAATTTTAGCAGTTAAACCCGAGTGCAAATCAGCCAAGAGATTAACTATAGTCCTATCCAGACCCATTTCCAGCAATTTTACCCAGAGCTTTGATCTGTTGACCAGATCAAAAGCAGAGGAGAGGTCCATGAACCCAAGGTACATGGACCCCTCCTTAGCCCTGGTATATTTTTCAATCAGCAAGTGGAGATTAAGGCATTGATCCTGGGTACTTCTTTTTGGTCTAAAACCATATTGCACATTCGTAAGGATACTATTTTCGGCAACCCATTCATTTAATTTCGCTAAAATGACTCTTCCTAGAATCTTAACTGAAGAGTCAATCAATGAGATTGGTCTATAACAAGCAGGGTCCTGCCTATTCCCTTTTTTAAACACAGGGATGATTATAGATGTTTTCCATGATTTAGGTATATTGTCATGGCTTAATGCATTAAAAACCCTGCAAAGTAGTCTAGACCAAAAATTGGGGAAGCATTTAAAGGCATCCGCAGAAACCCCATCGGGTCCTGGGGCCTTTTTCTTTATGGTACAATCTATAGCATGTAAAACTTCCGACGTCTCAAAGTGCAAATGGGTCCCAGTAGCTTTAAAGTCATCCTCACGAGCCCCAAGAGCTCCGCTAGTATGACTGGAATATATGTCACTAAAGTGTTTCATCCAACCTTCGTCAGATATATTTGTTTCAAGGGGGGAATTCTCCTCCCCTGTAAAAAGAGGTTGGTTGACAACTTTCCAAAATTTTCCACTGTTTTTCAGTATTGCTGGGTCTAGTAGCTGGATCCAGGCTTCATCTTTAATCTCTTTTTTCCTGTCTGCTATAGCTTTCTTGTACTGAGCTCTGCATGTAGTGATAAGTACACGATCTTTTGGTACAGCCTTCAAAGCATTTAGTAGTGCAGAATGTGTTTTTGAACATTTATGATCAAACCATCTTCTAATGGGCTCTGTCTTGGGTTTAGAAACAATAGACAGATGGTGGTTAATCTTACTACAAATACTACCAAAGGCAAGTATCACTTCTCTGTTTTCAGCCTCACTAGATAGGCACACACCAACTTCGTCCTCAGCGTCAGCGAGTACCTCTTGTACAAAGGGTTCAGGGTTGATGTTATCCCACTTTAATCTGCGTCCCTGATCTTTAAGTTTAAATGCATGTGAGCTAATACTAGGGCCATATTTACGCCTTAGTAAACCAGTGGTTACTATGTCCAAGGAGACAGGATTGTGATCACTAAAGACAGAAACCACAGTTTTATACATTAAAACCTTATCTAAAAAACACAATGAAATGAAAATATAATCAATAATAGAGCCATTGTCTGTTCCCTTAAATGTAGATAATCTAGCCCCCCCTTCCCCACACCCAGACTCATATTGATTCCATCCTGCTAAAAAATTCTCTAGACACTCCCCCTGTTTATTGTGTTCAAGATGGATAGGTGTACAGTACTGGGGGGAATCTACTTCATCGCAAACACACATTGTTAAACACGGGTGTATATTGAAATCACCCAAAAAGATGATTTCAAAAGAGTGAACATTTTCACTATAGACTGACAATAACTTATCCAATCTATCTAGGCTATAGAGAGTACAGTCAGATGCATTGGAATTATAAAAGATTATATAAATAAAATATTGGGAGAATCTGCCGACGAAAGTTCAACTATTAAACATTGTTCGGAACCTGAATCACATTTCTTTAGACGGCCATTAATGTCTGTTTTAAAGAGGCTTAACAGGCCTCGCTTGGCTCTGCCAGCAACGCTAGCTACTGCAGGGATACAGAAATGACTATATCCATCTAAAGAAAAACTGTTATTTATATCCCAGGTTTCCTGCAAGGCAATTATATCATACCTTGTCATCAAATCTACCCATGCCACATTTCCTACTTTGGTCTTAATTCCTGCAATGTTCCAGGTAAGGATACTAAAAACTTCTACCTGTTTCTCATCACAGCTTATATGTGCAGGTGAAAGTCAATCATTTTGGTCCAAAAAGGATAGAGGAGCATAGCGGTTAGACAGCAATAAAGGTTGTACAAAAGGATTATGATGAACTGGATGAGGTGAGTGATATTTGATGTTTCGATGTTGATCTTGGCCCCATCTGTTATTTGTGTCCCTATTATTATCCCACCCAAATGCAGGAGTCCTAGGGTAGGTGACATTCTGTTGTTCTCCGTAAAAGAATTTTAAAGTTAATGGGACAACAGTGCCCTGCCTGCGCTGGGGCGGGAGTAAGTTGGTAAGGATGTTAGGAAGGACACCTGCATGTGAAAAACTCACTGCCACACAATCCCCTTTAAATTTGTTGGGGCGGTTACCCAGCCAGGATACCCTTTTTGCAGTCTTAATCTCTTGAGCCAATTGCTGATCCCCTCCCCGGGCTAGTCTCACATTATTTGTGAGCCATTGCAATGCCTTGTTTGACAAGGAAGTGGTAGTTTCAACTATGCCTGGTTGCAAGGGGGGGATATTTGCTAATACAAGAACAACAGGTGAAGCTTCACTATAAATTGTAAAGGGTCAGTTGTCTGGACTTGCGCTAAGGGGATATCAACTCTTAAGGAGCCATCCCCGTTACCACCTAAATTGTCGGCACTTGATAGTGAAGGCTGTATTGGGGGATTATTAGGCAACAGATCCTCTATTCCTTCACCAACATCATCTGCATCTGCATGCTCCCCAGTATTGTTGGCCATATTTCCAACCAGTGTGGTAATATTTTCAACACCCTCAACTAACTTATACTGCTGCCCACCTAGCTTTTTAACCTCAGTTTGTAATTTATCTATCTTTTGCTACTAGAGGTTTAATAATAGCTCTAATTTTGATATCAATCAACTCAGCAATTTTTGCAAGCAAATCATCTTGAGCGCCCAATTTTACTCTCCCCTCTCCTTTTTCCTTTAACTTATCCTTGGGAGAAATTGCCCTCTTCCTCCTTGACCCCGACCTTAGCCCTGATCGTTTTGACTGGGTTTTAGCTCCAGAATGTTCTATCCGGGGGGCATGGTCGATTAGAGACTGATCTTCATCAGAGAGACCGGACTGAACCTCCTGTTCCGAGTCACTGTCTATGTTGTTCACTGGGTCCGCAAAAGAGTCACTGTGTGAGCATAGTTCCTGTCAGCATATTGTTCTCCAAGAAACAAGTTAATGTTGAATTTTGACCTTATAAAATATAAATGATTTTAGATCAAAATTAATAACTGGAGATTTCACTTAAGAAGGGTATCCCCTAAATGATGGATGATTTTGTTTAACAAAAACTGTAATACGATAAGGAGGGTTTTTGCTTTTCCGATTTACAATATTTTATGTTTGTGCACTTTGGAGGCTTTTAAAAACTGTCTCTATAGAGGAAATTACATTTCCTGTAGCACGTTCCAGCCTTTGATTTCCCCAGAGTTGGAAAATGGATGCTGCATTCCTTTCATTATTTGCACTTCACTTAGGGTAAGGGAGTGGGGTGAGCCCATAAGCACAGTGGCATCTACTAAAGCAACATGTTATTAAAAAGAAAACAATAATTCTTTGACCTAGATATTTCCAGATGGCAGGTGTGAAACCAGGAGAAAAAGCAGTGTGAAGTAATCCTTGACAGAGTAAAAATAAATTCGTTCACTTGAAAACAGTTTTTTTTTCTTTACCTGTCTGGACACAGGACATTGGTGCCTTCTTCCTCCTCCTGCTGTTCAGCTGTGCGGCTGGTAAAACAGGGGGGCAGATTTACAAGAAACGGACGCATCTCTCCATTTTAGCAGAGATGCGTCAGTTTAATTGTGCCACGGGAAAAAAAGCTTGCGCCACCATGGGTGCGTCGCATTTACGATGCGGCAAACCGTGGCGCAAATTCTGACAGATGCGTCATACACCGGTTGACGTAAAGGTAACGCATTGCTGGAGTTTGGTTCGCAAGACCGACGCAAGTCCAGCAATGCTCTGGATTGCCTATTCCTATTGTGCTGCATCACTCCTTACGCCTGCTTCGAGCAGGCGTAAGGTTTTGACACAGTTGCGTCGTAGAAGTGACACAGAGAAATCTTGTAGATTTCACTGTGTCACTTTTATAGGCTTTCTTGTGTCGGAACGCCCACCCTGCATATATTATATCTGACACAGGTATAATGTGATTCAGGGCTTTACAACGTGACGCATCCCCCTAGACGCGTCACGTAGTAAATGTGTTGCAACGTGGAGCGTTGGTTACGATGCCGCTTCGTCACAAAAGTGACGCAACGACCGCGTAAAAGTGTCTAAAGGGGCTTGCAAATCTACCCCAGGATCATCACCCTTGAACCACAATGGATCCTCCTGGCTGCTGCTCCAACTATCACGAGTCTCTTCCTGACTCCTACTCCCACCAACCCCTCTTACTCCAGGGTACAGTCCTTGCTCCATACTGTTATTCTCTCCACAGCACCCCCTTCTTTTCTCTAGAATCTGCCAATCCCATGAATAGCAGCCATAGCACAAAAAGGTACAATATTATCCTGCTAAATAAGCAGTACTGGCAGGCCATGTGTGCCACCTAGACCCATTATTGCCTGTTTTTTTGTTATCCAACCGCGCAAAGCATGCTGGGTTTTGTAGTCTCATACTTACAATGTGACAGTTGAAGCTACTAACCAGCGAAAGTAAAGTGGCTGAGGTAACACTTATCTAGCATTGAGCAACTAGAAGAGGAGAAGAAACCCTCTCTGGCTTTATCTGAGCCGGGGCGAGACAGGGACACTTCTTGTAGCCAAGGATAACTGCAGTGTCAGTGTGCCCGCCCAAATTCTACAGTGGGGTTATATGATAGGGCAGAAGACACGTCCTGCAACAGGTCACCACGACACACCTCCCCTCACCCCTGGCAGTAACACTTAGGGGTCGATTCCGATCCGGTAAAAAGCACTCCGATTAGCTGCACGGAGCCTTTTTCCCATACGAATCGTACACCTACAATGTCCCCGTACGAACTAGCAAGTACGATCCTAACCCAAAGCGCCACTCCGTACGACTCGTACCAAACACCGTACAAATAAAAAGTACATACGGATTCACTCCGGCCGACGCTGTACGCCAGGTCCGTACGTAAATTGGCAGCCATTTCTGAACCAGGAAGTACGATCCGTGTTGACGACACTCCGTACGACCCTTTTTCTACGGGAGCTGAAAACAGCCGTAAAAGCAGAGTTCGCGCCTAAACAGGTACGTAACGGCCCCCCGGGTACGGCTCGTACCCCCCATGATCGCAGGGGTACGCACCGTACCCCTGCGATCATGGGGTGTACGAGCCGTACTCCATTGTACGATGGGTGTACGAGCCGTACCCCCATTGTACGATCGGTGTATGTGCCATACCCCATTGTACGATCGGTGTACGTGCCGTACCCCATTGTACGATGGGTGTACGAGCCGTACCCCCATTGTACGATCGGTGTACGTGCCGTACCCCATTGTACGATGGGTGTACGAGCCGTACACCCATTGTACGATCGGTGTACGGCTCGTACACCCATCGTACAATGGGGTACGGCACGTACACCGATCGTACAATGGGGGTACGGCTGGTACACCCATCGTACAATGGGGTACGGCACGTACACCGATCGTACAATGGGGGTACGGCTCGTACACCCATCGTACAATGGGGTACGGCACGTACACCGATCGTACAATGGGGTATGGCACGTACACCGATCGTACAATGGGGGTACGGCTCGTACACCCATCGTACAATGGGGTACGGCACGTACACCGATCGTACAATGGGGGTACGGCTCGTACACCCATCGTACAATGGGGTACGGCACGTACACCGATCGTACAATGGGGTATAGCACGTACACCGATCGTACAATGGGGGTACGGCTCATACACCCATCGTACAATGGAGTACGGCTCGTACACCCCATGATCGCAGGGGTACGGTGCGTACCCCTGCGATCATGGAGGGGTACGGAACGTACGGTGTGTATATATTTGTGTGCTTTTTCGTATGACTCGCCCTTACCTGACGTGGACCGTACGAATCGCGTCCTCATACTCCGGTCCGGATCGTACTCGTCGGGTCGTACGGCATGTGTACGAGTCGTACGGTATGTGTACGAGTCGTACGGTTCACAGTTTCAGCCTTGCAATACGTACGGATCGCGACGATTCGGACGGATTCACGGAATGCGGATCGTACTTGGCGACTCGGACGGACGGGTACGATTCGTACGGAGAGGGCTCCGGATACAAATCGTACGGACGTTTTTTTTCCCGAATCGGAATCGACCCCTTAGTGCCCGTTGCATGGGCCTAGAAAAGCAGATAATGGAACCGAAATACAGTAAAATAAAATGTCATCGCTGCCCGTAAATGAATGCCGCTTCCATTGCATGTTTTGTGACCCTCTTGCAAAACTTGGCAAGCAATTGAGTTATTTTTTACATTTTTATTACTATTACTTGTGTAGAAATGTAAACAGCAGGTAGGTTCAACTCGTCCCCATAGCAATAATTGGACACACATGTTGTATGTGCCTAAAAAAAATGAAAATAAGATGCTTGAAGCATCAATAAATGGAAAATAAATAGAATTAACATGTAAAGTCAACAATAAAATAGAAACTTGCTGGATCTGTGATCACGTGTTATAAAGTTGCCATAAAAACCTTGGGGGCATATTTACTAGTCTTCCGCGTACTGCACAGCAGCAAGCAAAGTTGCTGCGCTGCGTTATATTATGTGAAAGGGAGAAAGCAGAAATTATCCATATTTACAAAGATATGGAGCATTTCTGCTCTCCTGGTGTTGACACACACTGTGCAGGTTAGTGCCATCTGAGGCACCCTTCCACCCTAGTTCCAGGGTGCCTGCGTTACTGGCAGGATTGCTTGTGGGCAGGAAGGGGCAGGAAGGGACACTTTTCTATACAAAAACAATCCTTAGAGGCATTTTTGTCTTTCAGAACACAGCTCACGTAGAAAGAAGAAATAACAAGGAGACATAAAGATATTTCTTCTCGTTACTCCTCACTGGGCAGGTTTACTAGCTTTGGTAAATCTGGTAATGTGCCAATATCCATTGGTGGATGCATGGGAACTCGATGCTCCACCCATAAAATACCTTCCAGTTTGAAATCTAATGTAATTCTGCACAAGTAGCTGCGTTGCATTACATTTCTTTACTAAGACGCGCAAGGCGACCCAAATCGGCCCTTGCATGGCTTTGTAAATATTACTGAAGCCTTTGCGTTGCCGTTGCTCTGCCTTGCTCAACGCAAGGACAATGCAAAGACTTGATTAATCTGGGCCCTGGTGAGTTATTTTCTGGCTGATCAGATGTCACAAGAAAGTAATTGAAACCTGAAGCACTGCTCATACACCAACCTTCATGGAAATGTATTCTAGCCTTATAGCCCGCCGTAGAGGGCTATACCGGCTATTGAAGGCCCTCTCCAGCGTTTAAGGCCCCGAGCCGAAGGAGAGGGCCTTTAACAAGGGAGAGGGACTTTAATAGCCAACTACGAAGGGCTGTAAGGCTATTAGAACATTCTGCCACTAAAGGGCAGAATGTTCTAAAAAAAAATAACAAAGCCTTATGGGAGCGTGAGGGGATTGGAATCCCCTCAGGGTCCTTGAAGCCTTTGTTCACAGCCAGAGCTGTGAACAAAGAAACATTGGAATGTTGGAGCTCAAGGCTTATACCAGCCATTATAAGCCCGGAGCTACTCCATTGTTTTCAATGGAGCTCCCAACATTCCAATGTTCTAATATAGCCTTATAGCCCGCCGTAGAGGGCTATACCGGCTATTAAAGGCCCTCTCCAGCGTTAAAGGCCCCGAGCCGAAGGCGAGGGCCTTTAACAAGGGAGAGGGACTTTAATAGCGGTATAGCCCATCTACGAAGGGCTATAAGGCTATTAGAACATTCTGTCACTAGAGGACAGAATGTTCTAACAAAAAAAACAAAGCCTTTTGGGAGCGTGAGGGGATTGGAATCCCCTCAGGTTCCCTGAAGCCTTTGTTCACAGCCAGAGCTGTGAACAAAGAAACACTGGAATGTTGGTGCTCCAGGCTTATACCAGCCATTATAAGCCCAGAGCACTCCATTGTTTTCAATGGAGCTCCCAACATTCCAATGTTCTAATAGACTGTATGATATTCAACATTCACAGGACATGCGCTCACAAGATTGTTTGTGCAATTAGTGTAAGTCACACTTGTCTCTAATATTCCAATATGGGCAGTCTCTGGATGGGGATATACTGGGACCAGTTACTGATTCTTAACTGGTATCTTCACCCAGTTACCAGCAATCACCAGACACCAGACATGGAGTTTAGGTAAACAATGTGGGTTCTGGAATTACTGGATCTATTCTTGAATAAAGTTCCCCGATTCTGAGCCTCTTCAGCAGTAGGAAAATGTGCATGCTAATGCAATGGGTTTTGCCAGATGCATTCCTGCACCCGGTAAAACTTTTCATTATACGCAGTGTTATTACCTGAGGAGATGTCACACTGCACAACCGATAATATGGCCTTAATGTTTCGTACTATCTCTGCAGCTTTAACATAAATGGTCTTCATCATGTCTTTGAAAATCATGTGAGCGATACTCAACCCAAGCTTCACACCAGACAACTACTAACAGGCAGAATACCAGCATCAAGCCTCATATTTACTTCAGTACTGCATAATTGCTGGTGTTGTCAGTTGGATTTTGAATTTGGAGTTCACATCTCCACGTTGGGTTTTGTTTTTGCACAGACGAGAATGATCTCATTTCTAAATCAATCCATTCCAGAGCAAGGCTCCCCAGAAGAGGTAGCAGAGCATTATAGCTTTTTAGTCATCCTATTTTCAGTATACATTTTCTGGACTCGTCCTGTGTCTTTGGACTTTAATCGCTGTCAACTCATGAGTAGCCATCGGCATTCACAATAGACTAACACCACAACAGAGATGTTATGAATTATGAAGATTTGGCATTTTGCTGAAGCTCCTTCCCAAACTAGGGTAGACCACCTTAAAATCATAAATATATAAAAACTAGATAATACATTGCGATGATATGATTCCTAACAGTTGCACTACAGACACGGAGTGCTGTTACTACACCATCCCCATGCACCGTGTTCGTTGTAGACCCTTTGCAATGGATGTTAGAAAGAATGGACATACACAAACTTGCTAGAATGGGTCTCTTGCTGGTGTGTTAGGTTGTATTCAAAATTGTAACATGTGTAATGGTAGGATTGTGCTTTTCTAACTACTATTATATTAAATGCCAATAAAATATGTTAAAAAAAAAGATTTGGCACTTTGCCAGCAGCTCAACCACACCCATCACCAGTTTGTGGAGGGATTCTTTCTTTACTAGGTGTGGTGCAGAGATCTGGGGTAGAAGTGGTGTAATGAGTTGTATAATTTTCTCTCATCATTCTTGGCACATTTTACCTGTAAGGAGTTGAGAGGATAGAGGGAGAGACACCGCACTAGACTTACATATTCCGCCCGAGTGAGTGAGAGCGCTCACGTGGCTGTAAGTAACGCGGGGCACACAAATATGAGCAAATGCCCACGTTTCGAATCAGTGACAGCTTAGAAGCACTTCAACAGCTGCATAATCTCTTATCAATTTCCTTCCTATTTCATAGTTTACCACTCACAAAATCTTTGAAAGGCATAAATGAGGCATATTTACAAGTCTTAAATGGAGAAGATGATTTCTTGCTTTACAAGACTAGGGGCTAGATGTAGGTAATTCTATTTTACCACTTCTTAAATACCGAATTTTACCGAGTTGGTATTTAAGAAGTGGTAAAATAGAGGGGGGGGGGGATGTAGGTATTTCTGAATCGGTAAATACCGAATCGTTAAGATTCGGTATTTACCGATTCTGTAAATACCGATTCGGTAAGGCCCATTGATTCCTATGGGCATTGAAGCCCATAGGAATCAATGGGCAATACCGAATCGGATTCGGTAACTACCGATTCCAGCAAGGGTGCAGGGGGTGTCACTTTGACACCCTCTAGCACCCCAAATACAGGCATGTGCGCCATGTGGCACACAGACATCATGTCTGTCTGTCACATGGCATAGGTGTGCATGCACAGATGTGCATGCACACCTGAATTCGGTATTTTACCACACAATAGGATTGTGTGGTAAAATACCGAATTCTGAAGGCCTGTAGCAATGTAAACAGTGCTACCTACATCTTGGATTTACCGAATTGGTAAGATTACTGATTCGGTATTTTACAGATTCGGTAAATTTACCGAATCTGTAAAATGATGCCCCTACATCACAAATACCCATTTACCGGTCGGTAACGGCCTAAATCGGCCGTTACCGGTCGGTAAATGGCCTCCTACATCTGGCCCTTGGTTCTTTACATTCTCAGGTAAAGATCCGTACCTCAGATTTCAAAATCATGTTATATGTTTCCATTATAGCGGGTGTGTAACTGCTGATTCAGTCAGAAAAAGAGTTTCATTCACATAGGGAACTACAGCACACTCCTAACCGCCTCCCATATGGTTTTTCATGAATAAAAACTGGTGAAATCTGCAGGTGGGAAATGGCCAAAAATTGAGACATACCACAGGAATCGGGTGCAGGAACTCTGTTTGCCGTTGTTCTTCCCATTTCTCATTGTAGCTCTGAGCAAAGCAAACAGAAGACAGTTTGTTGACCTTCTGTCTGCAGGCTATGGAGGAAAAAAACATGGTCTTGTGAGCTTTTGCTGAGCTGCTACAATGAGCCTCGGAGGCAAACGGGTATCAGTAAGTACACCCTTATCCCACTTTTATAGTATGGCCTCAGCAGCAAGACAAGAGAGAAATAGTGGAGGTGTTATAATAAACAAACCAGTGAAACAAAAAATGCTGCAAGAAATGAAGAAATTGCAATGGCTATGCTAGCTCCCTTCTGTATGCCCAACAGGGCCAGTACTCCTACACATCTGACCACCCAACATTCCTTCAGACATTGATGTCCTCGACTTCAGGCCTCCAATGTCTTTAAAACTGCTTTCACATCACACAGGCGTGGATGCCCAGTGCATACCTGAAGCTCATCCAAGACAGAATTGCTATTATTTTCCAAGAATAACAAACAAGATACAGTACAAACCTGGCTCAATGACGTGAACCTTGACACCTTCGAACCCCAACTCTCAGGGAATGCCAAATCAATTGGATTCACCATGGACACCAACCAACAACTTCCACGAGTCGACTGGAGCACCAGGCATGAGAGGCCGAGGTGGGCCCTGGAATCCAGCATTGAACAGATGATGTCAAACATGGGCTTCTTCTTCAATCACCAAACAAATGACCTGGTCCATTACTTGGAGATCAGAACAATGGAGAGAGATTTGTAGAATATCTGTTTTATGATGAAGACAGATTTTCCTGTCCTGAATTGTAATAACATGTCTTGCTGAACGTGTGTGAAGTTTTTAGCTACGTAACTTTGAGGGTTGTGGTGAATGGCACACAGGCATTCCTGGAGATACAACAAGCTTCAATTGAGAGCGAACAGAGGAGAAAATCTATGTTAACACGATTTGGTCTTACAATCGAGTGTCTGAAATCAGTCTAGCCACTGTATATTACACAGCTTTCAAGGTGCAAGGTTTCCTTTTTGGAGAGGGGACTGTGCTACGCTTCGGTCATATAATATCAACGTAAGGGCATGCATTGTCGCATTGAGGTCAGAGGTAGGACTATATTTTCTTACCTAGAATGGCCTTTGTTTAACGCCCAGAATGAGCTTTTCCAGGGCTTTACACGTGATACATACAAGAGTTGTGATGTTCACACGGCCTCCTCAAGCTTATACCAAGTCACCCCAGTTATATCCTGCATTCAGTGCTTTAAATGGACTGGTACTCACAGGTACTCAGTACTGGCAATTCTCATTTTTTCCCTCTTGGTGCCAGCACTTCTTCACTGCCAAGTAGAGTATCGGTACTCATAACAGGTAGACTGCTTCGAGCCAGTCAAGATGAGGCTGTCCGAGTGGAGCCTGTATATCAGGCTTCTCCAATGAGTAGCACGTGAGATACTGGTAGCTCTCCAGCTACCTGGAAGTAGCTCTCCTACATGCATCTCCACCTACTAAATTATAGGCTTTTGCTTGGTTGAGTGAATATATGTATACCAATATTGAAAAACATGTATTCAAGATGATAATGTTTGTATTTTAAGAACTCAAAGGGTGATATTTGGAAAAAACTGGTTGACTTTGTGAAATATATATATAAAGTCGAAATTTGAACAATATGTAAATGTAAATGTATTTCGATTTATATAGCGCACTAATCACCCAGGGGTCTCAAGGCGCTTGCTTAGGGAACCCGTCCTGGTATTCCCCTGTGAGATACCCCGGCAGGGTATTCACAAGGTGAAAACCAGGCATCCCGCCGCGAGGGGCCGTAGTGGAGATTAAGCAAGCTATTGCCCAGAGTCGCAGAGTGTGACCCCGTGAGTCGAGTAGGCACCGGAGCGAGAATTGTCGAGTCCGTGGAATTTTTGAGCCCGAGACCCGCCGAGGCGGGGAATCGAACCCTGGTCCACGGCTGATCTCAGCTTCCGGGTCTGCCGCCTCTAACCACTGAGCCACGCTTCTCCACAATAGACAATAGACAATAGACTGTCCAGTTTTAGGTTTAAACCTATAATAACTGATAAAACCCACCGGAAGGAAAATAGCCCTCACCAGGGTAAACATATAAACACTGGAAAAAAACCTGCACAACCACAAACTAAATGCCATTCAAAGATAGGAAAAGGAGAGTGAAAGAGTCATTTTTATTTCTTCCTGAAGGGGGGCAATACAATGTAACTTTGTTATATAAGGTAGTGGTAAAAAAAGACTGGGTTAACATTATTCTCCTTGAGTTTTATTGTTTAGGAATGTCACTAAAATATTGTTTCTTCTTCCTTTTTTCAGTTTTGTGGTCTTTGGTCTAAAGATACAGGCGTTAGAATCATGTTTTAGGTGTTGTTTATTTATTTTATAAACTGTAGGGAATCAAGAAATATCAAAATTATATTTGATTTTTAGGCTACGTTTGAGTCTTTTGCTGATAGGAAAAATGTAGGTTTCATAAGAATCTTTCCCAATATTTTCATTCACATTTACCCACAGAAAATGAGTAAAAAACCTTGCTAAATCAGCCCCCTTTTCTAGTGAGTCAGTATTGATAGTTGGTGAATTGCCAAATGCCCCAGGCTTTAAACGTTCAATGCAAGGCACAGTGACAGGTATATTTGAAAAGAGTGCAGTCACAGAGCATCTGGAATACTGGTGAAAACATGACACCTGACTTTTAGAAAACATAGAACGCAGTGTCACTTGGAATGCTGGTGCAAAAAGATCTTACCAAGTTCAACAAAGATTGGAGTGATATTGTTTGTATTTGCAGTGATTCAGCTACGTATATGAAAAAGTTGTGTGAGGACCTGTGAAATCAATACCTGAGCTGAAATGCTTTCCTGTAAGAAGTCCTTGCCACTTGTTAGATGGTATGCTGAAAGCATCTTTACAATCTTCAGAGTTAATGAAGAATGCTATTGACTTTTTAGTCCATTCTGGTGCACTGTTTTATTATGAGCGGAAAGTAAAACGGAAATATTTCTCATTTTGTGCATTGTGTGGCATCAAAGAAAGAGTCATCCCAACTGTGCCACTTAGCTGGTGGTTCTCAGTCCTAGCGGCCATGAATGCTATATTATCCATGTGGCAACCGTTTACAGAACTTTTGCTGTGTGATGATGCCAAAAGCAAAAAATGTGAGGATCTTTGGTCACATATTGCTGGTGATTTGAAAAAACAGTACTCTCTAAGGCATTTTTAGGTTTTTACAGGAAAGCATGACTGCTGTAGTGGACATAATTAAAAAAAATAGAGTCTGAAAACACCCTTGTCTATCAAGTGTTCAGCATAAATGGTGTAGATATGAAACATCTCTTTGAGAGTAGGCTGGGTGAAACTTTTAGTGACTTTGGCACTGCAACATGTTCTATGTTAGAGTGCTTGCCACTTGGTAAGCAAAGAAATGTTGAGGAGTAATTCAGGAACTTTTATTTTACAATGTATGAGAAATAGCCCTTCAGCAACCATGGCATTTGAAGTCAATGAAGCCTCACTGAGGTATTCTGCACAAGTCATAGATGCCTGCCGTAAAGGGAAATTTTCCCCAGTGTTTCAAAAGTGCTGCCTCATTTCTGACCGCTTCAATAACTCTGAGGGCATATGCGCCCAGTTCAACACAAATGTTGCAGAACCTGTCGCAGAGAATCACAATCTTCAGGTGCACAAGTATTGGCATGTAAAGCTATGTCAGAGGCCAGAGTTAGCAAATTGTATACAGGCTATTTTGCCGTTGCCTGTCTCAAGTGCCAATGTTGAAGAGGGCCTTTTCACAGATAAACATTTACATGGGAAGGAAAGAGCGAGCGCGCATGACCAAAGACTCACTGAAGAAGTATTGTATGGTGTACTACGATAAGATTGATTTGAAAACATTTATTTTGACCTCATATACACTGTACGTACACTGTCTATATATCATGTACTATCATTGCAGAAAGCAAGCAATAATAAAAGCAAACAGTTCCATAAACACCGGAAAGACACTGTTACTGTTGTTTTTAACCGCATCGCTGCTAGCCCTATCTTTCTCCTGTGCTGGGGTCCAATATGAATGGGTGTGGTCATGACGAGCTCAGCTCGTCATGAGCACACGAGCACCATGCCTCATGACGAGCTGAGCTCGTCATGAGCATGGAAGGGGTTAATGGCGCAAAAATGTGTAACCACTGATAACCACTGTTTTTTAAGGGAGTGAAATCACTTGAAAACACTGAAAAAAAAACACCAGAATTTACCAAAAATAGAAACTGAAAACAGGAAAGCCTAATCATACAGCACTGGGGGGACTTATTACTCATATTATTACCTTGGTGCCAGGAGCATTACAGCGATGGCCAATATGTATCACTCATTTAGAAGCATTCCAAATTGATAAATCCTTTTTGCACTACTGGTGGCAACTCTAAGGCACTGAGGTGATTACTGCTGGCAATCTTGCATGGGGTGGCCACTAATGTAATCTTTTCTGACATGCTCACTCCCACAACAGTAATAACAGTAGCTTGGGATGATATTCACTAAACATAAGTAGCTCTTATTACAGAAAAAGTTGGAGACCCCTGCTCTATATCTTTTCGACACTCTGACAGCCCAAGTGCCCCTAAAGCCTTGTGCTGAGCCACTGCTGAACCTTTCAGCAGCAGCTCATTTGCATTATTATCAGGGAGGGTATTAGTAATGTCAGCTCCACTATGTGTTTGACAGAGCAGGGTCCTTTATTTTAGGCCATGCACTGTCAATCATGTTCACACCATTGTGTGCATTTGTGTACACTCTGCAAAAGAGGAAGAGAGAGAACCTGGGCACTCACAGAAGGTTTTGTACAAAAAATGTGTGAATTGCTTTGCGTGTGAATGTCTGCTTGTGCCTCTGTGTGAGTGTGTGAGTAGTAAGACGCGAGAATATATGAATATTGTGCCCACTGCAAATAAATAACAACAGCTTGGTATCAAGAAGCTGCACATAGCTGCACATATCCCAAAATCAGGATACTTTATTATAACATAATCTTTGGCCTTCATTTTATTTTGTAACGAGTCAACCTGTTTTTGTTTATTTTAATACATTTAACATGTGTTTTGAAATGTTCTGCAACTGACGTAGACGTCATTATTAATGCTTCTATTCCAAAGTCTCTTTCACCGTATGCCAGGGGCACAATAGCCATTAACCTGGTTGTACTAATAGTCTCAAAATCAGTAACCAAAGAAGATAACTAGAGATGCACTTTCAGTTAATTTAATGAATGTAAACAAATGTTGGTGCATTAGAAGTACCCATCTCAAAATACAGTGCTGGCCCAGATGATCTAAAAGGCACTGATAGGCCGGGATCACTCAGCATTGTGGCATTATCACAATGTGGACCCAGTACCAAAAAGCAGAGACCCAGTATGATTGTCGATTGTACAGCAATGGCCCAGATTAACATACTATCCTAACAAATACCCAATATCCCACAGTGCTGGGATCACATAATGCAGGCCAACAACACTTTGCCAGCCTACTGTCACATACAGTGAATGAATGTGCACAGTTCGTAGCCTGTCAAATTTGTTCTGAGGATCCTCTGGTGTGGTCTGAGGTGGGCTGTACATGTAATCAAGAGAGACTGTGTGAATATGCCCATTACATATAAAAGAAAATGATGATGAGGGTTTAAAATAAGGATCATTTGAAAGCTATGGTGCTGAAGAGGGGCGGTGCCCAGGACTGCACATATACTGATTGGTGTTATCAGTAATGTGTGAGTGTGCTGAAGCAGTGTGCCGGAGCTCGCCCCTCAATTTCTTTCTATGGCAGTAAAGATAGGTGGAAGGATGATGACCCCTCACATTACACATCCCAATATTTACATGGAAACATATTGGGAATACCTAAGAATTCGTTTTAGAGACATACAATTCAAAATATTTTATTTTCCAGTTCACCTGCATGAGAATGAAGGAAAAAGTGTGAGAAATGTAACATATAATTTTATATTTAAGCTAAAAGTCCCTCCCCACACACTTCATACGTTTTTGCATGTGTGCTAGTAGGTGCCCAGAAAAGGGCTGGAGCCCAAGCCCCAATGGCAAAAGGCATGTTTACAAACATGAAATAATCTGGGGTTGAAGGGTCCTGGGACAGTTTAACAACCAGCACAGATATTATCCCTAAGTAGAACTAGAAAATACAATAATGTATCTGTGGGTCTCCTAAATCACCTGGCACCTAAGCGTCCGATATGCAAACCTGAATAATAAAGTATATGTTCACAACCGTGACCTCTCAGTGGGAAGCCCTATTTAAAGGACGGTATCCTTGGTACAAGATAGTACATCCGTCATCCTGTATCACTCAGTGCTGGCCTGAATCACAGCCATGGCTCAAGATCAGACAAGGGTGGCTTAACATAACAGTATTGAGCCAAAAACACACATTTCTGGCCAAACACCACACAGCATAGGTCAAGGTCATGTTAAATGAATTTGGATGCATACTTATTTGTTGGAGTTGGACTTTTCTGCAGGGTCATCCCCATACTTATTGCCTTCAACCTCCTATTTCCTGAAATTGTTTTTGTTGGCCTTAGGACTCTCCATACTTTTCAACTGCTAACCAGTGCTAAAGTACTTGTGTTCCCTCATTTAAACATGGTAAAATTAGTTTATACCCAATTGGCACGTTTACTTCACTTATAAGTCCTTAGTACCGTAGTACCACATTTACCTAGGGCCTGTAGATTAAATGCTACAAGTGGGCCTGCAGCACTCATTCTTCCACCCCCTTAAGTAGCCTTTTAAACATGCTGCAGTCTTGTCTCAGCCTAACATTGCAGACTGCATGCAGTTTTAAACTGCTACTTCAACCTGGCAAAATAAAACTTTTGCCAGGCCTAAATCTTCATTTAAAATGCTATGTCACTCCTCAAGGGCAGGGAACAGGGTATTTAAAAAGTACTTTTAAGTATTAGATGTCCTGGCAACAAAAATCTATTAACAATTAGTTTTTCACTACTGCAAGGCCTACCTTTCCCATAAGATAACATGGGTTAACTTATTACATTTAATAAGTGATAGCGTTCTATTGGGAGAAAGTAGGAATGTCGAGTTTGGTGTCTAAAGAATTGTAATGTAAAGCCCTCTTTTGTGGTAAAGCCAGATTTTAAGTCACAATTCCGTAAATGCCACTTTTATAATGTTTGCATTTTCATGTACCAGCAACTTGGTGATTGTAGCCTGCTCCTGTATTTGGCAGTGGACTTTATTTAATCCTCCCATATAACCACACAATAGAGGGATAAGGTGTGCCTGGATGGGCCATCAACTGGCAGGATGTGGGGCAGGAGTGGAGCACAGCCCCACTTGCAACTGAATAGGCTATGTCCTGCTTTGACACAAAGGGCCTGTCACCGGATTGGGGCCCGGGAAGGGGAGGCTGGAAACGTACACTCCTGGACCTATGGATACTACAAAAGAAGAACTGCTGTATTGTTTTGGTGCCAGAAGGACTACCACTTTGCTGCCCTGCTACTCAACTGCTGCCTGCTGCCCAGCTTGCTGAGAAGGTAGACTGGACCTGTACTCTTCATCCCAGGCATAAGTGACTCCAAGGGTCAGCTGACTGACCTCCTGTACTGAGTTACAGGGACATAACAAACTCCAGATGCTCTCTGCAACTGCCCGACTGATCTGCTGCCTTGGCCTGCAACTGGGCCTGACTGAGCTCTGCTGGCCTCTGCTGGAGTGAGTTCCTAACTCCCAAGAGGTGTCCATCAGGTCCTGGATCCTTGGTGTGGCCTCAGTTGAGCTCCTTTCCAAAGAAAAAGAGAAATCCTAAAGTTTTGGGCCCTTTGCGAGTGGCCAGATGGCAGTCCATCAATCCATGCTACAGAGTGAGGGTACACATGAGCTCGAGCCTGCAGTGTGAATGAAGCCAGTGTGTGCAAAGCTGGCTGCCCAGGCTCACATGGCACACACTCACCTTCCAATCTCCCAACCCCACAGCACATAAATGGCCCCTGCTCCGCCCACATCTGGTGTCTTGTCATTAGAGATGGGTGCAACAGGCTGCAAAGTGCACTTTATTTGTCCTGATACCAATGACATGGGAATGTGGCTGCTCCTGACACAATAGGTGCATAAACCTTTTTCAACAGAACAATGCATGCCCACCCTGCTCTTGCCCTTAGTGCCCAGTCACTCCTCGCCCTAGAAGTATCCAAAACAGAGCACTGCAGGGCGGGGACATCCATTAACGAAGAGCTCAGGTGGTTCAGGCAGCTGCTCTAACTATAAAGCCTAAAGGACATAAGAGGGCCCCTGAAAAACAAAATAAAGAGTGGCAGAAGCAGGGAAAGCAAGTCAAAAACAAACACATGCAGCCTGCCAACCCAATTCTTTAATAATCAATCAATCAATACATTTGTAAAGAGCGCTACTTACCCGAGAGGGACTCAAGGCACTGGGGGGGGATAGGGTGCTGCTACTGCTCGAAGAGCCAGGTCTTAAATAGCCTCCTGTAGGTTATTAGCTCTTCGGTCTGCCGTAGGAGGATGGGGAGGGCTTTCCAGGACTTGGCGGCGAGGTAGGAGAAAGATTTGCCACCGGTGGTCGCTCTTTGGATGTGAGGGACGGTGGCGAGGGCAAGGGCGAGGTCGGCGGAGCGGAGCTGGCGGTTCGAGGTGTAGGACAGTCGTCTGTTGAGGTATGCTAGTCCGGTGTTGTGGAGTGCCTTGTGTGCGTGGGTGAGGAGCTTGAAGGTGATCCTCGTGTTGACGGGGAGCCAGTGGAGGTCTTTCAGGTGGGGTGTGATGTGGCTGTGGCGAGGGATGTTGAGGATCAGGCGAGCAGAGGCGTTCTGTATTCGTTGCAGTCGTTTCACCATTTTGGCTGGTGCTCCTTCGTAGAGGGAGTTCCCGTAGTCCAGCCTGCTGCTGCCGAGGGCCTGGGTGACCGTTCTTCTTGTGTCGGTGGGGATCCACCTGTAGATCTTTCAGAGCATGCGGAGGGTGCTGAAACAGGAGGACGAGATGGCGTTGACTTGCTTGGTCATGGAGAGTGTTAAGTCGAGGACGAATCCCAGGTTGCGTGTGTGGTCGGTGGGTGTCGGTGCGGTTCCTAGGGCGGTCGGCCACCAGGAGTCGTACCAGGCTGAGGGGGTGGAGCGGAGGATGAGGACCTCTGTCTTGTCTGAGTTCAGCTTCAGCCGGCTGTTCTTCATCCATTCGGCGATGGCTTTCATTCCTTTGTGGAGGTTGGGTTTGGTGGTGAGAGGGTCGTTGCTGAGGGAGAGGATCAGTTGTGGGTCGTCCGCGTAGGTGATGATGTTGAGGTTGTGCAATCTGACGACGTGGGCGAGCGAGACCATGTAGATGTTGAACAATGTCGGGCTGAGGGATGATCCTTGGGGTGCACCGCAGATGATTTTGGAGGCTTCGGATCGGAAGAGGGGGAGGCGGACGCTCTGACTTTTGCCAGAGAGGAAGGAGGTGGTCCAGTCCAGTGCTTTGCCTCGGACTCCTGCGTCGTGGAGGTGAGTGCGAAGAGTGCCGTGGAAGACAGTATCGAAAGCGGCTCACAGGTCCAGGAGGATGAGGGCCGCGGTCTTGCTGCTGTCCAGCAGGGCCCTGATGTCATCGGTGGCAGCGATGAGGGCTGTTTCGGTGCTGTAGTTGCTGCGGAACCTGGACTGGGATGGGTCCAGGATGTTGTTCTCTTCGAGGTTTTTTGTTGTTTTGCTTTACAAAATGCATATGTTCTATTCCGCATATATATGTTCTTTTCAACACACGTATAGTATGTGTATAGCTAAAATAAACATACTGTGACAAATGCAATCGCTCTGAGCAGTACCAACCATACCTCACTTGTACTAACAACACTTCCAACTTTCAACACAATCTCATATCCCAATCATACCTCATCCGTACTAGCAATACATACACCAAATTATAAGAATTAAAACATCATATTACGGACCCCTATGCCAAACTAGCCAAAAAATAAAAAACATATAGAAAACACTGTCATAAACAGGTTACTATAAACCAACATAGAAATACATAACCTTCTTGCTGTTATTATGTAGATAAAGGTGTGTTTTCTGTTTATTACATAGAACGGTATGTTGTTTGATCTTCCTGTTTGGTCATGTAGAATCACATTCACTTCCAGATGGTAATTAATAGCACTGGGGTTCTTCCTTTGTTTTCTTTTAAGTCTTTTCAAACAGTATTATGGTATTTAGGTTCACAATATTTATGTTTATGTTTGTGGGATTTATAAAGCGCGTGGCCACCCTTGGGCATCTCAGCGCTACCAGATAAGGAGAAGGACCGCCAACACTTAATCCATCGGGAAAAGCCAGGTCTTAAGCCTTTTTTTAAAGGAGAGTTCATTTTCAATGATACGAATCTCTGGGTCTAAACTGTTCCAAAGCCTTGGAACCAGATGGGCAAAGGATCTTCCCCCACATCTAGCCTTTCTAGCTGGGGGGAATAGGTGAAGGAACCAACATGCTGTCTGTCACCTTCTTGACGGCATAAAATGATAAAACAGAAGCAGAGGGTTGGGGTGATGGCGGGAAAACCACCCAGGGGGGCAACCACCAGGCTCAGTGGCCCAGACTAAGTCTAGAGTCCAATATCACAAGCAGAGTAACAGATGAACAGAAAGGACTCGGACTCTTTCTATAATCCACCAAGATAGCTAAAGTCTATCCAATCGGTCTCTTTAATTGGCCGAATCAAACAATAGCACCAAAACGTGAACAACCTTTACAACGCAACTTTTACAACGCACTACCATTACAACGAAACTTTTACAACGCAAGTGTATTTACAACGCATGTTTTTACAACGCATGTTTTTACAACGCATGTTTTTACAACGCAAGTACCTTTACAACGCAAGTACCTTTACATCGTAAGTATTATATTTATTTATATATTTTTTATTAAATTTATTATTTAGATATATGTATTAGATATATTAATTTGTATATGTATTAGATATATTAATTTGAGTATTTAGAAATAATACTGTAGTATTAATATTTAAAAAAGAGTATTTGTAAAAAAGTATTTTTTTTACTATCATATTATTTTTATAATAATAATTTCATATTTTTGTATTAGATATATTAATTTGAGTATTTAGAAATAATTCTGTAGTATTAATATTTAAAAAGGGTATTAATTTTAATATTTGTAAAAGGGTATTTATTTTACTATAATAATGTTATAATAATATTTTTATTTTTTTGTATTAGATATATTAATTTGAGTATTTAGAAATAATCATGTAGTATTAATATTTAAAAAAGAGTATTTATTTTTGTATTAGATATATTACTTTGACTATTTAGAAATAATACTGTAGTATTAATATTTAAACAAGAGTATTTATTTTTATATTTGTAAAAAACATTATTTTTTTGTATTTATAGATCAAGTTGAAAAATGTTGAAAACATATTTTTATTTATAGGAGTTAATTTATTAATTTGAGTTAAAATAAATAATAATTTTATTTTGTTTTTTTTATTATGAATATTAATTATTTATATTTATATATTTAGTCAAAAAAAGCAAATTAATACTCTAGTATTTTTAAAATTATACTGTTAAATGTCAATTTAAATTAATAAAGTTTAAATGTATTATTATTAATAGTTTAATTTTAGAATAAGTAAATAAAAAAAAAATAAGAAATTTAAAAAAATTATTTTAAAATATTTTAGGTTACTAAATATATAAGTATAATTTTTAATTGTTTGTTAAGTTGTTACATAATTTAATCTAGTTTTTTTTTTTTTTTAAAGTTCCCACGATTTTGCATTGATTTAAATGGGAGCAATTGTCCTTCATTTATTTCCATAGTTGAAGCTGGTGATCCCGCGGAAAAGAAAAAGAAGGTGTCAAAGAAGAAGAAAGGGGATGATTAGAATGGAAAAGGAATAAGGATGAAGGTAAGGATTAAATATCATTAATTTAAAAGTAAATAAATATTAAAAATATGTAACGCTAACATAAATACATTAATAAAAAAAATGAAACATAATATATTTTTTGGTTTTTTATTACTCCCAAAATATAGAAAATTTGCTTCTATTTTTATTGATTTTTTCATATATTTGTTATTTATTTACATGTAATATACAATTTATAAATAGATATTAATAAAATCTATACATTACAGTATTAATTAGTCCTTTTTCAATCTTTGCAGCTTTCTATGACGTATTCACGTAAACGTAAACGTAAGCGGCCATTTTGAAGAGCATCGATGCAGGAAGCAGCTGGAAGCTGATCTACGTCCAGGTAGGAAACATTTCTAACTTTAAATATACATGTTTAGCTTAAAAAAGAATACATATATTGTAAAGAAAGGATAAGGAGAGTCTGCCGTTTTAGATTTTAAGTTTAAACTTGTAAAACAACATGTCGGCGATCTTGTTATTAGTGTATGCCTATGTCGGGTCGCAAAAAGTATAGGTTTTGATAGGAAAAAAATAAAACATAATTGTATTACATTACTATTTTGTTTTATGAAATCATGAAATTGTAAATGCATTTTAATAAAAATTGAATCGATGTCCTTTCAACTATAAATTTGATAAATGTTGGTAGTACATTAACGAAAAATGCTTCTTCAATTTATAAATGTCAATTTGGTTCGGAACACTATTCAGATATAATTTTGTTTGTATGCATTGTTTCTAAAAAGTGTTATAAATTACATAGTTTGTATTAGGTTAAGGTTGGAGGGATTATTTGTTTATTTTCACTTGGTTGGTCAGTAGGTTAAAAAAAATTAATTTGGCTACAAAAAATAATATAGTAGTTTTGGTTTGGTGAATATGTTTTGTTTGGTTGGTAATTTCTTTTTGAATAGAATAAAAAATGGCCGGTTATTTTTGTTTAAATTTGTAAATAGCAAGGGTTGTATAGTGAGAAAATGTTCTGGTAGGAGGTAGAAAAAAATGAGGATGTTATTATAGTACTGTCATATTTTGCAAAAATGTATTTTTTGCATGAATATATAATGCAATTGAGTTTGATATATTTCTTAAAAATGTTTAAATTGATCATTCTGGAGATTGAAACGATTTCATTTTTCAATACAGATAATTATGGTAGTATTTTATTCAAACTATGCATTTTATTTCAAAAATAAATAAAAGGGTGTATTTAAAATACATCTGATTAGATATTTTTGGATTTAAAAAAAAAATCAATGAACTAAATTATTTTGTTTTTCTAACCAAATTATACTTGAAAATTATATCTAAATTTAAAGAAGCATTTAAAAAATGTATCTATAGTTGAAAGGTTCGTACATAACAATTTTTTGAAAAAATGCATTTTAAAAAAAATAATATGCTTTAAGTTGTTTGCAAACTTGGAATGGTTTTTTGAAATTTGGAAAAAATGATACTATTTATTTTTTCCTTTTCAATTTGGAATACTTGGTGTTATTCGGTGTTGTAAAAAAAAGGATTACTTATGGCAGGAAAAAAGAGAAAAAAAAATATAAAAAAGTAGGCTGACCCGATTAATTTTTTTGGTTAATTTAAAAAAATTATAATATAGCCAATTGTAATTAGTGTTTTATTAAATTTAGGGCAAAGCAGGAAAGAAAGGTCAAATGTTTTTTTAGAAACTTAGAATGTTAGCCACATTTTCGAGGTAGTCTAGAGCCACACACAACGAAAATTGTTGCATTATACCCAATAGTCTTTCAGACATTTCCTTTGTTTTTTTTGTAACGCGCGGGTTTAGACTACCACTTAATGCTTGGGAAAGTCTCATTTCTTGGAAACTTTGCTCCTTCTTCAAAGTTTCCAAAAACGAGTAGAAATTAGGGTGAGGTCTTCCAATTGTATGGTTGAAGGAGTTATGCCATCCCTCAATGGAATTATTTGTTTTAGCTTCTCCCTCTAAACAGCTTGTGTAACAGTTCCACCACTCCACATGAAAACGTGGCTTCCTCCTGCGACCCGATCTGCTTAGGTGCCCAATCCATGTGTCTTCAAAATAATTTAGGATGGGTGCCAATTTATCTTCATTTTGATTGTAATATTCAGATTCAGTAATGGCAGTGTAGTACTCATCTACACTATCGGGAGGAACAAAACAAAGTGCTGTTCATTTTTTTAATTCAACTTGGAGTTTGCTGTCTGTGGAGTAATCTGTAACCAGGGATGTTTTCTGTAATTTACGCCAGAATGCCTGGGAAAAATGGAAAAAACACCCCTGAATTTGGGTATCCGTGTACGTTTTACTGATCACATTGATCATGCTCAATTCAAAATCTACTATTATTTTCCTAGGACTTTTAGTTGTTGTATTTTTAATAACTGATAAAAGTTCAGTGTAGGTCGCAGAAGTCTTATTAGGCAGCAAACTATATACTAATGGGATCACATTATGGTTAATTTTAGCGTGAATTGTGTAAATTTGGTAAAATGGATGGGGTGTACTTTTAAACGTCCCTTTCATCATCCAAATTTCACTATTTTCTAACTTTACAAGGTTGCGGGGAGTACTAAAAATTAGAATACGCTTTTGAGGGTTTTCATTGTCATGGAGAAGGAAGGGTTCATTAGAAAAAGAAATAGTTAGATCATGTGGAATAATAATGTCAGAAAAGGTATGAGGTGTTGTGGTTTAAGTGTTACTTGCCTGCTTTTGTCTTTGAATAATTCGCCTCAAATTAGGAATTATAGGCATATTACTAGCAACATGAGAGGGGACATGTTGTGCAACCTCTCTTAAAATGGATCCTGTTGAATCATTGGAGGTGCTTGCTAGTTCTTTCATCTCGTTAATGGTTTCCCTTACATCAATCTTCATTGCAGAGGCAGAGTGGTTGTGATCAGTAGTTTTGATAATGATATCATCATGGGTAACCGCTCTGCCGCTGCAATGGGTTGTGTAGTATTGCACACACCTCCAATGATTTCTAGGAAAACTTATCCTTTCTTTACAATATATGTATCCTGCATGGTTAAGTAGTTTGTTTCCTTTTCTGGATTTGATGTAGGAAGCTCTTTCCTGAGTAGACATTATCTGTGGGAGGAAAAAAATGTTTTAATTATGTGTTTGATTAAACAAAAAATCTTAGAACTATATCTAACAGTTTCTCTGCTTCTGAATTTTTCTGGAATTTCAATTGTTAATCCTCCTGTTACTTTATTCTTGTCTTTTCCTAATGTTTGTCTTCTTTGCAGTAGAAATATTCAATTTTGTTGTAGAGTTTAGCAAACATTTCCTTCTATTGATTTTTTAAATACTATCTGTTTCTACCATACCATCCTACGCTTTCACAACTGCTGTACCAAATTGGAGTTAGAATATTATTTGATACCCCTACACCATCCAAGACTTTTACTTCTTTTGCACCTACCTGGAGTTCGAATAGTAAATGATACCCCTACACCATCCCACACTTTCCCTACTGCTGCACTCACCTGGAGTTAGATTAGTAAATAATACCCCTACACCATCCTATACTTTCTCTACTGTTGTACTTACCTGGAGTTAGATTAGTAAATAATACCTCTACACCATCCTATACTTTCCCTACAGTTGCACTTACCTGGAGTTAGATTAGTAAATAATACCTCTACGCCATCCTATACTTTCTTTACTGCTGCACTTACCTGGAGTTAAATTAGTAAATAATATCTCTATTCTATCCAAGACTTTCCCTACTGCTGCACCTACCTGGAGTTAGAATAGAAAATATTACCCCCTTTACCATCCTACACTTTCCCTACTGCAGCACATAACTGGAGTTAGAATAGAAAATAATACCCATTTACCATCCTACACTTTCCCTCATTCTGCACCTAGCTGCAGTTAGAATAGTGATTGATACCCTTATACCATAGAACTTTTTTCTTTTGCAGTATGTATTTTATTTACCTTTTGGTTTGGATTCTTTCTTTGTGGTCTGGTTTCTGCTCTGCTTTTTCTTTTCTTGGTTGGCTTTTGGGTTGTTGCCCTTTTGGGATTCGGATTGATCTTTGGTGATTAAAAGATTATCGTGAATTTCTAAAGAAAATGAATATGGAAAAGGAAATGTTATTTAAATGTAAAATGTTTCTGATGCAGTTAAAAATGTCAACAATACTGTGTATAATTTGCATTTCTCTTTACTGTTCCTTTTATACTATACTTACCTTTCCCTGTTATAGATTTTTTTTATATTGGAATAGTATTTTATTTACCTACACCATTCAAAAATGTCCTTAATGCTGCACATACCTGGAGTTAGAATAGCATTTGATACCCCTACACCATCCTACACTTTCCCTACTGCTGCACCTACCTGGAGTTCGAATATTAATTGATACCCCTACACCATCCCACACTTTCCCTACTGCTGCACCTACCTGGAGGTAAAATAGTAAATAATACCCCTACACCATCCTATACTTTGCCTACTGCTGCACTTACCTGGAGTTAGATTAGTAAATAATATCTCTACTCCATCCAAGACTTTCCCTACTGCTGCACCTACCTGGAGTTATAATAGAAAATAATACCCCTTTACAATACTACATTTTCCCTACTGCTGCACCTACCTGGAGTTATAATAGAAAATAATACCCCTTTACCATCCTACACTTTCTCTCCTGCTGCACCTACCTGGAGTTGTGGTCTGGTTTCTGCTCTGCTTTTTCTTTTCTTAGTTGGCTTTTGGGTTGTTGCCCTTTTGGGATTAGGATTGATGTTTGCTGATCAGAAGATTAATGTGAATTTCTAAAAAAAATGAATAAGGAAAAGGAAATGTTATTTAAATGTAAAATGTTTCTGATGCAGTTTACAATGTCAACAATACTGTGTATAATTTACATTTCTCTTTACTGTTCTTTTTATACTATACTAACCTTTCCCTGTTATTGCATTTTTCTGATGTAGGAATATTATTTTATTCCCCTACACCATTCAACAATTTCCCTACTGCTGCACTTACCTGGAGTTAGAATAGTATTTGATATCCATACACCATCCTACACTTTCCCTACTGCTGCACCTACCTGGAGTTAGAATAGTAATTCATACCCCTACACCATCCCACACTTTCCCTACTGCTGCACCTACCCTGAGTTAGAATAGTAATTGATACCCCTACACCATCCCACACTTTCCCTACTGCTGCACCTACCTGGAGTTAGAATAGTAATTGATACCCCTACACCATCCCACACTTTCCCTACTGCTGCACCTACCTGGAGTTAGAATAGTAATTGATACCTCTACACCATCCCACACTTTCCCTACTGCTGCACCTACCTGGAGTTAGAATAGTAATTGATACCACTACACCATCCCACACTTTCTCTACTAATGCATTTACCTGGAGTTAGAATCATATTTGATACCCCTACACCATTCAAGACTTTCCCTACTACTGCACCTACCTAGAGTTAGAATAGAAAATTATACCCATTTACCATCCTACACTTTCGATACTGCTGAATCTACCTGGAGTTAGAATAGAAAAAAATACCCCTTTACCATCCTACATTTTCCCTCATTCTGCACCTACCTGGAGTTAGTATAGTGATTGATACCCCTATAACATAAAACTTTTTATTTTGCAGTATGTATTTTATTTACCTTTTGGTTAGGTTTTTTTCTTTGTGGTCTGGTTTCTGCTCTGCTTTTTCTTTTCTTGATTGGCTTTTGGGTTGTTGCCCTTTTGGGATTTCGGATTGATCTTTGGTGATCAAAAGATTAATGTAAATTTCCTAAAAAATGAATATGGAAATGGAAATGTTATTTAAATGTCAAAATTTTCTGATGCAGTTAAAAATTTCAACAATACTGTGTATAATTTACATGTCTGTTTACTGTTCCTTTTATACTATACTAACCCTTCCCTGTTATTTCATTTTTGTGATGTAGGAATATTATTTTATTCCCCTACACCATTCAACAATTTCTCTACTGCTGCACTTACCTGGAGTTAGAATAGTATTTGATACCCCTACACCATGCTACACTTTCCCTACTGCTGCACCTACCTGGAGTTAGAATAGTAATTGATACCCCTACACCATCCCACACTTTCCCTACTGCTGCACTTACCTGGAGTTAGAATAATATTTGATACCCCTACACCATCCCACACTTTCCCCACTGCTGCACCTACCTGGAGTTAGAATACTAATTCATACCCCTACACCATCCCACACTTTCCCTACTGCTGCACCTACCTGGAGTTAGAATAGTAATTGATACTCCTACACCATCCCACACTTTCACTACTGCTGCACCTACCTGGAGTTAGAATAGTAATTGATACCCCTACACCATCCCACACTTTCCCTACTGCTGTTCCTACCTGGAGTTAGATTAGTAAATGATACCCCTTTACTATACTACACTTTCCCTACTGCTGCACCTACCTGGAATTGTCATTTTTAAAAATTCGAAAAGTACCTTCAAATTATTCTTGAAGAGGAGTGTTGCTTCTGTAGCAAAATCCAATTCATTTAAACTGGGATTTTTCGTCGCAGTTTATAGTAGTTCGACTAATAAAAAAAAATGTAACATTTTGTGATGTGTGAAAAATAATATAGGTTTATATCATTGAAAATAACATTAAATAATAAACACTTTTATTTAGATTTTAGTCTGCTTTAAATAAGTAGGGGGTTTTATTTATGGATATATGTATCCATAATTATAGTAATATCTTGATGCTATAATATTTTCTTTAAATAGGAAAAACAAACATATTAGGGGCAGCCTTTTAATTGTTTCTAGAAAACATTTATGACATTATTTTTAGTAACTTACTTGTATTACGAGAAATAATGCTCCTGAAATCTAATTGGATCTTATCTTGATGAAGAGGTCAGAGGGTCAGCTTTTGCCGTCTGGTCACTCTGGGAGTTGAGAATCAACTGTTTTAAAAATGGTGTCTGGCTCGTATTTATAAGTTTTTGTCAGTGTCATTGTTATTTTTAAGAAACACAGCGTTGGTAATATTTTTTTAAGTACGAATTAATACTGTGGAAAGTTATAATTTAAAACTTTGTGTAAAGAGATGTTGTTTTCACTTTTTAGTTCCGTTTTGGCATCCATTTTGAAAGTTGTGTTGTGGTATTATATTCATGGAAAGAGTTGTAGGACTTATTTAGGAACTACACAGTTTAAAATGGCGATTATGTGTATGTATAATGTTTCTGTTTACGAATAATTATTTTCTTTCATACTAATATATTTTAACTTTATTTTATTATAATTTTAGTTGCCTTTGTAAAATTTTCAACAGTTACGATTACATGAGTATTCATTTTTAATACTCGGGTATTCATTTTAATACTCGAGTAATAATTTTAATAAAATCGTTCCATTATTTTAAATTAACGTTCAGTTTTTCTCACCATTTTAAGACACTTCCCCACCCAAAACCCCTAGTTTCCCTGCATCCCGTGCCAGTTTTTATTTTACAAAAAAAAAAAATTTTAAATGTTATTTTCGCGTTGTAAAAGTATGCGTTGTAAATGATTTTGTTGTAATAGCACTTTACTATTATTAACACTATCTCGCGTTGTAATAGTATTCGTTGTAAAAACATGCGTTGTAAAAGTATTTGCGTTGTTAAAAATGCGTTGTAAAACCATACGTTGTAATAGTATGCGTTGTAATGTCATACATCCTTCACCCACCAAAACAGAACCGATGATGCATAAATTCACAATAGGAAAAAAGATCTTCAAAAAGCTCCTACAAAAAATTCACAGACGAAAATTTGTAATATATCTAGATGTCCAGAAAAACAGCGTGAGTCTTACAGGTTTACATGGACATCCCGCTACCACGAGTGCTAAAGAGCTGCTGTGTCTACACTGAGTGAGCTGCAAAAGCTCAGGGCGCTATGTACAAATGACTGAGGTCAGATAAACTGTTGGTCAGCAGTACTGAGTGAGAAATACTGACTCCAGATCCACTGTCTTGCTTTATATATTGGCAGAGAGTGCTATACTTTCTGTTTTTTCATTGAGTTCAACTCTAAATGATTCCACTCACATGTAATGGTATCCACACACATATATGTGTGTACTGTACAGATCCGACAACTGTATTGAGTTGGCTCAAACTGTAGAAATGCTTTGTGATCCCTGGCATCCAACAGAGATTCAGTTGGTGGTCTGCAGTAGTCAAAAGGTTAAGAACCACTGTTCTAGGTCTGTTGCCCTCTCAAAGGAATCTGGTGAAGTCAATTTCAAGATACACGCAAGTCTGCCTTCATCAGAATTTGTGGGATCCACTGGAGTGGACAAATCAGCTTTAGTAGGGCACTCAACATTAGGAAGAAGTATCTTGCTGACAATAAGTCACCTTTCAATCACCTACATATCCTCCAAATAACACTACCTTTATACATAGAGTATATTTGTGTATTTCTGAGGAGTTCATGATTGCCAGATGGGTAATAAGTTCTGGAATCACATTACACCCTTGTTGTTAAAAAATGGATGCATTTCCTCCACTCGCTACTGACATATGAACACTTTGAATAGTTTTCTTTACGTCCTTTTTTTGGCCATTCAAATTCAGGATTTTAAGACGGATGAAACAGAGAAGGCTGGTAGTACAGTAGCTATTTTGACAGTCAATTGTCCGCCTAATTGCTTGTATAAGATAACATCTAAAGCAACTACCAGTATGTCTTTTAGCACAATATCTCAAAGCAGAATCGTGAGTACCATACTCTCATTTGGCAGGGCATGGGGGAGAGAGCTTCCTTGCCTGGTGTCTGTATCTAAACAGAACAAATATACCCTGAATCCATTTGTGATCAATGTGGGTTTAAGACATTAACAAAGAACCTACATAACTGAAAGAATGTAACCTTACATTCTCTATGCCTCTGAGATCATTTTGGAAAATGCAGTCAACGGAATGAAAAGCTTAACAAAAAAACAAAGACTGTTTCTGTACCCTTTTTTTATTTCTTAAAGACAAGGAAACTCAAAAACCTTCTGATGGTGCCTGTTGACGGTTGCACCAGTATAATATCTGCTTCAGCTTTGCAGAAAACTCAGTTAGTAACACTTCAAGCGCTTTCTGGGAGAAGCGGTGAACTTTGCATGTTCAAAAAACAATATATAACTTTCTTTTCAAGAGGCCTGCAAAACTTTAATTGGGCAATATCCTGGTAACTCAATAAATCTAAAATATTTGAACATTTCTGACGCTTTTCACTAGGACTGCAGTTCTTTAATGGCCAGTACTGGCACCTCTCAATAAAACTGGAATGCATTAATAGTATAGTACCAGCACTTGTGTACAAGACAATGATAGTTTGATAGAGCATCATTGACACCTTTCACTTCTACAACACTTTAACCTTTTTTGACATGTTTTAAGAGGATATCAGCACTTCTCAATAGATTGCACCACTTTAATAGTACAGTAATTGCATCTGTCTATTGTACTCCAATATGTACGTGGAAAATTACAAGTACTTATCATACAGACCTGAACACATTAATAATCCTAATGTATCTTGTTAGGACCAATAAACTTTTATAGATATTACTGGTAAACATGAATAAGACATGCTCTCCATAACGGAATAACACCATTACTTAATAATTGAAGTGCTTTAAAGTGATTGTTAAAACATTTTCATATGATTGGCACACACATAAAAGGTAATGATATCACTTCATAAAAGGGCATCAATAATATAATTAGAATCTGTATCTACGACTTCTAATGAAGACTGCAAAACGTTCCTAGGACAGTACTGGAACCAGTCTGAATAGAACTGGGAAATGGGGACAAGTGCCAGATCTCTATAGAAGTGTAACACATTGGTGGGACAGGAATAACATCTTTCAGCAGTACTAAAATATTGTAATACTTCTTGATTAGACAGGAATGCTTTATACGGATAATACAGACGATTCTCCGTAAGACTGGTGAACTACTTGGACAATGCCAGCGTGACTCAATAGGCATGCACTGATTTCATATGTCAGTACTGGCACATCCCACTACTGCAAAAATACCTACATAGATTTGTACTGTAACTTCTACATAAGACTTGAAGATAGGACGGTATTTAATATATATCAGTATGGCTACAATACGATACTTCTCAGTAGTACTCCAATACTTTAATTCGCCAGTACAAGCAGTTTTCAATGTTAAGTTATTAAGACTTGCAAACCGCATGGCGTCACCCAAGAGGGCTTCCAAGGGCTGTCCTACTACTAGCTGTATCAAAATAGTGCTTCCAATGAAATTGGAAGCATCCCCTGGCGCTCCGCTCTGTTATAATTCCAATTGATTCAAAAAGAAAGTTCATGCAAGAATTAGTTTGAGAAAAGTCTTATTTTATGTTCATAAATTCAAGTGATGGACCATTCTCCATTCAATTATGCAGTTCATTGAGTAATGTCAAAATCAAAACAGCACGTTTTCAGGTCCAATGCATTTCGGGCTGATTTTGCCCTTCATCTGGGACAATAGCTAGAAAGAAGCAAGACAAAAAATACTATTCAAATCACTGTATGAGATACATTCTGTTTCACAATGCGAATACATTTCACTCATGTATGAAAATAAAACAAAAGATGTGCCCAAAAACGTTGTGCTCTCCCCTGATGTGCGTGCATACAAAACTAGTGGGAATCGTAATGACTCACGTGTTGTTCGTATCTAGTCTGCTTTCTCGAGCGTTGGTTACAATGCTAGAGGATAAGCATAAAATTTGTTAAGTATCCAGTTTATTCCGGACTCCTGACGGAGAAAGCCTTAACAACGGTGGATTATGAACTTACTTAGTGTACGCTGCTGTTACAGGAGCCCAACCCGCTCTGCCCTAACCTAACATAGAGCTTTAAGGCAGACTAAAAATAAAATG